>NC_048584.1:3319473-3979473 GCF_013265735.2 Oncorhynchus mykiss
AAGAAGGAAAGAAATTCCACAATTTAACTTTTAACAAGGCACACCTGTTAATTGAAAAGCATTCCAGGTGACTGCCGCATGATGCTGGTTGAGAGAATGCCAAAAGTGTGCAAAGCTGTCAAGGCAAAGGGTGGCTACTTTGAATAATCTCAAATATAAAATATATTTAGATTTGTTTAACACTTTTTTGCTTACTACATGATTCCATGTGTTATTTCATAGTTTTGATGTCTTCACTATTACCCTTGAATGAGTAGGTGCGTCCAAACGCTTGACTGGTACTGTATATTTCCATACTGAGGTTGGAATAGTACTGTGAATTAGTTCACATGATGATAATGCGCTTTTAAGATTGCCTGTGGCGGTCATGACATTTTGTCTGCCGGTTATTTTTATGCAACAGACTGCCGGTCTCATGGTAATTGACCGTTAATTAACATACACACGTTTAGCATCTCCAGGCCTCTATGCATACAAGCAGCTGAACTTTGGAACATCTACATCTACTTGAAGCAAAACTGAAAGAGATTCTGCTTATAAACAGGGCAAGGGCAAGGGGACCGGGGACAATAGTTTGGTTAAACAGTACAAATATGACTTACGCAGATCAATCAAGATGGAGAAATACAAGCATAGGGACAAAGTGGAGGAGCGATTCAGCGGGTTGGACACAAGGCCTATATGGTAGGGGCTCATAACGATCATGGTATAAAAAAAAGAAAGCCAGCCACATCACGGACATGTTCAATCTCTCCCTAGCTCAGGCTACCTGCTACCTGCTCCAAGATGTCTATCATCCCGTGCCCAAAAAGGGAAAGTAACTGAACTAAATGACTACCGACCAGTAGCAGTCACTTCAGTTATGATGAAGTGCTTCAAGAGACTAGTCAAAGATCATATCGCCTCCCTCCCCAACACACTTGACTCTCTCCAATTCGGCTACCGCACTGACAGATCCACGAACGATGCAATCGCCATTGCGCTGCACACTGCCCTTAGCCACCTGTACAAAAGGAATGCATATGTAAGGATGCTGTTCATCGACTACAGCTCGGTCTTCAATATCATAGTGCCCTCCCTATAAGCTCATTACAAAGCTCACTTCCTGACAGGCCGCCCCCAGGTGGTGAAGGTAGGCAACATTACCTCCGCGACACTGATTATCATCACGTGGACCCACAAGGGTGCGTCCTCAGTCCCTGTATACCCACGACCGCATGGCCTCACACAGTTCCAACTCTATCATCGAGTTCGCTGACGACACAACAGTAGTAGATCACCATCAATGACCATCAATGACGAGACAGCCTACAGGAGGAGGTAGGCACTCTGATTGCGTGGTACCAGGTAAACAACCTCTCCCTCAACGTTAGCAAAACAAAGGAGCTGATTGTGGACTTCAGGAGGAACCCGGCTGGACACGCCCTCATCCTCATCAACAGGGCAGTCGTGGAGACGGTCAATAACTTCAAATTCCTCGGCATACACATCTCAGAGAAGCTGAAATGCTCTAATCACACGGACACCGTTGTGAAGAAGGCACTACAGCGCCTCTTCAACCTCAGGATCCTGAAGAAATTCGGCCTGTCCCCGAGGACCCTCAGTGTTCTACAGTAGCACCATCGAGAGCATACTGTCGGGCAGCATCACAGCCTGGTACGACAACTCCACCGCCGTGGAACACCTGGTCCCCCTGCTACTCCGCCTATGGATGTATTTTATTGTTTTTATTTCACTTGGTCCCCACACCCCTTCAAGGGTCATGTTGCTCTCCCTATGGTCATTCTCACCCACCCCCTCAACAGTCTTTACTCTGCCTCTACCCCAATGGACATTTATTTATTAATCACTGCCACAGTTATTATGTGTATATTTCTATTATTGTTTTTGACTCTGAATCTGAAAATATACACCATCACAATAAATCCATTATTTATTTTGGTCAGGTCTGAAGAAACATTTAACGAAAAACAGTACTGTATGTTATCTGGCTATGCTCCATGACAGGTTGTAGGCTTGTTCATTTAGCTGACAAGATATTATATTATTTTTATAGTAAGAAAAATATAATTGAATTAAAAATACAAAGGATATTATTCCCATTTTGGAGCGAGTGCACATACAGTACTGTTGAGCGTAAAAGTGCTCATTTGAAACAGGTCCTATACGCTAGACTTAGGGTTATTTGGCAACTTTAGTTGTGAACGATACAAACCTTAGAATGTCTTAGAAATCAAAACATATACGGGCTGCATGATGCAACTATAGGCTATTGATGATATGATACATTTGCAAAAAACCTTGTGCTCTGTTCCTCGTCTCAGGTGGCACAGCTGTTCTCTCATCAAGTGATCATATGTTCACCCATCTTACTATTCTCAATTTAATCTTGTCTTTACTAGTATGTAATATTTAGAGTGGCCCATTTATCAAATGGGCAGGGGAAAAAGACATGCACTCGAATAGCGAATGGAGGCCACACGGTTTCCTACCGGTCCATTTTTCAATGATGCCCACTTCGGTGTTATAGCGGAGCTGTACTTAAAATCAGCTGAGAAATAAATATAAGAACACTTATTTCTCTCCATGCATCAACCACTGTTTGAGGAGCATGCTCACACTGCGCAACAGGTGATATTTATTAATATGCCATGGGCTCTCCAAACCCTGTTCCTACAGCTACCCAGTACTTAATTTGGAAAACCAAGTGAAACATCGATAGTAACATGTTTGGGAACATCGATAGTAACATGTTTTTGCAACAAAACCTATTTCACTAAACGGTTGACAGCCCCTCTGCACGCTCGAGAAAGGAATAAAGGAGAGAGAGGAAATGGAAACGTGGTGGTGATAGTTTTGGCCCCGACAATTTTTTTAAGTAACTCACAATTTCCCCTAAAAATAAGTTGAAATTGAATGAAGTATTTGGTCTCGACAGATCTTTATTTTACTGTTAATATTACAGAACCTTTGTTTTTGATTCAGAACTTAATATATAAATTTAAATCAGAAAATAATTATTAACACCCTAGACTAAATACAGTGGTTTGTCTGTTAAAAGTTGCAATGTACTGTGGCGCAGCTTGCATGGTGCCACAGAATTCTATGGCACGTTAATTAAGTGCCATTAAGTGAACCACTGGTACTATTAATGCTAGTTTGACCACCAGAGAGCATCTTTGAGAAGCATTTGATAGTCTGCAATAGTGGCTGTACTAGAGAATGCAAGCACGCGGGAGACCGGCGTTCAATTCCCCGACGGGGAGGAAGAAGTAGGATGTCCTTGTAAATTAGAATTTGTTCTTAACTGATTCCATGTTTGTTATTTCATAGTTGTGATGTCTTCACTATTATTCTACAATGTAGAACATAGTAAAAATAAATACAAATCCTGGAATGAGTAGTTGTGTCCAAACCTTTGACTGGTACTTGCTTAATTAATTTGATTAATATTATGGTGTTTCTATTCCAAGAAAAACTAAAAACCCTCTGGATTTCCGTTAGGATGGAATGGAAAATATGGCACTGTACAACGTGAAGGTCGGGAGCACACTACTGGGCTATTTAGCTAAAGAAGCTCCGTGTCGTGCGGGCATGCCGGAGACTGGGGTTCAATTCCCCGACGGGGAGGAAGGAGTAGGCTGTCCTTGTAAATAAGAATTTGTTCTTAACTGACTTGCCTAGTTAAATAAAGGTTACACTAAGAGCATAACATTTCTACAGACTCATTTTCTAATTCTAGTCTAAACCAAGACCCAAACGGAGATTAAGTGAAAATAAAAATCTCATTATCAAGACCAGTCCCCATGCTTGTCTCAGAGCAGCGCGAAATGGTGGTAAAATAGTTGTAGGCTATTGCTTCAAATCCTATTGCTTCTAACTTCAATATGCTCTTTAAATAAATAAGACCTACACCACTTTTAACAGCACATTACTCAATACCAGTAAGACTCTTGTCGCTTATGGTATATCGAAAAATATTACGTGATTCTCCACCAATAATTACATATAGAGGATTGGAGGATATTTCTGTAATTCAGTCATTTTTATTCCCAATAGTAATTTGTTAACTAAATAAACATCGTCATTTTGAAAGAGTATTTTTATAATTATTTTATTAACGAAAGATGAAGATGTCATAAAGATGTCATTATTAGTTACATTGTTTTAGTTTGAACGTGCAGACTAGCACTAAGAACAGCGGGAACGTTTCCCTAGTCAGCGCCATTATTAGTGCAATGCCCCTTAGTGTTGCCAGTGTGGTGGGCGGCACGGGTATTGAACCAGCATCTGTAGCAACACAGCTTGCTATGCAGTGTCTTAGACCGTTGCGCCACTTATCTCCAATATATCGTCCATGTAAAAAAACCTGTCTGATCAGGATGAACAATATCTGGTAAAACCTTTTTTATGTGCTATGCATTTCGCCAGGATTTTCGCATCACAACATTGAAGTGTATGAGGCCTCCAGTTTTTAAATGAACTGGATCTTTATACTTACCACCTGGGTCCTGTTTTAGTAGTTATGAAATCAGGCCACCTTCTTGAGTACCTGTAGTAGGGTGGCTACTTTGAAGAATCTCAAATATAAAATATATTTAGATTTGTTTCACTTTTTTGGTTACTACATGATTCCATATGTGTTATTTCATAGTTTTTTTTGTCTTCACTATAATTCTACAATGTACAAAATTGAAAAAATAAAGGAAAAACCTTGAATGAGTAGCTGTCCAAACTTTTGACTGATATATATTTTTAAAAAGTTGCAAATTATTCCTGTACTGCCCGTTCCTGTGGATTGTCATTCCTTTCCTGTCCTGTCCCGAAATTTACTTTAGAATTTCATGCCCATTGCTGTAGGAGTCCTGCAGGAATCTTAAGACCCGCGGGACTCCCAAGGTAATATCAACCTCTAGCGGGAGGGCAAAGCATAATTTAACAATGCACTTATCTGTTCTACGAGTATCCCAAGTCTTTAATTACAAGAGTTTTGGTTAGGTACAACTTTAGTAACAATGGTTTTGAGAAACAGCTCAGATATAACAATGCTCCTATGAGCATTTTAATGATTTAGGAAACGGGGCCCAAGGATTGCAGACCTTCAGAATTGGAGCTGAGCACCCCTGCCCTTAAAAAAATGTGATTCTGTTTGTGTGTTTATCTTGTATTATCTGACTTATATTCAATGTATTTTGCAGACTGAGCGTCTCCGGAAGGAGGAGGCCCTGCGGCAGGATGAGGTCGAGGCTCTGCAGGCGGAGAGGGCCACGCTGCAGATGGAGACGGCCCAGCTGAAGACCCGTGTGGAGGAGCAGAGGGACGAGTTGCATACCCAGAAGAGGAAACAGGCGGCCAACATCAAGGACCTGACCAAGCAGCTAATTCTAGGTCAGAATCCGTCCACAGTCTAACTACATAGTTGATGGTGCGTCAGAAATCAACCACACTCAAATCAAGATGTTATCACAAGGTTAGAAACCTTCCACGTTTCAGACCTGGGTTCAATTACATGTGATGTATTCTATTTGAAAGTATTTAAAATTGAAATATTGGCAATTACCATCATCCAAAATTCCATGACCATCAGAGCCCTAGTTATGGTATGTAACCCCGGTTCTCTGAAGGAGTTGAGGGAGACATTTCACTATGGGAAATGGCCTTGTGTGGGTCATTCGCTGAAGACATATTCAATCTCGCCTAACAGGCAAATAAGAGATTTGCGGGTGTAAGCCTTGCCTGCCTATACTGTATAACACGCCCCAAGCCATGGATCCCTCGTGCAAGAGGGTCAATCTGGTGAGAAGTCTCCCTCATCCCTTTCGGGGGAACCTGCAGGTAGCTTAGTGGTTAAGAGCGTTGGGCCGGTAACCAAAAGGATGAAGCCCTACCCCGGGCAGGGTTGGCAAGCAATCAAACAATTGATCAAACAATATCCCAAGTATAAATACAGTAATGTAAGGGTAAAAACAATTTTTTCAGCTAAAATAGTTTTTTTTTTTTTGACTACTTGGGTTTTTTTTCTGCCTAGAAAAGTCTTGGGCAGACCGTCTAGGTGTAAAACAATTAATTAAAAATGACAAAAAATAAATAAGGTTTATATGTAAACAAACAGTTAAACCAGATAGGAGGTATTTAGAAAAGTTAAAGCTGCAGTATGTGACTTTTTGGGGCGACCTGAGAAATGTGCGTTTTAGATCTGATCTGTTGGATGTACTGACAAATTCTCATGGCTTATGGTAGAGAAATTAACATTACATTTTCTGGCAACAGCTCTGGTGGACATTCCTGCAGTCAGCATGCCAATTGCACTCTTCCTCAACTTTGGCATTGTGTTGTGACATAACTACACATTTTAATCGGCTTCATGATATGCCACACCTGTCAGGTGGATGGATTATCTTGACAAAGGAGAAATGCTCACGAACAGGGATGTAAACACATTTTTGCACAAAATTTGATTAGAAATAAGCGCATGGACATTTTCTTGGATCTTTAATTTCAGCTCATGAAACAAGTCAACACTTTACATGTTGCATTTATATTTTTGCTCAGTGTAGCTTTTAAAACCACAATTCTCTCTATTCCATGACAAAATGTGTAGAATTGGAGGAAATTAGGTTTAAAACAGCCAAATGTGTTCTTCCCTGCCAAGATGGGGGGGCCTCAACATTTTTATTTCCCAGGTCCCGGATCGAATTTGCAGCCCACCTCCCCACTTGAGCTGTGTCATGACATACCTGAACCACCTATTGAGATGTATCTTTTGTTAAGTAAATCGGTTGATAAATTAAGTGAAAAGGAGACACGAGTGAGTCTTTAAAATCCACCGTTTCTGGGGGTTCAAAGTGATGGGGGGGGGGGGGGGGGGGGGTCTACTAGGCTAACATATGGAATAGTGAGTGTTGCACATTTTACCGATACAATTTGAAAAACGGTTCGGTACTAGAATTGTTGTAACTTTCGGTACTGCTGTCAATTCATGTACGAATTGAGCACATCGAGTCTGTCTAGTAATTTGCCTGAATGTTCTCATGGGAGCAGGTGCTAGCCAGGCTACTTGCAGTTGCGCATGCAGCTGATAGTGTGAGACACTTTTGAGAAGCAAGAGAGAGGAGAGAGAAATTGCGAACAGCATGGCTCCTTCTAATGAAAACATCATACCTTTATGTCTGTAGTTTGACAAAACTGGCTGCAGAAGCGAACTATGGGATTACATTGATTACAGAGCTGATGAGGGCCAGCCCACAGAAACAACTAAGTAAAAGGTGAACAACGCAGTGCAGTGCACGGACGATTTAGTTTCTAAACGACATAGAAATCAATTTTACACATAGGCATTGTAACATGTTGTTATTCTACTAAATTATAATAATTTTTGTGTGACAATAGCTAGGTTTCCATGGGTTTCCATCGCATTTTCAACTCTACTGATGTTTTTCCTCACAAAAATATTGTGCTATATAGTTTAGTGCGCGCTCTGTTGGCTAGAGCGCACGTATAAGCCTACATGATGAGATTATTATGGACAAAAGAGCAAGATCATTTTTATTTGTTGAACGGCAGCCAGGCGTCAATGATCATGTCA
Organism: Oncorhynchus mykiss; assembly: GCF_013265735.2. Lineage (NCBI taxonomy): Eukaryota > Metazoa > Chordata > Actinopteri > Salmoniformes > Salmonidae > Oncorhynchus > Oncorhynchus mykiss. The sequence continues at coordinate 3,327,059 of NC_048584.1, forward strand.
CCAGAATAAGACCCTCGATATTTATTGGAAAGCAGCATTAAGCTTTCATAACTTATTTCATCTGTATCCTAATGCACTGCATGCTTTCCTGGCGAGTTATAGTGTCATCGCGTGATTCTAAGTTTACTTCGATATGTTGGTTCTTATATCAATATTTATACATAAGTGTTTCCACCTATAGTTCTCGCATAATTCATTTTAATGACACTAAAGATCCCATCTAGTCTAGATTATTTTGTTTTGTGGACTTTTTGAAAGTCTACAGAATAATGTTCTGTTTCCATCAGGCCTGACATAAAATGTTTTATCTGACATGTACTTCACTCGCATAAAACGTTTGGATGGAAAGCTGGTTGTAGTCATGAATGTACATTCAGCATCACATTCATGTGAGAATTATAATATAATTACACAACCCAAAGTAATGGGAAATGCACTCATAACTTGACAGCAATATATTTACACTACTTTGCATTTGTCTGAGCTGCAGAGAAGAATGGGAGAAACTCCCCACGTTCTCATTTACAGCAACGACCTGGGGAATAGTTGCAGGGGAATAGATACAGGGGACATGAATGAGCCAATTGTAAGCTGGGGATGATTAGGTGACCGTGATGGTATGAGGGACATCTTGGGAATTTAGCTAGGACACCGGGGTTAACACCCCTACTCTTACGATAAGTGCCATGGGTTCTTTAATGACCTCAGAGAGTCATGACACCCATTTAGTGTCCCGTCAGAAAGACGACGCCCTACACAGAGCAATGTCCCCAATCACTGCCCTGGGGCATTGGGATATTTTTTAGACCAGAGGAAAGAGTGCCTCCTACTGGCCCTCCAACACCACTTCCAGCAGCATCTGGTCTCCCATCCAGGGACTGACCAGGTCCAACTCTGCTTAGCTTCAGAAGCAAGCTAGCAGTGGGCTGCAGGGTGGTATGCTGCTGGCAAATAATGAATCATAGGTCTAATGAATGTCATTTAACCCAATATTATGGCCATCAATTAGCAAATTAACCCTGATATGTATCAAATTACATTTAAAACCGTTTAGATGTAATTGTACCATTATTTTGTCTGCTCTTAGTCTCCGATATGGTTTGCATAAGGAAATTGATGGTATTTTTGTTTATTTAATATGGTGTTTTATTTTTGCAAGAAATTTCATGTAGAATAGAAATTATATTTATTTCTACCAGTAATCAACATACACTGAGTATACAAAACAAACTGTTCTTTACATGACAGACTGACCAGGTGAATTAAGGTGAAAGCTATGAACCCTTATTGATGTCACTTGTTAAATCCACTTCAATCATTGTAGATGAAGGGGAAGAGACAAGTTAAAGGATTTGTAAGCCTTGATACAATTGAGACATGTGAATAGGCAAGACAAAATATTTAACTTCTTCGATATAGGGGGAGCTCTTTTAATAATTGGATGAAAAACGTTCCCGTTTTAAACAAGATATTTTGTCACGAAAAGATGCTCGACTATGCATATAATTGACAGCTTTGGAAAGAAAACACTCTGACGTTTCCAAAACTGCAAAGATATTGTCTGTGAGTGCCACAGAACTGATGCTACAGGCGAAACCAAGATTAAATTTCAAACAGGAAGTGCCCCAGATTTTGAAGGCGCTGTGTTCCAATGACACCTTATATGGCTGTGAATGCGCCAGGAATGAGCTTACACTTTTTGTCGTTTCCCCATAGTGTCGACAGCATTGTGACGTATTTGTAGGCATATCATTGGAAGATTGACCATTTTACACTACATCTACCAGGTGCTCGCTTGGTCTCCTCCGTCGCAATTATTGCGTAATCTCCAGGTGCGTGTATTTTTCCATTTGCTTCCAAGGAGAAACCCAACTGCCACGAATGATTTATCATCGAATAGATATGTGAAAAACACCTTGAGGATTGATTCTAAACAACGTTTGCCATGTTTCTGTCGATATTATGGAGTTAATTTGGAAAAAAGTTTGGCGTTGTAATGACTGAATTTTCGGGGTTTTTTCTTAGCCAAACTTGATGAATAAAACGGAGCGATTTCTCCTACACAAATAATATTTTTGGAAAAACTGAACATTTGCTATCTAACTGAGAGTCTCCTCATTGAAAACATCCGAAGTTCTTCAAAGGTAAATGATTTTATTTGAATGCTTTTCTTGTTTTTGTGAAAATGTTGCATGCTGAATGCTAGGCTTAATGCTATGCTAGCTATCAATACTCTTACACAAATGCTTGTGTAGCTATGGTTGAAAAGCATATTTTGAAAATCTGAGATGACAGTGTTGTTAACAAAAGGCTAAGCTTGTGAGTGAATATATTTATTTCATTTCATTTGCGATTTTCATGAATAGTTAACGTTGTGTTATGGTAATGAGCTTGACGTTATGATTACGCTCCCGGATACGGGATTGCTCGACGCAAGAAGTTAAGTGCCTTTGAACGGGGTATGGTAGTAGGTGCCAGGCACACCGGTTTGTGTCAAGAACGGGAACACTGCTGGGTTTTTCACGCTCAACAGTTTCCCGTGTGTATCAAGAATGGTCCACCATCCAAAGGACATCCAGCCAACTTGACACAGCTGTGGGAAGCAATGGCATCAACATGGGCCAGCATCCCTGTGGAACGCTTTTGACACCTTGTAAAGGCGTGTTTTGGCCGCAGTAGACAGGCCTCAGTGGATAGGGTCAAAACCTTCAAGTTTCTTAGCGTGCACATTACTGAGGTCCTGAAATGGTCTCGGCACACCAACATCTTTGTGAAGAAGGTAAAACAGCACCTCTACAACCTCAGGCAGCTGAAGAAATTTGGCATGGCCCTAGACCGTCACAAACTTCTACAGATGCACCATTGAGAGTATTCTACAGGCTGCATCACCGCCTGGAATGGTTAACAGCTCCGCTCTCAACCGCATGGCTCTCCAGAGGGTGGTGTAAGCAGCCCAACTCATCACCGCCTGGAATGGTTAACAGCTCCGCTCTCCACCGCATGCCTCTCCAGAGGGTGGTGTAAGCAGCCCAACTCATCACCGGGGGCACTCTGCTTACCCTCCAGGTCATCTACAGCACCCGATGTCAAAGAAAGGCCAAGAGGATCATTATTAAGGACCCCAACTCATCACCGGGGGCACTCTGCTTACCCTCCAGGTCATCTACAGCACCCAATGTCAAAGAAAGGCCAAGAAGATCATTATTAAGGACCTCAACCACTCAAGCCACGGCCTGTTCACTCGGCTACCGTCTGACAGGAGACGGTACAGGTGCATCAGAACTAAGATGGAGATGTAAAAAAACATCTTCTATTACCATGACAGACAGTTTAACAGTCACCACTAGCCGGCCTCTGCCCAGTACCGTCCCCTTGATGCACACTCACTGACATTAAACACACACACAAGCTATCACACACACACGTCAAACCCTTGCACACACACTTACATACACACTCACACTCGTGCGCACACACAGCCAATCCTGCGGTCTCATGATATAGACACATTGAACCACTGGTCACTTCTGTTGTACATACGTATAGACTGATTTTGAGTACTGTTACAGTGCTATTTGGGTGGATGATTGGATTTGTCCCGGTGTTCTTGATTTCTTATATTTCTTATATATATTATAGAAATATTTTTTTCCTTATTTTAATTTTGACATTTTATTGCATTGTTAGGAGCTAGTAACATAAGTATTTCACTGCACCCTCTATTCACCTGCTGAACTGCGTACTCGTGATAACTTTTGATTTGATTAGTTGGCTACTAATATATCAAACTTGCCAGTATATTAACTATATGGTAGGTATAACTAACTACCCAACGTTTATTGACTTGATTATTCACGTCATTCTTAGTTTAGCTAAGTGGGATAGTCGTTGTAGTTTCCGATGGACATTCGGGGGCTTTCATGAATTGGCTCTGGTTATCTACTCCGATTTCAGTGTACAAGATTAGAGCGCAGAACAACTGATGAATTTACGAACGCTCAACACCTGATGAATATGGCCAGTTTGTCACCAACGCTCTGGATAATATGAAAACTGCTTATCCAGCTCTGCTAGGGCGAGTAAAATGGTCAGAGTGCAAGCTAGCCAACATGAGCCAGTTAGCTTGGGGGCTTGACTGCTGCTGTTAGGTCAGAACGCTGGAATCAACCTTACTCCTTGGCTAGAGCGTCCAGTGTGCGCTCCGAGAGTGAAACGCTCTGAATTTACAAACGCCCAGAGCGCACTCTGGCACTCAAGACTGAATTTAAGAACACAGCCGAAGTTGTAAAATGTCTAGCTAGTAATTTGTTATCCTAACAAGCTAGTGAGATGTTGCATAGCAACAGCATGAACTTCCGGTAGACGGGCAAAGCGCTCGCAAGCTCAACTGAAAGGATTGTGTTCGTTTACAGTATACTAAAATGAACTAATAATATATAGTATCTAGTGTATATACTCGTTAAGTATGTAGTATACAGTATGTTAGTATGGGTTTTCAAACACAGCTTTTGATTTGATTTGACGTGCGGCTCCCTTGTGCATGTGAGCAACTTGTCCCAGGAAGGGGAACTGCCCGGCCTGGTGATGTTGTACCCACAATAAAAAATCTGGACATACCCCAACCAAAAACCCCTCGATGATCGGAGGTATCCATACAATGCTGAGAGCCTGTACTGCAGCATTCAATGTCAGCAGAACGAACCCCGACGACTCAGTGGCGCACTACACGTACAAGGCAAGCAGGTGCAAGCTCCACAAATCCATTAGGAACGCAAAAAGACAACACAAACCCAAACTTGAATTGATGTTCGACAACTCAGACTCGTGAACACTATTGTTCCCTCCAAGCTTGACACCAAGCTGAGAGCCCTGGGTCTGGACACCACCCTCTGCAACTTGATCCAGGACTGCCTGACGGGCAGACAACAGGCGGTGAGGATTGGCAACACCTCCTCCACACTGGACTCTTAATACAGGGGCACCCCAGGAGTGTTTCCTCAGCCCTCTGCTGTACTCACTGTTCACCCACGACTGTATGGCTTTGCACAACATCAAGTTTGCTGACGACACCACCGTTGTAGGCCTGATAACCAACAACGACGAGTCAGCCTATAGGGAGGAGGTAGGTGAATTGGCATTGTTGTTCCAGGACTACAACCTCTCCTTTAACATCAGCATAACTAAAGTTTTGATTGTTGACTTCAGGAAGCAGAGGAGGGAACATGCTCCGATCCACATCAATGGGACTGCAGTAGAGAATCAGCAGCTTTAAGTTCCTCTGCGTCCACATCATTGAGGACTTAACATGTACCAACAACACCACAGCTCTTGTTAAGAGAGTGCAACAGTGTCGCTACTTCCTAAAGTGTCTGAATTGCTCGTCCAGGACGACAAGGCCCTCCAGCGTGTGGTGAAAATGGCCTAGTACATCACTGGGACTGTGCTCCCACCCATCCAGGACATCTTCTCAAAATGTTGCCTAAGGAAGGCCCACAGCATCAAGGACCTCACACACCCCAGCCACGAGCTGTTCACTCCCTTACTGTCAGGCAGACGGTATCGGAGCATGATGTCTGATACCAACAGGCTCAGAGACAGTTTTTATCTACAAGTCATTTCAACTTGCTCAGACTGCTGAACAATTGAACTGGACTGACCACCTGCTCTGATTTTCTGCACCTTAGCACACATGCAATCACTCATGCACACACACACCCACACAAACATACACACATATACAGTGCCTTTGGAAAGTATTGACTTAAAAAAAAAAAAAAAAAAACTTTACAGCCTCATTCTAAAATTGATTCTATTTTTTTTTTCTCATCAATCTACACACAATACCCCATAATGACAAAGCAAAACAGGGTTTTAGAAACTTTTGCAAAAGTATTAAAAATAAATAACTGATATACCTTATTTACACAAGTATTCAGACCCTTTGCTATGAGACTCTAAATTGAGCTCAGGTGAATCCGGTTTCCATTGATCATCCTTGAGATGTTTCTACAACTTGATTGGAGTCTACCTCTGGTAAATTCATATGATTAGGCATGATTTGGAAAGGCACACACCTGTCTTTTTAAGGTCCCACAGTTGACAGTGCATGTCAGAGCAAAAAACACTAAATGAGGTCGAATGGATTGTCCGTAGAGCTCCGCGACAGGATTGTGTTGAGGCACAGATCTGGGGAAGGGTGCCAAAACATTACTGCAGCATTGAACGTCCCCAAGCACACATTGGCCTCGGTTCTTAAATGAAATAAGTTTTGAGCTGGCTGCCCGGCCAACTGAGCAATCGGGGGAGAAGGGCTTTGGTCAGGGAGGTGACCAAGAACCCGATGGTCACTCTGACAGAGCTCTAGAGTTCCTCTGTGGAGATGGGAGAACCTTCTGAAGGTTCTCCCATCTCTGCAGCACTCCACCAATTAAGCCTTTATGGTAGAGTGGCCAGACTCCTCAGTAAAAAGCATGTGACAGCCCGGTTGGGGTTTGGCAAAAGGCACCTAAAGACTCTCAGACCAAGAGAAACAAGATTCTCTGGTATGATGAAACCAAGATTGAACTCTTTGGCCTGAATGCCAAGTGTCACGTCTGTAGGAAACCTGACACCATCCCTACGGTGAAGCATGGTGGTGGCAGCATGTTGTTTTTCAGCGGAAGGGACTGGGAGACTAGTCAGGATCGAGGGAAATATGAATGGAGCAAAGTACAAAGATATCCTTGATGAAAACCTGCTCCAGAACACTCAGTCTGGGGTGAAGGTTCGCCTTCCAACAGGTCAACGACCCCTAAGCACACAGCCAAGACAACGCAGGAGTAGCTGAAAATATCTGTGCGGCAATGCTCCCCATCCCACCTGACAGAGCTTGAGAGGATCTGCAGAGAAGAATGGAAGAAACTCCCCAAATACATGTGTGCCAAGCTGTAGCGTCATAAACATGCAAACATTAAAAAAAAAATTCTGAAGAAAGCTGCTAAACAGGCTCAAAAGCAAACAGACTTGTGAACTGGTGAAGAATGAGGGAACCAGGGCTTTCGGCCCGTTATATAGGATGGTGGGGCTTACACCCGCAAAGCCCTGATTGGCCTGTTGGGCATGATTGAATAAGGCTTCAGCGAATGACCCGCACGAGGGCGTTTTTTGTGCATTGTTTAATGTAGTCAGGGCAAGCAAATTGGCTTGTCCCAGTGGTGATGATTAAAGTTGTAGTGACATATTTTGGGGATTTAGAGAGAACTATTATTTTGAATGCTAGAAAGTAAACTAAATATTTAATATATAGTATAGAACAATGAAAACAAAGGTTATTAAAATACCTTTTCTATTTATTTTATATAATGGGGCTCCTGACTTCCCTAGTTAAATTAAGGTTAAATCAAAAATAAAAAAATAATAAAATGCTTCTAAGATTTGTAATTGGTGTAACCGCCTTGAAAATCACTAATTACAAAGATCGACAAGGACCTTGACCATTTCCTCCAGTGAGAATCTATAATCGTGGGATGGGTCTATATTAAAGAAAATGATTCGTTAATCATACATTTGAGCTTCCCAGTGATCATTTGGTGGTATTCTGTCTAAATGAAAAGGTTCTTTACTGTGTTACTCAATTTAAATTAAATTACATTGTGAGCAAAATGATTAATGAAATGACTTCACTAAATATTATTATTTTTTACCCCTTTTTCTCCCCAATTTCATGGTATCCAATGGGTAGTTAGTCTTGTCCCATCGCTGCAACTCCCATACGGACTCGTATGAGGCGAAGGTCGAGAGTTGTGCATCCTCGGAAACACAACCCAGCCAAGCCGCACTGCTTCTTAACACACCCGCTTAACTCGGAAGCCAGTCGCACCAATATGTCGGAGGAAACACTGTACTCCTGGTGACTGTGTCAGCGTGTGCCCGCCACAGGATTCGCTAGTGTGCGATGGGACAGGAACATCCCTGCCGGCCAAACCCTCCCCTAACCCGGACGATGCTGGGCCAATTGTATGGCTCCCCATGGGTCTCCCGGGCGCCGCCGGCTGCGACAGAGCCTGGACTGGAACTACAGCTAGCACTGCGCCACTCGAGAGGCCACTAAAATACATTTTTTACAAATGAATGTCCTTAGATTCTGTGGCTTCCATTTATGAAAATCCTCAATTACCTTAATTAATCCTACTGGTGACACAATGTTATCATGGTGGTAAATGTTAGTCATTAAGCATATTAGTAGATTTGGAGTCGGAAGATGTACCCAAATACATTTTAAATAAATACAAAATCTAGAAACTTCATTTTTTCCAAAATGCCATGCCCAAATACCACTGCTATTCAAGAACGAACTTAATACTAGGTCAGAAATGTATCACATTCTAACAAAACAATGAAGTTGCAGACTAGCATTGGGCTAAGCTGTTGGAAGGTAAGGATTTTGCTCCAGTTACGCTGTGAGATGGAGTGAGAAAGAGAGCGAGAGCAGGAGCTAGAGCGCTCAGGGACCCACTCTTAGGACTTTGAGAAAGACAAAGGTGGGGATATTTTTAAAGAGCCACACTGCTCCTTCTCTATAGGTGCTAATAGAAATTATTTCATGTCAGCTGCTCCTGGAGAAGCTCTTAGTTTAAGGTATTTTGACATGCAGTGCAGGCAGACTTTCTCACGGGACAAAGTACTATCATTGGTCATAAGCATTTGCCATCACTCTGGAATGACGTATACTGTTTCAAATTGAGGTTGGTGTGTGTGTGTGTGTCTGTGTGTGTGTGTGTGTGTGTGATCATGAGCATGTGAGGATGCATCTTTGTGTGTGTGTGTGTGTGTGTGTGTGTGTGTGTGATCATGAGCATGTGAGGATGCATCTTTGTGTGTTTGTGCATGTGATCGTGAGCATTCAAGGATGCATCTTTATACTGTATGTTTATGTGTTTTAGTGTTTTAGTGCGTGTCCCTTTCTGTGTGTATCAGTTTAATTGACCGGTGTGTTTCTCTGACTGTGAGCAGCCCGTAAGAGGCTGGAGCAGGTGGAGAATGGTGGCTGTGACCGGGATGTCAGCAGCATGGGAAGTCGCTCCAGCTCCTCAGGTATGTTCACTTGGCACCTGTTCATCTCTGACTACATTACTCACAAGACCTCAGTATACACATTCGGCAGACATATGTTGAATCAGTGTTCTTTGATGTGCCTGCAAAGCAATGCACAACTCTAGATTTCTTTCATATTATTATTAGGTGGGACTTGCACAGCAATAGTCCCGACTTTAGATCTTCGTCATACTTCTTCTTATTATTGTTCTTCACGCTACTCTTACATCATTTAAGCTGGAAACGTCTTTCAAACTTTGTAACGTGTAGACTGTGGATTTGGTTGCTTGCGTACAACGTTTTGATATCTTTTAAATTAATACACTTTTTTCTTTCTTTTGTCCATCTTCATTCACTGTAATGGGAGTTTTTTCAGCAGTCTAAAGCTCCCCACTTTGCAATCAACTTAGACAACAAGTTGGGGAATATTAAATCTTCCTGTACTTCTCTGCTGTTCAAAGCTGAAATAATAGCATATCATGTCATTGAGCAGCCCAAATGGAGACGTTGCTATGGATACCAGTACATTTCAATGCCAAAAAAGTGCCATAGACTAGAATGGTAAAAAAACAACGCTGAGATATTTAGACTGACCATACTTAGATTACTTGTCAAAAGATTTTAGAAACTATATATACTTTTTAACTATATAAAATACAATTTTATTTCTCACATTTGTACTTGTATTTATTTGGGATCCCCATTAGCTGCTGCTAAGGCAGTAGCAACTCTTCCTGGGGTCCAAACATATTAAAGCACTTACATATAAAACAAAAGATGAAACAGTACATCATATACTATTATTACACCACTACACATCTACAATACAAAATGTTTAATACCACCATACAACAATATCACAACGTGTGTGTATGAATGGGTCTGTACCTTTGTGTGTGTCTCTTCACAGCCCCCATTGTTCCATAAGGTGTATATTTATCTGTTTTTTAAAATCTGATTCCTACTGCTTGTTTTGACCATGACCGTTTACAATCTAGGGTTACTCTAAGCAGTTTAGTCACCTCAATTTCCAGATTATTCATTACGAGATGTAGTTGAGGTTTAGGGTTTAGTGAATGATTACTCCCAAATACAATGCTTTTAGTTTTGGAATTATTTAGGACAAACGTATACCTTGCTACCCATTCTGGTCTTCCTACTAGGGCACACTGCCTCAGTGCTAACCTTATAACTCTGGTTCATAGGCTCATGATTAAGCATCCAATAGCTGTAGGATCAACAGAGGTATTCAGGGAAATTAGAGGGACATAAATTACGTTACTTACATTGTGTCTTCCAATGCCCCAAGGATAATGTACATTTGATGCAGCATTATGACGACTCATTGTCACAATGGTAGGGATTAACTGAACTGGTCTTGGGTCATTGATAAATCATTGTTTCAACGCTGCCTTGAAATGCGTGGATGGAGTCCAGGAGCCAAGCTGCGCCTAATACAACAGGTGTAGACCTTCCCGAGAAATGCTTACTTACAAGCCCTTAAAACTTCTAATGGCTGAGATCCTGCTAACGGGATTGATATGACAACAGCCAGTGAAAGTGCAGGGCGCCAAATTCAAAACAACAGAAATCCCATAATTAAAATTCCTCAAACATACAAGTATTTCACACCATTTTAAAGATACACTTCTTGTTAATCCCACAACAGTGTCCGATTTCAAATAGGCTTTACGGCGAAAGCACCACAAACGATTATGTTAGGTCAGAGCCAAGTAACAGAAAAACACAGCCATTTCTACAGCCAAAGCGAGGAGTCACAAAAATCAGAAATAGAGATAAAAATGAATCGCTAACCTTTGATGATCTTCATCAGATGACACTCATAGGACTTCATGTTACACAATACATGTATGTTTTGTTCGATAAAGTTCATATTTATATAAAGAAATCTCAGTATACATTGGCGCGTTATGTTCAGTAGTTCCAAAAACATCCGGTGATTTTGCAGAGAGCCACATCAATTTACAGAAATACTCATCATAAATGTTGATGAAAATGCAAGTGTTATACATGGAACTTTAGATACACTTCTCCTTAATGCAACCACTGTCAGATTTCAAAAAAGCTTTACGGAAAAAGTTAACCATGCAATAATCTGAGTACGGCGCTCAGAGACCAACACAACCCGAAAAGATATCTGCCATATTGTGCAGTCAACAGAAGTCAGAAATAACATTATGAATATTCACTTACCTTTGATCTTCATCAGAATGCACTCCCAGATATCCCAGTTCCACAATAAATGTTTGTTTTATTCGATAATGTCCGTCATTTATGTCCAAATAGCTCCTTTTGTTAGCGCGTTTGGTAAACAAATCCAAACTCACAAAGCGCGTTCACTAGGAGCAGACGAAAAGTCAAAAAGTTCCGTTACAGTCCGTAGAAACATGTCAAATGAAGTATAGAATCAATCTTTAGGATGTTTTTAACATAAATCTTCAGTTATGTTCCAACTAGAGAATTCCTTTGTCTGTAGAAATGCAATGGAACAGAGCTCGCTCTCACGTGAACAAGCATCACCAGCTCGTGGCTCTCTGGCAGACCTCTGACTCATTCTCCTCTCATTCGCCCCCACTTCACAGTAGAAGCATCAAACAAGGTTCTAAAGACTGTTGACATCTTGTGGAAGCCTTAGGAAGTGCAACATGACCAATATCCCACTGTATCTTCAATAGGGAATGAGTTGAAAAACGACCAACCTCAGATTTCGCATTTCCTGGTTGGATTTCTTCTCAGGTTTTTGCCTGCCATTTGAGTTCTGTTATACTCACAGACATCATTCAAACAGTTCTAGAAACTCCAGAGTGTTTTCTATCCAAATATACTAATAATATGCATATATTAGCAACTGGGACTGAGTAGCAGGCAGTTTACTCTGGGCACCTTATTCATCCAAGCTACTCAATACTGCCCCCAGCCATTAGAAGTTAACCAACAATGCAGTTCAAGAAATAGACTTTACAAAATAAACTAAATTAGAAAATAAAATAAAAATGAACAGAATAAAATAAATAATAACAGTAACGAGGCTATATAAAGGGAGTACTGATACCGAGTCAATGTGCGGGGGTACAGGTTGGGGGCGTTCAATATAAAAAGTTTAGGTGGCCGTTTGATTAACACAACCATTTAAAATGTGCCTAAATTAACATGGGTTTGAATGAGAACCATGGCAATACAGAAATAGCAATTAAAAATGGTCCTGCTCCTTGGACAATTAAGCTACAAGATCAACTTTTACAATATTCAGGCTATCAAATTCTTTAACGCTTTTATAAACTGTAACTATCTACATTAGACGTATTCAAGCTAGAGATTCTAAACTACTTTGCTCATGTTCATAAGTACATTTTCTTAAACGCTTATCAACTAATAAGTATATATATTTGCATAAATTAGCATAACATGACTTACCAACAGTAACTCTTGAACTGTTCAAGCTAGAGGCACCAAACCAAAAATTCACATATTCAGGCTATCCTAACTTCAAATTCTTAAAAATGTTTATCAACCATCCATCAATTATTGAGTAGGAAGTATCTTCACTGTATAATGCTGAATTGTTGATACATTTCAATGTTAAACAAATGACTTTAAACATTAACACTACAATTAAAATGGCTGCTGTATTTGTGGCTATTTCCAGCAATGCAAAAACTAATGTCAAGGAAAATGAGACCTTGAGCAAGGTTGTGGGACAAAATGTCAAAAAAGGAGACTGTTTTACCTATTTTTATCATGAAAGAGAAATTCTGACAAAGGAGGAGGCCATAGCCAACCCCATTAAGGAGGATAATCTCTACCACAGTCTCATACATGAAACTCATCCAAACCATTTCAAATAGAATCTAACTTTATTTGTTAATGCGCCGAATACAACAAGTGTAGACCTTATCGTGAAATACTTACAATCCCTTGACTCTTCTTTAACTGCACTGTTGGTTAAGAAAATATTTACCAAATAAACTAAAGTAAAAATAACCAAAAAGTAACACCATAACATAACAATAACGGAGCTATATACAGGGGGTACCAGTACCGAGTCAGTGTGCGGCGGTACAGGTTAGAGGTCATTTGTACATGTAGGTAGGGATGAAGTGACTATGCATAGATAATAAAAAGTGAGTAGCAGCAGTGTACAAAACAAATGGAGGGGAGGTCAATGGAATAGTCCGGTGGCCATTTGATTAGTTGTTCAGCAGTCTTATGGCTTGGGGGTAGAAGCTGTTAAGGAGCCTTTTGGTCCAAGACTTGGTGCTCCGGTACCGCTTGCCGTACAGTAGCAGAGAAAACAGTCTATGACTTGGGTGACTGGAGTGTCTGACAATTTTATGGGCTTTCCTCTGACATCGCCTATTATATATAGTTGAAGTTGGAAGTTTACATACACCTTAGCCAAATACATTTAAACTCAGTTTTTCACAATTCTTGACATTTAACCCAAGTAAAAGTTCACTGTTTTAGGTCAGTTAGAATTACCACTTTATTTTAAGAATGTGAAATGTCAGAATAATAGTAGAGAGACTGATTTCTTTCAGCTTTTATTTCCTTCATCAAAATCTAGTGGGTCAGAAGTTTACATACACTCAATTAGTATTTGGTAGCATTGCCTTTAAATTGTTTAACTTTGGTCAAATGTTTCGGGTAGCCTTCCACAAGCTTCCCTCAATAAGTTGGGTGAATTTTGACCCATTCCTCCTGACAGAGCTGGTGTAACGGAGTCAGGTTTGTAGGCCTCCTTGCTCGCAACTGCCCACAACTGTTTTATGGGATTGAGGTCAGGGCTTTGTGATGGCCACTCCAATACCTTGACTTTCTTGTCCTTAAGCCATTTTGCCACAACTTTGGAAGTATGCTTGGGGTCATTGTCCAGTTGGAAGACCCATTTGCGACCAAGCTTTAACTTCCTGACTGATATCTTGAGATGATGCTTCAATTTATCCACATAATTTCCTGCCTCATGATGCCATCTATTTTGTGAAGTGCACCAGTCCCTCCTGCAGCAAAGCACCCCTACAACATGAAACTGCACCCCCGTGCTTCACGGTTGGGATGGTGTTCTTCGGGTTGCAAGCATCCCCCTTTTTCCTCCAAACATAATGATGGTCATTATGGCCAAACAGTTATATTTTTGTTTCATCAGACCAGAGGACATTTTTCCAAAAAGTCTGATCTTTGTCCCCATGTGCAGTTGCAAACCGTAGTCTGGCTTTTTTATGGCGGTTTTGGATCAGTGGTTTCTGCCTTGCTGAGTGGCCTTTCAGGTTATGTCGATATAGGACTCATTTAACTGTGGATATTGATACTTTTGTACCTGTTTTCCTCCAGCATCTTCACAAGGTCCTTTTGCTGCTGTTTGTTCTGGAATTGATTTGCACTTTTTGCACCGAGTACGTTCATCTCTAGGAGACAGAACGCGTCTCCTTCCTGAGCGGTATGACGGCTGCGTGGTCCCATGGTGTTTATACTTGCATACTATTGTTTGTACAGATGAATGTGGTGCCTTCAGGCATTTGGAAATTGCTCCCAAGGATGAACCAGAATTGTGGAGGTCTACAATATTTTTTCTGAGGTCTTGGCTGATTTTAAAAAAAAATCTCATCATGTCAAGCAAAGATGCACAGAGTTTGAAGGTACGCCTTGAAATACATCCACAGGTACACCTCCAATTGACTAAAATTATGTTAATTAGCCTTTCAGAAGCTCTGAAGCTCCAATCTGTTTAAAGACACAGTCAACTTTATATGTAAACTTTTGACCTGCTGGAATTGTGATACAGTGAATTATAAGTGAAATAATCTGTCTGTAAACAATTGTTGGAAAAATGACCTGTCATAGATGACCTAACTGACCTCTTACAGCTACCCCCCTACTTTTTTCAATTTCCGCCTGAAGACATACCCAAATCTAACTGCCTGTAGCTCAGGCCCAGAACCAATGATATGCTTATTATTGGTTTCATTTGAAAGAAAACACTCTGAAGTTAGTAAATGTGAATTGAATGTAGGCGAATATAACACAATAGATCTGGTTTAGATAATACAATGAAAAAAACATACGTTTTTTATTTTTATTGTATCATCGTCTTTAAAATGAACAAGACAAAACAAACATTCAGATAGTATGATGGGGACAATTTCAGTGAAAAATATAAGAGGGCAACAGTACTTGTGCAAAGTTTCAGAATGATAACTTCCAAAATGAGTGTGCTACATGACATGTATCATGAAGTCACCCAGGTGTCCCACACAAGTAGCCCAAATGTACCCAAGTGGCCAAATTGGTGAAGTTATACATTTTCAATTGAATAACTATATACAAAATACCAAAATGGTATTCTAAAACAGCCCCCCCCCCCCCCCCCCAAAAAAAAATTATTTTGGGGAGAAAAAACATTAATAAAAAAAAATAGATTTACAAAATAACACTTTCAATATTTGGAAGACCCTCAGTCTTCTACACAATATTGTGCTGCTGATGCCAGGTGCCATAGCAGTCTCTTTCTGCTGTAAAGCAGAGGGTCACCAAGCATGTGCAGGTGATGGGGGACTTCATTTTGCAAAGAACACAGCGACGCCTCTATGCTTGTGCCCTTTTGGCCCTGAGGCACATCCATGCCTGCAGAAATACATTTGGGCAGATGGACACCACTTGTGGCAGGAGCAGAACGTGGTGCTGTAGCCAGCAAGCTCCTTGATGAGCAGCTCTCTGAAGGCTAGCTGTGAGATGGGGGGCTTTTCACAGCTCTTAGCCATTTCGTTGTGTAGGATGAATGCATTCACCACAGCAATGTCGATGAAATGATAGAAGAAGGTCTTGTACCATTTCATCGTCTTATGGAGAACATTGTAATAGCCTATCAGCACATCTGACAAGTCCACACCTCCCATGCTCTTAAGGTCCTTTAGTGCAGTTGGGATGGGGACATTTTTTGCGGCCCATGCCCCAGTAGCGCTGAGACAACAGGTGTCCGGCTGGATGAACCAGCTTCAGTGGGGGATGGACACCTTGGCACTGGGGGCTCTCATTTGGAGTCAGTGTCACTGTGAAAGAAAATGTTCAGTTAGAATACTTTGACATATGAGCCCTGTATCAACAGGTATAATAAACATATATACAGTGCCTTGCGAAAGTATTCGGCCCCCTTGAACTTTGCGACCTTTTGCCACATTTCAGGCTTCAAACATAAAGATATAAAACTGTATTTTTTTGTGAAGAATCAACAACAAGTGGGACACAATCATGAAGTGGAATGACATTTATTGGATATTTCAAACTTTTTTAACAAATTATTCAGCCCCCTTAAGTTAATACTTTGTAGCGCCACCTTTTGCTGCGATTACAGCTGTATGTCGCTTGGGGTATGTCTCTATCAGTTTTGCACATTGAGAGACTGAATTTTTTTCCCATTCCTCCTTGCAAAACAGCTCGAGCTCAGTGAGGTTGGATGGAGAGCATTTGTGAACAGCAGTTTTCAGTTCTTTCCACAGATTCTCGATTGGATTCAGGTCTGGACTTTGACTTGGCCATTCTAACACCTGGATATGTTTATTTTTGAACCATTCCATTGTAGATTTTGCTTTATGTTTTGGATCATTGTCTTGTTGGAAGACCTCTGTCCCAGTCTCAGGTATTTTGCAGACTCCATCAGGTTTTCTTCCAGAATGGTCCTGTATTTGGCTCCATCCATCTTCCCATCAATTTGAACCATCTTCCCTGTCCCTGCTGAAGAAAAGCAGGCCCAAACCATGATGCTGCCACCACCATGTTTGACAGTGGGGATGGTGTGTTCAGCTGTGTTGCTTTTACGCCAAACATAACGTTTTGCATTGTTGCCAAAAAGTTCAATTTTGGTTTCATCTGACCAGAGCACCTTCTTCCACATGTTTGGTGTGTCTCCCAGGTGGCTTGTGGCAAACTTTAAACAACACTTTTTATGGATATCTTTAAGAAATGGCTTTCTTCTTGCCACTCTTCCATAAAGGCCAGATTTGTGCAATATACGACTGATTGTTGTCCTATGGACAGAGTCTCCCACCTCAGCTGTAGATCTCTGCAGTTCATCCAGAGTGATCATGGGCCTCTTGGCTGCATCTCTGATCAGTCTTCTCCTTGTATGAGCTGAAAGTTTAGAGGGACGGCCAGGTCTTGGTAGATTTGCAGTGGTCTGATACTCCTTCCATTTCAATATTATCGCTTGCACAGTGCTCCTTGGGATGTTTAAAGCTTGGGAAATCTTTTTGTATCCAAATCCGGCTTTAAACTTCTTCACAACAGTATCTCGGACCTGCCTGGTGTGTTCCTTGTTCTTCATGATGCTCTCTGCGCTTTTAACGGACCTCTGAGACTATCACAGTGCAGGTGCATTTATACGGAGACTTGATTACACACAGGTGGATTGTATTTATCATCATTAGTCATTTAGGTCAACATTGGATCATTCAGAGATCCTCACTGAACTTCTGGAGAGAGTTTGCTGCACTGAAAGTAAAGGGGCTGAATAATTTTGCACGCCCAATTTTTCAGTTTTTGATTTGTTAAAAAAAGTTTGAAATATCCAATAAATGTCGTTCCACTTCATGATTGTGTCCCACTTGTTGTTGATTCTTCACAAAAAAATACAGTTTTATATCTTTATGTTTGAAGCCTGAAATGTGGCAAAAGGTCGCAAAGTTCAAGGGGGCCGAATACTTTCGCAAGGCACTGTATATCTTCTCAGTAAGGAAGCAAGGGCAAAGCTTCTGATCAAAGGAATAACAGTCAGAGGAAAACATGTGTTCAATTCAAGTTACAATTCAAGTTACAATTAAATAACTACCTGAATCAGCAGATGATAGTGTTGTGACTGAGTTTCTGGCTAAAGCTGGATGTAAGGTGGTGGGGAGATTGTTGAGGGAAATGATAAGATACAAGGGTCAACTCACAAACTGCTCCTATGAAGATAGTTTTGTATATGTTGAAGCAGCACCCATCACTCCCATGACATGGTCTGTAAAGATAGGCCCTCACTGGATCAAAGTATTTTATAATGGACAAGGCCCTGCGTGTAGACAGGACTGGCAGACACAATCTCACTCTAGAGGGGGTCAGGAGATGGTAGAGTACAGTCCTACTACACTGGACAACATAAGGTGCATAGAGGAAACTTTTTCACACTGTGCAGGACAACAATCCAGTCCCCATGAGTAGGACAGACGTATCACGCATCCCAGCTGAAATGACAGAAAGTGAGACAGGTTGAAGAACAGAACTTCTCGGCTCCCGAGGACAATGGTGGAGTAAATTAATTATTTGAGTTGGTATCTGGTGAGTCAGAGTCTACAGCAATGACCTCTCATTCCAAGAAAAAGAAGAAGAAGAAGAAGAAGAAGAGGGAAGATGTTTAAAATGAAGCTGGGAAAGGGGCTACTGAGACCAGTGACAATCATAACCCAAAAACTCTGAGGATAATAAGGGACCCCGAAGGCGGTGCAACTCTCTGGGGAATACAATAGAAGGCAGCCAAACATCAATGCTGGCCTTCATTCAAACAATCCGGAATCAACAAACACCCAAGCAGCCCAGGGTAACACGCTCTCTGGAGTTAGGACACCTGCAGAAAAAATGGCTGGTATGGAGGATGTAATTCTGGGAGTGGCAAAGTCCCCCTAATTAGCTATCCAGACCCGAAATCATTGATGAACGGTGGAACATGCATGATTTGAAATAATCTATATTTGAGTAGCCTATATTGCCTGGTTCAGAGAAGGACATTATGTGTATGTGAGCATAACCTCTGTCACTAACATGGCTTTTCAAGAGAATGAGCAATCTGCAGATAATCTAATTTTAATGCAAACTCTTGATACGTGTCCCAAACAAAATCCGCCTTCGAGACAGAAACTCAGTTCCCTTAACCCAGCTATTAGAAAACATTGTACTATGAACCTTTTTCAAACCGTTAATCAGGCTAAAATACTCTAGGACCCTCGTTCCAAGCCTAGAGAAATATTAGGAGGTCATCTGAAAATTCATCACATTATTTCGAATCTTGATTTCTTTCTGTTTCTTTGAAACATGGCTGAATAAATCCTCTCCTATTTCTGCCTTTACTGTCCCTGGATATCCCATATTCCGGAGGGAGAGGGCAGAGGGGGTTAGATTCGTTATGTACATGAACAATAACTTTAAATGCAATCGTATCATATGTAAACATGCCAATGACCTTGGATGTATGGGGCTGAATGTCTTCTTCTCCCCTAATGTCTTAAACTGTTATTGGATTATATCGACCACCAACATCTGATATCTAATTTTTTCACCATGTTAATGCCATGCTTAAAGAATGTCATCATAAGAAGGAGCTCATCTTCATGGGCGATTTTCAATTTAAACTGGAAAAACAAAACTTGCAGGAAAAAAATTTAATCACAGAGCATTTCAACCTGAGTCAAATAATACAAGGATCAACCAGAGTAACACAGACATCCCAGACTATAATTGATCTGGTGTTCACCAACAGACCTGATTGAATAACTAAATCCTTTAACTTACTAACTGGCATATCTGAAAATCCTGAAAAGTGATGAAGCTATAAGTCAAATTGACTGGTCTGATCTATTACGCAATGAAGACCCAGAGTCTGGATACACAACATTTCTGTCAGCTATTGACAAAGTGGATACCTCTTTTACCAGGAAATTTCAACGTAAGCCAAGATGGAAAACCTCTCTACCATGGCTCAACAAGGACCTCTGGAGGCAGATCAGAGAACGGGAGTTTTCCTTGAAAAGGCACTGAAGTCTGGTAAGAATGATGACAGATGTATATTTAACATCACTGAGAAGTACGGTGGCATATATATATATATTTTTTAAGTCTTCAGTTCTTCCTGATCAATGAAGCAAAAGGAAATGGCAAAGGGATTTGGGAAAATCTCAACAAACTAACAGGGAGAGGAGCTGAAAAGTCCAAAAAGCATCCTGAATTAAAGATGAATGGGATTCTAATTCAAGGCTCCAATTTCATATCCACCACCTCTAACAATGTTTTGTTGACACTGTCAGGGAACTGGCTCAAAGATTTTCAACCAAGACCACAGTTCTCACTCCCATAGATAATAATAAACCAATATTCAGAATTCTTGAAATCTCAGCATCAGCAGTGGACAGTATTATTAGCTTCTTCAGGAGCTCTAGAACAAAATATGTATTTGGTCTAGACACTGTATTCCTGAAGAAATACAAATATTATCTGATTGCCCCTATTGTACATACAGTTAATCTGTCCATCAAATATGGGTTCTTTCTCAATGCTTGGAAGTATGCTGCAGTGATACCCGTTTTAAAATCTGGCAACCCAACACTGGTGGAAAATGACCGACCTATAAGCATTCTTCCAGTGCTATCAAAAGGTAGCTGAAAGATGGGTGGCTGACTGATCACCTCATTCAGGGCAACTCCATACATCAAATGGTTCAGAACTAACCATTCTACACAAACAGCCAATTGCTATTTTCTGGAGTGCAATTAAATCTAAACTGGACATAGGTGGTGAAGTGGGCGCAGTCTTTTTGGATCTTAAAAAGGCCTTTGATAGTGTGAATCATGAGGTCCTTCTATCCAAACTATCCTCCCTTAATGTGTCCACTGAAGCCACTAATTGGATTACAAACCGAAGTCAAAGGGTTCATCTGGGGGACACTCAGTTGGACTCTCTTTACAGAATCATTGGCATCCCACGAGGGTCCAACTTAGGCCCCCTTCGGTTTACCATCTACAGTTGAAGTCAGAAGTTTACATACACCTTTAAACTCAGTTTTTCACAATTTCTGACATTTAATCCAAGTAAGAATACCCTGTTTTAGGTCAGTTAGGATCACCACTTTATTTGAAGAATGTGAGATGTCAGAATAATAGTAGAGAGAATGATTTATTTAAACTTTTCTTTCTTTCATTACATTCCCAGTGGGTCAGAAGTTTACCTGCACTCAATTAGTATTTGGTAGCATTGCCTTTAAATGATTTAACTTGGGTCAAATGTTTTGGGTAGCCTTCCACAAGCTTCCCACAATACGTTGGGTGAATTTTGGCCCATTCCTCCTGACAGAGCTGGTGTAACTGAGACAGGTTTGTAGGCCTCCTTGCTCACACACACTTTTTCAGTTCTGCCCACACATTTTCTATAGGATTGAGGTCAGGGCTTTGTGATGGCAGCTCCAATACCTTGAATTTGTTGTCCTTAAGCCCTTTTGCCACAACTTTGGAAGTATGCCTGGGGTCATTGTCCATTTGGAAGACCCATTTGCGACCAAGCTTTAACTTCCTGACTGATGTCCTTCTTCCTTGCTTGAGTGGCCTTTCAGGTTATTTCGATATAGGACTCGTTTTACTGTGGATTTAGATACTTTTGTACCTGTTTCCTCCAGCATCTTCACAAGGACCTTTGCTGCTGTTCTGGGATTTATTTGCACTTTTTGCACCAAGTACGTTCATCTCTAGGATACAGAATGCGTCTCCTTCCTGAGCGGTATGACGGCAGTGTGGTTCCATGGTGTTTATACTTGCGTACTATTGTTTGTACAGATGAACGTGGTGCCTTCAGGCGTTTGGAAATTGCTCCCAAGAATGAACCAGACTTGTGGAGGTCTACAATTTTCTTTCTGAGGTCTTGGCTGATTTCTTTTGATTTTCCCATGATGTCAAGCAAAGAGGCACTGAGGTTGAAGGTAGACCATGAAATTCATCCACAGGTAAACCTCCAATTGACTCAAATGATGTCAATTAGCCTATCAGAAGCTTCAAAAGCCATTTTCCAAGCTGTTTAATGGCACAGTCAACTTAGTGTATGTAAACTTCTGAGTCCCTGGAATTGTGATACAGTGAATTATAAGTGTAAACAATTTTTGGAAAAAGTACTTGTCATGCACAAAGTAGATGTCCTAACCAATTTGCCAAAAATATACATCGTTAACAAGAAATTTGTGGAGTGGTTGAAAAATGTTTTAAAGTTTTAATGACTCCAACCTAAGTGTATGTAAACTTCCGACTTGAACTGTACAGTATATACAGCTAACATATACACTATACACATGTACACATGGATTTTGTGTTATAGAAATGTGTTTTTTAGAGTAGTGGCCTGTAGTGAAATGTATTGTAACGCGCTGCCAAAGCAGCAGCTAATGGGGATCCATAATAAATACATAACAAAACTATATACATTTGCTTTAATATTCATAAAATACCAACTGTAACTCTTTATCCAAAAAAAGTATTTAAAAAATAGTAAAAATAATTAGACCAATTCCAATTTGGGTTGTTTATGGAGTTGTGAAATTACCTGGGTCCATGTTTTCTACAAAGGATAGGAAACCCCTAACAGAGTTGTGAATTTTCTCTAGCTTGAGATGTTACATAGCTACCTTTTATCCAATGGTTAAAAGTAGGAGGAAACCAATCCTTCCACTTAAATAGTAGAAAACGTCTAGCTAGAAGAGTAGTAAATGCCAGCATGTTGCCCATAGAACTGTTGAGGGGCCTCCCGTGGTGCCACTCTGAATAATTTAATAAAGGCTGAAGGTTCTGTAGGTTTCTCCAGTATCTTAGAAAACCGTTGTTCAGTGAGGAGAACCCTTTTTCAGACCAGAAATGAAACACCCGGTCTATTAATGATGGAGAGAATGTATGGTTCTTTAATAATGGGGCAGAAGTTGAAAATTCACTGAGACCAAACGATGGCCTGAACTGTTTCCATATTTTTAGAGAATGTTTCACAATAGGGTTTTTAGTGTATTTGGAAACTAGTAATGCAAGTTTTGAGCAGAGGAAGACTGCCAAGGAAGTGGTGCCGCAGGATGAGATCTCCAACGTCATTCATTTTGGGCCTGTAACATCAGGGATTTCTGTCATCCAATATAGAATGATTCTTATATTAGCTGCCCAGTAATAATATTGGAAGTTTTGGAAGTGCTTGACCTGGGGACGAGATCTCTGTAATACGCTCTTACATATCCA
Organism: Oncorhynchus mykiss; assembly: GCF_013265735.2. NCBI lineage: Eukaryota > Metazoa > Chordata > Actinopteri > Salmoniformes > Salmonidae > Oncorhynchus > Oncorhynchus mykiss. Next base: position 3,350,146 of record NC_048584.1, read on the forward strand.
AGGGTTTTTCTTGTTCCAGATAAAAGCAGATATCAGTTTATCTATGGAGATAGGAATACATTGAAATAAGTATTACAATTGATGTAATATATTCATTTTAACAGTACTAATTCTTCCACCCAAAGAAAGTAAATCCCAGCGTTCCAGATCCTGTTTCAGGCGGAGTATCAAGGGAGGGAAATTGGCTTTGTAGAGATCTTTTGAAATTGTGTGTGACCCAAATTCATAAATATTTACATTTCTGAGTCGTCACATGACTAAAATAAGTTTGCATGGCAGAAGGATTAATAGGCATCAATTAACCTTATACCCAAATATTTTACCAAATGTCTTTAGTAGATCCACCCACATAGAGTGAAACTATATGCTCTATGCCCCCTCTTTGAATACCTTTGATAGTGATGTTATTACGTATTGCTATGGCTAAAGGCTAAATTGCGATTGCAAACAACTGAGGGGATAGAAGACATCCCTGTCTTGGTCCACGTTGGAAAATAGGAAGGTCATTATTTGTGCACACTGCAGCCGTAGGGGAAGAGTGAAGGACTTTGAACCAGGACATAAAATTGGGACCGAATCCAAATAGTTTGAGAGTATAAAATAGATAATCCCACTCCTCCCAATCAAACGTCTTCTCTGCATCAAGTGATAACAGTATCTCTGCCAGATGAAGAGGGGTTATAACCTATATTGTAAAGACGTCTAATTTTGAAAAATAGAATGACGATATTTAAGATAATGGAGGGATCGCAATTGAGTAAAGAAATTGGCCTATATGAACCACATTCAAGTTTTTTTCCCCCCTTTTCAGAATAATTGAAATACATGCTTGTCTCACTGTTGAGGGTAAAGAGTTTGAGGAGAATGATTCCTCAAATACGCAAAGCAAGAGAAGAGAGAGTTGATCTGATAATTTATTTGATATATTTTTTCTGGAATTCCATCGGGTCCAGGGGATTTGCCACACTGCATAGATTTAATTGCTAAAACAATCTATTCTACAGAGGAACTGTTTTTCTAATTCAGCAGCTATCTCAGGTTCAACTGTAGGAATAACTAAGTTCTCAAAGAAGGTGTCGAGTAAGGTAGGATTGCCAGCAGATTCTGAAGTGTATAATTGTGAGTAAAAGTTACGAAAGCATGAATTGACCTCTAAATCATCAATACATTTGTTACCCAGCTCGTCAGTTATCTCAGGTATGGTTTGATTTGCGGTTCTCTGACGCAGCTGGTGTATTAAGTTTTTTTGCTCTGCAAGTGTGCGACGAAAAGCATTTTCATGCATAAACATTTTCAGTCATCAGCACATGCCATTTACAATTGAAAAACAGTGAGGTCCAAAAGTATTTAGACAGTGACACATTTGTTTGTATCTTGGCTCTGTACTCCAGCAGATTTTAATGATACAATGACTATGAAGTTAAACTGCAGAACTGCAGGCTGTGTCGGTCACTAAATGTTGTTAGCCGGTGATTGTCAAGCTCTCGATAATTGACCATTAATGAGCATAAACACATTTATCCTCTCCTGGCTTCCACACAACACTTCATCAGTCTCTCATTCACAATTTGATAATGCCTCAAATTTTCCATTGGCATCCCCTTTGTGTGGCCCTAATGCCCCCTAAAAAAAATCCATGGCTTTTGGGGCCAGTGGTCTTTGTGCCCTTGGGCCAAATATAATAATTATAATTCCCTTCTTCCTGAGTGCTGCACCTCTCACTCACAAGACAGATACATCAACTGCGCACGTCCTTACCAATTCCGAGGTGCATATTGAAGATATTGGGAGAAGTCCACATTTACTTTTCGTCAGCCAACAAGATGACTAAGCCTAACGAACAGCAATGTCAATATACTCTCCCCCATAGTACAAAAGTTTACCTATTCTGTGCGAATAAATACAATTAAAATAAATATTCCAAATATAGTTTGGGACAGTTGTGGGATGTGGTAGATCCCAAATTAATTCAACCACTAGCATCAGTACATATTTTTTACGCAATGAGGCTGACGCAACAGATCAGAATGTTTAGCTTAAAATGATGATAAACTATTTGGCTATTTCTACACACACAGCAGTAGGCTATAAGCGTGAATGTTCCATTAGCGGAAAACACCATTATCAAAAGTGACCACAAATGTGATTATTCATTTAATGCGTTTATTATAAATGTGCATTTTTATGGTGAAAATTATCTTCCCCAAACGTGAATGTCACACGCTGCTTATGTATGCCAGTTAGGCTCTACACCCCTTGTGCTGCGGATTAATGAGGCTTAATTTTAATAAATTATTTGGCCACTTTAGTTGTGATATAAACCTTATCCAAACATATAGGCCTATGGGCTAGGCTACATGATGTGTGCGACTATGATTAGAAAAAGTGCTGGGAATCATTCACAAGTGATAATATATAATTAATAAGTGATAGACTAATATTGTCACTCATCAAACTATTCTTGATTTAATCTTGTCTTTACATATACTAAATAATATGTGTGAAATTTGTTTTGATTTCGAATGGACCATTATCACCTGTGTCTAAACGGGCAGCGGGGGGAAAAAATACATTTCATCTATACACTTAAATAGCGAATGGAGGATGCTTTTCCCCGTGTCATTTTCATGCCAGTCAGGTAGACTATATACTCCTGTTGTAAATATAAGCAATGTGCTTAATATTAGGAACGTTGAGAGATCAATAAAGTAGACCTAGCCTATAGATACAGTGAGGAGAACAAGTATTTGATACACTGCCGATTTTGCAGGTTTTCCTACTTACAAAGCATGTAGAGGTCTGTAATTTTTTATCATAGGTACACTTTGACTGTGAGAGACGGAATATAAAACAAAAATCCAGAAAATCACATGGTATGATTTTTAAGAAATGAATTTGCATTTTATTGCATGACATAAGTATTTGAACACCTACCAACCAGTAAGAATTCCGTCTCTCACAGACTTGTTAGTTTTTCTTTAATAAGTCCTCCTGTTCTCCACTCATTACCTGTATTAACTGCACCTGTTTGAACTCGTTACCTGTATAAAAGAAACCTGTCCACACACTCAATCAAACAGACTCCAACCTCTCCACAATGGCCAAGACCAGAGAGCTGTGTAAGGACATCAGGGAGAAAATTGTAGACCTGCACAAGGCTGGGATGGGCCACAGGACAATAGGCAAGCAGCTTGGTGAGAAGGCAACAACTGTTGGCGCAATTATTAGAAAATGGAAGAAGTTCAAGATGACGGTCAATCACCCTCGGTCTGGGGCTCCATGCAAGATCTCACCTCGTTGGGCATCAATGATCATGAGGAAGGTGAGGGATCAGCCCAGAACTACACGGCAGGACCTGGTCAATGACCTGAAGAGAGCTGGGACCACAGTCTCAAAGAAAACCATTAGTAACACATTACACCGTCATGGATTAAAATCCTGCAGCGCACGCAAGGTCCCCCTGCTCAAGCCAGCGTATGTCCAGGCCCGTCTGAAGTTTGCCAATGACCATCTGGATGATTCAGAGGAGGAATGGGAGAAGGTCATGTGGTCTTATGAGACAAAAAATAGAGCTTTTTGGTCTAAACTCCACTCGCCGTGTTTGGAAGAAGAAGAAGGATGAGTACAACCCCAAGAACACCATCTCAACCGTGAAGCATGGAGGTGAAAACATCATTATTTGGGGATGCTTTTCTGCAAAGGGGACAGGACAGCTGCACCGTATTGAGGGGAGGATGGATGGGGCCATATATCGCGAGATCTTGGCCAACAACCTCCTTCCCTCAGTAAGATCATTGAAGATGAGTCGTGGCTGGGTCTTCCAGCATTACAATGACCCGAAACACACAGCCAGGGCAACTAAGGAGTGGCTCCGTAAGAAGCATCTCAAGGTCCTGGAGTTGCCTAGCCAGTCTCCAGACCTGAACCCAATAGAAAATCTTTGGAGGGAGCTGAAAGTCTGTATTGCCCAGTGACAGCCCCGAAACCTGAAGGATCTGGAGAAGGTCTGAATGGAGGAGTTGGCCAAATCCCTAATGTAGTGTGTGTAAACCTGGTCATGAACTACAGGAAACGTATGATCTCTGTAATTGCAAACAAACATTTCTGTACCAAATATTAAGTTCTGCTTTTCTGAAGTATCAAATACTTATGTCATGCAATAAAATGCAAATGAATTGCTTAATAGTCATAAAATGTGATTTTCTGGATTTTTGTTTTAGATTCTCTCTCTCACAGTTGAAGTGTACCAATGATTTAAATTACAGACCTCTACATGCTTTGTGGGTAGGAAAACCTGCAAAATCGGCAGTGTATCAAATACTTGTTCTCCCCACTGTAGCTGATGGGATCCTCCTCTTTTTACTATAATAGAGGCCATCACTGTTTTCTCACGCAATTCCATAGCCTATAGAAGTGTTAGATTCGATTTTAGATTACATTTTTATTGATGTCAGAGTGATTAGAGGGACAATCGAGTGCTGAGTACCAGGCAGTTAGCAAGTTTGGAAGGCTATCAGCTGCATCAGAGCTTGAAGAAGCCTAATTACCGTGACTAGACGGTCACATGGAATTTTTACGACCTTCATGACTCGTGACTCGTGTGGCGTTTAATACGGTCACCATAACAGATCTGGAACCTGCGTTCCTGGCACCAACAATCATACCACTCTCAAAGTCGCTTAGGTCACTGGTTTAGCCCATTCAGACGTAAAATAGAACAGTAACTGAATGCCTTGATGCCTGCTTTATATACTGCAGACTGTCAGTTTTATCGTGTATTTTCATGCATATCGGGTGAACCGTTTAGAAATCAGAGTAATTTTTGTACATATTTATTGCACCAAAAGTATTGGGGAAAATTCACTTATGTGTATTAAAGTAGGATAAAGTTTTCTATTTGGTCCCATATTCCTTGCATTTGCAACTAACTTGTTGGACGCATTTGCCGTTTTGTTTTGGTTGTTTCAGATTATTTTGTGCCCTATCGAAATTTATAGTAAATAATGTATTATAAACTGGGTGGTTCGAAGCCTGAATTATGATTGTTTGACAGCGGTGGTATATCAGACTGTATACCCGGGTATGACAAAACATGTATTTTTACTGCTCTAATTACGTTGGTAACCAGTTAATAAGGCACCTCGGGGGGTTTGTGGTATATTTATTTTATTTAATCTTTATTTAACTAGGAAAGTCGGTTAAGAACCCATTCTTATTTACAATGACGGCCTACCGGGGAACAGTGTGTTAACTGCCTTGTTCAGAGACAGAACGACAGATTTTTACTTTGTCAGCGTTTGGGATTTGATCCAGCCATCTTTCGGTTACTGGCCCAACGCTCTAACTAAGCTACCTGCCACTAGGCTACCTGCCGTCCCTATATTGCCAATATACCACAGCTAGGAGCTGTATTCAGGCACTGCACGTTGCGTTGTGTATAAGAGCAGCCCTTAGCCGTGGTATATTTGCCATATACCACAAACCCCTGAGGTGCCTAATTGCTTCATTTTGTCATTTTGGAGTCACTGTTATTGTAAATTACAGAAGTCCTATGCTCTCCCACATCCTTCTCGTTCAAATCCCAGGGCTGATTTGGTAAATCTGGGGGAATGAGCCGGCAACCAGAGTGTAGCTGGCATCAGAATCTCTGGTGCCACCTACTGAAAAATAATTAGATGTCTTTGTTTGTGCCCTTGAGGCACTTAACAACTAACCTGCTGCACGGACGCTCCTCTGTGGCTGAGCCTGTGCTGTTCCAGCGTCTTGTGTGTGTGTGTGCATGGGGTTGGGAATTTAAGATAGGAAAACGTTTCCATAGACAATGAAGTTGTATGTTATGTTCTCCAGGCTCCCTGAATGCACGGCACGGTGGCAGCAGCATGGAGGAGCGCTCACTGGAGAGCCAGTCGGGCCCGACGGTGGTGGACAGCTACCCCGAGGTGGACAAGGCCGTGCTTGTGGAGCGTATTGTGCGTCTGCAGAAGTCCCACGCTCGCAAGCAGGAGAAGATAGAGTTCATGGAGGACCACATCAAGCAGCTGGTGGAGGAGATCCGCAAGAAGACAAAGTTAGTGAGAGAAGTGTTAACACTCCCAGCAGAAAGCACACATGTACAACTCCAATGGTTGTGGGTTCAATCCCTTATTTAGACTTTTTCTCCTTGCGGCAAAAGAGAGATGTTGGAGACGGATAAGGATTTGTTTTACTGGCAGGTGTTGGCTTGCCATTGGATTTGAGTTTTTTTTGTTCTACAAAACTGTTTAGTCTACTTGCTTTGTTGGTATGGTTTGTGTTTTGCCACACTAGATGCTTGGGAAAGTATGGCTATAACAGCTAATACAAGCAGCCTAGAAAAACATGAAGACTAAGTCAAATAGGAAGCTAATGGCAAGCAGAAACATAGCAAAACATGATGCTAATGGTTAGAAAATTCAGCAAACTAATGCTAATGTAAGGGTTAGTAAAGGTCTTACCAAAGTGTATGCTAATGACGAGCAGAGAGTCTCTACCATGGGAGCTAATAACTTTAATTTAGCCTTAACCTGGCTTTAGCCTCTGCTAACTCACTCTGCTCTTACAAACTCTGCTTTGATTTGCTGACACCGTCACAGAGTCAGGTGGTGTCACATGACGTCATTCCTTTTTAGAGTGCTTGGTGGATTCTTGAAGGCTGTGTTTGAGTGATTTTTGGCAGGGGATTGGCACGCCATCTCTTTATCAATGTTTTGTCAGCCAGTAAGCATTTCACTCGTTCGCTCTCTCTCTCACAAACACACATACACTTGTCCATCCCCTCTTCTGACAGACAAGACTATCGGATATTTATAGCTGCTCGGTCCATGATGCGTGAGTGTCGATCACTAACGATGGCATATCCATATTCATGCCCACCTCCAAAGCCAAACAGACAGTATGGAACACATCACAAGCTAGCGGGACTCCTTACCATGTTTAATCACATTAAACACTTTATCAGCAGCCAGACTATTGAGTGATAGCTGGAGAGAAGAGTTAGGGTTATGCAATCGTTTTTTTAGGGACACAAGTTTCTGTCAATTTTGCTGTTGGCCAACTGTTTTAGTATCTAGTGAAGAGCTCTAATTTGTCTACAACGATTCAGCATAATTTACACCTTCTTAAGCTTTAGCCCCACCCATCTTGTTTCGCTCTCAGGGGGTTCAGAGCGCACACTCTGGCCAATGATTTGTTTACCTCTGTATAACATGAAAACATCCTAACCAGCTCTGCTGGTAATAATTTCATTACTCTTTTTTGCCAACGTTTACTGACACCGGCCATATTCACCGGGTGTTGTAACACTTGTAGCTAGCTAGATAGATGTGTAGCTAGCTAGCTAGGGAAACAATGAACCTAGCTATGTAAACAACTTGTAAGATCACACATGTAACGTTAGCTGATAAGCAGGCCAGCTAACGTTAGGTAGTTAAACAACAATGAACATAGTGCCAAATCATGTCATTGCTACCCTGCATGAATCTGCTGGGAGTTAACATTAGGCTCTAACTAGCAAAGCAAACAGCTCTGGGATATAAATAATGTCAGCTAGGGAGCCAGCCAGCTAATGTTAGCTAGCTAGCTTGAAATGAAACCATTTTCTGTCAAATTTAGAAATGTGTAATATCTGAAAAGGTAGCTAGCTAACGCTAGACTATCTTAACCGTATACATCCTCATGCATGATGGACGCGTCTCCCTGTCACGAATGCCATGCCACGGTTGCCCTTAGTTTGAAGATGTAATCTGGAGACAGGTGTTTTCTCTTAGCTATCATACTTTAGCTATCATAGACCACTGTGCCACTCGGGAGGCCCCCCTACCTTATTTTTTATAGGTATCTGTGACCAACCGATGCATATCTGTATTCACCGTCATGCGAAATCCATAGGTTAGGGCCTAATGAATTTATTTCAATTGACTGATTTCTGAAATATTTGAAGTTGTTGCATTTATAGTTGCTCATTGTAGCTTGTTTATAGACTTTGATTTGGAGCTGATGCTAAGAAAATGAACAAGTGAAACATTGAAGCATTATAGCCTACGCACGCACGCACACACACACATACTGATTAGATGGGTGATTTTGATTAATAGGGTCTTGGCAACCCTCTCTCCTGTGGTGACCTGCTTAATTAACTCTTATGTGCACAACTACTGCCATTAGGGCTCTGATTGAATGTGCCCAACAGTTTAAAATGGGTATTGAGTGTGGATGGCAGTCACCTGAAATGATAGTCTAATATGCGCAACTGACTGGACTATTGTTTCTCTGCCCCCTACAGGATCATCCAGAGCTATGTGCTGAGAGAGGAGTCGGGCGCCCTCTCTTCAGAGGCCTCAGACTTTAACAAAGCCCAATTTGGCAGGCGGGGGGGCATTATGGCCTCCCTATACACCTCCCACCCGGCTGACAGCGGCCTGACCCTTGACCTCTCGCTGGAGATCAACAGGAAGCTGCAGGCCGTGCTGGAGGACACGCTGCTCAAGAACATCACACTCAAGGTGGGTCCCCCGAACACACTGTCTCACCTTGTGTTGCTGGGAATAAATGCCCCAGAGTTCAGTTTATTAAGCTATACAATTAACTTCTGCTCACACTACTACCCCTGCACTATCAGTCAGTAACCATGTTTCCATCCAACCATTTTATGCAGATTAATTACCTGACACATAAAAGAACAGGCATGATGCAAACTAGAAAAATGTACATTACATTTTTTTGTCGGGAATAAAGATGAAGCAACAAATTGCAGTGGAAACGCTTTTATGCACACACAGGGCCGGCCCGCTCATTAAGCAGGATTAGGTGGCCACCAATGGTGGCAGATTGACGAGGGTGGCATTTTCTGAGCTAAACCGACCAAGACGCAACTCCAACACATAAAACCTCACATAATTCTGCCTAAAAACAACCTACAATTTCTCTCAACCACTGGCATATTGGCTTTTTAGCTGAGTGCTGATGTCGCCATGTGACCACCTTGTAAAAGGCAGGGACGCAAAATATTTATTTTGTACATTCCCAGCGCGCCTCTCCAGGGTGCTGTTGGAGAGACACATTGCTGCGGGCTCCAACATTTCACCCGAAAAAAATATTTAGCAGATGTAGCATATGGTAGAAAGAGTATGTGGCCTTTTCTGTAGCCTCCAGGCTACAGAAATGAGACGGAAACTTTTTAGATCTTGCAGGTTTCTCCGATCAAATAGCCTAATCTAAATAAAAAATGTGCTGACATGTTAACAAACTGTATCCTAAAAACAGGACAGGTAAAATGGACCATATGGAATGGACAATCAGGCTGCTCACAACTGCTGTCCAGAAATGTCACCCTGTGGACTAAATTGTCATGATCAGTGGTTTCAAGTTTGTATCCGTCAATTTTTTAGGTGCTGATCATAGTGAAAAATATAATATTTCTGCATTTCCCGCTATGTAAACACATTGCAAATAGGCTCATGATAAGTCCTCCTGATAAAGTTGTGTAGCTGATAAATACCCAAATTGAGTAGTCATAGGAATCAAGACTAATAAAGCCAATGCAACCGACTGTTTTACAAACAGTGGGCCTACCACATATATGGGCGTTCATAAAATTCCATAGTGGGCCGACATGGTAGGCTATACCCCAGTAAGCACGGACCAACGCCAACTTCTTTTGGATGTCTTTTTCCGGTTCCAGCTGTCTTTTTTTAAATATTTTTTTTACAAACAGTAGGCCTACCTCATAAATGGGCATTCCTAAAATGTAACTTCAGGCCACACTGTAGGCTATACCTCAGTCAGCACAGCCCGACGCTGACACCTTTTGGACGTCTTTTTTTTGGTCCGGACCGGCGTTGGTTTACATGTCCGGGTTTTTGGTCAACGTCTGGGAAAAAAATGTATTTTCAATGTCTGGAAAATACGTATTTTCAACTTTCATTCAGAGCCTAAATTGAAATGAACTTCAACGTCTGGAAAATACAATATTTCAGTGTAGTTTTGCTTACTGGGATTATTCTAGTTAGTTGGCATGACCAACGGTGCAATTTCCTGCAATAGTACACATTTTGTCATGGCTGTCAAGAACATTATAACAAAATCAATGACATTTGGAATTTTTATTTTGGTGATAGTACTCAAAGATGACTTATTAAAAATATATTGCTCCTTTCTACATACTTTGTCTGGTTTTAGATGTTTAAGCAAAAAATGGGGAATTCAAGTGGAAACACTGGCTGTAATGTAGCAATGGTTTTTAGAAGACTGCTCTGATCTGTTGAATCTAGCAATATGATCTTGACATTTCCAAGATAGTCATTTGAAAGTTTTCAATGATTTACTTTTTCCTCTTAAATCTTTTTTTATTATATGTTTTTTAATGACGGACTGGGGACTCATTGTTTAGTATGGCATTGGCCAAGGTACAGTGTGAGGACAATGACATTCTTGTGAGCAAAATTACGTTGAAAATACATATTTTATGGACATTGAAGTCACATTCATTTTTGGTTCTAAGTGAAAGATTAAAATAAGTGTTTTACGGATGTTAAAAATACGTATTTTACGGATGTGGAAAATACTTATTTTACGGACATTGAAAATAGGTCTTTCACGGATGTTGAGAATGTTTTTTTGGGGTCATTGTTTCTATTGGCAAATTTCAACCGTACATCATTTCACTTTTCTATCTATATGTCAACAAATATTGTCACGTTTAAAAGTTGTTACATTGAATAAAGGATAATGGATTAAAATGAAGATTACAGTATGGAATACGTATTATTACTCCCATTGTGTTAACCAAGAGCTTTGGAACTGGCAGTGGCCATATTCAAAGTTTCCTAACACAAACCAACAGAACCTTTCAACTACAATGACATTCTCAGTAAAGGTTACAGAAACTTTTTTACAGTGGTTGAGACTTAATAATTAATTTAAGATGGAATTTGTAGCTTAGTACTGTACCCTGCGTCACTGCTTCATTGCTCCAGGCCAGTGCAAGGGGGAGTTAGAGCACTGATTATGCTTTTGGGTCCCAAGGCGCTAATGTGTCACTAACTGACAATGAATGGGCGACATAAACCAAATAGAAACTGATAATTGTGCACGACTTCAAAATTGAATTTCAATGACCTGAATGATGAGGATGAAGAAGGTGATTGAATTTAGAACAATTGTGTAAGAATTGCTATTCCTCTGTACAGCACGCACACCCGCACGCACACCTATTTTTGTGTTACTACTCGCCAGTATTACAGTAAGGTTTTTATTCTAAGAGAAATAAACTTTTCAATTATATTGAACTCCCGACCAGTCACGTTGTACAGCGCCATTATGGGCTATTAGCAGTACAATAGACTCTTACCAACATGCAATTGATCAGCATTTAAAACTTTTACAACTTTGTGGATGGGGCCTCCCTAGTGGCGCAGCGGTCTAAGACACTGTATAGCAGTGCAAACGGCGTTGCTACAGATGCTGGTTCGATGACCAATGAGGCGACTTACATTTGGCCCAGTGTCGTCCGGTTTAGGGGAGGTCTTTGAAAACGAAATCATCTCCAAAATATCATTATTTTTTTAAACAAACTATTTAGAATCCTCCAATTCCTCTAAATGTAATTGTTGGTTGCGAGCAATAAAGATTGCAAAATAGTTGGGAAGAGATTTTTGATGTTCGATGGCACATGGTTTATGAATTGACATGCAATTTTCCGTTCCTCCTGAACAATAGTGTAAGAATTGCTATTCCTCTGTCCTGCACGCGCACCCGGAAAAATACATATATATTTTTTTGTTACTACATGTCAGTATTGCTTACTAAAAGGGTTGTTACACTAAGGTTTTTATTCTAAGAAAACATAAGCAAGTGATGTCTGCTAAAAAGTCAAACTGATGGCACAGTCATATAGCCTCGGCACCTACATAAAGCTGAGTGACTCACTCATTCATGGCTTTTGATCAAAATAAATAAGTACCAACATTCTTTCTGATATTCTTTTAATTAATACATGTTTTGGTTATCCTGACCTGGACACCATGTATTATAGTCTGTAAAAGGAAAAATATTTCCACCATCTCTCATGATCCATAAGGAATAAATATAACTGAATGACAGAATTATTTTGTATTGGTACAAAATAGGCTAATGAAGGGGAACAAATTGTTGCTTACTGGAAAATACTATTTCAAAATTAATGGAAGAGGCAAGTGGAAGGGGGGAAAGACAGCATTCAGAGGTCAAGACATCGCTGCTCTAAAACAAGCATGGGGACTGGTCTTGATAAATCAATGAGATTTTTATTTTCACTGAATCTCCGTTTGGTTATTGGTTAGACTACAATTAGGGTGTGGAAATGTTAGGGTTATTTTTCTCTTGGTGTAGTACTGTAACCTACTCCCTACCGGTCATGTTGTACAGTGCCATTATGGGATGTGAGCAGAACAATAGACTCTTGCAAAGAAGGAGGGTAGGAGGAGAATTATATCGTCAAATGTATTCTTTAGTTAGGTTTGCTGTATCACAATAGGCCCAGCGTCGTCCAGGTTTGACCGATGTAGGCTGCCATTGTAAATAAGAATTTGTCCTTAACTGACGTGCCTAGTTAAATAAAGGTCACGTTGTACAACGCAATATTTTCCTAGCGGAAACCCTGGGGATTTTGTTTTTCATGGAATAGAAACTCCATAATATTATTCAAATTAATTCAGCTTTCTTAAAGTCAAGTCCCATTCTAAATGACAAACTGGCTTTATTTACAAATTTGTCTCACCTCATGTTCAAGGCCTTTTTTTCGCTCACTTTCGGTTATTTGAAACCAAAATATGATTATTTTTTAAATAAACCATAGAAAGTTGGTTGCAATTTCAGTTTAATCCACCAGAAAACAGAACAAATAATATAACAAATATTATGGTTAAACTGGTTAATGCAAATGTATTACTTAAAAAAATAATACATTGGAACCTTTAACAAGTGAAAAAGTAGTACCTTGGTTTTCACAAGCATAGCAGGCAGGGAATTCTGCAAACAACGTTTCTAGGAAGGGCTATTAGCAAGACAATATATATTGGTTATATTGTGCATGGCTCCCGAGTGGCGCAGTGGTCTAAAGCACTGCATCTCCGTGCATGAGGCATCACTACAGTCCCTGGTTCGAATCCAGGCTGTATCACATGATAGGGAGTCCCATAGGGCTGCACACAATTGGCCCAGCATCATTTGGGTTAGGGGAGGGTTTGGTGGGCCGGGATGTCCTTATAGGCATGGCGGGCTTTTGGTTTCTCTCCCTCTAAAAATATAAATTATATTTTTGACTTTATAAATATAATTTGGGCCTTTATTCAGATTACAAACACTCACTTTCGGGTTATTTGAAAATGAAATCATCTCCAAAATATAGTTATTTTTTAAACAAAACGATTATTATTATTTCATTTAGAATTATATAAAAGTCCCTTAGATATTCTCACATATCAGATTTGCCCTAATGAAAAATGCCCCTTTAGATATTAATTTAGAATCCTCCAATCCTTTAAATGTAATTATTGGCAGAGAGTCACGTCATTGAAAAAAATATTTGTAGATATGCTGTAGGCCTACCGTGGGCAACATGAGTCTCACTAGTGTTGAGTAATGTGCTGTTAAAAGTGGTGTATGTCTTATTTATTTTAAAAGCATATTGAAGTTAGAAGCAATAGGATTTGAAGCAACAGCCTACCTGCGTGTGGTCAACTGTTTCAGCATTGTTTTGCACTGCTCTGAGACAAGCATGGGGACTGGTCTTGGTAAATCAATGAGATTTTTATTTTCACTTAATCTCTGTTTGGGATTTGGTTAGACTACAATTAGGGTGTGGAAATGTTATGCTCTTAGTACTGTAACCTACTCCCGACCGTCACGTTGTACAGCACCATATTTTCCTAACGGAACCCAAGGGTTTCGCTTTTTGTTTTCCTTGGAATAGAAACACTATAATGTTAATTAATCAATAAGGCTACATTTCTTCAAATCAATCCCATATACTATGTTCTTATAAAAAAAGGTTTTAAATTCTCTAGTACAGCCAATATTGAAGACTATCAAATGCTTCACAAAGATGCCCTATGGTGGTCAAACTAGCAATAATTAGCATTGGCAACAATGGCTGACAATTAAATAAACCGGACCAAATCTGAACCAATCATAGACATCTGTTTCACAAGTTTGTTCAGTAGAGTACTGTATAGTAGAGTACAGTAAAACAGTATTGACGTCTATGTTTGGGTCAAATCAAGGCCGGTTCAGACCTGACCAAAAATCTACGTCTGTAGACGCAAGCATCTTTCTGTTTTTCACTGTTTTTCTCTCTCCTCTCTCGTTCTTTCTTCTGTGCATCTTTTTCACCATCTTGTTCCCTCTCTCTGTCTTGTACTCTCTCTCTCTGTCCTCATTCTCATCTTCCATTTCTCCAGTCTTCTAACTTTGATGACCTAGAAATGTGCAAGGCGAAGGACTTCAAATGACCCACGGGAAACAATGTAGTCCAGCTCAGAATATTTCACTGTTTAATGGGTTGCCTGATATCTCTCTCGCTTTCTCTCTCTCTCTCTCTCTCTCTCTCTCTCTCTCTCTCTCTCTCTCTCTCTCTCTCTCTCTCTCTCTCTCTCTCTCTCTCTCTCTCTCTCTCTCTCTCTCTCTCTCTCTCTCTCTCTCTCTCTCTCTCTCTCTCTCTCTCTCTCTCTCTCTCTCTCTCTCTCTCTCTCTCTCTCTGTCTCTCTCTGTCTCTGTGTAGGAAAATCTTCAGACGTTAGGGGCGGAGATTGAGCGACTTATCAAACAGCAACGATAGCTGGAGGACATTGCTCAGAGGAAGCTGCGCATGCTAGACGACAGTGTCTGAAGGAAATTATAGAGGACCAAGTGAAGAGGGAATGTTGAAGACCCCACCAACTAACTATCTTGTGCCACATCAAGAATTTAACTGAGACACACACATGCGAACACACACATGCACACGCAGTGTAACGGAGAAATTTGAATGTTGAATACCAGTCGCCTGTTCTTTTTGAAAAACCCCATGTTCTCAACTCTTCTCTCCAATGGGATGAGTACTCAGATCCTCTGACCAATGGATTGCCCCCCCCCCCCCCCCCCGCATAATCTAATACACTTTCCTGGGATGCGAAGGACAGCTTTATTTATGAATGAATTGAAAGGATTATGTTGGTTAGCATTTTCTGAAGCCAGTTGCTAATGCAGGTCCATGTGCATGCCAATCCTTATTACTCTCCCAAAAAGTGTTTGTGCCAATTTGCTGAATATATTTTTGAATTCCTGCTGTGACCCCTAACGCATACAGTAGTACTCTCACTGTGAACCAGTAACTAAAGACTACTAATGCACTCAACCCTTCAAACATTTGTCCACCAGGTCCACTTTCCTTTCTCACCGTAGCCCTACAAAGCACTTAAGGCAAAAATGTTACTTGAGATGATCATTCATAACTTGTATTTGAATGCATATCTCCCATTGACATCAAATGTTCGATTTCTGACAAAGTATCTGGAGTCACGATTCGCTATTTGGCCTACATTCTGCAAACACCAATGTCAAAAAAGAACTCCTGGCTTGACCCCAAATGTCCTACTATGAAGTTGTATAAATAATAATGAGTTCAGCTGGATAATCTAGGGCTGGTCTTTAGTTGTTAATTTAATGTGATTTATTTATTTCTGTCGGTTTTGATTGGCATTTAATGTTTTCTTTGCTTTTCTTTAGTTTAAAATCAAGTCCATTGCTCTCTCCTTTTTGTTCTTCATTTTGTCCATTCACTGAAGGAAATCTTGTATATTATTATTTTATATTCAATTGTTTGTTTCCATCCTTTCTCACACACTCCCTTGTTTTTACTGTCATTAATTTGTAGGACAACGCATTGTAGCCTCCCTCCATTTGCTTCTTCACCAGTATGTTCTTCAGCTGTCATAGTGAGGGCCACCTGGCCGAGCTAGAGGCGTATGGTCCCAGGGATGGGTGTAAACAACATTTACATTTTAAAGGTAGCCCGACCACTCGCAGAGGAGCTGACATGCACCTGCAACACACTGTCTACTGGCAAGGACATGATAAAGAGTGAATTTTCCTCAGCCACGGCTGCCTATGCTACAACCAACACACCACACACACACACAGAAGTATGGAGAATTCTGATGAAGACTAGCTCCTAAGCTGCAGTCTTTGGTTGTAGTTATTTTCCCCAATTTGTTTTTTGTCACCTATGTGTAACTATTTCGAGTATAGTGTAAAGGAGGCCCCTCTTGACTCCTGGGATTTTAGTGTTTCTCCAACCATTGTTTAGGTGGGATGCCTTCTCCCCCAAACAAGTCTACTTGGCCCTTCGCTATTGAACAATCACAGGATCAATTTGTGTAATTTGATTACGGCTTGTTGGTTTGAGGGCTTTTAAGTCCCGCCTAGGGGAAAAAAAATCTAGGGGGAAACACTACTGTTCTTTTTGCACCCTTTCAACTTGGTAAACCTAAAACACAGGATTCCCAGTCTGGCTCTCTACTCCGCAACAGTGCGTAGAGAACATGCAGCGTGGGCAAATGTGTCAATCAATTTTTCAGGAGCAGCTTGAGAGAATATTCAAGAAGGAATTCATCTGAATAAATACATTAACATAATGAAATGGCTGGCAGACATCTCGTTATTATCACTGAGTTACCCAAATACCCCAGAAGCAGAGCTATTTACACTATGGGTAAAACAGTTTATCATTGATCAGCAAACTGTTGATATGGCTTAAAGATTAACGTTGTAGAGTATCTTCAACCAATGAAGACTTTCACCAATCAATGATTTTTGTAACTTATGTTACAAAGGCAACACTTGTTCATTTGACACAGCAAAAATAATTTGCCTGAATCGTTTCATTACTGTTTAATTTGATTGTCAAATGAATAACATACTAGATATCTTGGTAAGACAAATGTAGTGACTGTGGATATTGTGGTACCCTTATGGTTAAAGAAATGTGTCCTCCATGACAACAAAACCATTGGAAGCATAACTGTAGTACCCGTTTCACACTACTAAGCCATGCACTGGCCTGGTTCCGCATCCACCATAGTTGCTGGAACCTTTACTTTGAACGTGCTGGAAAGTACCATTTGAATTGTGAAAAGGTTCAAGCACTCCCATGTGTGGTCCAACCTAGGCCTACATTCTCACAACATGAAAACATTGGAGCAATGTTAAATGAATGTTATTTGCCTGGGAGACCAGTCCACAAAGAGAGAGAGTGGCAAATTTGTCTCCCGTAACAGTGAAATTAGCAATATGAACAGATGTGTTGTGAGTGTAAAATTATGACTGACTATAGCGAGATGTTGGTATTTTCTGTTGATTGTCTTGGTGTTGTTCAATGTGCTCTGTTTGATTGAATATTCAAACTGTGATTATTATACATTTGTAGATATGATCTTCTGTAAAATGGTCAAATGTTTTTAATATTCCAGATCCAATATGTATATATGGTGTTTACAGGGAATAAAAGAGATGAATCTCTTTGTTTCTCTTCATTATTGTCTTGTTTGTATTGTCCCTTACACAGAAAGCAAAAGAAAGTGAATTAATGTACAGCCCAGAGGAAATTGTCTTTGTAATAAGCATCACTAGAAACATGTAACATATTAATACAAAAAAGTTAAGTGAAATATTAGCTTTCGTCTGAATCCGAAAAAAAACAACAGGAAATCCAAAAGCTAATTTACCCTATGCACTAACAAGGCTTTTCAGCATAAGCATTTTGCCTACTGCTAGGGTAATGTAGTTCAATGAATTGGTTGTCAACTTTTTAGGGTTTTTATTTATTTGACTATTTTCTACATTAAATTGAAGACTTCGTTTTTATGAAAGATTCTCTGTAATTAGTATTACGCGATCAAACTGATTAATCATGTAACTGTAATTAACTAGGAAGTCGGGGCACCAAGGAAAATATTCAGATTACAAAGTTATAATTTCCTAATATAACCTTTCAGATATTTTATATCTGATCAATTAGTGTTCAAATTAATTAATTATTTACTTTACCTCACGTTAGTCTCATTCCAAACGTCGTAAATTGTTGGTTATCTGCACGAACCCAGTCTTCACTATAAGTCATCCATACATCAATTGTCTTAAATCATTTATTTACTAAGTAATTCACAGAAATGCATAAACAAACAGATAGTTACAAGGAAATGATAATGGAGATTCCCTAGTGGGATAAACCGGAATCGCGGCTTGGTGGACAAAAGGGGAAGTGGGGGTCAACTGAGATGAGACACTACAAAGTTGATAATTATAACAATTGAAATGCTAATCCTTTGCACATGAACGCTCACTCATTCGGGAACAATTGCAATCAATACACACTGCTCAAAAAAATAAAGGGAACACTTAAACAACACAATGTAACACCAAGTCAATCACACTTCTGTGAAATCAAACTGTCCACTTAGGAAGCAACACTGATTGACAAATTCCACATGCTGTTGTGCAAATGGAATAGACAACCAGTGGAAATTATAGGCAATTAGCAAGACACCCCCAATAAAGGAGTGGTTCTGCATGGGGTGACCACAGACCATTTCTCAGTTCTTATGCTTCCTGGCTGATGTTTTGGTCACTTTTGAATGCTGGCGGTGCTTTCACTCTAGTGGTAGCATGAGACGGAGTCTACAACCCACACAAGTGGCTCAGGTAGTGCAGCTCATCCAGGATGGCACATCAATGCGAGCTGTGGCAAGAATGTTTGCTGTGTCTGTCAGCGTAGTGTCCAGAGCATGGAGGCGCTACCAGGAGACAGGCCAGTACATCAGGAGATGTGGAGGAGGCCGTAGGAGGGCAACAACCCAGCAGCAGGACCGCTACCTCCGCCTTTGTGCAAGGGGGGGCAGGAGCAGCACGGCCAGAGCCCTGCAAAATGACCTCCAGCAGGCCACAAAAGTGCATGTCTGCTCAAACGGTCAGAAAGGTGGGGGTTGTGCTTACAGCCCAACACCGTGCAGGACGTTTGGCATTTGCCAGAGAACACCAAGATTGGCAAATTCTCCACTGGCGCCCTGTGCTCTTCACAGATGAAAGCAGGTTCACACTGAGCACATGTGACAGAGTCTGGAGACGCCGTGGAGAACGTTCTGCTGCCTGCAACATCCTCATGACCGGTTTGGCAGTGGGTCAGTCATGGTGTGGGGTGGCATTTCTTTGGGGGGCCGCACAGCCCTCCATGTGCTCGCCAGAGGTAGCCTGACTGCCATTAGGTACCGAGATGAGATCCTCAGACTTGTGAGACCATATGCTGGTGCGGTTGGCCCTGGGTTCCTCCTAATGCAGACAATGCTAGACCTCGTGTGGCTGGAGTGTGTCAGCAGTTCCTGCAAGAGTAAGGCATTGATGCTATGGACTGGCCTGCCCGTTCCCCAGACCTGAATCTAATTGAGCACATCTGGGACATCATGTCTCGCTCCATCCACCAACGCCACGTTGCACCACAGACTGTCCAGGAGTTGGCGGATGCTTTAGTCCAGGTCTGGGAGTAGATCCCTCAGGAGACCATCCGCCATAAGGAGCATGCCCAGGCATTGTAGGGAGGTCATACAGGCACGTGGAGGCCACACACACTACTGAGCCTCATTTTGACTTGTTTTAAGGACATTACATCAAAGTTGGATCAGCCTGTAGTGTGGTTTTTCACTTTAATTTTGAGTGACTCCAAATCCAGACCTCCATGGGTTGATACATTTGATTTCCATTGATCATTTTTGTGTGAATATGTTGTCAGCACATTCAACTACAGTGCCTTGCGAAAGTATTCGGCCCCCTTGAACTTTGCAACCTTTTGCCACATTTCAGGCTTCAAACATAAAGATATAAAACTGTATTTTTTTGTGAAGAATCAACAACAAGTGGGACACAATCATGAAGTGGAACGACATTTATTGGATATTTCAAACTTTTTTAACAAATCAAAAACTGAAAAATTGGGCGTGCAAAATTATTCAGCCCCCTTAAGTTAATACTTTGTAGTGCCACCTTTTGCTGCGATTACAGCTGTAAGTCGCTTGGGGTATGTCTCTATCAGTTTTGCACATCGAGAGACACATCGAGAGAGATTTTTTCCCATTCCTCCTTGCAAAACAGCTCAAGCTCAGTGAGGTTGGATGGAGAGCATTTGTGAACAGCAGTTTTCAGTTCTTTCCACAGATTCTCGATTGGATTCAGGTCTGGACTTTGACTTGGCCATTCTAACACCTGGATATGTTTATTTTTGAACCATTCCATTGTAGATTTTGCTTTATGTTTTGGATCATTGTCTTGTTGGAAGACAAATCTCCGTCCCAGTCTCAGGTCTTTTGCAGACTCCATCAGGTTTTCTTCCAGAATGGTCCTGTATTTGGCTCCATCCATCTTCCCATCAATTTTAACCATCTTCCCTGTCCCTGCTGAAGAAAAGCAGGCCCAAACCATGATGCTGCCACCACCATGTTTGACAGTGGGGATGGTGTGTTCAGCTGTGTTGCTTTTACGCCAAACATAACGTTTTGCATTGTTGCCAAAAAGTTAAATTTTGGTTTCATCTGACCAGAGCACCTTCTTCCACATGTTTGGTGTGTCTCCCAGGTGGCTTGTGGCAAACTTTAAACAACACTTTTTATGGATATCTTTAAGAAATGGCTTTCTTCTTGCCACTCTTCCATAAAGGCCAGATTTGTGCAATATTGTAGTCCTATGGACAGAGTCTCCCACCTCAGCTGTAGATCTCTGCAGTTCATCCAGAGTGATCATGGGCCTCTTGGCTGCATCTCTGATCAGTCTTCTCCTTGTATGAGCTGAAAGTTTAGAGGGACGGCCAGGGCTTGGTAGATTTGCAGTGGTCTGATACTCCTTCCATTTCAATATTATCGCTTGCACAGTGCTCCTTGGGATGTTTAAAGCTTGGGAAATCTTTTTGTATCCAAATCCGGCTTTAAACTTCTTCACAACAGTATCTCGGACCTGCCTGGTGTGTTCCTTGTTCTTCATGATGCTCTCTGCGCTTTTAACAGACCTCTGAGACTATCACAGTGCAGGTGCATTTATACGGAGACTTGATTACACACAGGTGGATTGTATTTATCATCATTAGTCATTTAGGTCAACATTGGATCATTCAGAGATCCTCACTGAACTTCTGGAGAGAGTTTGCTGCACTGAAAATAAAGGGGCTGAATAATTTTGCACGCCCAAATTTTCAGTTTTTGATTTGTTAAAAAAGTTTGAAATATCCAATAAATGTCGTTCCACTTCATGATTGTGTCCCACTTGTTGTTGATTCTTCACAAAAAAATACAGTTTTATATCTTTATGTTTGAAGCCTGAAATGTGGCAAAAGGTTGCAAAGTTCAAGGGGGCCGAATACTTTCGCAAGGCACTGTATCTAAAGAAAAAAATATTTAATAAGAATATTTCATTCATTCAGATCTAGGATGTGTTATTTTAGTGTTCCCTTTATTTTTTAGAGCAGTGTATATATTTACGCTCAGTGTGTCGTCGGAACCTTTGTTGAAAAGTTAGTTTTCGTCCTCTCTCTCTCTCTCTCTCTCTGTCGTTGTTAGAGGGGATAGTTCAGAGCGACATTCATGTTGTTGTAGGATGGATGCTTCGGCGGTTGTCGTTCTTTGTTCAATGATACCGAATTCCTAGCTGCAGACTAGTAATTAATATCAAAGATTTGTTCTTATTCTGTTGGTATCGATAGTCTAAGAGTTTAACCACGTGGGATGGTTAAAAGATTCAGCAATGGTCTGCAACCTTTGTCCCCTCGTAATGGAGAAAAACATGGTCTAGTGAGAACTTCTCAAAGTTGGGGTGTTATTCGGAATTGCAGAAAAGGGCCTGTCCCTGGATGCCCGACCCTAACTGGGCTCATGGGCGGTCCTCTGATATTAGTTAAACTCAAAAGGGAATTGGAGTTTCCTTAATTAAACAGTCCAAAATCACATTACACAATTTTACAAACAGTATCATCCTCACTCATTCAGCTTATACAACAATTAGATGTTAACCTCATATCTGAGGCTATTATATAAACAGCGTTATGGTAATGTGGCTGCACCGTCTCCCATAAGCTTCACCAAAATGTAACAAACGGACCAGTTCGTAGCTGGATTCTTCACCGATCTTTTATACCTTCTCCGGAACATGAATGTTGTTCGGACCTCAAGTTCTGTGAGGTGGAAGAAATTCCTTTGTTCTCTATGAAACTTCACTCTATCTCTATACTGTGTGGCCATGAGGCAGGATCTTCCTGGAATTTACGACCTCTCTGACCACAGCAGCCTAGTTGAAGGAGGCAGGGAGAGGGGGATGGGGCTTGCTGTACCCAAAGAGGGCAACGTCATGACACATGGAACCAAAAAAAAAGTTAAACAAATCAAAATATTTTATATTTCAGTTTCTTCAAAGTAGCCACCCTTTGCCTAGATGACAGCTTTGCACACTCATGGCATTCTCTCAACCAGCTTCATCTTGAATGCTTTTCCAACAGTGTTGAAGGAGCTCCCACATATGCTGAACACTTGTTGGCTGCTTTTCCTTCAGTCTGCGGTCCAAATCATCCCAAACCATCTCAATTGGTTGATTGGATTCCAGAACATGTGTGGCCCTTATACATTTCACTTATACATTACATTTCAGTGTGTGCCAAGGCTGGAAAGGGAGTTACTTCATGAACCAGCTCGGCTTATATTACTTTCTAATTAAGTCTATTTGAACTCGCAGGCTCCGGTATTTCAGAAATATTATTGACTGAATATTTCCACAAGATAAATGACGAGCTTGCCAGGAGTGGCAAAAAGGGACCAGAGACGGTGAAAATCTACAGCTGTGAATGGGCCTCTTGGACGAACAGCACAAACAGCCACTTGAAAACAAAGGTACATTTCTTGCCTATAGTATAGAGTTTGTGTGGTTCGCTTCAGGAACGTGTCTCAGCGGTAGATCACCAAGTTGGTCTCCAAATTGACGAACCAAAGAAATATTGGGAGCTTTTCAGTTCAAATGAAATGCATGCAAAATATTGGGGGTATAATAAGAAACTTTGAGGGTTGAAAATGTGAATAATGTATAGTAATGGGTGTGTGACCACTGCAGAGGGAGAGTTGTGTGCTTCATCTGTCTTGACTGGCGCAGTTGAGTGGGGTTATTCACTCATTTGTTCAGATGGTTCATCTGACCAGTTTGTTCAGTCTGTTTGAGTTGTGATTGTGTTGTCTGATTCAGTTTGGCTGGACTTATTTGTTCAGTCTGTTTGAGTTGTGACTGTGTTGTCTGATTCAGTTTGGCTGGACTTATTTGTTTAGACCTGTCTGAGTTTGTGCACAAAATGCAACCCATTCATCTTATTCAATCACTCCGAGTCAGTGGGCCATTCAATTCATCGCTCAGATGCTCATCTGGGGTGGGTGTGTTCAGTCTCATTCAGGTTGTCTGTCTGCCCTGTTGATTGTTCTGTTTGATCCAGTTTGGAGTGGCAACCGTCCATCTGCATGGTCAAATAATAGAAATAGAAATCCTGTAATACCACTTATCGTGTTGAGTAAGTGAATCGATAAGGACTGCTTGGATGGGTAGAAATCCTGTAATACCACTTATCGTGTTGAGTAAGTGAATCGATAAGGACTGCTTGGATGGGTAGAAATCCTGTAATACCACTTATCGTGTTGAGTAAGTGAATCGATAAGGACTGCTTGGATGGGTAGAAATCCTGTAATACCACTTATCGTGTTGAGTAAGTGAATCGATAAGGACTGCTTGGATGGGTAGAAATCCTGTAATACTACTTATCGTGTTGAGTAAGTGAATCGATAAGGACTGCTTGGATGGGTAGAAATCCTGTGATACCGCCTATTTTTTATTGATTTAGTTATTTCATCTTTATTTAACCAGGTAGGCAAGTTGAGAACACCTTTATTTAACCAGGTAGGCAAGTTGAGAACACCTTTATTTAACCAGGTAGGCAAGTTGAGAACACCTTTATTTAACCAGGTAGGCAAGTTGAGAACACCTTTATTTAACCAGGTAGGCAAGTTGAGAACACCTTTATTTAACCAGGTAGGCAAGTTGAGAACACCTTTATTTAACCAGGTAGGCAAGTTGAGAACACCTTTATTTAACCAGGTAGGCAAGTTGAGAACACCTTTATTTAACCAGGTAGGCAAGTTGAGAACACCTTTATTTAACCAGGTAGGCAAGTTGAGAACAAGTTCTCATTTACAACTGCGACCTGGCCAAGATAAAGCAAAGCAGTTCGACACGTACAACAACACAGTTACACATGGAGTAAACAAACATACAGTCAATAATACAGTAGAAAAATAAGTCTATATACAATGTGAGCAAATGAGGTGAGAAGGGAGGTAAAGGCAAAAAAGGCCATGGTGGCAAAGTAAATACAACATAGCAAATAAAACACTGGAATGGTAGATTTGCAGTGGAAGAATGTGCAAAGTAGAAATAAAAATAATGGGGTGCAAAGGAGCTAAATAAATAAATACAATATAGAAAGTAAAACACTGGAATGGTAGATTTGCAGTTGAAGAATGTGCAAAGTAGAAATAATGGGGTGCAAAGGAGCTAAATAAATACAATATAGAAAGTAAAACACTGGAATGGTAGGTAAAGTAGGGAAAGAGGTAGTTGTTTGGGATAAATTATAGATGGGCTATGTACAGGTGCAGTAATCTGTGAGCTGCCCTGACAGCTGGTGCTTAAAGCTAGTGAGGGAGATAAGTGTTGCCAGTTTCAAAGATTTTTGTAGTTTGTTCCAGTCATTGGCAGCAGAGAAGTGGAAGGAGAGGCGGCCAAAGGAAGAATTGGTTTTGGTGGTGACCAGAGAGATATACCTGCTGGAGCGCGTGCTACAGGTGGGTGCTGCTATGGTGACCAGCGAGCTGAGATAAGGGGGGACTTTACGTAGCAGGGTCTTGTAGATGACCTGGAGCCATTGGGTTTGGCGACGAGTATGAAGCGAGGGCCAGCCAACGAGAGAGTACAGGTCGCAGTGGTGGGTAGTATATGGGGCTTTGGTGACAAAACGGATTGCACTGCGATAGACTGCATCCAATTTATTGAGTAGGGTATTGGAGGCTATTTTGTAAATGACATCGCCGAAGTCGAGGATTGGTAGGATGGTCAGTTTTACAAGGGTATGTTTGGCAGCATGAGTGAAGGATGCTTTGTTGCGAAATAGGAAGCCAATTCTAGATTTAACTTTGGATTGGATATGTTTGATATGAGTCTGGAAGGAGAGTTTTACAGTCTAACCAGACACCTAGGTATTTGTAGTTGTCCACATATTCTAAGTCAGAGCCGTCCAGAGTAGTGATGTTGGACAGGCGGGCAGGTGCAGGCAGCGATCGGTTGAAGAGCATGCATTTAGTTTTACTTGTATTTAAGAGCAATTAGAGGCCACGGAAGGAGAGTTGTGTGGCATTGAAGCTCGCCTGGAGGGTTGTTAACAGTGTCCAAAGAAGGGCCAGAAGTATACAGAATGGTGTCTTCTGCGTAGAGGTGGATCAGTGACTCACCAGCAGCAAGAGCGACATCATTGATGTATACAGAGAAGAGAGTCGGTCCAAGAATTGAACCCTGTGGCACCCCCATAGAGACTGCCAGAGGCCCGGACAACAGACCCTCCAATTTGACACACTGAACTCTATCAGAGAAGTAGTTGGTGAACCAGGCGAGGCAATCATTTGAGAAACTAAGGCTGCCGAGTCTGCCGATGAGGATGTGATGATTGACAGAGTCGAAAGCCTTGGCCAGGTCAATGAATACGGCTGCACAGTATTGTTTCTTATCGATTGCGGTTAAGATATCGTTTAGGACCTTGAGCATGGCTGAGGTGCACCCATGACCAGGTCTGAAACCAGATTGCATAGCGGAGGGATTCGAAATGGTCGGTAATCTGTTTGTTGACTTGGCTTTCGAAGACCTTAGAAAGGCAGGGTAGGATAGATATAGGTCTGTAGCAGTTTGGGTCAAGAGTGTCCCCCCCTTTGAAGAGGGGGATGACCGCAGCTGCTTTCCAATCTTTGGGAATCTCAGACGACATGAAAGAGAGGTTGAACAGGCTAGTAATAGGGGTGGCAACAATTTCGGCAGATTGTCTAGCCCGGCTGATTTGTAGGGGTCCAGATTTTGCAGCTCTTTTAGAGCATCAGCTATCTGGATTTGGGTGAAGGAGAAATGGTGGAGGCTTGGGCAGGTTGCTGTGGAGGGTGCCGGGCAGTTGACCGGTGTAGCGGTAGCCAGGTGAAAAGCATGGCCAGTCGTAGAGAAATGCTTGTTGAAATTCTCAATTATAGTGGATTTATCTATCGGTGGTAACAGTGTTTCCTGGCCTCAGAGAAGTGGGCAGCTGGGAGGAGGTGCTCTTATTCTCCATGGACTTTAGTGTCCCAGAACTTTTTTGAGTTTGTACTACAGGATGCAAATTTCTGTTTGAAAAAGCTAGCCTTAGCTTTCCTAACTGCCTGTGTATATTTCCTAACTTCCCTGAAAAGTTGCATATCACAGGGGCTATTCGATGCTAATGCAGAACGCCACAGTATGTTTTTGTGCTGGTCAATGGCAGACCGTTCCGGAGTGAACCAAGGACTATATCTATTCCTAGTTCTATTTTTTTGCATGGAGCATGCTTATTTAAGATGGTGAGGAAGGCACTTCTAAAGAATAACCAAGCATCCTCTACTGACGGGATGAGGTCATTGTCATTCCAGGATACCACGGCCAGGTCGATTAGAAAGGCCTGCTCGCAGAAGTGTTTTAGGGAGCGTTTGACAGTGATGAGGGGTGGTCGTTTGATCGCAGACCCATTATGGATGCAGGGAATGAGGCAGTGATCGCTGAGCTCTTGATTGAAAACAGCAGAGGTGTATTTGGAGGGCGAGTTAGTTAGGGTGCTATCTATGAGGGTGCCCGTGTTAACGGATTTGGGGTTGTACCTGGTAGGTTCATTGATAACTTACAGAAAACGTTTGACCTCTGTCATTGCCAACAAAGGTTATATAACAAAGTATTGAGATAAACTTTTGTTATTGACTACTTATTTTCCACCATAATTTGCAAATAAATTCATTAAAAATCCTACAATGTGATTTTCTGGATTTTTTTTCTCCTTTTGTCTGTCATAGTTGAAGTGTACCTTGGATGGAAATTACAGGCCTCTCATCTTTGTGGGAGAACTTGCACAATTAGTGGCTGACTAAATACTTTTTTGCCCCACTGTATTTATTTTTTAGATTTGTTTAACACTTTTTTGGTTACTACATGATTCCATATGTGTGCAAATGTCTAAATTGTAGAATAATAGTGAAGACATAAAAAGTCAAAAGTTTGGACACACCTACTCATTCAAGTGGAGCTACACAGCCTCTTTAGTTGGCTGCTGCTCATCGCCATATCATCGCCGCAAGTCGGGTTATACTATTTTTATAAGTGTGGCATAGTCTCAGACACTCCTGCTAGCAGCTGGTACTCCCTTTCTAGTTGACCGGACCTCACCCTCACGGGTGAATCACACTCGCTAAGTTCCGGGTATAGGGTTTCAGCTAAGACTAATTTCTTGAAATAAATTTTTAGCTGAAAAGCCGTGGTTCGACACTTCGTCTGAGTAAGGACTAACAATAGATATCCAGTGCTCCTTTTGTGTTTATTAACACAAATTTGCTCCTTTACACAGAATGTCTAGAGTCAGGTACCACATTGGTTCTTTCGTAGGTGACAAAAATCCATGGTGTCATCTGCTTCATGGCCCACGTGCCATCAAGCAACTCTTCCAACTCCATCCCAGGGCCAAGATCTGACGGGATGTCGCCATGTAAGATGAACCTCTGACCGTCATTTCCTCTCTGCCTTTGTCTGGGTTTGCTGCTCCCCAGCTACCTGTGTTTCAGGCCTCTTCCTGTCCTTCTGCTTCATCTTCCTTGTTTCAGTGTTACCACATATCTGACTGGAAGAGTCACCAGGTCATACTGACTTGGCTCATTCACAACACGACATAAACCTAGTTTCCTGAAACGAGTCACATACATGAATCTGTGCCATTCACTTTGAACTGAGTTTACAGCATGAGTGGTCATGAGTAGATGCGCTTGTTTTGAGATCAAAGCGAGAGCTGCATGTAGACACGTTTGCACATTTCGTTCATAATCTTTGCTAGTAAGTGAGATATGAGCCCAGTTAAAAATATTTTTTATTTATAGACTTCATAGTTCATTGAAGTTGATGGGTCACTTATAACAAAACCTTTCGATATTGCCAATCATTTCGATTACCATTTCCCAAGTAAAGTTGATAAACTCAAAGTTAAATGACAACATTGAACAGTGAATCATCATATTTTAATAATAAGGGTCAAGTTAGTGTGGGAGAGCTGTAAAATGTATTGTTATCCATCAATAATGATAATCAACCTTGATGTGAAACTATTGAGAATGGTAGCAAACTGTATTGTCACCCCTATTTCCTATATATTTAACTACTGACTTTCAGCATGCATATAGAGAAGGGCATTCAACTTGAACTGCACTGACTCAGAGTACTGATGATTGGTTAAAATAAATGGATAAAATGATAGTTGGAGCTGTATTGTTAGATTTCAGTGCAGCCTTTGATGTTATTGATCATACATTGTTATTGAAAAAAACTCACTTGCTATGGCTTTACATCACCTGGAGAGTTATTTATCTAATATAACAGAGATGTACAGTGTGGTGTCCTTCAGGGCAGTTACCTTGGGCCGTTACTCTTCTCTATTTTTACAAATGATTTGCCACTGGTCTTACACGAAGCTAGAATTACTATGTAGGTAGATGATTCCACACTCTATATGTCAGCACCCAAAGCCAGTGAGCTGACTGAAATTCTAAATAAGGACATATTAGTATCAGAATGGGTGATTAATAATAAACTGGTCTTAAATACATCTAAAACTAAAATCAGTGTATTTGGTTCAAAACATTGTCTAAGAGATAAACCTCAACTGGAGTTGTGCATAAGAAAGTTGAGGGAGCTAAACTAGGTAAAACATTGTATGTTCAGTTATCATGGGCAAAGTAATCTTGACAAATTTGTGAAGATGCATGTCTGTTAACAAAAATATGTTCTGCATTTTTCTACTATACTAGTTGTTCAGGAACTTGTCTTGTCCCATCGTGATAACTGTTTGGTAATTTGGTCAAGTGCAGCAAAACAGAGCAGCACGCCTTCCCCTTAACTGCACATACCTAACAAACATCAACAACATGCATGCCAGTGTTTCCTGGATGACAAGAGATTAACTGCTTCTTTTCTAGTTTTTATGAGGAATGAAAATCCCAGATTGCCTGCATAATCAAATAACATACAGCTCAGACACCCATACATACCCCCACAAAAAATGCCACCAGGAGTCACTTTTCAGTCCCCAAGTCCAAAACAAATTCACAGCAATGCACAATATTATACAGAGCCATGATTGCATGGAACACCCATCTCCAATTACCCAAAAAATTACCTTAAAATAATTGATAAAAACAACATCTCATGGCACACACAGACACTGTAACGAACATAATTTAGACACAAATTATTCTTTAGTTGTATTGTTTGTATATCGGTGTATTTTAAATTTGTATAACTGTTCTTGTGTATCAGGGTTTTGTTATTTGTGTTATTTGTGTTTTAGTGTGGACCGCAGGAAGAATAGCCGCTGCTTTGGCAAAAGCTAATGGGGATCCGAATAAACTAATTAGCTAACACTCAAGTATGTGTCATATACTGTTTTCACTGTGTGTGAACACTGAAGTGTCCTGTTTTAGATTCCTTTAACATTATTAGCCTCGTAAGCCTCTGTTAGCCACTCGCTGAAGCACCTCTCCATGGCCTTCCGGCTAGCCCAGCTGCCCACGTTGACTGTGGGGATAATCTTGAGGGGCCGCAGCCACTGGACAAAACGCCTCAGCTCCAGGTAGCTGCTGTGCTCACTGTAGGGGATGCCTAGAGTAAGAGAGAGACAGGGGGGGGGGGGGGGGGGGGGGGGGGGGGGGGAGTGAGAGCATCAAAATAGAAGTCAGAAACAGAAGCAGCAAAATAGACCAACACCCCCCACCCCTAGGGCCTGATAAGGGGGCCTACCAACCCATCTAACATTTTTGCTGATTCAAAGCTAATTTACTGCAATTTTACATATTTTGCCATGGTTTATGATGTGTTCATATGCTATCATGGAGCCCCCGATCTCCAGTGGGCCCCCTATCAAAATAAATAGAGAAGTGAGGAATCAGGCCAATGGGTTTAAATTACTCAATTTTGGATGTGTTCAGAATTATAGCTAGACAATAATGTCCATAATTTTTTCCATTACATGCTATAAAAAGGGAAGCACAGCTGCGAGCTGCCCAGTGACACGAGCCTACCAGACGAGCTAAATTACTTCTATGCTTGCTTCGAGGCAAGCAACACTGAAGCATTCATGAGAGCACCAGCTGTTCTGGAAGACTGTGTGATCAAAGACCGCCGCGCCACTCGGGAGCCCCATTCACAAGGTCGCAGGGCCAGACGGATTACCAGGACGTGTACTCCGAGCATGCGCTGACTAACTTTCAAGTGTCTTCACTGACATCTTCAACCTGTCCCTGATTTGAGTCTGTAATACCAACATGTTTCAAGCAGACCACCATAGTCCTGGTGCCCAAGAACACCAGGTATGCCAGAGTTTCCACAAGGTTTCTTAGTGTCTCCTTCAAGTCCCTCTTTGTGCACCTGCTGAGCCTATGACTACCATTGTTTGCGGAGCTGCTGTCGTAGTTGTCTTCCTCTGCAGTAGGCCAAGCTTATATGTAGGTGTACGGTTTTCAAGTGCGCGTGACAATGTGTAACCACTTGACATGGGTAAACTGGACAAGGGCAGAGATTTGTTTACTGTGTTGCATAGCACAGGTAGTAAATTCACTGCCGTATTAGGCCTAATATTTAGCTAATAACCGATGAGTTGATATGCATAAGCATTTAACTTAGGCTAGAGATCTCAAGCCTATCTCTCACGGTTCTCTTGCAAAATTACGCACCAGGGCCTGGTTTCCCAAAAGCATCTTAAGGCTAAGTTAATCAATAGGCCCTTCATATGAGCAATGTTAAATCTCTGGGCTGTTTTTGTCAAAATCATTGTTACTAAAGTTGCACTTAAAACCCTTGTTATTTCTGGACTGCCTCAGACCCCTCGTGGAGCAGCTAAGTGCTTCATTAGGTGCTTTTTTGTCTTTCCGTGTGAGACACTTTTTTACACAGAAGATCTGTACTAAACAAAGAATCCAGGTCTATCTATCTCTCTGTGACCGAGCTTATCCGAGGGGCACTGCCTTTCTTTCGATATTTTATATTCTTGATACTGCCTTTGAAAAGAGGTCTAGATCAGAGCTCAGAGGAATAAACAGCGATACAATCGAAAAACATTGTCGCAAACAGCACAGATTAAAGTCTAGATTTTTTTTCCACTAAAAGCACTCGTCCTCTTACATAATTCCATGTTGGTCTGCTATTCTATGCCCTTGTTCTTTTTGCATTAAATAATAATACATTTCATTTCTAAAGCACTTATTAAAATGGCGCCGGAAGAAATGGCAGCAGTTTTACGGGCGCCAACCAATTGTGCTATTATGTGTTTTTTTCCCCCGCATTATTTGTAACTTATTTTGTACATAATGTTTCTGCAACCGTATCTTAAGGCAAAAAAGAGCTTCCTGATATCAGGACAGCGATCACTCACCTTGGATTAGACTAAATATTTTTCTACAACAAGCAGGACACAGGACATTCTCCAAACACCCGACAGGGCCTACATCCCCGTTATTTGCAAGAGGAAGCGACGCAGGTACAGAGGACAAAGAGCCGGATGCCTCGTGAGGACCCGGAGAAGGCGAGTGGGAAAGATGCCGTTACCCTCAATACTACTCGCCAACGTGCAATCATTGGACAATAAATTAGACTGAGTACGATCACGAATATCCAACTGTAATATCCTATGTTTCACAGAATCCTGGCTGAATGATGACGTGGATATTCAGCTAGCGGGAAATATGCTGCACCGGCAAGATAGAAGAGCACACTCCGGTAAAACGAGGGGGGCGGTCTGTGCATATTTGTAAACAACAGCTGTGCACGAAATCTAAGGAAGTCTCTAGATTTTGCACGCCTGAAGTAGAAATAAATTGCAGGCCACACTACTTGCCTAGAGAGTTTTCAGCTATACTTTTCGTGGCTGTTTATTTACCACCACAGACAGATGCTGGCACTAAGACCACACTCAGTCAGCTGTATATAAGGAAATAAGCAAACAGGAAACAACTCACCCAGAGGTGGCACTCCTAGTGGCCAGAGACTTTAAATCAGTCCAACCAAATTTCTATCAACAAATGTGCAACCAGAGGGAAAACATTCTAGATCACCTGTACTCCACACACAAAGACGTGTACAAAGCTCTCCCTCGCCCTCCATTTGGAAAATCCGACCACAACGCTATCCTCCTGATTCCCGCTTACAAGCAAAAATTAAAGCAGGGAGCACCAGTGACTTGGTCAGATGAAGCAGATGCAATCTCTATTGCACTCCACACTGCCCTTTCCACCTGGACAAAAGGAACACCTATGTGAGAATGCTATTCATTGACAGCTCAGCGTTCAACACTATAGTACCCGCAAAGCTCATCACTAAGCTAAGGATCCTGGGACTAAACACCTCCCTCTGCAACTGGATCCTGGACTTCCTGACGGGCCACCCCCAGGTGGTGAGGGTAGGTAGCAACACATCTGCCACGCTGATCATCAACACTGGAGCTCCCCAGGGGTGCATGCTCAGTCCCCTCCTGTACTCCCTGTTCACCCACGACTGCCAGGCACGACTCCAACACCATCATTAAGTATGCAGACGACACAACAGTGGTAGGCCTGATCACCGACAATGATGAGACAGCCTATAGGGAGAAGGTCAGAGACCTGGCCGGGAATAACAACCTGTCACTCAACGTAACCAAGACTAAAGAGATGATTGCCGCCTTTCCTTCCAGTTCTCTGCTGCCTGCGACTGGAACGAATTGCAAAAATCGCTGAAGTTGGAGACTCCCTCACCAACTTTAAACATCTGCTATCTGAGCAGTTAACCTATCGCTTCAGCTGTACATATCCCACCCAATTGACCTACCTCATCCCCATACTGTTTTTATTTTATTTACTTTTCTGCTCTTTTGCACACCAGTATCTCTACCTGCACATGTTCATCTGATCATTTATCACTCGTGTTAATCTGCTAAATTGTAATTATTCACTCCTATGGCCTATTTATTGCTTACCTCATGCCTTTTGCACAATGTATATAGATTATTTTTTTCTACTATGTTATTGACTTGTTTATTGTTTACTCCATGTTTAACTCTGTGGTGTTGTCTGTTCACACTGCTATGCTTTATCTTGGCCAGATCGCAGTTGCAAATGAGAACTTGTTCTCAACTAGCCTACCTGGTTAAATAAAGGTGAAATAAAAACATTTTAAAAAATTGTATACTACAGGAAAAGGAGGACCGAGCACGCCCCCATTCTCATCGACGGGGCTGTAGTGGAGCAGGTTGAGAGCTTCAAGTTCCTTGGTGTTCACATCAACAACAAACTAGAATGGTCAAAACACACCCAGCGGGTTGTGAAGAGGGCACAACAAAGCCCCTCAGGAAACTAAAAAGATTTGGCATGGGTCCTGAGATCCTCAAAAGGCTCTACAGCTGCAACATCGAGAGCATGACTGGTTGCATCACTGCCTGGTACGGCAATTACTCGGCCTCCGACCGCAAGGCACTACAGAGGGTAGTGCGTACGGCCCAGTACATCACTGGCGGTGTCAGAGGAAGGCCCTAAAAATTGTCAAAGACCCCAGCCACCCCAGTCATAGACTATTCTCTCTACTACCGCATGGCAAGCGGTACCGGAGTGCCAAGTCTAGGACAAAGAGGCTTCTCAACAGTTTTTACCCCCAAGCCATAAGACTCCTGAACAGGTAATCAAATGGCTAACTGGACTATTTGCATTGTGTGCCCCCCACCAACCCCTCTTTTACGCTACTCTCCGTTTATCATATATGCATAGTCCCTTGAACTATACAATCATGTACATACTACCTCAATTGGGCAGACCAACCAATGCTCCCGCACATTGGCTAACCAGGCTATCTGCATTGTGTCCCGCCACCCACCACCCCTCTTTTACGCTACTGCTACTCTCTGTTCATCATATATGCATAGTCACTTTAACCATATCTACATGTACATACTACCTCAAATCAGCCTGACTAACCGGTGTCTGTATGTAGCCTCGCTACTTTTATAGCCTCACTACTGTATGTAGCCTGTCTTTTTACTGTTGTTTTATTTCTTTACTTACCTATTGTTCACCTAATGCATTTTTGTGCGCTATTGGTTAGAGCCTGTAAGTAAGCATTTCACTGTAAGCTCTACACCTGTTGTATTCGGCGCACATGACAAATAAAACTTTGATTTGATCTCACACCCAAGGCAAAAAAAACCAACATAATCCAGAACATAGAACACAGACAACAATCAAAGCTATATACAGGTGTCGTCATTAGCAGAGGTTCTTGAAAGCTCTTCTGAACAGCACGTTCTTGAAATGTGCCTTAAAGGACGACAGAGACTCCGCAGCCCTATTAGTGTCTGGAAGTAAGTAACACAGCCGCGGAGCCATGCAACTGAAAGCCCAGTCACGCATAGTTTTATGTCTGCTGCGGGGCTGCTGAAGGGGGACGGACCTGAAGGAGAAGGGTGTGGGGCAGTAGGGTAGAATGAGGTCAGACAGGTACTTGGGTCCAGAGTTGTGGATAGCTTGGTAAGTGTAAACCAGGATGCGTGAGCATATGGGGATCCAGTGGATGTTGAGAAGCTCTGTGAAGTGCTCTCGGGAGGAGGTGTGGGTGAGGACCCGTGCAGCACAGTTCTGGACATATTGTAGCCTGTTTAGACACTTGGCAGATCCAACTGGGTTTCAACATAGGTTGTGAGTGGCCAGATGGTTTTAAAGTTGACTAGGAACAGCACGTTCAAGGAGCTTAGTCAAGAAGGGCAGGTTGGAAATAGGCCTGTAGTTCTGGAGGTTGTCAGGGCCAGATCCACATTTTTACATACTGGTGTCACCAGTTTGAGCTGAGAGACACATCCAGTGATGAGGGACTTGTTGAACAGGTGGATCACTGAAGCAGAGCTGAAATAACACAGGAATATTTTTAGGCGGAGCACTGATGCCGTTGTCCACTGAATGTGGTCAGCTGGCCTGGTTGCATTTAAAACGGAGCAGAGATTGGAACACAATGCGAGCCCATCCACCTCCGGAGGTCAGGCAAATGTAATTACATTCCGAACACAATGCGCATTGTTGCCCTGTCATTAACACACATTTCTTGTTATGCAAATACAAACACGCATATAGTTTGCATTTGTAATGTAAATGGGATAGGAGCCACAGGGAACATATCTGATGCAGCGCCTCGTTCTGCCTTTTTACCTTGTCAACTCAGGGATTCGATCTCACAACCTTTCGGTTACTGGCCCAACGCTCTAACCACTAGGCCTCAAGTTTCATGATAGTCAATACACAATGAAAGTTATAAGCTACGCAAGTGACGTTTTCTATTAGTGAGCGTTGTGATCACTGGTCTAACGTGTGAATGAAGTCAGATAGTTTGCACATGCATGTTTGTATTTTTGCATAGAAATAGTATATTATTGTTCCTGAGATCCCGTCATTTTTCTCTCGGGAAGGAGCTTGCTCGGAAAATCTTGGGATCCCGGTTTCCAGTGTTAATCCCTAGTATGGATGTGTGAAAAGATTAGCCAAAGACCAGCCAGGTTATGCATCCACCACATATCCACCATATTTGCTGGAACCGTGCTGAAAAGGACAATGTGAAAAGAAAATATCTGAGCCAGGTTGTGAATCAGGTACCAGATAGCTCAGTGGTTAGAGTATGGTGACGTTAACACCATGGTTTTAATTCCCCATGGGCCCCATACATCCCTAGATTTATTTCATTTCTTAACTGTAAGCTGCCTTGGATAAAAGAGTCTGCTAAATTACCATGTCATCATTATCATACAGAGCAGTGCCGTAGGTAGAGTCCTATACCATAGACAGGGGTGCACAACTCAGGACCTTGAGTTCCGCAGTCCTGCTACTTTCCCTTCCTACTAGTTCTTCTCCTGGCACGTAATTTATCATTTCATGTGCACACACATTGTTTCCTCAGTTTCTGGTGAAAGGCATTCTTCAGCAAAATTAGAAATATACATCATTGTTTCCTTATGTTGAAAGCAGTCTATGGGCCAGTAGAGACAGCAATCCACACATAGGTTTTGTAAAACTAGCCACAAATGTTCTAATCTGGCATTTTCGAACAAAAAAACAAGAACAAATAATCTTACTTGCGTTCTAAATAGTATGTAACATGTCATTGAGTATGCTTTAAAGGGATAATGCGAGAGTCTGGTAATTATACTTACCCAGAGTCAGATGAACTCATGGATACCATTTATATGTCTCTGCAGTTTGAAGGAAGTTAGAGGTCGTTCTGTGAGCCAATGCTAGCTAGCTGTACCGGTAGACTTCCAGTCATTGGCTCACGAAACTATCTCTAAACTTCCTTCATACTGGACGCAGACATAAAAATGTTCATTAATTGCCAGAATCTCGCACTATCCCTTTAAATGCTCGGATGTCATACTCATTCCGGCTTTTCATCAAGTATAATTCGCTGCGAGCCATTGAGGAAGATTGAGGAAGACTGAGTGAGATTGACCAGTTGATAATTGGCTCATGGGATGCTAAACCAACATTAACGGACGGATGGAAACAGCACAATTGAGCATAAGATGACGCATTCACATAATGGGTGAGCCTAGTATGTTGATATTTGTTGCTAACTGTATGCATTTGTACTAAAACAGTACATTCTAAATAGTATGTAGTATGATTCATTTTAGTAAGTAGTAGGCATGACATGGCTAATGTGAGTCAATGTCTCCTAGTTAGCATGCTTTAAATTTCATGCCTAGAACCAAAACCAGCAGTGCTCTGGGCCTCGAGAGCCACATCTGAGCACACCTGCTATAGATGGTATAGATACTGGGCTGTACCATAGATGCTGATGTTGCCATGGACCATAGGCTTGATATCCTCCACAGCCTCCACCCTCTGACTGAAGGTCCAGCCCGTGGGCTTGAAGGCCACCAGCTGGTCGTACTGCCTCGAGAACCTACTCAGATGAGCCTGCAGGTTCTGGAAAGGAAAAAAGGACATCGGAGTACGTACTTTGGTTTAGTAAGTGTGAGGAGTGAACAGATAGTTTGAGCCTGTTATTTTCTGAGAGGAATGAAAACCAAAGCCAAAACGGCATTACCGACATGTGACATAGAGTTTGTCATACTCTTGTGTTTGACAATTTAGCTCCACCCTTTACATTTTGAAATGTTGTATTATATCAGGTGCAAACTTTCCACTAGTGCAGGGGTAAGCAATCGTAGTGCTATAATGCTGCAGGTACTCAGCATCCCACTGCTGGCTTGCCTCTGAAGCTAAACAGGGTCAGTCCTGGTCGGTCTCTGGATGGGAAACCAGATGCTGCTGGAAGTAGTGTTTAGATTGCCAGTAGGGGGCATTCTTCCCTCTGAGGAGATCCCAGGGCAGTGAAGGGGACATTGCCCTGCGTAGAAGGTGCCGTCTTTTGGACAGGATGTGTCCTGAACCTCTGTGGTCATTATAAAATCCCATGGCACTTATCATGAGAGTATTTTATTTAACAAGGCAAGTAGGGGTGTTTGCCCCGGTGTAAATGGCTAAACTCCCAACGGGGCCCGATTCCATCATAGCCACCTAATCAGCCCCCTCAAACCAAATTGGCATACAGTGCATTCAGAAGGTATTCAGACCCCTTGACTTTTCCACATTTTGTTACGTTCCAGCCCTGTTTTATTTATATATAAATATATATAAATCATATATTTTAGAATATCTACACACAATAACCCATAATGACAAAGCAAAAACAGGTTTTTAGAAATGTTCGCAAAAATAAAACAAACAACTGAAATATTACATTTATGTAACTATTCAGACCCTTTACTCAGTACTTTGTTGAAGCACCTTTGGCAGCGATTACAGCTTTGAGTCTTCTTGGGTATGACGCTGCAAGCTTGGAACACCTGTATTTCGGGAGTTTCTCCCATTCTTCTCAACAGATCCTCTGAAGCTCTGTCAGGTTGGATGGGGAACGGCGCTGCACAGCTATTTTCAGGTCACTTCAGAGATATTCGATTGGGTTCAAGTCCGGTGTCTGGCTGGACAACTCAAGGACATTCAGAGACTTGTCCCGAAGCCACTCCTGCGTTGTCTTGGCTGTGTGCTTAGGGTCATTATCTGGTTGGAAGGTGAACCTTCGTCCCAGTCTGAGATCCTGAGCGCACTGGAGCAGGTTTTCATCAAGGATCTCTCTGTACTTTGCTCCGTTCATCTTTCCCTCGATCCTGACTCATCTTCCAGTCCCTGATGCTGAAAAACATCCCATCAGCATGATGCTGCCACCACCATGCTTCACAGTAGAGAAGGTGCCAGATTTCCTCCAGACGTGATGCTTGGCATTCAAGCTAAAGAGTTCAAATCTTGGTTTCATCAGACCAGAGAATCTTGTTTCTCAAGGTCTGAGAATCCTTTAGGTGCCTTTTGGCAAACTCCAAGCAAGCTGTTACTGATGTGTTACCCATGTGTCTGTTACTGAGGAGTGGCTTCTGTCTGGCCCCTCTACCATAAAGGCCTGATTGGTGGAGTGCTGCAGAGATGGTTGTCCTTCTGGAAGGATCTCCACAGAGGAACTCTGGAGCTCTGTCAGAGTGACCATCGGGTTATTGGTCACCTCCTTGACCAAGGCCCTTCTTGGTTGCTCAGTTTGGCAGGGAGACCAGCTCTAGGAAGTGTCTTGGTGGTTCCAAACTTCTTCCATTAAATGATGGAGGGCACTGAGTTCTTGGGGACCTTCAATGCTGCACAAATTTTTTGGTACCCTTCCCCAGATCTGTGCCTCGACACAATTCTGTCTCGGAGCTCTACAGACAATTCCTTCAACTTCATGGCTTGGTTATTTGCTCTTTTGCCTTTCCAAATCATGTCCAATCAATTGAATTTACCACAGGTGGACTCAAATCAAGTTGTAGAAACATCTCAAGGATGATAAATGGATACACGATGCACCTGAGCTCAATTTCGAGTCTCGTGGCAAGGGGTCTGAATAATTATGTAAATAATTAAAACTTTAATTTGTAATAAATTTGCTAACATTTCAAAAAATCTAAAATATAATTCATTTGAATTGCTTCTATATTCTCTTAGTAGACTTAAAAGCAGGAATCCGCAGGCCGTGGGCGACCCTATGTCGCCCCATTTCTTGTGTAGTGTTTTCACTTTGAACAAAAAGGGGGTTGAGCCCTGGACTGCCTTGGCATTCTGGGCAAGGTGTGTCTTTATGCTAATCCCGTCTACTCGAATAACCCGTTGCCCCGGAGCTGGAGAGGAAGTGAAAGTCACTTGCAAACTAATGTTAGAACTGCCAGAAACAAACAGAGCAGATGAAGCCAACCAAGCATCATTCTCAGTTCTTGGATCTGAATGAACTGGACCCAAAGAAAAAAATAAGCGAGAAAA
Organism: Oncorhynchus mykiss; assembly: GCF_013265735.2. Taxonomy (NCBI): domain Eukaryota; kingdom Metazoa; phylum Chordata; class Actinopteri; order Salmoniformes; family Salmonidae; genus Oncorhynchus; species Oncorhynchus mykiss. The sequence continues at coordinate 3,389,940 of NC_048584.1, forward strand.
ATATAACATTCTGTATTCGGACTGTATTGAACTCAAAGGAATCTAACGATACCATCATGTCCAGTAGCTAAATCCAACAAGATGCCCAATGCTTTTATTTCAACTAGGCAGCGTTAGCTAGCTAAAGCTAGATGTGCAGATTGTTGACATGATAGTGTTTAGTTTGTAGATGATAATGATAGCTAGCTAGGTGGTCAAACGCATTTTCAGCCCAGGACCACCCCCCCAAAATTATATGAAATTCAGTACAGTAACATTACCCAAACTTGTATTTCTCAGGGAGAGATTGGTGGAGATCGTCTGACAGAGGGAACCTGAGGTTCCACAAGTTGTGGTTGTGCAAACCCCAACACTGAAAGAGGTAAAGAATGCAGTATGCATGTTATGTTATGCTTTGTGATTCAATAATTATTTTGTTGGTAATCAACCAAAATAGTTAGCTATGGTAATACGGTTAGCAGTAGGTCATATACTGCCCATGGTCTCACCTGAGAGAGAAGGTAATATAATGGCAATTGTTGTGACTTTTGGCAAGATTAGATTGGATTGATTAATTAATTTGGTTATCTTATGCAAATTAATCGAAGAGGGGCACCATAAAGGGTTAGATATAGAGAAACTCTTGAATTAACTTAATCAGTAGTTATCATGAACCGTTATACCATTAACAATATAAATCAGTCAATTTGACCATATTCTCATTCTGAAGTCGTCAGCTCTGGAACTGCAAACACCCAATCGCTCACAAATGAACTAGATGCCACAAATAACTGTACAGCAAAAGGAATTTTTTGGGGTGGTCCTGGACCGGAAATGCTGTCGACCACCTAGCGTGATCATCTACAAACTAAACAATATCATGCCAACAATCTGAATATCTAGATTTAGCAAGCTAATGTTAGCTAGTTGAAATAAAGGCATTGAGCATCTTGTGGGGTTTATGCAGTGTAGCTACATGATGCTATCATTAGATTCCTTTGAGTACAAAACAATCCGAATACAAAAGATGTTAGCTGGATGGAACATTGGACACACTTAGGTTAGCAGCTAACATAGCTAGCAGGCTAAATACGCAACCCAACACTTACTTAACATGAATAATCCATGACAACGGTTGCCATTTCGGTGTCCTTTCAAAATTAATTCCAATGTTTATCTGGATTGGTCATGGCCAGTCTTTTTCTCGCTTTTTAAAAATATTTTGGGGTCGAATTGATTCAGATCCAAGAATGACGCTTGTTGACTTCGTCTACTCTGTTTGTTTCTGGCAGCTGTAACATTAGGTTGCAAGTGACTTTCACTTCCTCTCCAGCTCCAGGACAGCAGGGTCATTAGAGTAGGCAGGATTAGCGCAAAGATGCACCTTACCCAGAAGGCCAGACCAAGTCGGCTCAACCACCTTGTTTTCGTTCAAAGTGAAAACACTACACAAGAAGTAGGGCGGCATAGGGTCGCCCCCAACCTGCAGATTTCTGCTCTAAGTCTACTAAGAGAATATAGAAGCAATTCAAATGAATTATATTTTACAACTTGAACAGCATTTTGAATGTGTCAATCTAAAGCAGTAAAACGTGAAATATGTCAATATCAACATCCTCTGCCTCGTCATGTCTCATTATTGTATGAAAATGTGGAGGAATCTCAAAAGAAAATACACATTTTCAAAAGCTTCTCAAATTCTATTTTGGACTGCATTTTTAGATGGAAAAGATGGATTTTTTTTTACTTTGTCCAGGGAATTTAAATTATATGCCCTTGTGCAGTACAGTTTTTTTTTTATTTATAACAGTTTTGAATGAGCATTTCTGTCGAAAGTGTTTGTGTTATGCCAGATCCAGAATAAGAGTAATAACATCTATTTTTCTGAATGTAAAAAAGAAAAATATACACAAAGCTTGCCTTGTGTAGCAAGTTTTTTCTATTATTTCATGTTTAACTGTATCGTGTTCTTTTGCTATAAGGACAGCACAAAAGTGGTTGTTGTTTAAGGTAGACTCAGCAATATACACAGCAGGGTGATTACCTGATTACAAACAACAACATAATTTAAAGCTGACAGGACTTCCACTATTGTCTTTTACAATGTATGCCCTCCCTTGAAATATGTCAACACTGGGAAAAGACAACTGTGGCAGTTTGAATTTTGTTGCATTTCTGTGAGGTTGCTGCCCTGCTTTGTAGGAGAATGTTGTCTTACTAACTCAACCTTTAAGCACTTTTGACATACAGTACCAGTCAAAAGTTGACACCCTACTCATGCAAGGGGTTTTCTTTATTTTTACATTGTAGAATAATAGTGAAGACAAACTATAAAACCACACATATGGAATAATGTAGTAACCAAAAAAGTATATATATATTTTACATTTGAGATTCTTCAAAGTAGCCACAACTTTGCACACTCTTGGCATTCTTTCAACCAGCTTCATGAGGTAGTCACCTGGTATGCATTTCAATTAACAGGTGTGTCTTCTTAAAAGTTAATTTGTGGAAGTTCTTTCCTTCTTAATGTGTTTGAGTCAACACAATCAGCTGTGTTGTGACATGGTAGGGATGGTATACAGGAGCTAGCCCTATTGGTAAAAGACCAAGTCCATATTATGGGAAGAACAGCTCAAATAAGCAAAGAGAAATGACAGTCCATCATTACTTTAAGACATGAAGGTCAGTCAAAACAGAAAACGGCAAGAACTTTTAAAGTTTCTTCAAGTGCAGTTGCACAAACCATCAAACGCTATGATGAAACTGGCTCTCATGAGGACCGCCACAGGAAAGGAAGACCCAGAGTTATCCTCTGCAGCAGAGGATAAGTTCATTAGTTACCAGCCTCAGAAATTGCAGCCCAAATAGATGCTTCAGAGTTCAAGTAACAGACTCATCTGTTCAGAGGAGACTGCGTGAATCAGGCTTTCATGGTCAAATTTCTGCAAAAGAAACCACTACTAAAAGCACACCAATAAGAAGAGACTTTCTTGGGTCAAGAAACATGAGCAATGGACATTAGACAGGTGGAAAATCTGTCCTTTGGTCTGGAGTCCAAATTTGAGATTATTGGTTCCAACCAACATGTCTTTGTGAGACGCAGAGTAGAGGAATGGATGATCTCCGCATGCGTGGTTCCCACCGTGAAGCATGGAGGAGGAGGTGTGATAGTGTCACCAGCAAAGCCTCCCCACACTGTCTGTGATTTATTTTTAATATTCAATTTATTTTAATATATATTTATTTATAATATTCAAGGCACACTTAACTTCTTTGGGATAGGGGGGCAGTATTTTCACGTCTGGATGAAAAGCGTGTCCAAAGTAAATGGCCTGCTACCCTGGCTCAGAAGCCAGGATATGCATATTATTAGTATATTTAGATAGAAAACACTCTGAAGTTTCTAAAACTGTTTGAATGATGCCTGTGAGTATAACAGAACTTATTTGGCAGGCGAAACTCCGAGGACAAAGCATCCAGGATTATTTATTTTTTAGGTCACTCTCTTTTCAATGGGTTTTCATTGGGAATCTAGAATTCTTTAGAAATTGGTTGAGATTTTTCCTTTGTGTAATAAAGATGTACGGCCATCCAGAACGAGGGTAACTTGAAGTGTACTGTTAGATAGAGGCGCATGACCAGAAATGCTCGCTACACTTTGTATCATCCTGTATTGAACGCTGTTTAAATGTTTGGACAATGCTTACAGGTAACTTCTGAGATATTTTGTAGTCACATTGCGCAAGTTGGAACCAGTGTTTTTCTGGATCAAACGCGCCAAATAAATTGACATTTTGGATATATATCGACGGAATTAATCGAACAAAATAACCATTTGTGATGTTTATGGGACATATTGGAGTACCAACAGAAGAAGCTCGTCAAAGGTAAGACATGAATTATATTTATATTTCTGCGTTTTGTGTCGCGTCTGCAGGGTTGAAATATGCTTTTCTCTCTTTGTATACTGGGGTGCTATCCTAAGATAATAGCAACGTTTGCTTTCGCCGTAAAGCATTTTTGAAATCTGACAAGTGTAGCTTTAATTTGGTATATTGAATGTGTGATTTCATCAAAGTTAAATTTTTATAGTAATTTATTTGAATTTGGCGCTCTGCATTTTCACTGGATGTTGGCCAGGTGGGACGCACATATCCCACATATGCCAGAGAGGTTAACTAGCATGACTACAACAGCATTCTGCAGCGATACGCCATCCCATCTGGTTTGCGCTTAGTGGGACTATCAATTGTTTTTCAACAGGACAATGACCCATCACACCTCCAGGCTGTGTAGGGGCTATTTGACCAAGAAGGAGAGTGATGGAGTGTTGCATCAGATGACCTGGCCTCCACAATCAGACCTCAACCCAATTGAGATGGTTTGGGATGAGTTGAACCGCAGAGTAAAGGAAAAGCTGCCAACAAGTGCTCAGCATATGTGGGAATTCCTTCAACACTGTGGGGAAAGCATTCCAGGCGAAGCTGGTTGAGAGAATGCCAAGAGTGTGCAAAGCTTCTATCAAGGCAAAGGGTGGCTACTTTGAAGAACCTCAAATACAACACATATTTTGAGTTGTTAAATACTTTTTTGGTTACTACATGATTCCATGTGTTATTTCATAGTTTTGAATTTTTACTTGACATTTTTTACATTTTAATTAATCTTTATTTAACTAGGCAAGTCAGTTAAGAACACATTTTTATTTACGATGACGGCCTAGGAACAGTGGGTTAAATGCCTTGTTCAGGGGCAGAACAACAGATTTTTTACTTGTCAGCTCGGGATTCGATCTAGCAACCTTTCAGCTACTGGCCCAACGCTCTAACCACTAGGCTACCTGTCGCCCCAAATTGAATGAGTAGGTGTGTCAGAACTTTTCACTGGTACTGTATAGGAACGGTAAAAATCACTACAGGACCCACTTTGAAGTTCAGTTGCATCATGGGTAGCACATGGACCTGTGCGGCCTTCCAGTCGGTGGTGATGAGCTGGCGGATGCGCTCTGACTCCAGACAACACATGGTGTTGAACTTGTCCCGGGACAGGCAAACTTTGGAGCCCAGTACCTCTGCCAGAGCTATGGACAAGACATAGTAAGACAGTTAAGCCAGAGTCATATATACACAGAGAGTATAGACAATTTTTATTCAACGATTCATGATGAGTATTGTTGGATTCTACTTCTAATAGTTCAGTTGGCTACCCAAGATTAAAATCCTGGAAGTGGCTTTTTAAAATGGCCACACTCTCTCTTAAGCTTTAAGCAAAGCATTTTGTCGACCATCCAATGCATGTCAAATTTTAGCATTGTTCGTAGTTCATGTCCAAATCATCCTAAAGTGTCTCAAATTGATTGTAGCTCGGTGGACACCAACTGTTCGATCACGATCGACTGGTAGATCTTTAAGGCATTCCTAGTCGATCACCAAACATTTCTGTAGAAAAGTCAACGATAGCTATGGAAAGTTTAAAAAATAAATCAGAATTGCGCTGTTGACGGTACATGCACCTGATTAGCCCTTTGATTATCTGTTCAGGAGTCATGGCTTGGGGGTAGAAACTGTTAAGAAGCCTTTTGGACCTAGACTTGGCGCTCCGTTACCGCTTGCCTTGCAGTAGCAGAGAACAATTTTTAGGACCTTCCTCTGACACCGCCTGGTATAGAGGTCCTGGATGGCAGGAAGCTTGGCCCCAGTGATGTACTGGGCCGTACGCACTACCCTCTGTAGCACCTTACAGTTGGAGGACAAGCAGTTGCCATACAAGGCAGTGATGCAACCAGTTCTCTCAATGGTGCAACTGTAGAACCTTTTGAGGATCTGAGGACCAATGCCGAATATTTTCAGTCTCCTGAGGGGGAATAGGTTTTGTTGTGCCGTCTTCACGACTGTTTGTTGGTGATGTTGACACCAAGGAACACAAAGCTCTCAACCTGCTCCACTACAGCTTGTCAATGAGAATGGGGGCGTGCTCGGTCCTCCTTTTCCTGTAGTCCACAATCATCTCCTTAGTCTTGATCACGTTGAGGGACAGGTTGTTGTCCTGGCACCCACGGCCAGGTCTCTGACCTCCTCCCTATAGGCTGTCTCGCTGTTGTGTCATCTGCAAACTTGATGATGGTGTTGGAGTCGTGCCTGGCCAGGGAGTACAGGAGGGGACTGAGCACGCACCCCTGAGGGGCCCCTGTGTTGAGGATCAGCGTGGCGGATGTGTTGTTACCTACCCTTACCACCTGGGGGCGGATATCCAGGATCCAGTTGCAGCGGGAGGTGTTTAGTCCCAGGGTCCTTAGCTTAGTGATGAGCTTTGAGGGCCCTATGGTGTTGAACGCTGAGCTTTAGTCAATGAATAGCATACTCACATAGGTGTTCCTTTTGTCCAGATGGGAAGGGGCAGTGTGGAGTGCAAAAGAGATTGCATCATCTGTGGATCTGTTGGGGCGGTATGCAAATTGGAGTGGGTCTAGGGTTTCTGGTATAATGGTGTTGTGAGCCATGAACAGCCTTTCAAAGCGCTTCACGGCTACAGACGTGGGTCGGTAGTCATTTAGGCAGATTACCGTAGTGTTCTTGGGCCTGTGGTGGTCTGCTTGAAACCTGTTGGTATTACAGAAAATGACAGTGAAGATACTTCCAGTTGGTCAGTGCAGGCTCGGAGGACACGTCCTGGTAATCTGTCTGGCCCTGCGGCCTCGTGGATGTTGACCTGTTTAAAGGTCTTACATTGGCTACGGAGAACGTGATCACACAGTCATCCGGAACAGCTGATGCTCTCATGCATGTTTCAGTGTTACTTGCCTGTTACTTGAGAAGTGAGCATAAAAGTAATTCAGTTCGTCTGGTAGGCTCGTGTCACTGGTCAGCTCGCGGCTGTACTTCCCTTTGTAGTCTGTAATAGTTTGCAAGCACTGCCACATCCGACGAGCTTCGGAGCCAGTGTAGTACGATTCAAACTTAGTCCTGTATTGATGCTTTGCCTGCTTGGTCCTTCGCAGGGCATAGCGAGATTTCTTACAAGCTTCCAGGTTAGTCCTCCTGCTCTTTAAGCGGCAACTCTACCCTACCCTTTAGCTCATTGTGGATATTGCCTGTAATCTATGGATTCTGGTTGGGGTATGTAGGTACTAGAGGTCGACCGATTAATCAGAATGGCCGATTAATTAGGGCCGATTTCAAGTTATCATAACAATCGGAAATCGGTATTTTTTGGCGCCGATTTTGCCGATTTTTTTTTTGACACCTTTATTTAATCTTTATTTAACTAGGCAAGTCAGTTAAGAACACATACTTATTTTCAATGACGGCCTAGGAACGAGGCAGAACGACAGATTTTTACCTTGTCAGCTCGGGGGATCCAATCTTGCAACCTTAAAGTTAACTAGTCCAACGCTCTAACCACCTGCCTCACGAGGAGCCTGCCTGTTACGCGAATGCAGTAAGCCAAGGTAAGTTGCTAGCTAGCATTTAACTTATCTGATAAAAACAATCAATCAACGACTGTCGTTGCTCCAATGTGTACTTAACCATAAACATCAATGCCTTTCTTAAAATCAATACACAAGTAAATATTAAACCTGCATATTTAGCTAAAAGAAATCCAGGTTAGCAGACAATATTAACCAGGTGAAATTGTGTCACTTCTCTTGCGTTCATTGCACGCAGAGTCAGGGTATATGCAACAGTTTGGGCCGCCTGCCTCTTTGCGAACTAATTTGCCAGAATTTTACGTAATTATGACATAACATTGAAGGTTGTGCAATGTAACAGGAATATTTAGACTCATGGATGCCACCCGTTAGATAAAATACGGAACGGAATAAACGTTTTGTTTTCGAGGTGATAGTTTCCAGATTTGACCTAAGGCACGTATTTCTGTGTGTTTATTATAGTTAAGTCTATGATTTGATAGAGCAGTCTGACTGAGGGGTGGTAGGCAGCAGCAGACTCGTAATAGTCAAAGGTATATGGTTTAGAGAGAAATAGTCGACGCGTTATAATTCCTGTAATAACTTGCGGCTGAACTTGAAAGGGGTTCCTTCGTTATTTTACCGTTCACGTCTTCCATAGAGAATGTCTTGATCTACTTCCAATAAGGTCTGTGTTTTGTGCAGGTTAGGGTGCAGGCTTAAACCGCCTCTGTTCATGTCTTCCATAGAGAATGTCTTGATCTACTTCCAATAAGGTCTGTGTTTCGTGCAGGTTAGGGTGCAGGTTAGGGTGCAGGCTTAAACTGCCTTTGCGTTTTGATACCCGTGTAAATCTCACTAGGATAAGGTAACGTTTGTCAAAATATTTTCATAAATCCACTCTACAAAAAAAAAAAGATCTTATATTTAGCCAATATTGATCAGTTACCTTGTCCTATGGATATCTACACAGTTAAAAAAATTGTCAAGGTGGTGTAAACCTACACGAAACACAACCTTATTTTAAGTTAATCTAAAAATATCCTATGGAATAAATGAATGAAGGAACCGCTTTTCAGATTTTGCTAGAAGGTGTCATGGGAATTATGACTCGCACTTTGGTAGTCAATTCTTACCATGTCCATTATTAAAATAGGATTTCCTGCATATAGAAATTACAGCTTTTGTTTTCAACATTCATCACAGGTAACTGAAACTACTTGAGAGTATTTGTCTCCTAAGCAGACTTTTCAGTATCATTGTCACTTCAGAGCTGTGTGTGTTTTACAGATGGCAGAGAAAAGCAGAGAACCAGTGTGGGACTATTACATGGAATTGGCACCAGGGAAAGCAAGGTGTCTTATTTGTGATAAAGATGTAAGCATGGGGTCAGCAACGGCTAAATAAAAAAATACCACCAACCTGTGGAATCAACTTAAGAACAGCCACCCAAAAGCCCATATGTATTATATTAAATTAAAATAAAAGTGTTCATTGTTCATTCAGTATTGTTGCAATTGTCATTATTACAAAAATATATATACATTTTATTTTATTTATGTATTTATTTATTTATTTTTTAAATCGGCCGATTAATCGCTATCGGCTTTTTTTGTCCTCCAATAATCGGTATCGGCATTGAAAAATCATAATCAGTCGACCTCTAGTATGTACAGTCACTGTGGGGACGACTTCATCGATGCACTTATTGATGAAAGCAGTGACAGATGTGGTGTACTCAATGACATCGTAGGAATCCGGAACATATTCCAGTCTGTTCTTGTAAAACAGTCCTGTAGCTTAGCATCTGCTTCATCTGACCACTTTCTTATTGACCGAATCACTAGTGCTTCCTACTTTAGTTGTGGGTGTAAGTAGGAATCAGGAGGATAGAATTATGATCAGATTTGCCAAATAGAGGGTGAGGGAGAGCTTTGTATGCGTCTCTGTGTGTGGAGTAAAGGTGATCTAGAGTTGTTTTCCCTCTGGTTGCACATTTAACATGCAGGTAGAAATGAGGTAAAACAGGTTTAAGTTTACCTGCGTTAAAGTCCCCGGCCACAAGGAGCGCTGCCTCCGGATGAGTGTTTTCCTGTTTGCTTATGGCTGTATACAGCTCATTGAGTGCGGTATTAGTGCCAGCATCAGTTTGTGGTGGTAAATAGACAGCTACGAAGAATGTAGATGAAAATTATCTTGGTAAATAGTGTGGTCTACAGCTTATCATGAGATATCATGAGATACCTCAGGTGACCAAAACCTTGAGACTTCCTTAGATTTCATGCACCAGCAGAGACTGTGAGAGGCAGACCCTCCGCTGACACTGGGAACCCTGCGAACTTGGAAATCTCAGACTTCCGATTTCAGTGTGTTCAAGGCAACTGGGGAAAATCTTTTTGAACGGTCATCCAACTCTGAATTTCAAGTCGAAAACTGGCATCTTTCTAGAGCGCCAACTTTCCAACCTGAAGATCACTGACATCATGATTTGACCTAGTTTTTTTCTTTCGAGTTCCCAGTTGCCTTGAAAGCACCATGACCATCAGATGCATCTCTACCATAAGTCCAGTAAAGTAAAAAAGCTAATTATTTGCAATTTATGCTCAGCTGTGCCTCGCAAGTGCTATACTAACTGATGTGTTTTGTTAACAAAAGCTTGACTTTTGAAATATAATATTGTCTGAGGAGAACAATATTGGCAGGCCTATAGCCAATATGCTGTGACAAATAGGCCTATTGCACAAACGTAATTACAACAGAATGGTTTTTATTAGGTTCATGGTAAAAATAAAATCTGGTTTAACAAAAACAATCTTAGCGGTAGATACCGGCTTACTTTTTGACTGTGAAAGTAATCTTGACTCAGAAAAGGTTGGTGACCACTGGTGTAGCTCAATAAAGTTACTTTAAGGTGATCAAACACTCAAATCAGCACTCACCCAAGAACACTTTCTCTTTGCCAACTGAATAGGAGCCACACACCACCAGAGTGCGAGGGTTGAGGGTCACACACATGAAGGCTGTGTTGGCCGCAAGGTTTATGACCTCCTGCTGCGTGGGGAAGGTGTATTCAGGACTGCAGTAGCTAGAGAGTGAAAGAGAGGAAAAAGGGTTTGAGGTGTTTAACAGCAGTGGTTAAATTGAGTCGTAACCCTAGCTTCATGTCAACACCCCGGCTCAACCCTAACCATAGCCATAACCCTAACAGTGGCTTTATGTCAACAGCCTGGCTCAACCCTAACCATAGCCATAACCCTAACAGTGGCTTTATGTCAACAGCCTGGCTCAACCCTAACCATAGCCATAACCCTAACAGTGGCTTTATGTCAACAGCCTGGCTCAACCCTAACCATAGCTCTAACCCTAACAGTGGCTTCATGTCAACACCCCGGCTCAACCCTAACCATAGCCATAACCCTAACCCTAACAGTGGCTTTATGTCAACAGCCCGGCTCAACCCTAACCATAGCTCTAACCCTAACAGTGGCTTTATGTCAACAGCCTGGCTCAACCCTAACCATAGCCATAACCCTAACAGTGGCTTTATGTCAACAGCCTGGCTCAACCCTAACCATAGCCATAACCCTAACAGTGGCTTTATGTCAACAGCCTGGCTCAACCCTAACCATAGCTCTAACCCTAACAGTGGCTTCATGTCAACACCCCGGCTCAACCCTAACCATAGCCATAACCCTAACCCTAACAGTGGCTTTATGTCAACAGCCTGGCTCAACCCTAACCATAGCCATAACCCTAACAGTGGCTTTATGTCAACAGCCTGGCTCAACCCTAACCATAGCCATAACCCTAACAGTGGTTTTATGTCAACAGCCCGGCTCAACCCTAACCATAGCTCTAACCCTAGTTTCATGACCACACCCCGACTCAAGCCTGACCCTAGCCATAACCCTAACAGTGGCTTTATGTCAACAGCTGGCTCAACCCTAACCGTAGCCATTACCCTAACAGTGGCTTTATGTCAACAGCCTGGCTCAACCCTAACCATAGCTCTAACCCTAACAGTGGCTTTATGTCAACAGCCTGGCTCAACCCTAACCATAGCTCTAACCCTAACAGTGGCTTTATGTCAACAGCCTGGCTCAACCCTAACCATAGCCATAACCCTAACAGTGGCTTTATGTCAACAGCCTGGCTCAACCCTAACCATAGCTCTAACCCTAACAGTGGCTTCATGTCAACACCCCGGCTCAACCCTAACCATAGCCATAACCCTAACCCTAACAGTGGCTTTATGTCAACAGCCTGGCTCAACCCTAACCATAGCCATAACCCTAACAGTGGCTTTATGTCAACAGCCTGGCTCAACCCTAACCATAGCCATAACCCTAACAGTGGTTTTATGTCAACAGCCCGGCTCAACCCTAACCATAGCTCTAACCCTAGTTTCATGACCACACCCCGACTCAAGCCTGACCCTAGCCATAACCCTAACAGTGGCTTTATGTCAACACCCTGGCTCAACCCTAACCATAGCTCTAACCCTAACAGTGGCTTTATGTCAACACCCTGGCTCAACCCTAACCATAGCTCTAACTCTAACCCTAGTTTCATGACCACACCATGGCTCTACCCTTAGCCTAACCCTAGCTTAAAAAACTAACGTGGTGTCCAGGTAGAGTGTCTGGACTCGGCAGCTCAGCAGCTCGTGGTAGGCCTCCATAGAAGGGTCAGCTCTAAAGTCTCCCGTGTGAAGCACAGTCTGGCCATCGGGCAGGAACAGCAGCAGCATGGCAGCTCCTGGACAGCTGTGGGCAGAGAGGAAGTAACATATTACGACTCAAGACCATTTCTGAATATCAAATAGAATTCAACCCCCTAAGAAGACCAGTAGATGTGCAAGGAATGGGTAGGTTCTGTATGGTAATTGTTTAAAAAAAACAATTCTTATTTTCAATGATGGCCTAGGAACAGTGGGTTAACTGCCTGTTCAGGGGCAGAACGACAGATTTGTACCTTGTCAGCTCGGGGGTTTGAACTTGCAACCTTCCGGTTACTAGTCTAACGCTCTAACTACTAGGCTACCCTGCCGCCCCGTGCGGTTTCACCGCACACTGAGTGGAATTCTCATCATATGACATTTTTCATACTAATATAGGGAAGAAGAGGCAAGATGGGTCAGCAATTCACACTCTATTTAAAGCCCTTTGATTTCTTCATACTCACTGGTTGGCGTCAAGCAGTGTGACCTTGAACCCATCCACAGTGACCTGGGTGTTCATGGGCAGGATGTGGACGTACTGCTCAGCCACCCTCAGCTTACTCTTCACCAGGTTACCTGTGATCTGGGGAGATGCACAGCTGTGAGCTGTCAATAAATGGGCTGCAGTGCCGGACCACATATACGGTGCCTTCACACCCCTGGACTTTTCCCACTTTTTGTTGTGTTACAGTCGGAATTTTAAATAAATTAAATTGGGATTGTTTTGTCACCAGCCTACACACAATACCTCATATTGTCAAAGTGGAATTATGTTTTTCAAAATTTTACAAATTAATCACAAATGAAAGCTGAAATGACTCGAGTCAATATTAATACTTTTTTTAAAATAAAATGAAAAAATGGTGCCGACTGGTTTGCTTAATATAAGGAATTTGATATGATTTATAATTTTACTTTTGATACTTAAGTATATTTTAGCAATTACATTTACATTTTATACTTAAGAATATTTAAAAACCAAATACTTTTAGACTTTTACTCAAGTAGTATTGTTCTGGGTGACTTTTACTTGAGTCACTTTCTATTAAGGTATCTATACTTTTACTGAAGTTTGACATTTGGGTGCTTTTTCCACCACTGCCCAGACCCAAATCCAGTTTTACTTAATGAGGAGGTCAAAAACCAGGGCGAAATCAGTGAGTTCAGCTGCCCTTTAAAGGGGCAATCTGCAGTTCCTACATCCAAGACCCAAATCCAGTTTTACTTAATGAGGAGGTCAAAAACCAGGGCGAAATCAGTGAGTTCAGCTGCCCTTTAAAGGGGCAATCTGCAGTTCCTACATCCAAGACCCAAATCCAGTTTTACTTAATGAGGAGGTCAAAAACCAGGGCGAAATCAGTGAGTTCAGCTGCCCTTTAAAGGGGCAATCTGCAGTTCCTACATCCAAGACCCAAATCCAGTTTTACTTAATGAGGAGGTCAAAAACCAGGGCGAAATCAGTGAGTTCAGCTGCCCTTTAAAGGGGCAATCTGCAGTTCCTACATCCAAGACCCAAATCCAGTTTTACTTAATGAGGAGGTCAAAAACCAGGGCGAAATCAGTGAGTTCAGCTGCCCTTTAAAGGGGCAATCTGCAGTTCCTACATCCAAGACCCAAATCCAGTTTTACTTAATGAGGAGGTCAAAAACCAGGGCGAAATCAGTGAGTTCAGCTGCCCTTTAAAGGGGCAATCTGCAGTTCCTACATCCAAGACCCAAATCCAGTTTTACTTAATGAGGAGGTCAAAAACCAGGGCGAAATCAGTGAGTTCAGCTGCCCTTTAAAGGGGCAATCTGCAGTTCCTACATCCAAGACCCAAATCCAGTTTTACTTAATGAGGAGGTCAAAAACCAGGGCGAAATCAGTGAGTTCAGCTGCCCTTTAAAGGGGCAATCTGCAGTTCCTACATCCAAGACCCAAATCCAGTTTTACTTAATGAGGAGGTCAAAAACCAGGGCGAAATCAGTGAGTTCAGCTGCCCTTTAAAGGGGCAATCTGCAGTTCCTACATCCAAGACCCAAATCCAGTTTTACTTAATGAGGAGGTCAAAAACCAGGGCGAAATCAGTGAGTTCAGCTGCCCTTTAAAGGGGCAATCTGCAGTTCCTACATCCAAGACCCAAATCCAGTTTTACTTAATGAGGAGGTCAAAAACCAGGGCGAAATCAGTGAGTTCAGCTGCCCTTTAAAGGGGCAATCTGCAGTTCCTACATCCAAGACCCAAATCCAGTTTTACTTAATGAGGAGGTCAAAAACCAGGGCGAAATCAGTGAGTTCAGCTGCCCTTTAAAGGGGCAATCTGCAGTTCCTACATCCAAGACCCAAATCCAGTTTTACTTAATGAGGAGGTCAAAAACCAGGGCGAAATCAGTGAGTTCAGCTGCCCTTTAAAGGGGCAATCTGCAGTTCCTACATCCAAGACCCAAATCCAGTTTTACTTAATGAGGAGGTCAAAAACCAGGGCGAAATCAGTGAGTTCAGCTGCCCTTTAAAGGGGCAATCTGCAGTTCCTACATCCAAGACCCAAATCCAGTTTTACTTAATGAGGAGGTCAAAAACCAGGGCGAAATCAGTGAGTTCAGCTGCCCTTTAAAGGGGCAATCTGCAGTTCCTACATCCAAGACCCAAATCCAGTTTTACTTAATGAGGAGGTCAAAAACCAGGGCGAAATCAGTGAGTTCAGCTGCCCTTTAAAGGGGCAATCTGCAGTTCCTACATCCAAGACCCAAATCCAGTTTTACTTAATGAGGAGGTCAAAAACCAGGGCGAAATCAGTGAGTTCAGCTGCCCTTTAAAGGGGCAATCTGCAGTTCCTACATCCAAGACCCAAATCCAGTTTTACTTAATGAGGAGGTCAAAAACCAGGGCGAAATCAGTGAGTTCAGCTGCCCTTTAAAGGGGCAATCTGCAGTTCCTACATCCAAGACCCAAATCCAGTTTTACTTAATGAGGAGGTCAAAAACCAGGGCGAAATCAGTGAGTTCAGCTGCCCTTTAAAGGGGCAATCTGCAGTTCCTACATCCATTTTTGAACTTATACATTTATGATACAGTATATACCCATTGATTCTTGACGAATATAACTTCTAAATGTCCCATGAGCTTAGCTCAACTATTATACCCCCATCAGAACCTATAATATAAGCTTGTTTAAGTCCAATATTTGTAAACAAAGTAAATGTAAACAAATACTATATAGCCTCAAAACATAGTTAAAACTATAATGTTGGTATCATGGATGGTCAGTCACTGCATCCATAGCTCTGTCTATGAATTTGAGAGTGGCTAAGACCGAAGACTTATCTCTTCAGTCAGTCTTATAATTGAGTCTGGCCCAGGGATGGGAAGGTGAACGGCAAGGTACTGGAGTGACAAGCCACCCTTGCCGTCTCTGCTTGGCCCCAACTCTCTATTGGGATACCTGACGCAATCAAAATTAATTTATTGACCGCATGCATTGCTCCACATGTTGCATCTGTTTTAGTTGGGAAGTGCCCTTACTCTGTTACAGTAGATATGGAATGTAGAGCTCTTCTTCAGTCCTCCATAGTGGTCTGAGTGGAAGTGTGTGAGGAAGTAAGTGGTGATGCCCTCAACCAGCCCATACTGAAAAGCATCCACAGCAAACTTAGTGCCTGTGCAAAAAGAGAGAAAAAAATAAAGCTGTGTTTGAATACCCATACTAACAATGTATACTACATACATAAAGTATATACTACATACTATTAGTTCATTTTAGTATACTATAAACAAACGGTCTCGTTTCAAGTTGAGCATACTAGCGCTTCGCCTGTCTACCGGAAGTTGATGCTGTTGCTATCCAACCTCTTGATAGCTTGTTAACAAATGACTAACTAGTCTTTTTACGATTCCGGGTGTGTTCGTAAATTCATTCAATCTGGAGTGCCAGAGTACGCTCTGGGCGTTCCTAAATCCAGAGTGTTGTCAAATGGTCCATTTGTAAATTCAGAGCGTTCAGAGCGCAAAATGGACGCTCTGGCCGTGGTGTAGGGTTGATCTGAGCATTCAACAGCAGTCAAGACCCAAGTTAACTGGCTAACGTTGGCTAGCTACTTCCAGAAAAAAATGAGAGAACACCTCACTCTGACCATTTTACTCACCCTAGTAGAGCTGGTTAGGCTGTTTTCATGTTATCCACAGCGTTGGTGACTAACTGTGCTGCTGGCAACAATTTAATTACGCTTTTTTTGCCGAAGTTTACTGACACCAGCCATATTCAACGGGTGTTAAGCGTTCAGTAAATTCATCAGTTATTCTGCGCTTAGGCAAACTCAGACGAGTGTGCTCTGAAATCGGAGTAGATAGCCATAATTAACAATGTCCATTGAATGCACAACAACTATACCACTTAGCTAAGAATGATCAAGTCAATAAACGTTGAGTAGTTATAGTTAGTTAATATACTGCCTGGCAAGTTTGTTGTATTAGTAGCCAACTAACGTTACATACTGCTCTAATGAAACAAATTGTCAGCCAACATAACTCATTTCAAAAGGCATTACTTTATTACATTGCTCAACATTTTCTTAACTTTAGTCATAATTAGATAAAGCAATGAATTTGTATCTGCTCTCGTTGGACTTTGTCTGCATATTTTCCGCCATTTTCTTCAAATCCAAAAAGCCACGCCCATTTTTTAAAAGAATTGCATTATGGGCCCTAAAAGCTCAGAAATTGTGTCCACTGGTTGTATACTTTGTATATTGGCAAATTTAGTGCGACATTCGGGAACTTTGGCATACTAACTATATCCATATTATATACTCATTTTACATCACAAATAGTACGGTTAGTGTGAGTATTCCAAAACAGCTTAAGACAATAAGGCCATGAGAAGGACGCTAGTCACTTCCAGACATACTTGAGAAAAACATGTTGCAAAATGAAATTACTTTTAAATGTGTAGATTTCCACCAGGTGCTCTTGATTTAGCTCTCCTAGAGCTGACTGGAATGTGCACTTTTTTAAACATGTATTTTGTCTTAAACGCTAAAGCCAGGTAGGCCTAAGCCTTTTGCACTGTAGCATAGGGTTAGCCGGAACATCTTGATATTGCTAGCAGTATTCTAAGCCATCTACAGTCGGAGACTAAGGTATAATACAATATGTTTCATGGAAAGGTGCTAGGGGTGGCTATCTTCAAAAAGTCCCCCATAAGTACATATAATAATACTTTCCTGTGGATAGCCTACGCCAGTCTCCGACTGCACTGTTAGCAGTATGTTAAGTGATTTCAGGAGGTTGTTCCTGCTACCAATTAGTAGAGGTCGACCCTACTAATAGTTAATAATAGGTAATTTTGCACGCCCAATTTTTCAGTTTTTGATTTGTTAAAAAAGTTTGAAATATCCAATAAATGTCGTTCCACTTCATGATTGTGTCCCACTTGTTGTTGATTCTTCACAAAAAAATACAGTTTTATATCTTTATGTTTGAAGCCTGAAATGTGGCAAAAGGTCGCAAAGTTCAAGGGGGCTTAATACTTTCGCATGGCACTGTAGTTACTATTGCCTGCTAACATAATTTTTTTTTTAACTAGGGAAATTGTGTCACTTCTCTTGCGTTCTGTGCAACAGAGTCAGGGTATATGCTGTAGTTTGGGCCGCCAGGCTCGTTGCGAACTGTGTGAAGACTATTTCTTCCTAACAAAGACTGCCAACTTCACTAAACTGGGGATGATTTCACAAAATCGCATTTGCGAAAAAAGAACAATCGTTGGAAGAATGTATCTAACCATAAACATCAATGACTTTCTTAAAATCAATACACAGAAGTATATATTTTTTAAACCTGCATATTTAGTTAAAAGAAATTCATGTTAGCAGGCAATATTAAACTAGGGAAATTGTGTCACTTCTCTTGCGTTCATTACACGCAGAGTCAGGCTATATGAAACAGTTTGGGCCACCTGGCTAGTTGCGAACTAATTTGCCAGAATTTTACGTAATTATGACATAACATTGAAGCTTGTGCAAAGTAACAGCAATATTTAGACTTATGGATACCACCCGTTAGATAAAATACGGAACGGTTACGTATTTCACTTAAAGAATAAGCGTTGTGTTTTCGAAATGATAGTTTCCGGGTTTTGACCATATTAATGACCTAAAGGCTCGTATTTCTGTGTGTTATTATATTATAATTAAGTCTATGTTTTGATATTTGATAGAGCAGTCTGACTGAGCGGTGGTAGGCAGCAGCAGGCTTCATTAAAACAGCACTTTCCTGCATTTGCCAGCAGCTCTTCGCAATGCTTCAAGCCTATCAACTCCTGAGATTAGGCTGGCAATAATAAAGTTCCTATTAGAACATCAAATAGTCAAAGGAATATGAAATACAAATGGTATAGAGAGAAATAGTCCTATAATAACTACAACCTAAAACTTCTTACCTGGGAATATTGAAGACATGTTAAAAGGAACCTTCAGCTTTCATATGTTCTCATGTTCTGAGCAAGGAACTTAAACGTTATCTTTCTTACATGGCACATATTGCACTTTTTCTTTCTTCTCCAACACTTTTGTTTTTGCATTATTTAAACTAAATTGAACATGTTTCATTATTTATTTGAGACCAAATAGATTTTATTTATGTATTATATTAAGTTAAAAGTGTTCATTGTTCATTCAGTCTTGTTGTAATTGTCATTATTACAAATATGTATATAATGAAAAAAAAAAAAATTTTTTTTTTTTTTTTTTAAATCGGCCGATTAATTCGTATCGGCTTTTTTTGGTCGACCTCTACCAATTAGCCATCCACAGGGCACACTGCATGCTACTTACACTAGTCACTGACCAACTCACCTGGAATCTTTTTATAAAACGGGCATCGCTTGGACTCCCTTTGCTCTCCATTGGTTCTCCCCCTGTTCCACCTCTTCCTACCTCCCTCACTTGGAGTCTGTGTACTCCCACCGTCTGATCGCACTCCAACTTTAGGGGTCACCGTGGCATTTGCACTTCTGCCTTTCCTCTGACGTCCTCCATGGTCCTCTTTTCCTCCCTTGCGCTCTTCAAGTACAGGTCCCTTATGGAGACTCACCCCAGGTAAAACGTTCCCAGCCTCTTGCTCCTTCCCTTTGTCCTTCAGGGGCTTGAGCCCAAAAAACACCCCAATGTCTGTCTGTTTGAGCCCAGAGGCCTTGCCCTTCCTAGTTGTCATGGTTGCCTGAGAATGTTGGGTGGGGGAAGCTTGGAAAGATGGAGGCATTTGAGGTAATGACATGTTCAACTCCGTGTTTGTGTAAGTGGGGCACTGATCCAAGCTTTTGGAATGGAGGCTGCAATTGCTGCTTGGGCTGAACAGGCTCTCCCGTAAGCTTTCTAATACTATACTTTTTGGAGACTGGAGTGAAGGCCTAGCACTGAAGGCATTACAGTAATCCTCTGTATGCTCTTCTCTTGAGAAGCTAGGTAGGTGATTGCTATGCACTAATGAGCTAATCGATACCACCTGGCTGTCGCTGAATACTGGAGAACCTACAACTTCATTTGTTTCAGAATGAGCCACAAGGTTGGAAAATAACTCATTATCACTTGAGACTCCATCACTGAACAACAACATTGAGTCATTATTTTCCCCATCTTCCAACATACTGCTTGGAAATAGAGCTTTTTTTGGTTGTGTCCCATTAACTTCTATATCTTGGGGAAACTCAGACATGGGGGAATAGGAGATCTCATCATCACTAGAAGCAGAGGGCTCTGCTTTGACAAAACCACCCTCAAGGCCTTCACTCCCCCTATTGTCCTTATGGGGGTTTGATACTGTTGTTTTATTGTCTTGGAGGGTAGACTTCAAGACTTTGGTTGAGGGTGACCAGCCTTTTTTTTTTCGGATTACCTCTGGAGCAGGAGACCGGAGCAGCAGAAGGGCATTTGGCTTTGTGGGGGATGTAGCTCCACTGTGTCTGTTAATAGGAGAAGAACTCTGGCTGTCCTGTGAGCTCTCCACGCTTAAATTGGCCCCGCCATTGGTTACCAACTCCAAGCTGAGGCAGGGCGCCTCATTGGTTGCTCGGCTGTGGGCAAGCAGGGAGTGGCTGTATCTCTGGTAGTGGCTCAGAATTGTGGAGTAGCACTGGACACCATCGGGACATTCTGCACACATGACATAAAAGACAAAGACAGAGCAGGATTAGGAATTACAAGGGATATGAGATTATGGTTAAGCATGTAATATGCATGTAATATGTAATATGCTAAAATAGACATGGGACATCATGAAACTAGAAAAAAAGGAAATGCTTTTTTGGAACTTTCTGAAATTCAATACAATAATTTATTGAAGTTGGAATTGTCTGGTTATAACTTGAAATATACTTACTCCTGTTGCTATATTAGACACGATTGATTATGTTATCTGCATAATGAATGTATATGTTATGTGTAAATGAATGGTGAAGAGGAACTTTGTGTATGGAAAGTTACTGTGAGAGAAAAGGGGAACAGAATGTATGTCCAAAGTCTGTTGAACAGAAAGTCACTTGTAAACATCATGGAGAAGTGACCGGATGAAGAATCACTGCTAACAGACCGCTTGACCACGAAGACAACAGCGCAACATTTAGCTAGTTTTGGGAAACAGATGAATAGTTCTGAGAAGTCACACCCCTAACCTTGTCATGACATACAAATGCCCTTTTAATTATGTGTAAAGTGTGTTTGCAGCTGAAGCATACAGTGGGTTGAATAAACTTGGTTTGAGCTTTTTCTAGTTGTCCGTTTAAGTTTA
The DNA here is from genome assembly GCF_013265735.2 of Oncorhynchus mykiss. Taxonomy (NCBI): domain Eukaryota; kingdom Metazoa; phylum Chordata; class Actinopteri; order Salmoniformes; family Salmonidae; genus Oncorhynchus; species Oncorhynchus mykiss. The sequence continues at coordinate 3,410,805 of NC_048584.1, forward strand.
TACTCTGTTAGTTCAGAACCTAATAGAATGTTTGTGACCTTATCCAGGCCTCCTTCAAGACTCCCTAATGTTTCATCTGTAGGAGCAACAAAGCGAAAATTGGTGTAATATGGAGCTGTACCGCTTGCCTCTGTAATGAGTAGTATTTTGATTTCAATAACAACTTACATAAATGTATGAATATTGAAAAATACAATCATGAATAATGTTTATATATGATTGAACATAATATACGGCCATATCAAAATTCCAGAATGGTATCTCTACTTTTAAAATGATGATTCAATTTGTAAGCATTACCAACAGAGTGAATGGTGATTTGAGCTGAAATAAATCCTTCTCTCTACTATTATTCTGACATTCTTCAAAAAAAAAGTGGTGATCCTAACTGACCTAAGACCTAAGGAATTCTTACTAAGATTAAATGTCAGGAATTTTGAAAAACTGAGTTTAAATGTAAATGTGTATGTAAACTTCCGACCTCAACTGTACATACATACATACATACCAGGTACACACAGGCACACTTATCATGTGCTGCTCCTACTGTATTATATATCCTGTTTCCTAGTCACTTTACCCCTACCTATTTGTATATACAGTATCTACCTTAATTTCCCTGTACCCCTGCACATCAACTCGGTACTGGTACCCCATGTATATAGCCAAGCTATCACTACTAATTGTGTATTTATTCCTCGAGTTGGAATTATTATCTTTTATATAAATTGTATTATGCATTGTTTGGGAAGGGCCGTAAGTAAGCATTTCACTATTTGTCAGCACCTGTTGTTTACGAAGCATGTGAATGCATCCAAAAGGTATTTATTTAGGACTTCACAACTGGTCAATTCCCACCTGGTTAAGAACGCAGCACTAAAGGAGGCCGGGTAAGGGCAAAATGTCACAAATATTCCTGTTCAATTAATTATTTCTAAACAATACTTTTACATACAAATGTCAAATAAAGCCATTTCATGTAGGCTTATCGAATTTCAGAAAAATCCAGGTGTTCCAGTTTGGGGGGGGGGGGGGGGGGGGGGTGGCGCCCCCCCCTTGTGTTGTGCCGTGGCGGAGATCTTTGTGGGCTATACTCGGACTTGTCTCAGGATGGTAAGTTGGTGGTTGAAGATATCCTTCTAGTGGTGTGGGGGCTGTGCTTTGGCAAAGTGGGTGGGGTTATATTCTTCCTGTTTGGCCCTGTCCAGGGGTAACATCAGATGGGGCCAGTGTCTCCTGACCCCTCCTGTCTCAGCCTACAGTATTTATGCTGCAGTAGTTTATGTGTTGGGGGGCTAGGGTCAGTTTGTTTTATCTGGAGTACTTCTCCTGTCTTATCCGGTGTCCAGTGTGAATTTAAGTATGCTCTCTCTAATTCTCTCTTTCTCTCTCTCGGGGGACCTGAGCCCTAGGACATGCCTCAGGACTACCTGGCATGATGACTCCTTGCTGTCACCAGTCCACCTGGCCGTGCCGCTGCTCCAGTTTCAACTGTTCTGCCTGCAGCTATGGAATCCTGGCCTGTTCACCGGACATGCTACCTGTCCCAGACCTATTATTTGACCATGCTGGTCATTTATGAACATTTGAACATCTTGGCCATGTTCTGTTATAATCTCCACCCGGCACAGCCAGAAGAGGACTGGCCACCCCTCATAGCCTGGTTCCTCTCTAGGTTTCTTCCTAGGTTTTGGCCTTTCTAGGGAGTTTTTCCTAGCCACCGTGCTTCTACACCTGCATTGCTTGCTGTTTGGGGTTTTAGGCTGGGTTTCTGTACAGCACTTTGAGATATCAGCTGATGTACGAAGGGCTATATAAATACATTTGATTTGATTGAGGAACGTCTCACGTCGCAACCTGAAACAACAATACTGTACCTTTGCGGTCTTCCCCAGGATTGTCAAGACATTCTGCGACATGCCATCTTTGCGATTGCACCACCAATATAGAGAATGGCATCTGACAGATCGGACAGGAACTTCCTCCAGGGGAAGATGCCCGGTGCACGTTCTCTCCAGCAGTACGTGTACTATCATTATCTTGTGTTGACTGTGGAAAGGCGATATTTTGAGTTGAAAGTGTCCTACGCGCCACCTCTTTATTTTGAATAGACTCATTTGCCTTCACACCGAGGGTTTTATTTGGAGCTACTTTGGTGAGCTTCACATGTCTGACTGTGTTCTTCACTTGGACAGAAGTTTCTCCTTCGGTTAAACATTGTGAGGCTTGTCTGTACTTAGCCATGGATCCATTAAAAGTTTCAGGTGTCTCTTTGTTCTTTCTTTTCTTCTTCTTGAGAGGCTTATATTCCCATATGTCATCTTCCAAATCGTTCTTTGACATTTGAAGCAGCAGAGAGAAGGACACACAATGTTTTAAAACACCTCGTTGTTGCTACAATGTAGCCTGTTTAACCGCGCTTTTCTGTAACATCCTGCAAAAAGTCAGATGACAACATTCCATACCGTTTTGGAAAAGTTGCAATCACCAAATCAAAACCGAAAACAGCTAATTGTGTTAGAATTTTTTTCTAAATAATAACCTGTCAACAAGAAACTCTAGCAACCAGACTTAAAGCCATTGCAATGCTAAAATTAGCTATTTCGTAAAAATGTATGAAACGTATCCGATTACGGGCGATTCTGATCTATATTATACCCTGCATCATGAATAACTACTACATATTATTTGCACATCAGTCAGTCACAATTTACCCATGATACATCACGGTGATGCTCTCGTCCTGGTTTTCCACTAGTTACCCCAGCCACAAAGTCAAACATGGCAAAACATTTATGAAAACAAAAAAAACATTTTTGTTCTTAACTTGTGCTTACGGTTATGCATAACGTCAACCACACTGCTAAGGTTAGGTTTAAAATATATATATTTATATATATTTGTAGAAGATACATTACAGAAAATGGGCGGGGTTTATGACTTTGTGGCTGTGGTAACTATTGACGACACCCTCGAACACGGACTCGTCTGTATTGTTGTTAGGAAATACAACAGCAGTTTCCAAACAATTAGCAGTTATTTTTTTAATATAATGTACTTTTAAAATAAACATGTATCCAAAAGATCCTATGTTAATAAGAGCACCATTTTTTGAAAGAATTGAATTCCATATACTAAATATTGCTAATTGTGTCACCGTTGAAAAATGCTGGTGCAGAATGTAGCATTGACTTTACTCAATGAAATTGTGGTTGGAAAGATGGCGTCCAAGTGCAACCTTTCTGCTTTATTTCCAATCCAGAGTCAGTTGGACGACGCCCTGGACAACGCTACGAACCAACAAGAGAAAGAAAACCTTGTCTACCAGTACTTGAAAAAACTAGACGACAAAGATGACTTGAGGATTCCCGATTTTGACGAAGGTTAGGAAAATGTACATTAATGACAGCAAGCTGGGTGTTATTTCAAATTAGAATTGTCGAGCGTCGGCTGGCGCAGCCTGAAGATTGTGTGTGTGTGGAGATCACAAGTAAAAAGTTTAGACACACCTACTCATTCAAGGGGTTTTCTTTAATTTGACTATTTTCAACATTGTAGATTAATTGTGAATACGTCACAACTATGAAATAACACATTGCATCATGTAGTAACCAAAAAAGTGTTAAACAAATCAAAGCTTTACACACTCTTGGCATTCTCTCAACCAGCTTCATGAGGTAGTCACCTGGAATGCATTTCAATTAACAGATGTGCCTTGTTATAAGATCATTTGTGGAATTTCTTTCCTTGATGTGTTTGAGCCAATCAGTTGTTGTGACAAGGTAGGGGTGGTACACAGAAGATGGACCTGTTTGGTAAAAGACCCAGTCCATATTATGGCAAGAACAACTTAAATAAGCAAAGAGAATTGATAGTCCATTACTTTAAGACATGAAGGTCAGTCAATGTGGGAAATTTCAAGAACTTTGAATGTTTCTTCAAGTGCAGTTGCGAAAACTATGAAGTGCTATGATGAAACTGGCTTTCTTGAGGACAACTACAGGAAAGGAAGACCCAGAGGTACCTCTGTTGCAGAGGACAAGTTCAGTAGAGATACCAGCCTCAGAAATTGCAGCCCAAATAAATGCTTCAAGTAACAGACACATCTCAACATCAACTGTTCAGATGAGACTGTGTGAATCAGGCCTTTGTGGTCAAATTGCTGCAAATACACCACTACTAAAGGACACCAATAAGACGAAGAGACTTGCTTGGGCCACGAAGCACAAGCAATGTATTTTGGTCTGATGTGTCCAAATTTGGGATTTTTGGTTCCAACCGCTGTCTTTGCGAGACGCAGAATAGGTGAACGAATGATCTCCGTGTGTGGTTCCCTCCGTGAAGCATGGAGGTGTGATGGTGTGGGGGTGCTTTTCTGGTGACACTGTCAGTGATTTATTTAGAATTCAAGGCACACTTAACCAGCATGATTACCACAGCGTTCTGCAGCGATACACCATCCCATCAGGTTTGGGCTTAGTGGGACTATCATTTGTTTTTGTTGTGTCCAACTTTTGACTAGTACTGTATGTCCAGTTGAAGTCGGACGTTTACGTACACCTTAGCTAACAACATTTAAACTCAGTTTTTCACAATTCCTGACATTTAATCTTAGTAAAATTCCCTGTCTTAGGTCAGTTAGGATCACCACATTATTTGAAGAATGTGAAGTGTCAGAATAATAGTAGAGGGAATGATTTCAGCTTTTATTTCTTTTATCACATTCCCAGTGGGTCAGAAGTTTACATACACTCAATTAGTATTTGGTAGCATTGCCTTTAAATTGTTTAACTTGGGTCAAACGTTTCAGGTAGCCTTCCACAAGCTTCCCACAATAAGTTAGGTGAAATTTAGCCCATTCCTCCTGACAGAGCAGGTGTAACTGAGTCCGGTTTGTAGGCCTCCTTGCGCACACATGCTTTTTCAGTTCTGCGCACACATGCTTTTTCAGTTCTGCCCACAAATGTTCTATACGATTGAGGTCAGGACTTTGTGATGGCCTCTCCAATACCTTGACTTTGTTGTCCTTAAGCCATTTTGCCACAACTTTGGAAGTATTCTTGGGGTCATTGTCCAGTTGGAAGACCCCTTTGTGACCAAGCTTTAATTTCCTGACTGATGTCTTGAGCTGTTGCTTCAATATATCCACAATTTTCCTCCCTCAATCTATTTCATAAAGTGCACCAGTCCTTCCTGCAGCAAAGCAGCCCCACAACATGATGCTGCCACCCCCGTGCTTCACGGTCGGGATGGTGTTCTTCGGCTTGCAAGCATCCCCCTTTTTCTTCCAAACATAACGATGGTCATTATGGTCAAACAGTTCTATTTTTGTTTCATCAGACCAGAGGACATTTCTCCAAAAGTCTGATCTTTGTCCCCATGTGCAGTTGCAAACTGTAGTCTCGCTCTTTATGGCAGTTTTGGAGCAGTGGCTTCTTCCTTGCTGAGCGGCTTTTCAGGTTATGTCGACATAGGACTCATTTTACTGTGGATATTGGTACTTTTGTACCTGTTTCCTCCAGCATCTTCACAAGGTCCTTTGCTGTTGTTCTGGGATTGATTTGCACTTTTCGCACCAAAGTACGTTCATCTCTAGGAGACAGAACGCGTCTCCTTCCTGAGCGGTATGACTGCTGCGTGATCACATGGAGTTTATACTTGTGTACTATTGTTTGTACTGATGAACGTGGTACCTTCAGGCGTTTGGAAATTGCTACCAAGGATGAACCAGACTTGTGGCGGTCTACAATTTATTTTCTGAGGTCTTTGCTGATTTCTTTTGATTTTCTCATGATGTCAAGCAAAGATGCACTGAGTTTGAAGGTAGGCCTTGAAATACATCCACAGGTACACCTCCAATTGACTCCAATGATGTCAATTAGCCTATCAAGAAGCTTCTAAAGCCATGACATCATTTTCTGGAATTTTCCAAGCTGTTGAAAGGCACAGTCAACTTATTGTATGTAAACTTCTGACCCACTGGAATTGTGATACAGTGAATTACAAGTGAAATAAATTGTCTGTAAACAATTGTTGGAAAAATTACTTGTCATGCACAAAGTAGATGTCCTAACCGACTTGTCAAAGCTAAAGTTTGTTAACAAGAAATTTGTGGAGTCAAAGAAAAACAAGTTTTAATGACTCCAACCTAAGTATATGTAAACTTCCGACTTCAACTGTATACGGGCAGGCAGTTGCTGCTTATTTTGTAATCAGTGTTGAATGGTCTGCATATTTTGACATGAAGCAACATATAACATATATAGGTATAGCTCTTCTTGCAACATTGTAGCCTAAAGTAGAATGTGGTCTAAGACGATGTTTGCTGTATTTTCATTCTCTCACTGTCGACTAGTTTGCAAACGCTGCGACTACAGGCTCTTTCTTGATTAATATTTGACATGTATGAAATGTTGCATCCACAGCTCTGAATGTCATTATACCATTGGTTGTAAAATGGTAATGATACTGTTTGGTAATGCATATTTTTCTGCAGGTCTCGAATGGCTGAACACAGAAGGCCCCCTTTCTTTCACAAGAGAGCTTGCTGGTAAAGTGGTGGTGTTGGACTTCTTTACTTACTGCTGCATAAACTGCATCCATATCCTACCTGACCTGCATCAGCTGGAGAAAAAGCACTCTGTCAAAGGTATACGCACACATACACACCATTTTTAATCCACAAATCATGTTACATCAAGAAGGATTAAAACATGTCGAAGGCTACATGGACACTTAAGGATACAAAGCACATCTGTACCAAATGTGTCCAAAACATCGTCAGACCTTTACTGCATTAATGACAGTACTTTCACTGGGTGTGCTGAAGTTATGTTAGTAGATTGCCATGATTTGGCACAGCTGCAGCACTCACATCTGCTGCTGGCGGACACACACACACTGGTTCTTGCCCCCTTTTTTAAAATGCACAGTAATGACCCCATATATTGAGTTTAGAATATTATCCTATTTGCACGGTATGCTATTACAAGCTTTTTAGGCAATGTCACTGCTACCAACTCCTAATGGCACTGAATCTTTAAACAGGCTGTATATTTTTTGGGGACCAAGTTCCAAAGCACGTTGTGCTTACTCCCTTGTGCTATAATGTGATACATTTCTAAACAATAATAAGCCATGATGGATTGGAATTTATTTTCCCACCATAGCTACTGGCTTTCTGTGGCTTTACACGTACAGTCAATAACACAAAATAACTAGAAAAATCTATGTAAAGTGTGTGTAAATGTAGGGAGGTAGGCAATAAATAGTAGAGATACTGGGGTGCAAAAGGGTAAGTAATAATATGGGGATGAGGCAGTCGGGTGTGCTATTTACAGATTAGCTATGTACAGGCACAGTGATCAGTAAGCTGCTCTGACAGCTGATGCTTAAAGTTAGAGAGGGAGATAGAAGACTCCAGCTTCAGAGATTTCTGCAATTCGTTACAGTCATTAGCAGCAGAGAACTGGAAGGAAAGGCAGCCAAAGGAAGTGTTGGCTTTGGGGATGACCAGTGAAATATACCTACTGGAGCGTGTGCTACGGGTGGGTGTTGCTATGGTAACCAGTGAGCTGCGATAAGGCGGTGCTTTACCTAGCAAAGACTCTTAGATGACCTGGAGCCAGTGGGTTTGGTGACGGATATGTAGTGAGGGCCAGCCAACGAGAGCATACAGGTCGCAGTGGTGGGATGTATATGGTTCTCTGGTGATAAAAAGGATGGCATTGTGATAGACTACATCCAGTTTGCTGAGTAGAGTGTTGGGGGCTATTTTGTAAATGCCGAAGTCAAGGATCGGTAGGATAGTCAGTTTTACAAGGGTATGTTTGGCGGCATGAGTGAAGGAGGCTTTGTTGCGAAATAGGAAGCCGATTCTAGATTTAATTTTGGATTGGAGATGCTTAATGTGAGTCTGGAAGGAGAGTTTACAGTCTAACCAGACACCTAGAATATGTGGACAACTACAAATACCTAAGTCAGAACCGTCCAGAACAGTGATGCTTGTCCGACGGGAGTGTGCGGGCAGCAATCGGTTGACGATCATGCACTTAGTTTTACTAGTGTTTAAAAGCAGTTGGAGGCCACGGAAGGAGTGTTGTATGGCGTTGAAGCTCGTTTGGCAGTTTGTTAGCACAGTGTCCAAAGAAGGACCAGATGTATACAGAATGGTGTCGTCTGTGTAGAGGTGGATCAGAGAATCACCAGCAGCAAGAGCGACATCATTGATATATACAGAGAAAGAGTCGGCCTGAGAATATAACCCTGTGGCACCCCCATAGAGAATGCCAGAGGTCCGGACAATAGGCCCTCCAATTTGACACACTGAACTCTATCAGAGAAGTAGTTGGTGAACCAGGCGAGAGTCATTTGAGATGCCAATGCTATTGAGTCTGCCGATAAGAATGCGGTGATTGATAAGAGTCGAAAGCCTGGGCCAGGTCGATGAAGACGGCTGCACAGTACTGTCTTTTATCGTTTAGGACCTCGAGCATGGCTGAGGTGCATCCATGACCAGCTCGGAAACCAGATTGCATAGTGGAGAAGGTACGGTGGGATAAGAAATGGTCGGTGATCTGTAGGGATCCAGATTTTGCAGTTCTTTCAGAACATCAGCTGTCTAGATTTGGGTGAAAGAGAAGTGCAGGGATTTGGACAAGTTGCTGCAGGTGGTGCTGAGCATGGCCAGCTGTGGAAAAATGCTTATTGAAATTATCGATTATCGTAGATTTATCGGTGGTGACAGTGTTTCCTATCCTCAGTGCAGTGGCAGCTGGGAGGAGGTGCTCTTGTTCTCCATGGACTTTAGTGTCCCAAAACCTTTTTGAATTAGTGATACAGGAAGCAAATTTCTGTTTGAAAAAGTTAGCCTTTGCTTTCCTGACTGACTGAGTATATTGGTTCCTGACTTCCCTGAAAAGTTGCACATCGCGGGTGCTATGCGACGCTAATACAGAATGCCACAGGATGTTTTTGTGCTGGTCAAGGGCAGTGAAGTCTGGGGTGAACTAGGGGCTATATCTGTACCTGGTTTTACATTTTTTGAATGGGGCATGCTTATTTAAGATGGAGAGGAAAGCACTTTTGAAGAGCAACCAGGCATCCTCTACTGATGGGATGAGGTTAATATCCTTCCAGGATACCCTGGCCAGGTCAATTAGAAAGGCCTGCTCGCTGAAGTGTTTCAGAGAGTGTTTGACAGTGATGAGGGGTGGTCGTTTTACCGCGGACCCATTACACATGCAGGCAGTGATTGCTGAGATCTTGGTTGAAAAAAGCAGAGGTGTATTTAGAGGGGAAGTTTGTCAGGATAATATCTAAGAGGGTACCCATGGTTACGGATTTAGGGTTGTACCTGGTAGGTTCCTTGATAATTTGTGCGAGATTGAGAGCGTCTTGCTTAGATTGTAGGATGGCTGGGGTGTTAAAGATTTACCCAGAAATATTCACAGCTGAAATTTCTGCCAAAGGTGCTTCAACAAAGTATTGCCTCAGTAGTGTGAATACTTATGTACTTGAGCTATTTTCAAAAATGTCTAAAAACATGTTTTCATATTATTATGTGTAGATGGTTGAGAAAATAATAAATGTAATACATTTTGAATTCAGGCAACAAAATGTGTAATAAGTCAAAGTGTATGAATACTTTATGAAGGCTTTGCATGATTCCAGTTGGGTCCGTTGTCATGTTCAGCACTGTCACTGTCCCTTGGATGAGCCACCCCGACACACTTTGGTCACCCAATGAGTATTCCCAATTATTGCGTCTCCATGCCACTCACGACTGTATAGACCTTTACCCTCAACTTCTGTGCGTAATTATTCTCCTGCCACCTTCATGATTGAAGTACACGCTTGTGAAATTTGATCTGTAACTGGTCATTCATTGCATGAGAGTTATCTTGACTGATGAAGCTACACTGGCTACCCCCATCTAATAGAGAATGATTTAATGGTCTCTTGACTGGTGTCTGTATCCATACTGTAGCTGTCTGTAACAGGACTGCATTTCTATTGGAATTCCTTGGAGACACGGATCACTGCGTCAGTGGGTAGGTTGTTATACCTTCGCTTCTACTCATTACTCACATTGGCCGTGTGGTGATGTCTGCCATACTTCCCACATGCCACTTCTTCAGTCCGATTGTACTTTGCTATGTGCATTGTTCCTAAGCACACCAAACATCTTTGTTGTTGTCATCTGAGTCTGTTGCGTCTTTCTTGTAGTCTGCTCTGTGCATTATTTCCATCTGTGGTCTGTTTTGTCGCAAAATTCTAAACGAGCCATCTCTGACTCCGTATATAGGGATTAGATTCATTACACAGCATAACCACACAAAATAAAAAATAAAGGCCAATCAATGGATATTACAAGCACTGGAAAGTATAGGCTGGATTTGTGCAAAATGCAATAATATGCATAGGCTACAGGTTAAAGTGCATACGGTTGTGGAAGTGGCTGTCTCATTGGCCAATTTGGACTGGTCACGTGACCCACTACAGTGACTGTCAATCATTGGATTGAGAAACAAAAAAAGTAAATAAATGACTTCTGCTTATTCGATTTCTTATGCAGATCAAAAACATGAAGAACGACCCATTTCATATTTTTGTGCGAAAACATTTTATTTATTTATTAGCCAAATACTATGTAGGCCTGTGTGGCCTATGCAATAATTGGACTACCTTCAGCTGCTCAGGTTATGAATTTTAATGTTTGATGGAATGCAAAAAATATACTTCCGTCTGTCTTTTCCATACATAAACCTCTGTGTTTCATGCCCAGGGGATAAGTCACGTCAGAATTGTAAGGTGCAAAAGTGGTTCTGACATCTCGGTTAAATTACACAAACCACAACAGAGTGAGTGGCGGCCATAAAAATACGAGGGAGTCAAACAAGCTAACTTACTCAGAGATGCCGCTGATCTTGGGAATGACTGTGCCTGGAAGCTTCCATTTCCCAGCCTTTTTTTCACATTCTACAGAGTTTTTGCTGACTATATCCCTGGATATATTCATCTCAAGCATAAGAACAAGTAATTGGATGACTGAGATCTCATCATTATCTTGCTGATAGAATGGCTGACGGTCTGGACTACATGTGAAGTAACATTGTGTTAGAAGCTTTATCCCACATTGCTCTTTCATGAACTTACCGGAACAATCTCAAATGTATTACATGTTGTTCCATCCATAAGGTATGATCCTTAAAGGTATAAGGTCACTTGTGACAGACAAATGTAAGATTTGGTTGAGTTATGCGATTTATATGATCCAAAACATGTGGCCTCCACTTTCCCTGTGAGGATACTTAAAAGGCCTGTTGTTTAAGTACTGCCTTTGTGATGACTCGGTGAACACTGAGTTAAGAATGAACCAGGACATTTTTTATTTACCATTTAATCTTGGATGCACTAAACTACTTCCAGGATATATTTTTTTTTCCAAAGAAATTCTCATTGAGGCTTCTGAGATGCACCGCAATCTGATAAAGCTTTCTGTGCATTTGACCCATTCGAGTTACCAGTGAAATGAATTAGATTGTTTTTCCTATATCATGAAATTTGAATTGAGAGTTGTCTATTTGTAATTGCTTACATGATACATGTTAGTTCTTCCTTATCGTAATATGCAGTTCAAACCCTAACACAATTACACCCAGCCACTGTTTCGGTAATCAGCTGATGGATGGGGCTGGAGACATGTTTCCACTCAAATCCATAGACTGAGCTATGGATACAAGGACTGAACCTTCATGATATCAAAATGATCGTTTTAACCATGTTTTGAGGCTATACAGTGCTTGTTTACAACTACGTTGTTTACAAACGAAGGGGTAAAACAAGCTTATATTATCGGTTTAGACAGTTGAACTAAGCTCATGAGGCATTTCTAAGTTCTATTCTTCAAGAATCAATGGCTATACACTTGTGGTGAAATTATATTGGCACTCTTGCACTTTAAATCAAGTAAATTTTTATTGGTCACATACACATGGTATACAGATGTTAATGCAAGTGTAGCAAAATGCTTGTGCTTCTTGTTCCAACTATGCAGTAATATCTAACAGTAATCTAACAAATTCACAACAACTACCTTATACACACACATGTAAAGGGATGAATAGAATATGTACATATAAATATATGGATGAGCGATGGAGTGCAGCATAGGCAAGATGCAGTAGATGGTATAGAATACAGTAAATGAGATGAGTAATGTAGGATATGTAAACATTATTAAAGTGGTGTTATTTAAAGTGACTAGTGATACCTTTTATTAAGTCAATTTATTTAAGTGACCATAGATTTGAGTCTGTATGTAGGCAGAAGCCTCTCTGTGTTAGTGATGGCCTTGAGATAGAAGCTGTTTTTCAGTCTCTGTCCCAGCTTTGATGCACCTGTACTGATCTCACCTTCTCCTTCTTCTGGATGATAGCGGGGTGAACAGGCAGGGGCTCAGGTGGTTGTTGTCCTTGATGATCTTTTTGGCCTTCCGGTGACATCGGGCGTTGTAGGTGTCCTGGAGGGTAGGTGCTTTTCCCCCGGTGATGCGTTGTGCAGACCGCACTACCCTCTGGAGAGCCTTGCAATTGAGGTTGGTGCAATTGCCGTACCAGGCGGGTGAGGGTGGTGCAATCGCTGTACCACACGCTGCAGCACCAGGAGGGTTGTGCAGCATGTTTTAGATGGCAAGCCACATTTCTTCAGCCTCCTGAGGTTGAAGAGGTGAGATCAAGGTGCAGTTGTGCCTTCTTCACCACGCTGTCTGTGTGGGTGGACCATTTCAGTTTGTCCGTGATGTGTACGCTGAGGAACTTTCCACCATCGCCACTGTGGTCCCATTGACGCAGATGGATGGGTGCTCCCTCTGCTGTTTCCTGTTGTCCATGGTCATCTCCTTTGTTTTGTTGACGTTGAGTGAGAGGTTGCTTTCCTGACACCACACTCCGAGGGCCCTCACCTCCTCCCTGTAGGCCGTTTCATCATAAGTTGTTTAACTTGTCTGGTTTTACAATGGAGTGCAAAAGAGCAGAATGTTCTGTTTTCAAAACCTGTTGAATGGCTATTTTCACCCTGTAGGCAACCTGTGGTAAACAGGTGAGATCAATTACGCAGTAAACAAGAACCACTTGCCTCCAACCAAATGTAATTTACACTTTTTATAATTTATTCCAGGCCTTTTTGGGACTTTGAAGGTAAATATCAAATAAGTTTTAATTATACATTTTTCAGGTCCAGTACATTTTCCTAAATGAAACCTATACATGAACACCAAAAGTTTTTAAACTAATTTTCAAATATATAGCGAATCGTGCAATGGTGCCAATATATTGGACCTAAACTGTTTATCATTAATTTAAAAGTAAAAAAAATAATGGATGTAGCAACTGCAGATTCTCCCTTTTTAAAATGAGCCACATCAGGATATTTGTTTAATCAGCAATGGCAGTAAGTAACAAACCGGATCCGTTGTGTAGACTGTGTAGAGCCCTTTAGACTCTTCTGTTTGCTATTGTGTATAGAAAGCAAATGTCGCTTTTTTGGTCAAAAAAAAGTATGCAGATCCATGTTTAATCTTTTTCCTACCCTCTCTCCGCTTGTTAGATATTATGCACATACCGTAATTTCTGGACTATTATGCACACCTGACTATAAGCCGCACACACTGAATTAAAAAAAATACATGTATTTTGTACATAAATAATGTCTATGAGCCGCAGGTGCCTACCGGTACATTGAAACAAATTAACTTTACACAGCCTTTAAACGAAACACGGCTTGTAACAAAAATAAATAGGCTTTTAAACGAAACACGGCTTGTTACAAAAATAAATAGGCTTTTAAACGAAGCACTGCTTGTAACAATTTTTTTTTAAATAGCAGTAAACCGTAGCCTACCAAGAAAGTCATTGGTCACTATCTTCCTCCTCCTGTGCACTGAAACCACTGAAGTCATCTTCTTCGGTGTTGGAGTTGAATAGCCTCAGAATTGCTTCATCCGATGTTGGATTGTTTTCATTGTCGCTCTCGTCACTTTCATCCGGAGGCAAATACCCCGCTGAGCTCAAGCTGCCCCCTTCAACACGCAGGAGTCCAGCTTTTCGAAACCCGTTGATGATAGTGGATTTTTTGACAATGCTCCACGCTGTCAGGACTCACTGGCAAACTTGACCATAAGTTGCTCTTCGCATGCGGCCCGTTTTAGTGAAGGATTTCTCTCCACTTATCATCCAAGCCTCCCACTGAACACGGAGCGCCACCTTAAATGCACGATTTACACTGATGTCGAGTGGCTGCAAATACTTTGTTGTGCCCCCAGGAATCACAGCTGGAATTGAGTTTGTCCTCTTGATGGCTTCTTTCACAGAATCTGTTATGTGGGCCCTCATGCTGTCCAACACGAGCCTTGTTCTTGTGAAAGAATCCTCCCTGTCGCTTGCCGTAACACTCCGTATGCCATTCATGCATTAGGCCTTCCGTCATCCATCCTTTCTTGTTGACTTTCACAACAATTCCTCTCGGGAATTTTTCTTTTGGCATCGTCATGCGTTTAAACATCAACATCGGTGGAAGCTTTTCTCCCGATGCGGTGCAGCTCAGAACACAGGTGAAGTGCGTTTTTTTCATGCCCAGTTGTTTTCAGCGTGATGGATGATTCGCCTTTCCTGTTGACAGTCCGAGTGAGAGGCAGGTCAAACGTCAGAGGAACCTCATCCATATTTATGATGTCGTGCGGGCCGATGGAATGCTCTGCCATCTTTGCATCAGTGAATTTGCGGAAGTTTGAAACTTTTTCCTCTTAGTCGGGAGGGAGCTGCTGACACACTCGTCTGTACCCTGATGGACAGGCCTTTACGTATCATAAATATTAGACACCTGGTCCACCTCTAAAATCCTCAATCTTCATTGTGGTGGCGATTGTTTTGGCTTTCAGTCGAATCTGCACAGTTGAAACATCTCGGCCGTCTGCTCTCTGTGTGTTGACCCAGTCTTCAAGCTCATTTTCTAGTTCGGGCCATCTGCTTTTCTTATCTCTGAAAGCTTTTGTTGTCTTTTTGCACTGAGTCAGTTCCTCAGGCTGCTGTTTCCAACATCTTATCATCGACTCATTAAGGCCAAGCTCCCGTGCAGCAGCTCTATTTCCTTTTCCAACAGCCAGATCGATTGCCTTCAACTTGAAAGCTGCATCATTTCTCTGTGTCTTTGCCATGATGAGGGTGACAAAATGACTACACTCGGCATGAATCTTGTGAAAAATCCATAACGGCCGCGCCGTTGTATAAGCCGCGAGGTTCAAAGGAAAAAAGTAGCGGCTTATAGTCCGGAGGTTACGATAGATAGCTTACTAACAAATGTCCTCGCCATCTAATTTTTTTTAATAGCAGCAGCAGACAATTGACTAAACATGATAGTGAACATTTAATAGACAGCTCAAGGACAGAACTACATAAACTCAGCGAAGACAGGACGGACAGCTGATCGTCCTTGCAGCGGCAGACCACGTGTTACAACACCTGCACAGGAACGGTACATCCGAACATCACACCTGCGGGACAGGTACAGGATGGCAACAACAACTACCCGAGTTACACCAGGAACGCACAATCCCTCCATCAGTGCTGAGACTATCCGGCCTATTGTAAGGCAGGTGCTCACCAGACATCACCGGCAACAACGTCACCTATGGGCATAAACCCACCGTCACTGGACCAGACGGGACTGGCAAAAATTGCTCTTCACTGAAGAGTCGCGATTTTGTCTCACCAGGGTGATGGTCGGATTTGCGTTTCATCAAAGGAATGAACGTTACACCGAGGCCTGTACTCTGGTGCGGGATCGATTTGGAGGTGGCGGGTCCGTCATGGTCTGTGGCGGTGTGTCACAGCATCATTGGACTGAGCTTGTTGTCATTGCAGGCAATCTCAACGCTGTGCGTTACAGGGAAGACATCCTCCCCCATGTGGTACCCTTCCTGCAGGCTCATCCTGACATGACCCTCCAGCATGACAATGTCATCAGCCTTACTGCTCGTTCTTTGTGTGATTTCCTGCAAGACAGGAATGTCAGTGTTCTGCCATGGCCAGCAAAGAGCCCGGATCTCAATCCCATTGAGCACGTCTGGGACCTGTTGGATCGGAGGGTGAGTGCTCGGGCCATTCCCCCCAGAAATGTCCCGGAACTTGCAGGTGCCATGGTGGAAGAGTGGGATAAGATCTCACCGCAAGGGCTGGAGAATCTGGTGCAGTCCATGAGGAGGAGATGCACTGCAGTACTTAATGCAGCTGGGGGCCACACCAGATACTGACTGTTACTTTTGATGTTGACCCCCCCCTTTATTCAGAGACACATCATTCCATTTCTGTTAGTCACATGTCTGTGGAACTTGTTCAGTTTGTTTCAGTTGTTGAATCTTGTTATGTCCATACAAATATTTACACGGTAAGTTTGCTGAAAATAAACGCAGTTGACAGTGAGAGGACGTTTCTTTTTTTGATGAGTTTACATTTAAAAGGAGAGAATAAATGCATTAAAAGCATTTCTGTGAAGCTTTGTAATTGCTTTGTAATTGCCTCACAATTGAGCGTCGTCCCAAAGCCTAGAAATGTTTTTAAGGCTCGGTTTTCAGAGCCGTTGGCGGAATTTAATCTACCGCGTTTGTTCCCGGCTACACCTTTCACATATAAAGGAAAGGCGCTATAAAGAAGACGGTATGGTAAAGATATCGGGATTTAGTTTGGGTATAAAAGGGATATAATTGTTCATGACTTATTTCACATTCTCTCTTTCAATCTGTTTTTCTTTTTTAAGATGGGCTTGTTATCGTGGGTGTCCACTCTGCCAAGTTCCCCAACGAAAAGGTAAGCCATTGTCATGTTTTATTTGAAGATATGTGATCTTAATAATTACATTCTTCATTAATATTGCAACACAGCTTCTCCATTATTAAAGGGATAGTTTACACACCATTTAAGTCATGGTACTTTAAAAATTCCTTGACTCAAAACTACTCTGGAACAGGACCAGGCCAGATTGCAATCCACACTCTGGGTGTGTGTGCATAGTCACAAGTACTATTTGCTCACATTGGCACTGAACAAAAACAATAAAAGTGAATGGTAGAAATATCTTATTTGCATAACATTGAAATGTTAGTTGTTGGAGGTAGTAGCTAAATAGGTAAACAAATCCAAAGTCTGTGTGTGTGTGTATGGAAACAGCAAGTAATATTATAATTCAAGTTAACCATTTACCATAAAATGTTTTACTAAGTGGAATGGATTTGACCTCCTGTTCAAGGTGCTGCAGAACGTGCAGAGCGCTGTGCTCCGCTACAACATCACCCACCCGGTGGTGAACGATGGAGACGCTCGGCTGTGGCATGAGCTGGAGGTGGCCTGTTGGCCCACCCTGGTGCTCATTGGGCCCAAGGGCAACCTGCTCTTCTCGCTGGTGGGAGAGGGCCACCGTGAGCGCCTAGCGCTCTTCACCAACACCTCCCTTCGACACTACAGGGACCAGGTCCTGCTCAGTGACCACCTTGTGGGGACCAAGCTTTACAGGGACTCTCTGCCCCCATCGCTTCTTTCGTTTCCTGGGAAGGTAGCAGTGGATTCCAGTAGGAAGAGACTGGCTATAGCAGATACGGGCCATCATCGGGTACTTGTGGTGTCCAGCATTGGGCTGGTGCTTTACTCTATAGGAGGTAAGGGCTGGATGAGCATCGCCTCAAAATAAATCAGATAAACGGGCATCCCCATTCTACACATTCTAATTCTATGATCGCCTCAAGGCTTGACAGAGCTTGTGGTGAGAAATCCAAATATACCCGTGGGGAATAGAACATGCTGTATTTTCTGACCCAGTTGAAGGGTGGGGTGTCAGAAGAATCTCAGACATATTTATGTAGCAAACCTATTAGGGGATGTTTATGTCCAACAACACCTTAACCCCTGCTTTGACATCAGGAATCAGAAATGGAGCAGTGTTAAAGAATTGTTAACCCCCTAGAGTCGATTGACGCACCGGTGTGTCAGATACAGCTAGAGCGGTGTTAATCAGACCATGAGACATCCTGAAAATCAGTGTTCTCATAAAAAATTGCTCCACAACTGCCACAAGTGGCAGTGAACTAGTCTGAAGTCGGTACCGTCGATGTGCCATCTCCTGTTTTTAGCGTCTGAACCGTTTGGGCTGCAAACTAAAGTGACCTCACTGTGGAAAGCGGTGGTGTTTTGCTGTACTACCCCCACAAGTGTGACGGGACTCGTCTGAAGGTAACCAGTACCGGTTGAACAAAAACTTAAGGTTGTTTTGTGCCTTTGCCAAGGTAATCCCATCCACCTGACCCATCCACCTGACCATCCAATCCCATCCACCTCACCTGTTAATTTCTCTACCATAACCTGCCGTCAATGTCATTTTTGTGAATTTAGCTGTATGTCCAACCATCCTCACAACCGTGGACCTTGTGTATGGCGTCATGTGGGCGAGTGGTTTGTTGATGTCAACGTTGTGAACAGAGTGCCCCATTTGGCATTGGAGTCATGGTATTTGTATGTATTATGGATCCCCATTAGCTGCTGCCAAAGCAGATGCTACTCTCCCTGGGGTCGAAACACACCAAAGCATCCACATTACATATAAAACAAAATATAAAACAGTGAACTATGTTTGTACTGAATGAGCTAAAGATAAAACGGTACATCATATAACATGTCTACACCACCACATAACCACAACACAAAATGTTCAATACCAACATTCAACAATGTATGCGTGTGTCTTCACAGTCCCCGATGTTCCATAAGGTGTATTTTTACCTGCTTTTTAAATCTAATGCTTGCATCAGTTACCTGATGTGGAATTGGGTTCCATGTAGTCATGGTTCTATGTAGTACTGTGTGTCTCCCATAGTCTGTTCTGGACCCTGAAGAGACCTCTGGTAGCATGTCTTGTGGGGTATGCATGGGTGTCTGAGCTATATGCTAGTATTTTAAACAGACAGCTCGGTACATTCAGCTTGTCAACACCTCTTACAAAAACAAGTAATGATGAAGTCAATCTCTTCCACTTTGAGCCAGGAGAGATTGACATGCATGTCATTAATGTTAGCTCTCCGTGTACTTTTATGGGCAGCTAACACAATTGCATTTTATTGATGGCAATTTGAATGCACAGAGATACCGTGAAGAGATCCTGAAGCCCGTTGTCGTAACATTCAGCCGCCGCCATAACCTCATATTTCAGCATGATAATGCACGGCCCCATGTCATAAGGATATGTACACAATTCCTGGAAGCTGAAAATGTTCAATTTCTTCAATGGCCTGCATACTCACCAGACATGTCACCCATTAAGCATGTTTGGGATGCTCTGGATAAATGTGTACAACAGCGTGTTCGAGTTCACACCAATGTCCAGCAACTTCGCACAGCCATTGAAGAGGAGTGGGAGAACATTTCACAGGCCACAATCAACAGCCTGATCAATTCTGTTTCGCTGCATGAGGCAATTGTGTTCACACCAGATACTGACTAGTTTTCTGATTCATGTCCTTTAAAACATTTCTAGGGCAGGTGTTCCGCTAGCGGAACTCAAAAATATTTTTGAAATATGTAACTTTCACACATTAACAAGTCCAATACAGCAAATTAAAGATAAGCTTCTTGTTAATCTACCCATCGTGTCCGATTTCAAAAAGGCTTTACAGCAAAAGCACAACATATGATTATGTTAGGTCATAGCCAAGTCAAAAAAACACAGCCATTTTTCCAGACAAAGATAGGAGTCACAAAAAGCAGAAATATAGATAAGATTCATCACTAACCTTTGATGATCATCAGATGACACTCATAGGACATCATGTTACACAATGCATGTATGTTTTGTTTGATAATGTGCATATTTATATCCAGAAATCTCAGTTTACATTGGCGCGTTACATGCAGTAATGTTTTGATTCCAAAACATCTGGTGATTTTGCAGAAATACTCATAATAAACATCAATAAAAGATACAAGTGTTATTCACAGAACTAAAGATAGACGTCTCCTTAATGCAACCGCTGTCTCAGATTTTTTTTTTTACTTTACGGAAAAAGCATAATCTGAGTAGGGCGCTCAGAGGCCAATCCAGCCAAAGAAATATCCGCCATGTTGGAGTCAACAGAAGTTGGAAATAACACTATAAATATTCACTTACCTTTGATCTTCATCAGAAGGCACTCTCAGGAATCCCAGTTCGACAATAAATGACTGATTTGTTCCATCATTAATGTCCAAATAGCCACTTGTTGTTCAAATCTAATTTATTTATATAGCCCTTCGTACATCAGCTGATATCTCAAAGTGCTGTACAGAAACCCAGCCTAAAACCCCAAACAGCAAGCAATGCAGGTGTAGAAGCACGGTGGCTAGGAAAAACTCCCTAGAAAGGCCAAAACCTAGGAAGAAACCTAGAGAGGAACCAGGCTATGTGGGGTGGCCAGTCCTCTTCTGGCTGTGCCGGGTGGAGATTATAACAGAACATGGTCAAGATGTTCAAATGTTCATAAATGACCAGCATGGTCGAATAATATTAAGGCAGAACAGTTGAAACTGGAGCAGCAGCACAGTCAGGTGGACTGGGGACAGCAAGGAGTCATCATGTCAGGTATTCCTGGGGCATGGTCCTAGGGCTCAGGTCCTCCGAGAGAGAGAAAGAAAGAGAGAATTAGAGAGAGCGTGTTAGCGTGTTCAGCCCAGTAATCCATCTTCATGAGGCGTGAACACTTCGTCCAGACAAAAACTCAAAGTTCCGTTAAAGGTCGTACAAACAAGCTAAACGATGTATGGAATCAATCTTTAGGATGTTTTTAACATAAATCATAAGGTTCCAACCGGAGAATTTCATTGTCTGAATAAAAGCACTGGAACGAGAGCTAACTCTGTCGGAAGCGCGCGTCACGAGCCTGAGACACTCTGCCAGACCACTGACTCATTCAGCTCCCATTCCCTCCTCCTTTATAGCAAAAGCCTGAAACCAGTTTCTAAAGACGGTTGACATCTAGTGGAAGCCGTAGGAAGTGCAACTTGACTCCATAGACACTGTGTATTCAGTAGGCCAAGCTTTGAAAAACTACAAACCTCAGATTTCCCACTTCCTGTTTGGACTTTTCTCAGGTTTTCGCCTGCCATATGAGTTCTGTTATACTCCGACATCATTTAAAACCACTTACAGTGCATCAAAATCTGTCCTAAATTGCTAATATATGCATATTATTATTAATATTGGATAGAAAACACTCTGAAGTTTCTAAAACCGTTTGAATTATGTCTGTGAGTATAACAGAACTCACAGGGCAGGCAATCTTCCAAACAAGTTTTGAAAATCCTGAAAGTTGTGGCAACTTTGACGTCATCGCCCACTCCCTTCCCAACAAGTTATGGATCTGGAAACACTTCGTACGTCTT
The DNA here is from genome assembly GCF_013265735.2 of Oncorhynchus mykiss. Lineage (NCBI taxonomy): Eukaryota > Metazoa > Chordata > Actinopteri > Salmoniformes > Salmonidae > Oncorhynchus > Oncorhynchus mykiss. Next base: position 3,432,260 of record NC_048584.1, read on the forward strand.
CCAGTAGATGTCCTCATTCAGTAGAAAGTGTAATGGAGCATTTGCTGTGAACTTTGACCTAATGGGAAAGAAAGTAGTCGGTGTCGCAAGAGAATGCCATTTTGTTGTGGCGCATTTCTCTTTGAGTGCTACGGCTGTTCCAATCAGCCCCAGATGAAAACGAATGATCCGGTTGGAATGTTATTGGATATATATGATTATAACATCCTGAAGATTGATTCTGCACTTAGTTTGACTAGTTTCTTCGACCTGTAATATGTCTTTTGGAAGTTTTGGAAATTTTCATGCAAAGTTATCCTGGACCAGAAGTAATTTTTTGGGCATGTGAGCTGAAAGTGATAGCAAATGCTTCTACTTGGACACTAGAATTTAACATTATGGAACAAAACGATTTATTGTGGAACTAGGACTCCTTGCACTACATTCTGATGAAAGATCATCAAAGGTAAGGGAATATTTATGTTGTAATTTTGTATTTCTGTTGACTCCAACATGGCGGAGAAATATTGTTACGTCTGAGCGCCGTCTCAGATTATTGCAATGGTAGGCTTTTTCCGTAACGTTAAAAAAAAAATGTGACACAGCGGTTGCATTAAGAACCAGTGTATCTTTTTAATTATATGTAGAACATGTATCTTTAGTCAAAGTTTATGATGAGTATTTATGATGGATTTTTGTTTTAGATTTCGTCTCTCACAGTTGAAGTGTACCTATGATAAAAATGACTGACCTCTACATGCTTTGTAAGTAGGAAACACTGCCGATTTTGCAGGTTATCAAATACTAGTTCTCCCCACTGTATATGTCTTAATTTACCCAAAATATAGACTCTTGGCTTTCATTTGACACCCAATCTGATATTATATGTTGGTCCTCAATGGTCCTTTACGTGTAAATGCCATTTGTCTATTTATTGGTAATATTCAATTTTGTTAACCTTGTGTTTTACTAGAGACTGCTACCTAATGAAAGATGTGATGCAAGTTTATGCTGTGTTTGTATAGAAATGTAATGGTATGAATAGTCTGTTAGCTAGGAGGCAAGGGTCTGTACTCCAACCTGCCCAGGTCTTTGACATGTCAATGCAAATGAAGAAAATACTAACTTAAAAGGCCTCTTTAGACTATTGGCATGCACCCCAAATGAAGTCTTGCATACCTGTCATCCTGTTATGTCACAGGGCCTGAGAGTGGTAGGAAAGACGGTAATCTCGACGAAGCAACCTTCTGCTCCCCACAGGGGATTGTCATCAAAGGAGATACTGTCTTTGTGGCCGACACTGAAAACCATCTGATCAGAAAGGTAAGAAAGAGGGTGCCCAATAATGGCCCTTTGCCTTTTTATTGGCAAAAGATCTGATCTGATTGGTCAAAAGACCAATACTTCCAAATAGAACCTCCTCAGACTCTTTCATCTTTATTACTGTCCAATCTCTCGCTCACTCTCGCTCTCAGATTGACTTGTTGGAGGGACAGGTCAGCACCCTGGCAGGAGTGGGATTTCAAGGCACAGACATGGAGGGAGGGGCCATGGGACCCCAGCAGCCTATCAGCTCACCCTGGGACTTGGCCCTTGGGACTGCAGGTAAGTCTACAGCCAACTTACTGGTAGGTCTCCGCTTAGAATGGATTTAAATTGATCCAACTTGGGGTGACTAAGTACCAAATTAAATACAACAGATTCAAAACCACTGGGTCTATACTTGCGAACATTAGGTACTTTTTTTTCCCATCTCAAAATGCGCATCAACCAATCAGTCATTGGACGTATTTGCACATGATAAAATGCTACATATTAGCTGTTCCCCTTACATAACCTGGCTCATTTAGCCTTATGCTAACCTGACCAGGTGGCAGTGATTATGTCTGGTAACACATTCTGCATCATTTAATTACAAACGTGATCAAATACATTTTATTGGAAATGGCCTTAACAGAAGTCAAACGGCACGATATGCTATTCAGAGTTACTAAAACGCGCCAGATTTCAACTGAACCAATAGCTCACAGCCTGGCTCCAGGTACTTTTCACCGTTTGCGGCCTAGGTGAGATATTGTTTTTCTTCCTGTGAAATGTACAATTATATTTATTGTGATAGTGTGTTGCGAAAGGAAGTGCAGCCAAACCTTGTCAATACAACTATTCTATCAACAAAAAAAGCAGTTGTCCTTTAAAAAAAAATATTACGAAAAAATAAGCATCCTAGAAGTAACTTGAAGTTAAATAGAGATTGTCAGCTTGTCTTCCTAAAAAATGGACATTTTTATTATGCATTGGGTGCGTAACCCATTAGGGGATCCACCCACACAGCCAGCACCGTCAATAAATAAGGGATATTGGCCAAATGAGCCACATTTTCTTGTCCTTAATGGCCTTTAACAAAATACAAAAATAAGTTTTTGTTTCGATGTGTAGCATATGTTAAACTTTTATAGACTATTGTTTTATTGGTTTTTACTTTCCTAAAACAGTAAATGTCCGTGTCCTGGTTCAGCTGTCGGGGATTTGAGCACTAAATGCATCAGGGCATTGCATGCATAGACTTAGGCGTGCACTATATGATATTAATGTTTAAAAGCAAAATATAAAGGAAGAGAAGCTTAGGCCTAGCCCAGAGAGCAAGAGATGGAGATATGCCGGCGGCATGCTACGACACCGACATTTCTTTATCCTTGTCAGATAGGCTACTGCTAAACGGAAATAGGCATAGGCTAATTCATTCATTTTCAATATGAATATTTTTTTATAAAGATAAGCATTATAATGTTAGATTATAGGAGTAACTCTGGTATCACTAAACTAACTCAAGTTCAATTGTCAGTCAATTGGAGCACAAAGTTTTGAACAGGCGATATTGCAGCAATTGTCAAGAAATGCTAGTGCCGCTACCATTTCGCCAACAAAAAAGGTATTAAGAGAATGAAACAAACACATTAGCATCTTTAAAGAACTCTTTAAAGAACTGGAACTTGATTAATAAAGGGCTCCCGAGTGGTGCAGTGGTCCAAGGCACTGCATCTCAGTGCTAGAGGTGTCATTAGACACCCTGGTTCGAATCCGGGCTGTATTACAACTGGCAGTGATTGGGAATCCCTTAGGGCGGCGCACAATTGGCCCAGCGTCGTCCGGTGTAGGTCGTCATTGTGAATAAGAATTTCTTCTTAACTGACTTGCCTAGTTAAATAAAGGTCAACATATTTTTTTTTGAAGTGGCCTACAGTAACAAGGATACAAGGCTACTGTGCAAATCGCTAGGAGTAGGATGCAATTTGGGAACTTTTTTTTTTTTTTTTTTTTTTCATATTTAAAATATTTGTTTTATTACTATACAATGATCCGATTAGTATATATGAAAGAAAATTGTAAATTAAGTTCCTAACTTGCATCCTACCTGAATAGTGAGCTGCACAGTAGCCTGCATTTGGCCGTGCCAACGTTCTTGTCTTTATACACCGCAATATTAAAACTTGTTCATACGGAGGACTTGTAGGCTTTTCACTATTTGCATACTCTCCAACTTTCATTTTATTTCAATGAAGAAGTCCTCCATCTTTGCAATCAACAGTAACTCAAGGCTCCTCTCTCGCTCTCTCTTTCTCCTAAGGCCGCGCAGCGCGTAAGGAGTGAGAGAATGGTACTGATGTGCAAAATCGGGGCATACGATATGCAGCTCTGGACAATTTGGCCATCTGCAATTTTATTTATTTGCTTTAAATTATTTTATTGTCCTTAAACAATTGTTAGTTTAGTCAAAGCTCAAACCAAGTTTATTCACCCACTGGGTCAAACAGCTGAAAAGACAAAGATGTGTTTACACAAGCACATGTATTTATACCCTTCTCCTAGGCAGAGTCCACTCCTTGCAACTCAATACATCTGTTGCTAGGCAGGAACTGAAGTGGTGACTGTTCCTTCTCACTTCATTTGACATGACCTCGGCCCCCATTTCTCACTGCTCCCTAACTCACGGCTGTCCTACCCTTATCAGTGACTGAAACCAGACGGTTACCCCTTTCCTCTCTCCCTAAGATCATTGAGATTCAACAATAACATGTTCTAACAGAATGTAAGATCTCTGCCTTACTCACTCAGTAACTTTCCATACACCTAGTTGTTATCTCTCCATCGTCCCCAACATATACATTCATTAAACATGTACCGTAATCAGTAATCTCTCTTACGGTAACATGAATAAGTATATTTCAAGCTAGAATCCAACAGTCCCTTTTTTTTGAATAATATCTCCATACTCTTCAACATTATATAAACTTGGAAATTACTTATAAATAAAACATTTTTATAAAACCTGATTTAACATTCAGTTGATTTGTATATTTCCATCTCTCGTCAGACAACTGATAATGACATTTCAGCTGGAGCTTTTGAAACTCCCCATATCCTCCTTCTGGTTCCTAAGAGAGTTATAGCGCAAGACTTGAAAAGCAAAAGGAAACACAAAACATAAGTATTAATAATGCATTAAGATATGCAAAGATGATGATTCCCACTCTCGCTTAACCTGACTCTATACCTTCGGGATGCTGTTCTGCTGGGTTCCACAAACATTAAGGTCCTAAAAAACCTCATGCTTTCAACCAGTCTTCCACGTTAAGTCACAGGTTACAAAAGGTGTTCTCACGCCATATCATCTCTTCGGCCCCCATCTCCTTCTTCCTCCAGGGCCACCCAATATACACGTGTGGTGACCTTAATCAACTTTACTTTATCTTGAGCCAATTCAGCACCACATATACGTTTCAACGTCAATGCCCTCAGAAGGTGATATCCCCACAATGCTATCAAGGTAACCCCTGCTACCACTAACACTGCCCATGATGCATCCTTCAAAATCCCCCTAATTTGCACCGTAGTCCAGTTCCATGCTTTTACTATAGCATACTTCATCACTACTACTGCTCCTCCAGTTACTGTCCCTACAGCGACTGCCGTGAGAATAGCTATTGCACTGAATCGGTCTCCTGCTCCTGATCTCCTATTGCCTTTGCGGTTCACTGATAGATTTAGGACTGAATCTTTCAGATATTCCCTACCGGTCTCCCAATTCATACCCGGTTTTCTAGCCACCAACATCTCCAATGACATCCTACAGTGTTTCTTCCCGTAAAAGTTGTCATACTGTAGCACACATTGTAGCACACATACTGTAGCACAATTCTATGGCACGTTATTTAATTGTCAGTCATTGTTGCCATTAATGCAATTTAGTGCTAGTTTGTCTTTGGAAAGCAATTGATAGTCATCAATATTGGCTGTACTAGAGAATTTAAAACCTTTTTTTTAAGAACATAGAATATAGGATTTCCACACCCTAATTGTAGTCTAACCAAATCCCAAACAGCGATTCAGTGAAAATAAAAATCTCATTGTTTTATCAAGACCAGTCCCCATGCTTGTCTCAGAGCAGCGGGAAACGGTGCTGAAATAGTTGACCACACGCGAGTAGGCAAAAGTCCTATTGCCTCTAACTTCAATATGCTTTTTTAATTAAAAAAAAAAGACCTACACCACTTAACAGCACATTACTCAACACTAGTGAGACTCATGTCGCCTACAGTAAATCTAAAAATAATTTTTTCAATGATGTGACTCTCCGCCAATAATTAAATTTAGAGGATTGGAGGATTCTAAATTAATATCTAAGGGGCATTTTTCGTTAGGGCAAATCTGATATGTGAGAATATCTAAGGAGTTTTTATATAATTTAAAATTTATAATCGCTTTGTTTAAAAATAATGATATTTTGGAGATGATTTTGTTTCCGAAAGTGAGCAAGAAAAAGGCCATTCTTGAACATGGGGTGAGACATTCTTACTAATTTGTCAATTAAAGCCAGTTTGTTATTTTAAATGATTTATCTCTGTTTTTAGAGGGAGAGAAACCAAAAGGCCACCGTTACCTTATTTTTATAGTTTGGGATTTACAAATGTGTGCTTCTCATGTAATTTATTGTAAGTAATATGCTACAGTCCAGTTACAGATTGTTCTGATCAAGTAGAAACAAAAAAATAAGTGTCTCTTTTTTTGGGGGTGTGCGTGCAAGACCGAGAACTAGCAATTCTTACACTATTGTTCAGGAGGAACGGAAAACTTCAAAACCATGTCCCATCAAATCTCTTAACTATTTTGCAATCTATATGGCTCTCTGCAAATAATTACATTTAGAGGATTCTATATTGTTTGTTTAAAAAATAATGATATTTTGGAGATCATTTTTTCAAAGACATCCTGGCCAACCAAAACCCTCCCCTAAACCGGATGATGCTGGGCCAATTGTACGTCACCTCATGGGTGTCCCGGTCGGCACGGTATCGAACCAGCATCTGTAGCAACGTCGTTTGCACTGCGATGCAGTGTCTTAGACCGCTGCGCCACTCATGAGACCCCATCCACAAAGTTTTTAATGCTAATCAATTGCCTTGCACAAAGTATCAAAATACAGAGAGGTCTAATAGTCTATTGTCCTGCTAATAGCCAATAATGGGGCTGCACAACGTGACTGGTTGGGAGTTCAATATAATTGAAAAGTTACATTTCTCTTAGAATAAAAACATGCTCATCCTCGGGTGTCAAAGCAAGACGCAGACTACAAGCCTTAATTAACTGTACTGTATCACCCAGAAAGCCATATGTATTGATGCGCTTTAACAAGATTATGATGATATATGGTAAAACAAAACCCCTACTGTCGTGGTTAGCCCAACTACAAAACCTCTACTATCCTGGGAGGAAACCCTCTCTAGACTCCATAGATTGGAGCACTGCACCCTCCCCTCACTTTGTGCTCTCTCTCTCCTAGCCTTTCCGAATCATCGTTAGAACTATTGATAACTTATTCAACCCAAATTTAGAATGACAGACTCAACGTGAAGCACTATCACTCGAATTCAAGACCCTTAACTTAGCACACACCGACTGTGGCAGAATGTACATTTACAGACAGAGGGAAATATACACTACTGTTCAAAAGTTTGGGGTCACTTAGAAATGTTCTTGTTTTTGAAAGAAAAGCACATTTTTGCCCATTAACATCGAATTGATCAGACATACAGTGTAGACATTGTTTAATGTTGTAATTGACTATTGTAGCTGGAAACGGCTGATTTTTAATGGAATATCTACATAGGTGTGCAGAGGCCCATTATCAGCAACCATCACTCCTGTGTTCCAATGGCACGTTGTGTTAGGTAATCCAAGTTGATCATTTTAAAAGGGAAATTGACATTAGAAAACCCTTTTGCAATTATGTTAGCACAGCTGGAAACTGTGTCCTGATTAAAGAAGCAATAAAACTGGCCTTCTTTAGACTAGTTGAGTATCTGGAGCATCAGCATTTTTGGGTTCGATTACAGGCTCAAAATGGCCAGAAACAAAGAACTTTCTGCTGAAACTTGTCAGTCTATTCTAAAATAGATTCAATAAAACATTTTCCTCATCAATCTACACATAATACCCCATAATGACAAAGCGAAAACAGGGTTTTAGAGAATTTTGCTAATGTATAAAACAGAAATGCCTTATTTACATAAGTATTCAGACCCTTTGCTATGAGACTCGAATTTCAGCTCCGGTGCATCCTGCTTCCATTGATCATCCTTGAGATATTTCTACAACTTGATTGGAGTCCACCTGTAGTAAATTCAATTGATTGGACATGATTTGGAAAAGGCACACACCTGTCTATGTAAGGTCCCACATTTGACAGTGCATGTCAGAGCAAAAACCCAACCATGAGGTAGAAGGAATTGTCCATAGAGCTCCGAGACAGTATTGTTAAGGCACAGATCTGGGCAAGGGTACAAAAAAATAATTCTGGTCCCCAAGAACACAGTTGCCTCCATCATTCTTAATTGAAAGAAGTTTGGAGCCACCAAGTCTCTTCCTAGAGCTGACTGCCCGGCCAAACTGAGCAATCGGGGGACCTGATGGTCACTCTGACAGAGGTCCAGAGTTCCTCTGTGGAGTTGGGAGAAGCTTCCAGAAGGATAACCATCTCTGCAGCACTCCATGAATAAGGCCTTTATGGTAGAGTGGCCAGACAGAAGCTACTCCTAGGTAAAAGGCATATGACAGCCCGTTTGGAGATTGCCAAAAGGAACCTAAAGACTCTCAGACCATGAGAAACAAGATTATCTGGTCTGATGAAACCATGATTGAACTCTTTTACCTGAATGCCAAGCGTCACATCTGGAGGAAACCTGGCACCATCCCTACGGTGAAGCATGGTGGTGGCAGCATCATGCTGTGGGGATGTTTTTCAGCGGCGGGGACTGGGAGACTAATCAATATCGAGGTGAGGATGAACGGAGCAAAGTACAGAGGTCTTTTGATTTTTTTTTCCGTATCCAGAGCGCTCAGGACCTCAAACTGGGACAAAGGTTCACCTTCCAACAGGACAACGATTATAAGCACACAGCCAAGACAACACAGGAGTGGCTTTGGGACAAGTCTCTGAATGCCCCTGAGTGGCCCAGCTAGAGCCCGGACTTGAACCTGATCAAACATCTCTGGAGAGACCTGTAAGTACAGTGCAGTGACACTCTCCATCCAACCTGACAGAGCTTGAGAGGATCTGCAGAAAATAATGAGAGAAACTCCCCAAATACAGGTGTGCCAAGCTTGAAGCATCATTCTCAAGAAGACTCAGCTGTAATCGCTGCCAAAGGTGCTTTAACAAAGTACTGAGTAAAGGGTCTGAATGCTTGTGTAAATTTGTTATTTCTGTTTTTTATTCTGACTAAATGTGCAGAAATGTCTAAAACTGTTTTTGATTTGTCATTATGGGGTATTGTGTGTAGATTGATGAGGTAAAAAAAAAATGATTTAATACATTTTTGCAATAAAGCTGTAATGTAACAAAATGTGGAAAAGGTCAAGGGTCTGAATTATTTCTGAATGTACTGTAGTAACTGTTTCATTTAGAAATACATGTTTCACTTTGCAATACTGTCCGTGTATGTTTTGGCAAATTAATATTACAATGTAAAAAAACGAGTAAATGGTCATTCCTGGTTTATTTGAGATAAAATCAAACAACACAAACAATTTGAGTTTTTGTTTTCAGTGTCTAAAGGAAATATTGAATTACGAGAAACGGAATAATGATTTGATTATTCAAATGTATTTTCGATTTCTGGTTCCTCTGTACGTTTTGGCCACTTAATATTCGGCTTCCAGACAACACAGAATGATACATGGGCCGTTCTTCATGTTTCTGATCATATGAATATGATATATGAAATCGAATAAACAGAAGTATTTTTTTTTTCTTCTCTCAATCCAATGATTTGATGATTGACAGTCACTGTAGCTGGTCGTGACCAGTCCAAATTGGCCTAGGTCAATGAGACAGCCACTTTCACAACCGTATGCACTTTAACCTGTAGCCTATGCATTTTGCACACATCCAGCCTATACTGTCCATTGATTGGCCTTTTTTTATTTTGTGTGGTTATGCTGTGAAATTAATCTAATCCCTATATACTGAGTCAAAGAGATGGCTCGTTTAGAATTTTGTGACAAAACAGACCACAGATGGAAATAATGCACAGAGCAGACTACAAGAAAGACGCAACAGACTCATACGACAACAACAAAGATGTTTGGTGTGCTTAGGAACAATGCACATAGCAAAGTACCGTGATACATTAATCTTTGGTAGGAGACCAGCGAGAAGCTGGTCACTTTCTCCTAACGCTTTCTGCGTAGTTTCCAGTCATGTTTTAGTCTCTTTACACTTGGTGGGTGATTTTGAATTGAGGAATGTTGTTTCAAAATTAACTATTTACATAATAGCAAAGGGGCCTACTTTTTGCTGCGTGTTTTAGACTCTGCAGCATAACATCCCACAGATTGGGAAGCAGGAAGAGCCATATTACCACCAAGCTCTCTATTCTTGCCTCTACTTATTTTTACAAAAACGACTTCTCGATGGTTGAATGTAAAAGTTCGATGAACTGAATGTATAGTCACCAAATCTACACAATGTCTCTCATTCATATTCATAAATTGGAACCCAAGTTTTTTCCCAATAAGCAGTGACTCCATCTAAAACTACTTTAATTCACAATTGTGGGTTATATTGTGCTGCTTTTATAGTGCATCCTTTGATAATACTTTGATCACCACTCACTAATTGTTAATTTTCCAGTCTGAATTTCTGGATTCATACATTTTAGGAATATTTTCTATATATTCTCCTTCGTAATCTGTTATATACAATTCCCACCCCTGAACCATACACTGTTAAAGCCTAAATGCACTGGCTACTTCACCCACCTGTCCACAATGAACATGCCAAAACCACTGCCTACATTTTTGTAAATGGGGACCTATATAATAGGTTTATTTACCCCACTGGGGCCAATATAGATCATTAAGGGATCTTCTAGTAGGTAGCACCTACCAATAACATTGGTACGTTTTACCCTGCGTAGTCTATATGACTTCAAACACATTTTTCTGTGAGGTCCTGCCCTGGAAGACCTGCCCTAAGACTCTTCCTCACCCAGAGCTATCCATTGATTTAATGTTTTATTTAACTCGGCAAGTCAGAACAAGTCAGCACAAATTCTTATTTACAATGACGGCCTACCCTGGCCAAACCAGGACGACGCTGGGCCAATTGTGCACCGCCCTATATGACTCCCAATCACGGCCAAAGATTTTGCACTGAGATGCAGTGCCTTGATGGGCGTGTCCCTTACACAGGTGACTCCAATCACCAAGACCACATCATAGAGATTCTTTGGGAGTCTTCTCATAGGTAGCACATAAACATGGGAATCAATCACACCGCCCGCTGTCTGTTTTGGTGGAGGCTTGTTGATGTGTAGTCTCAACAAACTCCCCACCCCAGAACTACTACGATCTAGTTTTTATCTCTGGTGGAATCCTATACATAAGATACTTCTCCATCCCTAGAGCTATCCACCAATAAACTGGCCTCAGATTTAATAACAATGGTTCTATCCACCAGTTACGACAAGCACACACAGGATTTTTCCTAAATAGCCATATCGCCGATTCGCTTAAACATTTTACAACTTCACTCTCCACATATACTTTGATTCAACAATCTCAAGGCTCACGACAGGTTGACAAACAGAATGGGTAGATGGCCCTTAAGGGGCACATGAGGAATTGGTAGGATACAAGCGTACCTTTTATTTATTGGCTGGCCTCCTCCACTACTGATTCTCCTTCCTCCCAAACCTGTTGCTTAAGCTTGAAATCCTGCTGAAAACGGCAATTAATAAGAAGACCAATATACAATAAACATATCATGCAAAAGAGCCCAAACTCCCAGTGACGTTTCAAATATTTACTCAGAGAAGATGTACAGCTGAATACATACCTTGAATCAGTGTCCACTTTATTTATTTATTTTATTTATTTAATTTATTTTACCTTTATTTAACCAGGTAGGCAAGTTGAGAACAAGTTCTCATTTACAATTGCGACCTGGCCAAGATAAAGCAAAGCAGTTCGACAGATACAACGACACAGAGTTACACATGGAGTAAAACAAACATACAGTCAATAATACAGTATAAACAAGTCTATATACGATGTGAGCAAATGAGGTGAGAAGGGAGGTAAAGGCAAAAAAGGTCATGGTGGCAAGGTAAATACAATATAGCAAGTAAAACACTGGAATGGTAGTTTTGCAATGGAAGAATGTGCAAAGTAGAAATAAAAATAATGGGGTGCAAAGGAGCAAAATAAATAAATTAATTAAATACAGTTGGGAAAGAGGTAGTTGTTTGGGCTAAATTATAGGTGGGCTATGTACAGGTGCAGTAATCTGTGAGCTGCTCTGACAGTTGGTGCTTAAAGCTAGTGAGGGAGATAAGTGTTTCCAGTTTCAGAGATTTTTGTAGTTCGTTCCAGTCATTGGCAGCAGAGAACTGGAAAGAGAGGCGGCCAAAGAAAGAATTGGTTTTGGGGGTGACTAGAGAGATATACCTGCTGGAGCGTGTGCTACAGGTGGGAGATGCTATGGTGACCAGCGAGCTGAGATAAGGGGGGACTTTACCTAGCAGGGTCTTGTAGATGACATGGAGCCAGTGGGTTTGGCGACGAGTATGAAGCGAGGGCCAGCCAACGAGAGCGTACAGGTCGCAATGGTGGGTAGTATATGGGGCTTTGGTGACAAAACGGATTGCACTGTGATAGACTGCATCCAATTTGTTGAGTAGGGTATTGGAGGCTATTTTGTAAATGACATCGCCAAAGTCGAGGATTGGTAGGATGGTCAGTTTTACAAGGGTATGTTTGGCATGTTTATACCCTTAGCTCTCACCCCCTCCCTTCCACAAAGATGTACTTCAGTACTTTTCCATCACCCAGGATTTCTCATATCACAGGACTTCTTATCAGAGGCATTGAGTTGTTGGGAGTGCACATTCCTACAGTCTATTGCAGTCCACTAAATAATTACACTCTTCTCGTACACAGAGCTGCAAGGAAATAAAAACTATTCTATTCATACTAAGAGGATATAATGATATAAAAGTAATTTACAATCTGTCAAGATAAAATATATATATTTTTAGAATTGTAAACTATCAAAACCGAAACAAAAAAACTTTCATGCAAATATATTTACAGCAAGAGCATATTATTTGAAAACAAATGCATTTTTTTTCAGTTTTCCACCTTCCTCTGTCTGTCTATTCAGCTCATTGATTTGGTTACGATGAATCGTCACTCCAAAACTAGTGGACCAATAAAGACTCATTATCTACTCCTCCCTCCAAGCCCTGCCTTCTCAGAAACATGTTTCCAAAACCATCGAAAACAACTGCCAGTGAAAGCAAAGATCCCATGTAGGCGAAATAGATTCAATAGGTTACATTCAACAAGTACAGCGCTTACACAAATGAATGATGATTGGCTAAGAGAAATTGATGATAAAAAGATTGTTGGGTCTGTTTTGTTAGACTTCAGTGCGGGTTTTGACATTATTGATCATAGCCTGTTGCTGGAAAAACCTGTTATGACTTTACACCCCCTGCTACATTGTGGATAAAGAGTTACCCATCTAACAGAACACAGAGGGTGGTCTTTAATGGAAGCCTCCAACAAAATCCAGGTGGTATCAGGAATTCCCCTGGGCAGCTGTCTAGGCCCCTTACTTTTTTCCATCTTTACTAACGACATGCCACTGGCTTTGAGTATTTACTTTTTTTTTATTGAACCTTTATTTAACTAGGCAAGTCAGTTAAGAGCAAATTCTTATTTTACAATGACAGCCTACCCCGGCCAAACCATAACCCGGACGACGCTGGGCCAATTGTGCGCCGTCCTATGGGACGCCCAATCACGGCCTGTTGTGATACAGCACGGGATCGAACCAGGGTCAGTAGTGACGCCTCTAGCACTGAGATGCAGTGCCTTAGAAGGCTATGTACAGTTAATGTCGGACGTTTACATACACCCTAGCCAAATACATTTAACTTCTTGACGCTACCCATCCCTTTAGCGGGATAATTGTCATCAACAACCGCTGAATTGCATAGCGCCACATTCAAATAATATTACTAAAAGTATTTATATTCATGAAATCACAAGTGCAATATAGCAAAACACAGCTTAGCTTTTTGTTAATCCACCTGTCGTGTCAGATTTTGAAAATATGTTTTACAGCAAAAGCAATCCAAGCGTTTGTAAGTTTATCGATCGCTTGACAACATCATGAACACCTAGCATCAAGTAGCTTGGTCACGAAAATCAGAAAAGCAATCAAATGAATCGTTTACCTTTGATCTTCAGATGTTTTCACTCACGAGACTCCCAGTTACACAAATGTTCCTTTTGTTCCATAAAGATTATTTTTATATCCAAAATACCTCCGTTTGTTTGGCGCGTTATGTTCAGAAATCCACAGGAAAGAGCGGTCACGACAACGCAGACAAATTCCAAATAGTATCCGTCATGTCCACAGAAACATGTCAAACGTTTTTTATAATCAATCCTCATGTTGTTTTTAAAATATATAATCGATAATATATCAACCACAACTGTCTTTTTCAGTAAAAGAGGGAAAGGCATTGGCTGCCCAAACTCTGTTGCGCCAAGCAAAACGCTGCTGGCACCCGGCCATAAAATGACACGTTATCTTTCTCGATCATTTTTCAAAATAAAAGCCTGAAACTATGTCTGCAGACTGTTGACACTTTGAGGAAGCGATGGGAAAAGGAATCTGGTTGATATCCCTTTAAATGGAGCAAGGGCAGGCTATGGAACAGGGAGTTTTCAAAATAGAAACCACCTCCTGGTTTGATTTTCCTCAGGGTTTCACCTGCAAAATCAGTTCTGTTATACTCACAGACAATATTTTGACAGTTTTTGAAACTTTAGAGTGTTTTCTATCCTAAGCTGTCAATTATATGCATATTCTAGCATCTGGTCCTGAGAAATAGGCCGTTTACTTTGGGAACGTTATTTATCCAAACATAAAAATAGTGCCCTCTAGCTTCAAGAGGTTATTAAACTCAGGTTCTCACAATTCCTGACATTTAATCTGAGTAAAAATTCCCTGTCATTGGTCAGTTAGGATCACCACTTTATTTTAAGAACGTGACATTTCAGAATAATAGTAGAGAATAATTTAATTCCGCTTTTATTTATTTCATCAGATTCCCAGTGGGTCAGAAGTTTACATACACTCAATTAGTATTTGGCAGCATTGCTTTTAAATTGTTTAACTAGGGTCAAATATTTCGGGTAGCCTTCCGTAAGCTTCCCACAATAAGTTGGGTGAATTTTGGCCCATTCCTCCTGACAGAGCTGGTATGTAGGCCTCCTTGCTCGCACAAGCTTTTTCAGTTCTGCCCACAAATGTTCAATATGATAGAGGTCAGGGCTTTGTGATGGCCACTCCAATACCTTGACTTTGTTGTTCGTAAGCCATTTTGCCACAACTTTAAGAGTATGCTTGGGGTCATTGTCCATTTGGAAGACCCATTTGCGACCAATCTTTAACTTCCTGACTGATGTCTTGAGATGTTTCTTCAATATATCCACATGATTTCCCTCCCTCATGATGCCATCTAGTTTGTGAAGTGCACCCAGTTCCTCCTGCAGCAAAGCACCCCCACAACATGACGCTGCCACCCCCGTGCTTCACGGTTGGGATGGTGTTCTTCAGCTTGCAAGCGTCCCCCTTTTTCCTCCAAACATAACGATGACCAAACAGTTCTATTTTTGTTTCATCAAACTAGAGGACATTTCTCCAAAAGTACGATCTTCGTCACCATGTGTAGTTGCAAATCGTAGTCTGGCTTTTTTTATGGCGGTTTTGGAGCAGTGGCTTCTTCCTTGCTAATCAGCCTTTCAGGTTATGTCAATATAGGACTCGTTTTACTGTGGATATAGATACTTTTTCCTCCAGCATCTTCACATCTTGTACTTTTCGTACCAAAGTACGTTAATCTCTAGGAGACAGAACGCGTCTCCTTCCTGAGCGGTATGACTGCTGCGTGATCACATGGTGTTTATACTTGCGTACTATTGTTTGTACAGATGAACATGGTACCTTCAGGCGTTTGGAAATTGCTCCCAAGGATGAACCAGACTTGTGGAGGTCTACAATGTATTATCTGAGGTCTTGGCTGATTTTCTTTTGATTTTCTCATGATGTCAAGCAAAGAGGCACTGAGTTTGAAGGTATGCTTTGAAATACATCCAACTTAGTGTATGTAAACTTCTGACCCACTGGAATTGTGAATCAGTGAATTATAAGTGAAGTAATCTGTCTGTAAACAATTGTTGGAAAAATTACTTGTCATGCACAAAGTAGATGTTCTAACCGACTTGCCAAACCTATAGTTTGTTAACAAGAAATTTGGGGAGTGGTTGAAAAAGTGTAAGTGTATGTAAACTTATGACTTAAACTGTATGCGGATGACTCAACACTATACACGTCAGCTACCACAGCTACTGAAATGACTGCAACACTTAACAAAGAGCTGCAGTTAGTTTCAGAATGGGTGCCAAAATAAGTTAATCCTAAATATTTCAAAAACTAAAAGAATTGTATTTGGGACAAATAATTCACCAAACCCTAAACCTCAACTAAATCTTGTAATAAAGAATGTGGTAATTGACCAAGTTGAGGAGAGTAAACTGCTTGGAGTAACCCTGAATTGTAAAATGTCATGGTCAAAACATATTGATACAACAGTATCTGTCCAAAATAAATTGCTGCTCTGCCTTCTTAACAACACTATCAACAAGGCAGGTCCTACAGGCCCTAGTTTCTGCCTTCTTAACAACACAATCAACAAGGCAGGTCCTACAGGCCCTAGTTTCTACCTTCTTAACAACACTATCAACAAGGCAGGTCCTACAGGCCCTAGTTTCTACCTTCTTAACAACACTATCAACAAGGCAAGTCCTACAGGCCCTAGTTTCTACCTTCTTAACAACACTATCAACAAGGCAGGTCCTACAGGCCCTAGTTTCTACCTTCTTAACAACACTATCAACAAGGCAGGTCCTACAGGCCCTAGTTTCTACCTTCTTAACAACACTATCAACAAGGCAGGTCCTACAGGCCCTAGTTTCTACCTTCTTAACAACACTATCAACAAGGCAGGTCCTACAGGCCCTAGTTTCTGCCTTCTTAACAACACTATCAACAAGGCAGGTCCTACAGGCCCTAGTTTCTACCTTCTTAACAACACTATCAACAAGGCAGGTCCTACAGGCCCTAGTTTCTACCTTCTTAACAACACTATCAACAAGGCAGGTCCTACAGGCCCTAGTTTCTACCTTCTTAACAACACTATCAACAAGGCAAGTCCTACAGGCCCTAGTTTCTACCTTCTTAACAACACTATCAACAAGGCAGGTCCTACAGGCCCTAGTTTCTACCTTCTTAACAACACTATCAACAAGGCAGGTCCTACAGGCCCTAGTTTCTACCTTCTTAACAACACTATCAACAAGGCAGGTCCTACAGGCCCTAGTTTCTGCCTTCTTAACAACACTATCAACAAGGCAGGTCCTACAGGCCCTAGTTTCTACCTTCTTAACAACAGTATCAACAAGGCAGGTCCTACAGGCCCTAGTTTCTACCTTCTTAACAACACTATCAACAAGGCAGGTCCTACAGGCCCTAGTTTCTGCCTTCTTAACAACACTATCAACAAGGCAGGTCCTACAGGCCCTAGTTTCTACCTTCTTAACAACACTATCAACAAGGCAGGTCCTACAGGCCCTAGTTTCTACCTTCTTAACAACACTATCAACAAGGCAGGTCCTACAGGCCCTAGTTTCTGCCTTCTTAACAACACTATCAACAAGGCAGGTCCTACAGGCCCTAGTTTCTGCCTTCTTAACAACACTATCAACAAGGCAGGTCCTACAGGCCCTAGTTTCTGCCTTCTTAACAACACTATCAACAAGGCAGGTCCTACAGGCCCTAGTTTCTGCCTTCTTAACAACACTATCAACAAGGCAGGTCCTACAGGCCCTAGTTTCTGCCTTCTTAACAACACTATCAACAAGGCAGGTCCTACAGGCCCTAGTTTCTGCCTTCTTAACAACACTATCAACAAGGCAGGTCCTACAGGCCCTAGTTTCTGCCTTCTTAACAACACTATCAACAAGGCAGGTCCTACAGGCCCTAGTTTCTGCCTTCTTAACAACACTATCAACAAGGCAGGTCCTACAGGCCCTAGTTTCTACCTTCTTAACAACACTATCAACAAGGCAGGTCCTACAGGCCCTAGTTTCTACCTTCTTAACAACACTATCAACAAGGCAGGTCCTACAGGCCCTAGTTTCTACCTTCTTAACAACACTATCAACAAGGCAGGTCCTACAGGCCCTAGTTTCTACCTTCTTAACAACACTATCAACAAGGCAGGTCCTACAGGCCCTAGTTTCTACCTTCTTAACAACACTATCAACAAGGCAGGTCCTACAGGCCCTAGTTTCTACCTTCTTAACAACACTATCAACAAGGCAGGTCCTACAGGCCCTAGTTTCTGCCTTCTTAACAACACTATCAACAAGGCAGGTCCTACAGGCCCTAGTTTCTGCCTTCTTAACAACACTATCAACAAGGCAGGTCCTACAGGCCCTAGTTTCTGCCTTCTTAACAACACTATCAACAAGGCAGGTCCTACAGGCCCTAGTTTCTACCTTCTTAACAACACTATCAACAAGGCAGGTCCTACAGGCCCTAGTTTCTGCCTTCTTAACAACACTATCAACAAGGCAGGTCCTACAGGCCCTAGTTTCTGCCTTCTTAACAACACTATCAACAAGGCAGGTCCTACAGGCCCTAGTTTCTGCCTTCTTAACAACACTATCAACAAGGCAGGTCCTACAGGCCCTAGTTTCTACCTTCTTAACAACACTATCAACAAGGCAGGTCCTACAGGCCCTAGTTTTGTCGCACCGGGGCTACTGTTCAGTCCAGTGGTCAGGTGCCACAGAGAGACTTAGGACCATTGCAATTGGTTCAGAACAGAGCAACATGGCTGGCCCTTGGATGGATACACAGAGCTAACATTAATAATATGCATGTCTATCTCTCCTGGCTCAAAGTAGAGGAGAGATTGACTTCATCACAACTTGTATTTGTTAGAGGTATGTTGAATGCACCGAGCTGTCTGTTTGAACTACTGGCACACAGCTCAGACCCCACAAGACATGTCAACAGAGGTCTCTTCACAGTCCCCAAGTCCAGAACAGACTCTGGGAGGCGCATAGTACTACATAGAGCCATGACCACATAGAACTCTAGTCCACATCAATAACTCATGCAAGCAGTAAAATTATATTTAAAAAACAGACAAATACACCTTATGGAACAGTGGGGACTATATGAAATCTGTTGTGAATGTGATGTATTTTTTTGCTTTAATTTTGCTGAACCCAGCATTGTTTTTGTTTACAATTCTACACATGTTCCTTTTCATTTGTTTTGTTATCTCAACATCCATCATTTCACTTCTCCTCAAATATTATTTTTTACATTTTCAACTTTATTTTTCATATTTACAATTTATTTTATTTTGAATTCAATACTTAAGGTGTGAAATTGACCCCATAGAGATTTGCTAGCAAATATTACTCTGTTTAAGCTGATATGGGTAGCATGTGAGTATAGGAGAGATGTTTTGTGTCCTTGCTTGAATATAAAGGATTTATTTTAGACTGTATCCAATGACTAAAAGCATTAGTACGAGCTCTGAAATATTTGGGTCCTGTGTACTCAATGTCTTGTTGCAGATCTAAAGTATTCAAGTGTATGGCCCTGGTATATGCCTTGAATACTTTTTTAAAATCCATCTGGCCTTCCTGGTTATTTGAGGTAATCTCAGATCAAGTCAATGGATCTGGTAAAGAAAGGTGGATGTGTGATCAGGCAAGAGCAGTACAGTATAGCTCGGCTTTGCTCGATTCGGCTCGCTCAGTAGTGTGAAAGGTGTATTTCGGTGTTACTTTCCAGGCGGTGAGGAGGATAACATGCTGTGGGTGGCCATGGCAGGGACACACCAGATCTGGGCTCTGTTCCTGGAAAATGGGAAGTTGCCTAAAAGAAGGTGAGCGACTGGCACATAATTGCACTGGCAACTGTTTCAGGGCCTGATAATGTTGTTCTTCCATATATTCAGTCTAGAATCAAGTAGGCTATTAGCTTCTATCTACCCCTTTTGGTGTTTTCAAATCTGTACGAGAACCCAATAATGTGACAGATGTCAGGGGAGCTTGCACCATATTACTTAAGTAACACCAATCCAGTTCCTTCGGATCAAACAATGGGCCTCCTGAGGCTAGGATTGGTTTACAGACCAATGTTGTGATATTTCACCATTCCATCGATTTGACTGTAAGCTTTAGTGCCTGTGATGGATTATCATTTTATTTTGGAGGGTTTTATGTATTCATTGAGAGAGGACAGTGAAGAAGGGACAGGAAAGTTAGGCGATATTATGAGTCAGAAGGGCATGGGTCGGATTCGAGCCCATGCCGACTGATATACATGTGTGCCAGGTTCCGCGGAACTAACCACTGGATCACATAGGCTACATACGCACAGATGATAATATTAACAGCATGACAACTCCCTCCAGCGAGTCCAAAGCGGGGACGTGTGTGCGCTTCGCCGGCAGTGGCAACGAAGAGAACCGCAACAACGCCTACCCCCAAAAGGCCGGCTTTGCCCAGCCCTCGGGCCTGGCCCCCGCTCCGGAGGAGCCCTGGGGGTGCCTGTACGTGGCCGACAGTGAGAGCAGCACTGTGCGCTCCCTGGCTCTGAAGGACGGCGCCGTCAAACTGCTGGTGGGGGGCGAGAGAGATCCCCTGGTGAGTCAGTCCTGTGATGGAACGGTTGGGGGGGGGGGGGGGGGGGGGCTCAAGGTAAAAGATACCCCTAACCTCACATTAGCATAACCCCAATCTTAACCTTAACCCTTAGGAGGAGGAAAAATATCTATGCCCGTATCAGTGGTTAGGGGTAACCCATAGACAATACAGCAAGAACAATAGTCTTCTATATCTATGGGGTAACCTCCACTTATTCTTAGAGGTATTTCTGAGCGTCAAGGATTGGGACACAGGGTTTTATGTTTAGCTTTTTTCCTCATGAATCCAAAATTAAAACCAAACCAAAGTTTCTGGGCACAATCTAGTTGCAACCCCAAAGGAATCCGCTGGTCATTTTTATCTCAATTTATCATCAATATATTAGTATCAATGTCAACAGGACTCCATGGTTCAAGTGTTGCAGTTCCAGTTCCCCACACTTAGTAGAATGACGCCACCTCTAGACACTGATCCAGGGTCAGAGAAGTTTCGACCCCCTTTCACCTAAAGATGAAGATTTATACTTTTAAGCTGATCCTTGATGTTAGGCTGTTCTCTCCTGAGCCCGACAAACACTATACAGTAGGGGTGCATCCCAAATGGCACCTATGGGCCTTGTTCTCTCTAAATAGGGCGAGGGTGCAGGGGGCTGGTGAAGGGAGAACTTGATTCCAGGCTATCGCTCAGCGCTCTGTGAGGCATTGCTTACCCCCCTCTAATCACACCCAGTTTATGTTCCTCTCACCACTTTGTCTTCCTGGTTCTTTATAAAGGAAGGATAAACCATATTGTGCCGTAGGGGTTACAACAAACAAGCAACGAGGGAGTTTTTTTATGATTTAATTGGAGCAGTGGCCGAATTATTACAGCATTTGTCGTGACAAGATTTGAAAAGCATTACTAGCGCCATGTAACATTTGTTGCAAGTTTAGTTGACAGTCGTGGCAAGTTTCCAAACCTTTTGAAATGATTAATATCTTTATAATGGGTGTGTTATCCAACCATTTTGATTTATTGAGCTCACAAGGAGATTATATGGCTATTTATTTGAATTCCCGAAATTCCACTACAGTCAAACCAATATGATTTCTTTGTTGCGTCACTCTTGTTTTCTGAAGCAGAAGATGAATATAAATTGGATTTAATAATATACATCCGTTTTCGCCTAAAATGACATACCCAAAGCTCAGGATCTGAAGCAAGGATATGCATATTCTTGATACCATTTGAATGGAAACACTTTGAAGTTTGTGGTAATGTGAAATTAATGTAGGAGAATATAACACATTAAATCTTGTACAAGATAATACAAAGCAAAAACCATATTTATTTTGTACCATCTTTGAAATGCAAGAGAAAGGCCATAATGTATTATTCCAGCCAAGGCGCAATTTAGATTTTGGCCACTTGTGTATGTGCAACATTTTCGACTGATCCAATGAACCTTTGCATTTCTGTTCAAAATGTTGTACTAAGACTGCCCAAATGTGACTAATTGGTTAATTCATAACTTTTCATAAGTTCATAACTGTGCACTCCTCAAACAATAGCATTGTATTATTTCACTGTAATAGCTACTGTAAATTGGACAGTGCAGTTAGATTAACAAGAATTTAAGCTTTCTGCCAATATCAGATATGTCTATGTCCTGGGAAATGTTCTTGTTACTTACACCCTCATGCTAATCGCATTAGCCTACGTTAGCTCAACCGTCCCATGGGGGACCCACCGATCCTGTAGAGTTAACTTCTTACGGCTTGGGGACAGTATTTCGACGTCTGGATGAGAAGCATGCCCAAAGTAAACTGCCTGTTACTCAGGCCCAGAAGCTAGGATATGCATATAATTGGTAGATTTGGATAGAAAACACTCTAACGTTTCCAAAACTGTTAAAATAATGTCTGACTATAACAGAACTGATACGGCAGGCAAAAACCTGAGGAAAATCCATACAGGAAGTGGGATTTTTTGATGTGGGCATTTTTCAATTGAATTCCTATAGAGTATCTAATGGGTTAGGACCCAGATTGCAGTTCCTATGGCTTCCACTAGATGTCAACAGTCTTTAGACATTGTTTTAGGCTTGTTTTCTGAAAAATGAAGAAGAATGAGACCTTTCTGTCAGTGGACTGTAGAATCATGCAGTGCTGGTTTGCGCGTGTGACCGATTTTGTTTTTCCTTTCTATTGAATACGCTATTGTCCAGTTGAAATATTATCAATTATTTAAACAATAGACAACCTGAGGATTAATTATAAACATCGTTTGACATGTTTCAACGAACTTTACCGGTACTATTAGGATTTATTCGTCTGCATGTTTTGACCGCTTTTGAGCCAGTGGATTACTGAACAAAATAATTTTTTGGGATATAAAGAGGGACTTTATTGAACAAAATGAACATTTATTGTGTAGCTGGGACTCTTGTGACTGCAACCATATGAAGATCTTCAAAGCTTTTGTAATTCCTTTACTTAGTTGTAAAATGTTTGTATGTTTTTGTATGCGGGGCGCTGTCCTCAGATAATCGCATTCGCCTTAAAGCCTTTTTGAAATCTGACAGAGCGGCTGGATTAACAAGAAGTTCCTCTTTTAAACCAATGTATAACACTTGTATTTTTTATGAATGCTTATTATGACTTTCTGTATTTTGAATTTGGCGCTCTGCAATTTCACCGGATGTTGTCGAGGAGGGTCGCTAGCGGATAGCCTGCTCCAGAAAGGTTAAACTAATTTCTTCAAAGTAGCCACCCTTTGCAATGATGACAGCTTTGCACGCTCTTGGCATTTTCTCAACCATCTTCGAGGTAGTCGCTGGGACTGCGTTTCAATTAACAGGTGTGCCTTGTTAAAAGTTAATTTGTGGAATTTATTTTCTTAATGCGTTTGAGCCATTCAGTTGTATTGTGACAAGGTAGGGGTGGTGTACAGATGATTTGGTAAAAGACCACGTCCATATTATGGCAAGAACAGCTCAAATAAGCAAAGAGAAATGACAGTCTATCATTACTTTAACACATCAAGGTCAGTCAATGTGGAACATTTTCAAGAACTTTGAATGATTCTTCAAGTGCAGTTGTAAAAAACATTAAGCACTATGATGAAACTGGCTCTCATGAGGACTGCCACAGGACAGGAAGACCCAGAGTTACCTATGCTGCAGATGAAAAGTTCATTAGAGTTACCAGCCTCAGATTGCAGCCCAAATAAATGCTTCACAAAATTCAAGTAACAGACATTTCAACATCAACTGTTCAGCGGAGACTGCGTGAATCAGGCCTTCATGGTTGAATTGCTGCAAAGAAACCTCTACTGAAGGACACCAATAAGAAGAGAGACTTGCTTGGGCCAAGAAACACTAGCAATAGACATTAGACCGGTGGAAATCTGTCGTTTGCTATTTTTGGTTCCAATTGCTATGTCTTTTTGAGACGGAGTAGGTGAACGGATGATCTCCATGAAGCATGGAGGAGGAGGTGTATTTGTAAGCAGTAGAATCAGATATTTAAAAAGCAGGTAAAAAATACTCCTTATGGAACAGCGGGGACTGTGAAGTAACAAACGTAGACGCAGACACATGCATACACACACATGATAACATACGTGCTATACACAAACGTACACATGGATTTTGTGTTGTAGATATGTGGAGGTGGAGTATGGGCCTGAGGGCTTACTTAGTGAATTCTGTAATGAATGTATTGTAATGTTTTAAAAACTGTATAGCTGCCTTAATTCTGCCGGACCCAAGGAAGAGTACCTGCTGCCTTGGCAACAGCTGATGGGAATCCATAATAAAAAAAAAATACAATGACCCAAATCACATTTCCAGGCTGTGTAAGTGCCATTTGACCAAGGAGAGTGATGCAGTGCTGCATCAGATAACCTGGCCACCACAATCCCCCAACCTCAACCAAATTGAGATGGGTTGGGATGAGTTGGACCACAGAGTGAAGGAAAAGCAGCCAACAAGTGCTCAGCATATGTGGGAATTCCTTCAAGACTGTTGGAAATGCCTTCCAGGTGAAGCTGGTTGAGTGAATACCAAGAGTGTGCAAAGCTGTCATCAAGGCAAAGGGTGGCTACTTTGAAAAATCTAAAATATATTTTGATTAGTTTGACATTTTTTTTTTTTGGTTACTACATGATTTCATATCTGTTATTTCATAGTTGTGATGTCTTCACTATTATTCTACAATGTAGAAAATAGTAAAAAATAAATAAAAACCCTTGAATGAGTAGGTGCAGACAAACTTTCGACTGTTACTGTAAGTATTCACACCCCTGAGTCAGTACTCTGTAGAAGCGCCTTTGGCAGCGATGACAGCAGTGAGTCTTTATAGTTAATAAAGCAAGGTGGGGCTCCCGAGTGGCGCAGCAGTCTAAGGCACTGCATCTCAGTGCTAGAGGCGTCACTACAGACCCTGTGATCACAACCGTCCGTGATTGGGAGTCCCATAGGACGGCGCACAATTGGCCCGTTGTCTGGGTTACGGTTTGGCATGGGGTAGGATGTCATTGTAAAGAATAACTTGATCTTAACTGACTTGCCTAGTTAAATAAAGGTTAAATTAATATTTAAATATAAAGATGGCGCTGACAGATAGGGCAGCTCTGCTTCTAGCTCCTAAGTAACTTTGCAGTATTTGCAGTTTTTGTGTGTTTTTTTTTCTTGCATTATTAGTCCAGGGAATTGTTTATTACATACTGCCGGAAAGACATTTTGGATATCAGAGCGGTGGTAACTCACCAGCATTACGACCGGGAATACGAACTGATTCCAGAGGCTGATCCAAAATACCGCCGGGGTAGAAGAGGTATTCGGAGTGGACTTCTTCTTCACCATCCACTGCTTCCAAGTATATTACTCGCTAATGTTCAGTCTCTGGATAAAAATGTAGACAAGCTCATGGTGAGAATCTCCTTCCAGGGATTGTAGCATACTCTATTTCATGAAAACATGGCTCTTTGGGGATATACTGTCTTTGTCCATACAGCCAGCTGGGTTCTCAGTATATCGCACAGACAAGAATAAAGAACTCTCCGTGAAGAAGAAAGGCAGGGGTGTGTACGTTTCACGATTAACCAGTGATGGTGTGATTGTAATAACATACAGAAACTCATGTCCTTTTGTTCATCCGACCTAGAATACGTCACAATCAAATGCCGACCATATTACCTCCCAAGCGATTTCTCTTCGGTTATATATACAGCCGTGTATACTTCACTGGACTTTATGCAAAGTATCCTGAGGCCACATTTATTGTAGCTGGGGATTTTAACAAAGCACATTTGAGGAAAACGCTACCGAAGTTCTATCAACACATTGACTGTAGTATTTGCGCTGCTAAAACACTTGACCACTGCTACTCCAACTTCTGGGATGCCTACAAGGCCCTCCGCCCTCCCTTCGGCAAATCTGATCACGGCTCCCTTTTTCTTCTCCCTTCCTATAGGCAGAAACTCAAACAGGAAGTACCCGTGCTAAGAACTATTCAACGCTGGTCTGACCAATTGGAATCCACGCTTTAAGATTATTTTGATCATGCAGACTGGGATATGTTCCTCTGATAATAACATCAACAAATACATGGATATACTGACTGAGTTCATCAGGAAGTGTATAGGAGATGTTGTACCCACTGTGACTATTTAAAACCTACCCTAACCAAAAACCGTGGATAGATGGCAGCATTCGTGCAAATCTGAAAGTGCTAGCCACCGCATTTAACCATGGCAAGGTGACTGGGAATATGGAAGAATACAAACAGTATAGCTATTCCTTTCGTAAGGCAATCAAACGGGCAAAAAGTCAGTATAGAGACAAAGTAGAGTCGCAATTATACGGCCCAGACACGAGACGTATGTGGCAGGGTCTACAGACAATCACAGACTACAAAAGGAAAACCAGCCACGTCGCGGACACTGAGGTCTTGCTTCCGGACAAGCTAAACACCTTCTTTGCCCACTTTGAGGATAACACAGTGCCACCAACTCGGCCCCTTGTGGGCTCTCCTTCTCCGTGGCCGACTTGAGTAAGACATTTAAGCGTGTTAACCCTCGCAAGACTTCCGGCCCAGATGCCATCCCTAGCTGCGTTCTCAGAGCATGCGCAGACCAGCTGGCTGGAGTGTTTACGGACCTATTCAATCTCTCCCTATCTCAGTCTGCTGTCCCCACTTGCTTCAAGATGTCTACCATTGTTCCTGTACCCAAGAAGCAAAGGTAGCTGAACTAAATAACCATCGCCCCATAGCACTCACTTCTGTCATCATGAAGTGCTTTGAGAGGCTAGTTAAGGATCAATCCTCTACCTTACCTGACACCCTAGACCCACTTAGGGGCTTACCGCCCCAATAGATCCACAGACGATGCAATCACACTGCACACTGACCTATCTCATCTGTACAAGAGAGCTACCTGTGTAAGAATCCTGTTCATTGACTATCGCTCAGCATTCAACACCATAGTACCCCTCCAAGCTCATCTTTAAGCTCGGGGCCCTGGGACTGAACCCCACCGTGTGCAACTGGGTCCTGGACTTTCTGACGGGTTGCTCCCAGGTGGTGAAGGTAGAAACAACACCTCCACTTCGTTGATCCTCAACACAGGGGCCCCACAATTGTGAGTGCTCAGCCCCCTCCTGTAGTCCCTGTTCACCCAGGACTGCGTGGCCACGCAATCTTCCAACTCAATCATCAAGTTTGCAGAAGACACAACAGTAGTAGGTCTGATTACCAACAATGATGAGACCGCCTACAGAGAGGTGAGGACCCTGGGAGTGTGGTGCCAAGAAAATAACCTCACTCAATGTCGACAAAACAAAGGAGCTGATAGTGTACTTCAGGAAACGACAGAGGGAGCACCCCCCTATCCACTTCAACGGGGCCGCAGTGGAGCAGGTGGAAAGCTTCAAGTTCCTCGGCATACACATCGCTGACGATCTGAAATGGCCCACCCACACACTGTGGCGAAGAAGTATATGTATTGATACACCATCCAAAGTGTAATTAATAACTTCACCATGCTCAAAGGGATATTCAGTCTTTTTTTTTTTCCCAGCTACCAATAGGTGCCATTCTTTGTGAGGCATTCGGAAAGTATTCAGACCCCTTCGCTTTTTCCTTTTAGGTGCCTTTTGGCAAACTCCAAGCGGCTGTCATGCCTTTTACTGAGGAGTGGCTTCTGTCTGGCCACTCTACCAACAAGGCCTGATTGGTGGAGTGCTGCAGAGATGGTTGTCCTTCTGTACGGTTCGCCACATAGGAACTCTGGAGCTCTGTCAGAGTGACCATCGGGTTCTTGGTCACCTCCCTTACCAAGGCCCTTCTACCCCGATTGGTCAGTTTGGCCAGGTGTTCAACTCCAGGAACTCTTGGTGGTTCCAAATGTCTTACATTTAAGAATAATGGAGGCCACTGTTCTTGGGGACCTTCAATGCTGCAGAAATGATTTGGTACCCTTCCCCAGATCTGTGTCTCGACATAATCCTGTCTCAAAGCTCTACGGACAATTCCTTTGACCTCATGGCTTGGTTTTTGCTTTGACATGCACTGTCAACTGTAATACTTTATATAGGCAGATGTGCCTTTCCAAATCATGTCCAATCAATTGTATTTACCACAGGTAAATCCAATCAACCTGTATAAATATTTCAAGGATGATCACTGGAAACAGGATGCACATGAACTCAATTTTGAGTCTTATCGCCTGAATACTTATGTAAATAAGCTATTTCTGTTTTTTAAAACCACAGCAAAAATGTGTGCTTTTGGGGGGTACTCAAGGACTAGAGTTGGGAACCACTGGGCTATAGTGTAGTCTTGGAAATACCAGACCTAGGGCAACAGCACTAGGTCTGGGGAACACATGGATTTCTCTTGGCCCCTTTGAAAGGGGAGAAAAATAATTCCGGGGAGGGTGCTCTTCAGACAGACAACAGTCCCAACAAATCAAGAGTTTGGGAATTGTGCTCTTTAAAAAACATATCGGAAACATGACAGATGCACAATGCGGACGTACAGATGAAGTCGGAAGTTTACATACACCTTAGCCAACTACATTTAAAGTTTTTCACAATTCCTGACGTTTAATCCTAGTAAAAATTCCCTGTCTTAGGTCAGTTAGAATCACCACTTTATTTTAAGAATGTGAAACGTCAGAGTAATGGTAGAGTGATTTATTTCAGCTTTTATTTCTTTCATCACATTCCCAGTGGGTCAGACATTTACATGCTACCAAATACTAATTGAGTGTATCGCCTTTAAATTGTTTAACTTGGGTCAAACGTTTCGGGTAGCCTTCCACAAGCTTACCACAATCGGTTGGGTGAATTTTGGCCCATTCCTCCTGACAGCTGGTGAAACTGAGTCAGGTTTGTAGGCCTCATTGCTCGCACACGCTTTTTCAGTTCTGCCCACAAATTTTCAATGGGATTGAGGTCAGGACTTTGTGATGGCCACTCCAATACCTTGACTTTGTTGTCCTTAAGCCATTTTGCCACAACTTTGGAAGTATGCTTGGGGTCATTGTCCATTTGGCAGACCCATTTGCGACCAAGCTTTAACTTCCTGACTGATCTCTTGTGGATATATTGAAGCAACATCTCATAATTTCCCTCCCTCATGATGCCATCTATTTTGTGAAGTGCACCAGTCCCTCCTGCAGCAAAGCACCCCCATGATGCTGCCACCCCCGTGCTTCACGGTTGGGATGGTGTTCTTTGGCTTGCAAGCATCCCCCTTTTTCCTCCAAACATAACAATGGTCATTATGGCCAAACAGTTCTATTTTTGTTTCATCAGACCAGAGGACATTTCTCCAAAAAGTACGATCTTTGTCCCCATGTGCAGTTGCAAACCGTAGTCTGGCTTTTTTATGGCGGTTTTGGAGCAGTGGCTTCTTCCTTGCTGTGCGCCCTTTCAGGTTATGTTGATATAGGACTCATTTTACTGTGGATATATAGATACTTTTGTACCTGTTTCCTCCAGCATCTCCACAAGGTCCTTTTGCTGTTGTTCTGGGCTTGATTTGCACTTTTCGCACGTTCATCTCTAGGAGACAGAACGCGTCTCCTTCCTAAGTGGTATGATGGCTGTGTGGTCCCATAGTGTTTATACTTGCATACTATTGTTTGTACAGATGAATGTAGTACCTTCAGGCATTTTGGAAAATTCTCCCAAGGATGAACCAGACTTATGGAGGTCTACAATTTGTTTTCTGAGGTCTTGGCTGATTTCTATTGATTTTCCCATGATGTCAAGCAAAGAGGCACTGAGTTTGAAGGTAGGCCTTGAAATACATCCACAGGTACACCTCCAATTGACTCCAATGATGTCAATTAGCCTATCAAGAAGCTTCTAAAGCCATGACATCATTTTCTGAAATTTTCCAAGCTGTTGAAAGGCACAGTCAACTTAGTGTATGTAAACTTCTGACCCGCTGGAATTGTGATAATTATAAGTGGAATAATCTGTCCGTAAACAATTGTTGGAAAAATTACTTGTGTCACGCACAAAGTAATGTCCTAACCGACTTGCCAAAACTATAGTTTGTTAGAATACATTTATGGAGAGGTTGAAAAACGAGTTTTAATGACTCCAACCCAAGTGTATGTAAACTTCTGACTTCAACTGTAGATAGCTAGGCTAATTATAGTTGCAACCAGTAAGTGGTTGAAAGCTTGTAACGTTAGCTTTCATGGCGCAGGCAAAAAAACTACTCACGTTTGAAATACACTCATTGAAAATACCCTCTGCAAGCTCCATTTAGCTACCAATTTTGTGTCCGGTGAGGATGTTTAGGCCAGGGCACAAATGAGTGGATTTCCTTTGTGTCCATGTCTGCTTAGCCCAACTGACGCTTAGTACCTGTGCTAGGGATTTGATACATGTAAACATTTTCTTAAAATTTGAAACATTATAATTTTTTTAAATCTAAATTAAATTAATTAACAGAGCTTGTCATCCGTATGACCTCTAGGGCGCAATGCATTTCAATCTACCTCAGTCCTGGCTACCTACCAGAAGGCTCACCTTACTGCTGTTCCCCACCCACTAAGCAACGATGATATTAATGCTGTTCTCTGTTGTCTCTCCTCCATGTTCTCATTTGTCAGTACATGGGACTTCATGCCCCACTTCTCATCAATGTGATGGCTCGTTGCAGTGATGTTCATAGACGTCCAACAATCTTTTGTTGAAGCCACGTATGGCTCGCGCTTTGTACATGCAGAACGATCATTGTACAATTTCTCCATCATGGCCGTCACGGTTTTTCGACATGGCATCTTGTATTCTGGTTCTAGATATGCCATTAAGGTATTGAAGCCGACATCCTGTACCATTGACAATGGCTGTACATTAACTGCAATCATTTCTCTCTATGTCCCTTATCGCACTGCTGCCAGCAACGGGTTGGGTCTCTCTTTAACAAGAGCAAGGTATTGTGTTTCATTTGAAAACAGCATAACATTTTGTAGAATATTTCAGAAAAGACTGCCTGAAATTTCAACCTGTTTTGGTGGGATAGACTTTTGGCATTCCATGGTGACATCACCGTGTGGTAAATTAGTTAATAGACCAATAAGAAAGAGTTCCACCTCTCTGCCAATAACAGCTCATTTTCGGTTTTCGCCTCCCCAAACAATCCTAGTCCATTTCTTGCTAGAGAAATTGCCCTTTGCTAAGAAGCTATTTTTTTATTTATTTTTGACAATTTTAATTGAAAACAATCACAGTAAGGTACTTAATTGTTGCCCAGAAAGGATTTGATATTGAGATAAAAACATCTGCATTGGACCTTCTTAAGAAACACTCGTTCTCATTAGCAAACCGTTGCAAAATGTTTTACCTGATGTTAATAATGAATACACACCTACACTAACCTCCCTCAAGCAGAGCATTGTTTTCAACTTTCTACATATGAGAGTAATCTGTCTTGAGAAACTTCAGATGATTTGTCCAGGATAGGCTTAATATAGTACCATTCTGAAATACAGTCAATGTGCTGCTTCATCATCAAGTCAATCAGAAGGCTTCATTTAACAAATAGTTGACTCAGTTCAGTAATACTCTGAATACTCTGAAAAATGGCAAGGCTGCTGAATCGAAATTGGCCCTAGAACAGGTGAGCCAAACAAATTCTGCCCCAGGGGCAACCTCTTCAATGAGGTTCACACTGAAATTTAGCAACATTTCCTCTCTCCATAGTTTGGTGGATTTTCAATGCTTTCATTTGAGTAATTGATTAAGCGAGCTGGACAGTTAAGCTGTATGAATGTAGGTCTATTATTCTTCCTACACAGTTTCAAAACAAAATATCCCAAACAATCTGTTGCCTGGATTGGAATCCCTCCAACTGGGCCACATGTTTGACAACCCTGCCCTGGATGGATGGATGACTAGTGGCATTGAAATGAGTTGAAACATGTAACGTCACTCATGTTTTTCATGTGGTGTTTTTTGGGGACAGAACCTGTTTGCGTTTGGGGACGTGGACGGGAAAGGAGTGGACGCAAAGCTCCAGCACCCTCTCGATGTGGCCTGGGCTCCTGACCAAGGCCTCCTCTATGTGGCGGATTCCTATAACCACAAGGTCCGTTTTTCAGACGTGGTAATGTTCACATGTCCTAAAATAGTTCAGTTTCACATCAGTGACAATGTCATCAAGAGGAAGAGCTTGTGGGGTGTCATTGGATGTTTTCTCTGAAACAGCCAATAGACAATACAAATGTAAAGCCTTCATATTCTCTGCTGTGAGATTGCTTCTTGAAAAGACAGTAGGCCTTCAGGGCATAGTGCATGTATGTTTGGTCTGGTTGTATAGAGTACTCACAAATCAAATCCCTCTTAGCCTTGCTGTGTTTGTTTGTTTCAGATCAAAGTGGTGGACCCAAAAACCAGGCAGTGTCTGGTTGTGGCTGGGACAGGGGAAGCAGGTGACGTGTTAGGGCCAGGGTTGACTGAGTCCAGCTTCAATGAGCCTGGTGGCCTTTGTGTCGGGGAGGGGGGCAGGGTGCTGTATGTAGCTGACACCAACAACCACCACCTCAAAGTCTTGGACCTGGACACCAAGACCGTGTCACTGGTGAGGGGTGTGTGTGACAGAAAGAGCATGATTGTGTGTGTGAAGCCATAGATGTTATGGGGATTGCTTTTCCTTTGACTCTTTTTTTAATACAGCTTCTCTTTTAGAAACACCAAACAAGTGTTTCTTCTCTCCCCCTCTTGTAGTTCCCCATTTCATTGGAGGACGCGGTAGACTCTGCACCAACTAAGTCCTCTGGACCTTGTAAAGTCCCCAAGCTCCCCAAATCTGCTTCTAGGGTGAAGATGCCACCACTGGCAGTGTCACCAGGACAGACTGTCAACTTGGAGCTGGTGCTATCGCTACCAGAGGGCACCAAGCTCACTGAAGACGCACCCAGCTTTTGGACCCTGTCAGCAGAAGGTAATGAAAATTACACCAGTGTAATGTTCAGTAGGGCACAATGTTGTCAACATTTTGAAACATAATCTTGTTCATGTGACTGTGAAGCTGTTCCCATTCATGCCTCAAGCTGGAAAAAGTTACTAAAACATTCCCTTTCAATTTAATGTTCTGTAATGGGCTCCAGTGAGTGTTCCAGTTAAATTGCTGTGGTTTGAAGGGCATTATAGTTTCCACTCCCCAATTCAAGGTCAAAGCAAACCTGGATATGAAATAAACCTTATATCTGGGGTCGTAGTGGCATCCCAATCCCTAGGCCCTTTTTGCCGTGCCTTCTCAATAGCTCCCCCTAACCCACTGGCTGGCGACACCAATCTTTTTTAAATGGTTAAACAGGTGTGAAGGATATTTTAGAAATTGTGCCAGATTGTCCCAGGCAGCAGACACACACACTCTCTCACACCATATGTTGAAATACAAATTGACATGCTGACTGATGTAGCTGCAGCTTTTTTCTCGCTTTGTTCCCTCTTTCCAGACATGCCCTTATCTTCAAACACTCCTGTTCTCAGTCTCTCTCTAAATCAAATCAAATGTATTTATATAGCCCTTAGATCAGCTGGTATCTCAAAGTGCTGTACAGAAAGCCAGCCTAAAACCCCAAACAGCAAGCAATACTACCATTTATGTTATGTTAAGATATTATGTCTTGATAGAGTGAAATGTGTGCTTGTTATCCGCTATATTATTCTATGATGAGTTTGACTGTATGTGTGCCATTAAATAGGATATTGCCTAACTATTTCCTGTGTTGTACAGGTAACGAGTGGTTGGTAGGGAACCAGGTGGTGACCGGGGACATCCAAAATCTTTCCCAGCCCCTTTCCATCCCTGCCATACTTCCAAAGGTTCTCAAGGCGACAGAGGCCAGCCCCTCCCTCACCCTGAGTGTTTGGGTTTACTGCTGTCTGGCAGGAGGCGGGGCTTGTATGATGAAAGCCGCCTCCTTCACGCAACCTCTCCAGATAGGCTCTACACCCAGAAACGGCTCGGTTACCGTGACGCTGGCTCATGCCTTCTAACTTAACAAGCCTCTAGCCCTTCCCTCTCGTTGGGGCTTTGTGTTTCAAATATGTTTCATTTTTAAATGAAGATTCAAGTTTACAAATGTACAAATCCTTTTGATAGCTCCTTTTGAACACAAACGATAACAGTAACAAATAATGTATCACAGAAGTTGATTGACATGTTTAAACAAAGTAGATATATCAAAAATAGCATGGAAATGGGAAGAGAAGGTCAAACCCGGACTTAATTCAATCAACAGACAAATAAGTTAGAAAAAAATACCCCTCAAAAGGATAAGCCCACCCTACCTGCTTCCTTCCCCTTCGGGGTAAGTCCTATGTAACTTTGTCTTAGATAAAATACCCCTCAAAAGGATAAGCCCACCCTACCTGCTTCCTTCCCCTTCGGGGTAAGTCCTATGTAACTTTGTCTTAGATAAAATACCCCTCAAAAGGATAAGCCCACCCTACCTGCTTCCTTCCCCTTCGGGGTAAGTCCTATGTAACTTTGTCTTAGATAAAATACCCCTCAAAAGGATAAGCCCACCCTACCTGCTTCCTTCCCCTTCGGGGTAAATCCTATGTAACTTTGTCTTAGATAAAATACCCCTCAAAAGGATAAGCCCACCCTACCTGCTTCCTTCCCCTTCGGGGTAAATCCTATGTAACTTTGTCTTAGATAAAATACCCCTCAAAAGGATAAGCCCACCCTACCTGCTTCCTTCCCCTTCGGGGTAAATCCTATGTAACTTTGTCTTAGATAAAATACCCCTCAAAAGGATAAGCCCACCCTACCTGCTTCCTTCCCCTTCGGGGTAAATCCTATGTAACTTTGTCTTAGATAAAATACCCCTCAAAAGGATAAGCCCACCCTACCTGCTTCCTTCCCCTTCGGGGTAAATCCTATGTAACTTTGTCTTAGATAAGTGTACTGTACAATTGTCTCATTTATCTCCCTCCTCTCCTCTAACTATTCCCTAATTCGTTGCTGTAAATGAGAATGTGTTCTCAGTCAACTTACCTGGTAAAATAAAGAAATACAAATTTTAAAGTCCTTAAATTGTATCAAACAATGCCTGGAGTAAAAAATGTTTTTATTTTATTTAACTAGGCAATCAGTTAAGAACAAATTCTTATTTACAATGATGGCCTACCGCGGCCAAACCCTAACCCGGACGATGCTGGCCAATTGTGCGCCGCCCTATGGGACTCCCAATCACGGCCGGTTGTGATACAGCCTGGAATCTAACCAGGGTCTGTAGTGACGCCTCTAGCACTGAGATGCAGTGCCTTAGACCGCTGCGCCACTCGGACGCCCTCAAATTGAATGGGTATTGATGTATTCTAAGGTAACCTCCCAGTCTGCAACAGGTATTTCGGTGTCCAGCTCTTCCTCCCATTTTTGCATTAGTAGGATCTGTGGAGGGTGGATAGACTGAAATGTGTCATAATACCGAGATATCAGTTTGTTTGATCCTGAGCACAGTTTAATGCACCCATCAAACATGGAAGGTTTGCCATTCTCGAATGCAGGTAGAGGTTTTCTTATACTGAAAAAAAAAAATATATATATATATATATATATATATATATATATATATATATATATATATACACACACACATGTAAAGTGTTGAAATAAAAGATCCCAGAAATGTTCCATATGCAGAAAAAGCTTATTTCTCTCAAATGTTGTGCACATATGTGTTTACATCCCTGTTAGTGAGCATTTCTCCTTTGCCAAGAAAATCCATCCACATGACAGGTGTGGCATATCAAGAAGCTGATTAAACAGCATGATCATTACATAGGTGCACCTTGTGCTGGGGACACTCTAAAATGTGCAGTCTAACACAACTCTATGCCACAGATTGAGGGAACAGGCAATTGGCATGCTGACTGCAGGGATGTCCACCAGAGCTGTTGCCAGAGCATTAATTTGTCTACCATAAGCCACCTCCAACAAAAAAAAAATAGAATTTGGCAAAACATCCAACCGGTCTCGCAACCGCAGACCACGTGTAACCATGTCAGCCCAGGACCACATCCGGCTTCTTCACCTGTGGGATCGTCTGAGACCAGCCACCCAGAAAGCTGATGATACTGAGGAGTATTCCTGTCTGTAATAAAGCCTTTTTTTTGTAGATAAAAACTCTGATTGGCTGGGCCTGGCTCCGAAGTGGGTGGGCCTATGCCCTCCCAGGCCCACCAATGGCCCTGCCCATCATGTGAAATCCATAAACTAGGGTCTACTGAATTCATTTCATTTGACTTGACTTCCTTCTATCAACTGTGTAACTCCATAAGATCATTGTCCATTCATTTTAGATCAGTGAACACTGCTTAGGTAGGCATTAGGGGAACTAGACTTGGGGTCGAAATGGAATTGGGTCACTATTATGTCACATGAGGGAGTGCATGGTTTTCTCTGCACAAGTATTCCCTGTCTTTATTTTACAGAATCTCAGCACCAAAGTGCATGTATCGTCTTCCTCTTCACTGTGTTTATGGAAAACATGTGGGCTCTAAATGAGGTTTACATAATACATCCATAAGCACACAGTAACACCTCTAGAAAACCTTTCATAGACTTTTATGTCCACAACAACACTGTGTCTGCTGACTGTCTTGGATTTGTGCCAGCCAACTTGCTTACTTAAATAATACTTCAGAGCTGGCAAAACTGGTTACAATTACATTTCAACCAATTTTGTCCTGTTGGTTTTGTCATAAGGCATTTACAAAAAGTTTGCTCACACTTAATCATTACGCCCACATTTGTAAATGTTAGTAACCTAGTTATTCACACATTTATAAACTTTTTTTATTTTAACTGATGTATTAATGATTCATAAGATAATAAGATGTTTAATATAGGTCCTTTTATAAACCATTTAGTAATCATTAGTTTATCCCTAATCTAAAGTGAGGGCTTAGCGTTAGTGTTACCGGCACTCATAATGCCTTTTATGAGGCCTACCTCCAGAGGTGGTCAGGAATATCGGATCACAATGCGTCTTTTAATCGTCTACACCTGAAAACATTTAGGGCACAATCGGAACGTGGACAAGATCAGGATCAAGGACGAGTGTTAGTATCAGGTGTAAACAGGGATTCTGATTTCTCTGTCCCAGCTTCACCTCAGTGCTGTCCGGCATGTGTGTTTTTATACTTTTTTTTTTCCAAGGGCAGTGCTTTTTACAACTGGTTTCTTTTATTATGCAATGTAACAAGGGCAAAGTAATAAACCATATTTTATCATCCGTTTGTGTGTGTTGTTTCTTTCTTTGCTGACATCAATGACTAACAAGGCCCTTGGGATTATGTATCCCATCAGCACACACATGGGGTGCGTTCGTAAATTCACTCTGGCTATCTACTCCGATTTCAGAGTATTCTAGTCTGAGTGTGTCAGAGCGCAAAATAACTGACGAATTTACTAAGGCTAACCCATTGAATAGGGCCGGTGCCACTAAACATCGGCAAAAAATTGTAATTCAGTTTTTGCTAGCAGCACAGTTACAGTCACCAACGCTCTGGATAACATGAAAATAGCCTAACCAGCTCTGTTAGTGCGAATAAAATGGTCAGAGTGTGAGGTGTTCTTTCGATTGTATCTGGAAGTAGCTAGTGTAACAGTACAAATTTAGACCGTCCCCTCGCCCATACCCGGGCGCGAACCAAGGACCTTCTGCACACATCAACAGTCACCCTCGAGCAAGGGGAACTACTACTTCAAGGTCTCAGAGCAAGTGACGTCACTGATTGAAACGCTATTTAGCGCCCACGCTAACTAAACTAGCCGTTTCACATCTGTTACACTAGCAAGCAAGCCAACGTTAGCCAGTAGGTTTGGGTGCTTGACTGCCGTTGTGAGTTCAGAACGCTCAGATCAACCCTACTCCTTGACCAGAGCATCCAGTGTGCGCTATGAACCCCCCTGAGAGCAAAACGATCTGAATTAACGAATGGACAATCTGACAATACTCCATTTACAAACACCCAGAGGGCTCTCTGGCACTCCGGATTGTTGTTAAAGGTATATGGGGACTTGACATTGGAAGGCTGTCGTCTTGTATGAGAAAAGTAGTGGTTAAGTGAAATATAGATAGAATATGTATATATATATATATACAGTGCCTTCGGAAAGTATTCTGACCCCTTCTGACTTTTTCTACATTTTGTAACGTGACAGCCTTATTCTAAAATGTATTAAATAAATGCTTTTACTCATCAGTAACCCATAATAACCAAGCGAAAACAGGTTTTTAGAAATGTTTGCAAATTTATACAAAATAAAAACAGATACCTTATTTGCATAAGTATTCAGACCCTTTGTTATGAGACTCGAAATTGAGCTCAGGTGCATCATGTTTCCATTGATCAACTTTGAGATATTTCTACAAATTGATTGGAGTCCACCTGGGGTAAATTCAATTGATAGGACATGATTTGGAAAGGCAAACACCTGTCTATATAAGGTAACACAGTTGACAGTGCATGTTTAGGGCAAAAACAAAGAAATGAGGTTGAAGGAATTGTCTGTAGAGCTCCGAGACAGGATTGTGTCGAGGCACCGATCTCGGGAAGGGTACCAAACAATGTCTGCAGCATTGGAGATCTACCAACAACACAGTGGCCTCCATTATTCTTAAATGGAAGAAGTTTGAAACCACCAAAACTCTTCCTAGAGCTGGTCGCCAGGCCAAACTAAGTAATAGGGAGGTGACCAAGAACCTGATGGTCATTCTGACAGAGCTCTAGAGTTCCTCTGTGGAGATGGAGAACCTTCCAGAAGAACAACCATCTCTGCAGCACTCCACCAATCAGGCCTTTATGGTAGAGTGGCCAGACGGAAGCCACTCATCAGTAAAAGGCACATGACAGCCTGCTTGGAGTTTGCCAAAAGGTACCTAAAGACCATGTGGAGCAAGATAATCTGGTCTGATGAAACCAAGATTGAACTCTAGCCTGAATGCCAAGTGTAATGCCTGGAGGAAACCTGGCACCATCCCTACGGTGAAGCATGATGTTTTTCAGCGGCAGGGATTGGGAGACTAGTCAGGATCAAGGCAAAGATGAACGGAGCAAAGTACAGATAGATCCTTGATGAAAACCTGCTCCAGAGCTCTCAGGACCTCAGACTGCGACGAAGGTTCACCTTCCAACAGGACAACGACGCTAAGCACACAGCCAAGACAAAGCAGGAGTGGAGGCCGGACCAGCCAGAGGCCGGACTTGAACCCGATCTAACATCACTGGAGAGACCTGAAAATAGCGTGCAGCAACGCTCCCCATCTAACCTGACAGAGTTTGAGAGGATCTGCAGAGAAGAATGGGAGTAACTCCTCAAATATAGGTGTGCCAAGCTTGTAGCGTCATTCCCAAGAAGACTCGATTCTGTAATCGCTGCCAAAGGTGCTTCAACAATGTACTGAGTAAAGGGTCTGAATACTTATGTAAATGTTTTATTTTAGTTTCTTTTTAATAAATTAGCAAAAATGTCTGAACCTGTTTTTGCCTTGTCATATTGTGTGTAGAGTGGTTATGGGGGGGGGGGGGGGGGGCGATTTAAGGCTGTAATGTAACAAAATGTGGGAAAAGTAATGGGGTCTGAATACTTTCCGAAGGCTCTGAAATATAGTGTTTTTTATTTTTTATTTAATATTTTCTATATTGTAGAATAATAGTGAATACATCCAACAAATAAATAACACATATGGAACATGTAGTAACCAAAAAAGTGTTAAACAAATCAAACATTCTTTCTATTTTAGTTTTTTCAAAGTAGCCCTAACCCTAACCCTTTGCCTTTGACAGCTTTGCACACTCTTGGCATTCTCTTAACCAGCTTCACCTGGAATGCTCTTCCAACAGTCCTGAAGAAGTTCTGACATATGCTGAGCACTTGTTGGATACTTTTCCTTCATTCTGCAGTCCAACTCATCCCAAACAATATCAATTGGGTTGAGGTCAGGTGATTATGGAGGCCAGGTCATCTGATGCAGCACTCCATCACTCTCCATCTTGGTAAAATAGCCCTTACACAGCCTGGAGGTGTGCTGGGTCATTGACCTGTTGAAAAACAAATGATAGTCCCACTAAGTGCAAACCAGATGAGATGGCGTATCACTGCAGAATGCTGTGGTAGCCATGCTGGTTAAGTCTGCCTTGAAATCTAAATAAATTACAGAAAATGTCACCAGCAAAGCACCATCACACCACCTCCTCCATACTTCACGGTGGGAACTACAAAGACACGGCGGTTGGAACCAAAAATCTCTAATTTGGACTCATCAGACCAAAGGACAGATTTCTACTGGTCTGATTGCTACTTGGCCCAAGCAAGTCTCTTCTTTTTATTGGTGTCCTTTAGTAGTGGTTTCTTTGCAGCAATTTGACCATGAAGGCCTGATTCACGAATCCTCTGAACAGTTGATGTTGAGATGTCTGTTACTTGAACTCTGAAGCATTTATTTGGGCTGCAATTTCTAAGGCGGGTAACTCTAATGAAGTCATCCTCTTCTCTGGGTCTTCCTTTCCTGTGGGGGTCCTTATGAGATCCAGTTTCATCATAGTGCTTGATAGTTTTTGCGACTGCACTTTCGAACTTCTTGACATTTTCTGGATTGACTGACCATGTCTTAAAGTATTGATGGACTCTTGTTTCTCTTTGCTTATTTGAGCTGTTCTTGCCATATTATAGACTTATCCATATTTGGTAAAAGACCATCTTCTGTATACCACCCCTACCTTCTCACAACACAACTAATTGGCTCAAACGCATTAAGAAGAAAATTAATTCCACAAATTAACTTTTAACCTGTTAATTGAAATGAATTCCAGATGACAATATTGTGAAGCTGGTTGAGAGAATGTCAAGAGTGTGCAAAGCTGCCATGAAGGCAAAGGGTGGATTTGTTTAACACTTTTTTGGTTACTACATGATTCCATATGTGTTATTTCATAGTTTTCGTGTCTTCACTATTATTCTGCAATATGGAAAATAGTAAAATAAAGAAAGACTGTTGAATGAGTAGGTGTGTACAAACTTTTGACTGGTACTGACTGTAGAATAGTCTTCTCCCCTTTTTAAAATGCACCCTTCCTTGGATAATTTTGATTGGTGTCTGGTAACACTTAGGCCCCAGATAAAGATAAAGGAACCACACTGGAACCACATAAAGGAACCACATAATTTACGCCGTATGGGAGGTTAATATTCTGATTTTAGCCAACCAGAGGGGAGTTCCCCTGGGCATTCCACTGCACAGTGAGTTCCACATTTAGTTGAACCAGCCAAATCATCCAAACAAATGATTTGTTGAAAGGGTGTCACAAAATAGAAGTACTCTGCACTTAAGAAAACAGTTCTAGTTACTGACACCCTTGAAACTTTTCACAGACACTTATTTGAAGCATATTGATCTGTTTAACAAATTAGTAACTTAACAATTAAAGAACAAATGTTACATTTGAAAGGCTATAAGTACAGTTCCTTCAGAAAGTATTCACACCCCTTGACATTTTTTTTAGGATTAAATTGTGATGTGTCACTGGCCCACATACAGACTCCATAATGTCAAAGTGCAATAATGTTTTGAGAATTTTTTACAAATTAATTAAAAATGAAAAGCTGAAATCTTGAGTCAATAATTATTCAACCACTTTGTTATGGCAAGCCTATCGAACCTTTATTTTGACAGGGAAGACATAGAGACCTAGGTCTCTTTTACAAATAAGCCCTGTATAATACAATATAAAGTACACATTAAACACTACATACTGTATATTATGTACAGTATGTAGTGTGGTGTCAAGAAAATAACCTCACACTCAACGTCAACAAAACAAAGGAGATGATTGTGGACTTCAGAAAACAGCAAAGGGAGCACCCCCCTATCCACATCGACGGGACAGTAGTGGAGAGGGTAGTAAGTTCCTCGGCGTACACATCACGGACAAGCTGAATTGGTCCACCCACACAGACAGCGTTGTGAAGAAGGCGCAGCAGCGCCTCTTCAACCTCAGGAGGCTGAAGAAATTCTGCTTGTCAACAAAAGCACTCACAAACTTCTCCAGATGCACAATTGAGAGCATCCTGTCGGGCTGTATCACCGCCTGGTACGGCAACTGCTCCGCCCACAACCGTAAGGCTCTCCAGAGGGTAGTGAGGTCTGCACAACGCATCACCGGGGGCAAACTACCTGCCCTCCAGGACACCTACACCACCCGATGTCACAGGAAGGCCATAAAGATCATCAAGGACAACAACCACCCGAGCCACTGGCTGTTCACCCCGCTATCATCCAGAAGGCGAGGTCAGTACAGGTGCATCAAAGCAGGGACAGAGAGACTGAAAAACAGCTTCTATCTCAAGGCCATCAGACTGTTAAACAGCCACCACTAACATTGAGTGGCTGCTGCCAACATACTGACAACTCCAGCCACTTTAATGATGGAAATTTATGTAAAAATGTATCACTAGCCACTTTAAACAATGCCACTTAATATAATGTTTACATACCCTACATTACTCATCTTATAGTAAATGATTGCAACAGTTCTTATTAAAAACATTTTACTGAGTAAATTAGTTTTATTTAATCCTTCCTTAAACAATAGTCTGAGAAAAAGCCAGTCGTTAGTTCTAAGAGATATGTATATACTGTACACTATATCATCTACTGCATCTTGCCATCTTTATGTAATACATGTATCACTAGCCACTTTAAACTATGCCACTTTATGTTTATATACCCTACATTACTCATCTCATATGTATATACTGTACTCGATACCATCTACTGCATCTTGCCTATGCCGTTCAGTACCATCACTCATTCATATATCTTTATGTACATATTCTTTATCACTTTATTGGATTTGATTTGATTCAAATACAAACACAAAGCACAAATAAAACATCACAAATCATTCCTCCACAGATAAATTCCCAATCAATACTTTATATAATACCAAACGGCACCAGAACATCAAGATTAAACTAATTTTTAATTTTGTTCCAACTGTACACAATAAAGCTAAAAACAGATTCACATAGCTCGGTGAAGACCCTAGGAACCTCGAATTAACCAATCGTGTGAACAGGTTAGGCAACTCAGGTGTCTATACTTAAACAGCAAAGTTAGATAAGACGGAAGTTTATCTACCGACCTGCTAAAATCAATAAATGGTTAATTGTGCGTACTTTAACTTGTCAGTAAAGAAATAAAGGAGATAAAGTCGAGCCTCAAAATGAATGACGAAAAAGCTGTGACATTGGAGAAACAAGCTAAAAGGTACAGTCAGTACTATTGAAACTGAACTTAAAAAGGTGAACATGTTTCTGAGAGAAGCCTTACTTGGAATAGAGACGAGATCCATGTGAGAAAACACTTACTGGTATTCAGTGGCGACCCATCATTCAGGGCAGGTGGGGCTAAGCTAAACAGGTGAGCCCCACCTGTTGAGCTAAAAAAATAACAATTCATTTAAAATAAATACATATTTCGCATGTTGTTTTGGCATTAATACATGTCACATATCAGTTTGCAGACAATGTAATTATGGTCGCAAATAAATACGCACACAAACATGGTCTCTCTTTTTGCTTTCTTGAGTAAGGCCGCTCAGCCTAGCTCAGTGGTGGTGGGGCAACCAGCAGAAAATACGGAGCGTAAGGGTTGGTAATGTTCTCTCGTTGTGCTGTGATTGGCTCAGTGTTCTGTCACTCATCGGGACACTACATCACCGCAAAATCTACAGGCAGAGCTCGAAAATTCAAGCCCCTTGGATGCTGCCATAGATTTAAATTAGAAGAACCCATCCAAGAAGGCTCAAGGTCATTGGCCACAGATAAAATGACGTCAAATCACTTTATATCTATTGTACCTTTGGCTGGACTAATCATGTCAACATCATACTTTCAAAATCCTAGCTAGCAAGCTAGACAAGCAGTCATTAGATAAACATTACACATCAAGTTGGAAATCGCAAAATCAACCATGAGTGGTTTGGAAGGAATCAGTGGCTAACTGAGAGAAGTGTTGCAAATCAATCACTAACCTGCTATTCAGTGGAGTGGGTATGTGGTCCAAGTCTGGGTTTAAGGGTCTCTTTTCCAAACTTAAAAGGATAAACATTCACATACAACACCATGGGCCAGAAAAGGTTGAATACATTGGCCAGGCTGTCAATCGAGCATGACTTCTGCCGCGTTCAAAACAACGGCAAACTCACAACTGGGAAATCTCAGTAAATGAGCTCCGACTGGGAAAATACGTTTTGAACGGTCATCCAACTCGGAATTCCAAGTCGGGAACTCTGGCATTTTTCTAGAGCTCCGGCCTGAAGATCACTGACATCATGATTCAACCTTGTTTTTTTTCAGAGTTCCCAGTTGTCTTGAAAGCATCATAAAACCAGAAAATGAGTTTGAAAGTTTGATGACAAAATTTGCCCACAAGATGGACCACCACACCACCTTTCTGTTCAAGTGAGCACAGAACAACAAGGTGAGTCCAAAAATGTCTTGCATGATGCTGCATGAATTATGTAATATGCCGGGGAGATATGAATACTGTAGCTAAGAAAGTAATACTTAGTGTATGTTGTGTGGTAAGCTGTTAGTAGCCCATGTTCCTCACACTAATAATTTGGTCCCTTTCTTAACTTAGCCTACTGTCCTGACTTGGTGGTGCACATGTAGC
Organism: Oncorhynchus mykiss; assembly: GCF_013265735.2. Taxonomy (NCBI): domain Eukaryota; kingdom Metazoa; phylum Chordata; class Actinopteri; order Salmoniformes; family Salmonidae; genus Oncorhynchus; species Oncorhynchus mykiss. The sequence goes on from NC_048584.1 coordinate 3,476,813, forward strand.
CTATAGCCTGTTTTAGAGACATGTAATCATTGAATATTGTAAGAGGTTTCATTGTCTGCTTATATGCCCCCTTAACTTATCCTACAGTCCTGACTTGGTGTTCCGGGAAAATACTGTAAGAACAGCCTGTGTTTTGAATTCTGTCGCTGTACATTTCTAAAGTGCTGAATAAATAGTTATATTGACTACGTTCGTCCTAGCTCGCTCATGACCTTGTACCTAGCTGGTGGGGATTCCGGTGGGGTGCCCCCACCCAGGGAGTGGCGGTGCTGGAAACACTAGCTGGAGTAACCCATGGGGAGGGGGTCACACTCGGACAATCATTGTGGCCCTGGTGGCACAAAATAATCAAAAGGTCTGACTGCACAGAGATGCTTCAGAAAATGGTCACAACGGGGGACCAGTGTGTCTGTGTCTCCGGGTAGGGGGGTGTATCTAAGCGCCATCAGCTAGGACTTGACATTGGTTAATGAAATCTCCCCATTCTTGCTCAATGTTGCATGCCTTCTCAAACAGCTACAACTGTATGCATTTGCACATCAAGTCTTCTGTTGAGTTAGGCTCAGGATGGAACAACTGTTGAACATCTGAGCTGGTTGTTGTGTGTGTGTGTGTGGTTGTGTGTGTGTGTGTGTGTGTGTGTGTGTGTGTGTGTGTGTGTGTGTGTGTGATCTATCAAGATCTATCAAGAATGCCTAGTTCATCTCAGACTATGCTGCCCTCCAGTCCCTTGACTGTTGGCCCTGACTGAGACATGGATCACCCCAGAGAACACTGCTACTCCAGCTGCTTTTTCTTCAGCTGACTACATTTTCTCTCATAGTCTGAGAGCATCTAGTCGTCGCGGAGGTGGTACGTCTACTGATTTCTCCCTCTCTCACCAGTCCATCTCCTCATTTGAATTCCATGCTGTCACTGTCACTTCTCCACTTAAGATTAACATTATTGTTACCTACTTTACTGACTTTATTGTCCCTTTGGGGACATTTTGTTGCAGTGTCATGTACACGTTTAAAGTGGCGTTTAAATAAAACACATTGACAATACAACTTTCATAACAGTTACATACCGATAAAAAAAGACTAGCCTAAAAAAAGACCCGAGCAGTTCCTGCTGAGGGGTGCCCTATACCTGCGCCCAGAGGGGAGTAATTCAAAGTCCAGGTACAAAATGATTTTGTGAGCCTTTTTGGAGGGCCCTGACCTTAAAGATCTCATCCAGGCCTGTCTGTTTGACTCCAAGTACCTTGCTTGCTGTGGTGCTAATCCTTCTCAGCATGTTTCTCTGGCTGACAGTGGCAATGCCAAACCAACAAACAATACAAAAAGTTAAAATACTGTCAATGAAAGATTTGTAAAACAGAGTCAATATAATACAGTCTACATTAAAAGATCCCAGCTTTTTGAGAAAGTACAGTCTCTGTTGGCTCTTTTTGTAGATCAGGTCTGTACATTTACTGCACTGAAGCTTATTGTCCAACACCCAGGTATTTGTATTCCTCTGCAATCTCTATATTCTGACCTCTGATAGATGTTGCAGAGGCAGGTGTTGCATGCTTATTGAAGTCTATGCACATCTCTTTGGTCTTGTTGGTATTAAGGACCAAGTGTGATTCGTAACACCATTCTACAAAGTTAGTACAACTATTAGTGTACAAGACGTACAGGAGTGGGGTCACAACACATCTCTGAGGAGAGCCTGTGTTGGTGTTGCGTATGTCTGACACGTGGGGACCTACTTTGACCCGCTGCGACCGTTGGCTCAGGAAGTCCAACAGCCACAAAACCAGCCCCCCATCTAAGGAGAAGTACTGAATGTGTCTCTGTGCCAGAATGTAAGGCTGGATTGTGTTGAAGGCAGAAGAAAAGTCAACAAACAATACCCTGACATGGGATTTGGCACCCTCTAGATGTCTGTAGACAGGAGAGAGTAAGAATGGCAGAGGTGTGACCAAGTCATTGTTTTACAAGTCACAAGTAAGTCTCAAGTCTTAGCACTCAAGTCGTCCCAAGTCAAGTCCCAAGTCAAGACAGGCAAGTCCAAGTCAAGTCTCAAGTCAAGACCGTCAAGTATCAAGTCAAGTCTCAAGCCCCTAACTTGAGTTTCGAGTCCTAAACAAGTCATAATGTGCTCTTCACCAAATGTAATACCATTTCATATTTTTAACAAGAGTAATAGTTAGTATATTACATTTATGCAAATCATGGATGCTTTTAAAAATATCTATATATTTATTACTTTCCAAATAAATGTTATATTTCCATGGAAATACATGGGTAGCCATGAGAAAGATCCCCCTCTCGCTCTGTGACAGCGGGAGATGCGTGATAGGCTGGGTCGGGTCGTGTAGGGTGGTTGCTCTCCTGTAGATGAATTAAGCAGTCGTTCTTCATTCATTATCAATGGAGAAAGCTCAAAACTGCGGGGGACAGCAGAGAGGGGGATGGTGGGATTTGTGTGAAGCATAAACACAGAGGTTGAAGCACTTGCCATAATCAGCAGGTTAGGAAGAGTACACAACCATTCTAGGAGGCACTCTACCACAAATGTGCTCATTTGATCTTTTCCAGCTCCAAACAGCGTGTTGGCGAGTCAATCTGCAAGTCTAATCTAGGCAAGCAGTGAGGAGGGCACATAACAATACAGGCTCCAGACATCACAAGCCAGCAAGAAGAAACACATGAAACTAACAAGTTACAGGGTTTCTCCCGCTCCAAGAGCCGACAGTAGGTTGGCCAGAGGTTGACCACATTGTGGTCTGAGAACGCCTTGGGTATTGTCCCATAGCACAAATCAAGAGTCCTATTTTTCCTAGTGTGACATTTCACATACTGGTGGTATGTGTGCAGGACTTTGTGCGAAGTACAGTTGTTAAAATCCCCTAAAATACATTGGGTGCGTCGGGGGAGATGGATGCCAGTTTCTGTGACAGATTATAAATAATCTCTGATGCCTTTGTTATATTAGCTTTCAGTTGAATGTACACAACAGTAACAAACAATTGGGGGAACTCACGGGGCAGATAGTAAGGTCACAATGACACAGACAGCAGTTCAATGTTGGGGGTACAGAGTCTCTCTCTTACCAGGATCGATTTACACCACTGGTCCCTGACAAGCAGGCAGACGCCCCCGCCGTGAAGTTTCCCTGTGATGGTCAGATCACGGTCCGCTCTGACCAGAGTGAAGCCGGCCGGCTCCAATTCTCTGTCCGGGACTCTGTCATCCAGCCAAGTCTCAGTAAATGCCAGCAAACAGGCCTCCCGTTATTCGTGTAGGAAGCGCAGATTCGCTGACAGCTCATCCACTTTTCCCCTCAGTGACTGGGCGTTTTTCAGCAAGGTGGTGAGTAAGGGAAGTTTGTTCTTTAATTTTTAAAGTCTTTGTCTGATTCCCCTGCGTTTTACACGTTTGCATTTTGGTTTGTAATCAGACAATCGGAGATGGGCCATTGGGATATCCATCGCGTTCGTGTTTGAGTTGCATTGTAGTAGGAGCTCTGCTGTATTGAATTCCGCTGCCAGCAGCGTTCTCATAATTTAGTCAGTTTGTAGCGGGTATGTACACGATCAACAAGATCAGTCCAACACCACACCACTGTAAATCCATCGTTGACAGATGGCAGATTGTTTGTAAGCTAAGTGTACAAATTAAAACATAAAAGAATGCCACACCAAACGTCACACACACTGCGGGATGCAACAGAGCCGCCCCCCTTTCCTACCGCCCACCAGGAGCCCTTGGAGAGTTCCTAAAGGAGCTTGACACCTTGATAAACTAATTTCTTGACGATTGCTCATCGCTCTCTTGGTGACTTCAAACTCCCGATGTCTGCCTTAGATTAATTTCTTTCCAACTGTCTCTTTCCCCTCTGTGGCTCTTTTGATCTCAACCTTTCTCAATCCCCTCCAACTCACAAGGCAGGCAATATGCTTGACCTCATCTTTACTAGAGGCTGTTCACCTACGAATCTCACTGCTACCCCCCCTCCCCCCCAGGTCTCTGATCACTACCTGGTTCCTTTTCTGTCTCCCTTTCCTCCAAGCTTACCCAGATGGCCATGCTCCGTCGCAATCTTCGCTCTCTCTCTCTCCCACAACTTTCTCCTTTTCTATGCTATCATCTCTCCCTTCTAAATCCTTCTCCCTCCTGTCTCCTGATTCTGCCTCTTTCGACCCTACTCTCCTCCCTTTTCATGTCCTACAGTATGACTCGCGCTGTCCCCTTAACTCCCTTGCTTCTCTGTGGCTGAGTGACTCATTGTGATGTTACAGGACAGGGCTGAGAGAAAATAGAGAGAAACTAAACTTCCGGAGGACCTATCATCCTTTCACTCTGTCCTTTATATCCTCTCTTCCTCTGTATCCCCTTCTAAATCTGTGTTCTACCACTATAAATTCCAAGCTTTTGCCTCTAACCCTCCGAAAGTTTTTTCCTCCCTCCTCCTTTCCTCCTCCCTCTCTGCGGACAATTTTGTCAACCACTTTGAAAAGAAGGTTGACGACATCCACTAGTCATTCACTCAGCCTATTGAGTCCACTGGTCTCACACACACAGAACTACCCTATGCCTTGACCTCTTTCTCCCCTCTTTCTCCAGATGACATCTTGCGACTAGTGAGGTCTGGCCGCGCGACAACATGCCCGCTACACCCCACCCCTCCTTACTTCTCCAGACCATCTCTGGAGACCTTCTCCTATTCCGCAATTCCCTCATCAACTCATCCCTGACCACTGGCTGTGTTCCCTCTTACTTCAAAATGGCCCGAGTTGCTCCCCTCCTCAAGAAACCAACCCTTGACTCATCTGACGTCAAAAACTATAGACCTGTGTCCCTTCTTTCTTTTCTTTCCAAAATACCTGAGTGTGCTGTCGCTGATTATCTCTCGTTATCTCTCTCACAACGATCTTCTTGACCCTAACCAATCAGGCTTCAAGACGGGTCACTCAACTGAGACTGCTTTTCTCTGTGTCACGGAGGATCTTCTGGACCCCTAACCAGTCAGTCTTCAAGACGGGTCACTCAACCCAGACTGCTCAACTCTTCGTCAAGGAGGATCTTCTGGACCCCTAACCAGTCAGGCTTCAAGACGGGTCACTCAACCCAGACTGCTCTTCTCTTTGTCACGGAGGATCTTCTGGACCCCTAACCAGTCAGTTTTCAAGACGGGTCTCTCAACCCAGACTGCTCTTCTCAATGGCACTTTGTGAGCTAGTTTGCTCTGTTCTGTGAAGGGAGTAGTACACAGCGTTGTACGAGATCTTCAATTTCTTGGCAATTTCTCACATGGAATAGCCTTCATTTCTCAGAACAAGAATAGGCTGAAGAGGTTCAGCAGAAAGTTATTTATTTCTGGCCATTTTGAGCCTGTAATCGAACCCACAAATGCTGATGCTCCAGATACTCAACTAGTCTAAAGAAGGCCAGTTTTATTGCTTCTTTAATCAAGACAAGTTTTCAGCTGTGCTAACAAAATTGCAAAATGGTTTTCTAATGATCAATTAGCCTTTTAAATTATAAACTTGGATTAGGTAACACAACATGCCATTGGAACACAGTAGTGATGGTTGCTAATAATGGGCCTCAGTACGCCTATGTAGATATTCCATTAAAAATCAGCCGTTTCCAGCTACAATAGTCATTTACAACATTAACAATGTCTACACTGTATTTATGATCAATTTGATGTTATTTTAATGGACAAAAATTTGCTTTTCTTTAAAAAACAAGGACATTTCTAAGTGACCCCAAACTTTTTAAATGTAGTGTAGATTGCTGAACGGGTGCACCAATAGACTCTTAAGGATTTAATAGGCCACATTTAGTTATTGTGATATCTGTTAAAATGCTGGGTAATAATTTAACAATGTAATTGCATTCATTTTTGTTTCTAAAGTATGTCATTTTGAGAAGATTTATTTTACATCTCAAAATAGGACGCTGTGTCACTCCCTGACCTTAGAGATCCTTTTTATGTCTCTACTTTGGTTTGGTCAGGGCGTGAGTTGGGGTCGGCATTCTATGTTTTTGTGTTCTGTTTTCTAGTTCTGTGTGTTTGGCGGGGTGTGGTTCTCAATGAGAGGCAGCTCTCTATCATTGTCTCTGATTGAGAACCATACTTAGGTAGCCTTTTCCCACCTGTGTCTGTGGGTAGTTATTTTCTGTTTAATGTTTTCTGCGCCTTACAGGACTGTTTCGGTTTAGTTTATTCACGTTTTGTGTTTTAGTGTTCAGTCAAATAAAAATCATGAACATGTACCACGCTGCACTTTGGTCCACACCTTCTTCATACGACGACCGCTACACGCTGTTGTCGATGGCTCGCTCACTCTGGGCAGAAATTGAACCAAACTGATCTCGGAAATCTCAGACCTAGGATAAGAGCACTAGGTTTGTGTATTTTTTTGGCCACTTCGAAAGGGAAGGACATGTTATGGGGGGATAGTGCTCATCAGATGGGGGGATAGTGCTCTTCAGAAAGACAACTCTCCCAACAAATTACGAACTTGGGTAGGCGGGGCCCAAAAATGATCCCCTCGGAAACATGACAGAGGTGGACACAATGCAGACACAGAAAGCTAGGCTAGGCTTTTACAGCTAGGCCACAGCTGGTTGAAAGCTTGTAACACTAACGTCATTGAGCATGCAAACTACTCACTTGCAAAATACTGATTGACTCTCAAAATCAATGAGGGTGTCTCAGGGGGAGTTGGGATATGCAAAAAACAAATGTCCAATTTACACTTGTATAAAATACACTTGTACATGTGTGAAATAAGACAAATACAAGCACCCACCAAATTATTATTATCAGGGGGAGTTCATTATTAGGAGGCCAAGACACGACGCTGGAATAATTGCTGGGATTATTATTAAGGGTTTAATTCCTCGAAAGTGCTGGAACCCTATTGTTATTGTAGGGATTATTATTTATTTTTTTCCAATCTTTGGAAGGTTTAGCTCTTAAATGGTAAGACGTACAGAGACCACACTTGGTGTGATGGTGTAAGTTGGTGGGCTAATACATCTGATAATACATGGTGCAACTTGGCCGAATGGTGGCCCTATAAACAGCATTTGACTTCAAAAGGTCAGCCCCGCCTCCTCATTTGACTGAGTAGGAATTTGGAATGCAGGTTCCTCTCTAGCCAAGGAACAAATGTACCTCTAGGACTGATGATGTCACCATGATGGATCAACTGCCATTTTGAAAATGGTGTACATTTGTGTACAGCATCTATAGACCAAGATCATTACATGTATTGAAGTTGATATCTTAAATGACGTGACTGCTGTACGCTTATGAAGTTGAGTGAGTTCGGACATGACAATTCGTCGTTCTTGGAGGGAATGGAGACCCCTGCTGGCCATGAATCTCAATACTATTCTTATTGGCAGACTCAATAGCCTTGGTTTCTCAAATGACTGCCTTGCCTGGTTCACCAACTACTTCTCAGATAGAGTTCAGTGTGTCAAATCGGAGGGCCTGTTGTCCGGACCTCTGGCAGTCTCTATGGGGGTGCCACAGGGTTCAATTCTTGGGCCGACTCTTTTCTCTGTATATATCAATGATGTCGCTCTTGCTGCGGGCGGTTTTCTGATCCACCTGTACGCAGACGACGCCTTTCTGCATACATCTGGCCCTTCTTTGGACACTGAGTTAACTAACCTCCAGACGAGCTTCAATGCCATACAACTCTCCTTCCGTGGCTTCCAACTGTTCTTAAATACAAGTAAAACTAAATGCATGCTCTTCAACCGATCACTGCCCACACCTGCCTGCCCTTCTAGCATCACTACTCTGGACAGTTCTGATATGTGGACAACTACAAATACCTAGGTGTCTGGTTAGACTGACATTAAGCATCTCCAATCCAAAATTACATCTAGAATCGGCTTCCTATTTCGCAACAAAGCATCCTTCACTCATGCTGCCAAACGTACCCTCATAAAACTGACTATCCTACCGATCCTCGACTTCGGCGATGTCATTTACAAAATAGCCTCCAACACTCTACTCAGCAAATTGGATGCAGTCTATCACAGTGACATCCGTTTTGTCAACAAATCCCCATATACTAACCACCACTCTCGTTGGCTGGCCCTCTCTTCATATTCGTTGCCAAACCCACTGTCTCCAGGTCATCTATAAGTCCTTGCTAGGTAAAGCCCCGCCTTATCTCAGCTCACTGGTCACCATAGCAGCACCCACCTGTAGCACGCGCTCCAGCAGGTATATTTCACTGGTCATCCCCAAAGCCAATTCCTACTTTGGCCGCCTTTCCTTCCAGTTCTCTGCTGCCAATGACTGGAACGAACTGCAAAAATCACTGAAGCTGGAGACAAATATCTCCCTCACTAACTTTAAGCACCAGCTGTCAGAGTAGCTCACAGATCACTGCACCTGTGCATAGCCCATCTGTAAATAGCCCATCCAACTACCTCATCCCCATACTGTTATTTATTTTATATATTTTGCTCCTTTGCACCCCAGTATCTCTACTTGCACACTCATCTTCTGCACATCTATCACTCCTGTGTTTAATTGCTATATTGTAAGTATCTTGCCACTATGAGCTATTTATTGCCTTACCTCCCTCATCCTACCTCATTTGCACACACTGTATATAGACTTTTTCTATTTTATTATTGACTGTATGTTTTGTTTATTATTATTTTGATGTCTTTACTATTATTCTACAATGTAGAAAATAGTACAAATAAATAAAAACCCTGGAGTGAGTAGGTGTGTCCAAACTCTTGACTGGTACTGTATGTTTGGAATATTTATTTGTTGCTGTCACGTTCTGACCATAGTTCTTTTGTGTTTTCTTTGTTTTAGTGTTGGTCAGGACGTGAGCTGAGTGGGCATTCTATGTTGTGTGTCTAGTTTTCCCGTTTCTATGTTTGGCCTGATATGGTTCTCAATCAGAGGCAGGTGTTAGTCATTGTCTCTGATTGGGAACCATATTTAGGTAGCCTGTTTTTTTGTTAGATTTTGTGGGTGGTTGTCTTCTGTCTTCGTGTGTCTGCACCAGACAGAACTGTTTAGTTTTTTCACATTTGTTGTTTTGTATTTTGTAGTGTTCACGTTTATCGTCTTTATTAAACATGATGAACACTAACCATGCTGCGTTTTGGTCCTCTCCTTCATCCACAGAAGAAAGCCGTTACAGAACCACCCACCAACCAAGGACCAACCAAGGACCAGGACTAGCGAGGGCCAGTGTGATAACAGGCAGCAGGAGAGGCAGCAATATTTAGAGAAATTGACTTGGGAGGCGATTCTGGACGGCAAAGGACCCTGGACTCAGCGAGGCAGCGAAAGCAGAGAGGCGGCATTATGAGGAGCTAGAGCGGCTGGAAGCACGAGAGGCAGCCCCAAAAATGTATTGGGGGAGGCACACAAGTAATTGGTCAAATCAAATCAAATTTTATTTGTCACATATACATGGTTAGCAGATGTTAATGCGAGTGTAGCGAAATGCTTGTGCTTCTAGTTCCGACAATGCAGTAATAACCAACGAGTAATCTAACTAACAATTCCAAAACTACTACCTTATACACAAGTGTAAAGTGATAAAGAATATGTACATAAAGATATATGAATGAGTGATGGTACAGAACGGCATAGGCAAGATGCAGTAGATGGTATAGAGTACAGTATATACATATGAGATGAGTAATGTAGGGTATGTAAACATTATATTATATATAAACATAAAGTGGCATAGTTTAAAGTGGCGAGTTATACATGTATTACATAAAGATGTAGTAGATGATATAGAGTACAGTATATACGTAGACATACAGTGCCTTGCGAAAGTATTCGGCCCCCTTGAACTTTGCGACCTTTTGCCACATTTCAGGCTTCAAACATAAAGATATAAAACTGTATTTTTTTGTGAAGAATCAACAACAAGTGGGACACAATCATGAAGTGGAACGACATTTATTGGATATTTCACACTTTTTAACAAATCAAAAACTGAAAAGTTGGGCGTGCAAAATTATTCTGCCACCTTAAGTTAATACTTTGTAGCGCCACCTTTTGCTGCGATTACAGCTGTAAGTCGCTTGGGGTATGTCTCTATCAGTTTTGCACATCGAGAGACTGAATTTTTTTCCCATTCCTCCTTGCAAAACAGCTCGAGCTCAGTGAGGTTGGATGGAGAGCATTTGTGAACAGCAGTTTTCAGTTCTTTCCACAGATTCTCGATTGGATTCAGGTCTGGACTTTGACTTGGCCATTCTAACACCTGGACATGTTTATTTTTGAACCATTCTATTGTAGATTTTGCTTTATGTTTTGGATCATTGTCTTGTTGGAAGACAAATCTCCGTCCCAGTCTCAGGTCTTTTGCAGACTCCATCAGGTTTTCTTCCAGAATGGTCCTGTATTTGGCTCCCTCCATCTTCCCATCAATTTTAACAATCTTCCCTGTCCCTGCTAAAGAAAAGCAGGCCCAAACCATGATGCTGCCACCACCATGTTTGACAGTGGGGATGGTGTGTTCAGCTGTGTTGCTTTTACGCCAAACATTACGTTTTGCATTGTTGCCAAAAAGTTCAATTTTGGTTTCATCTGACCAGAGCACCTTCTTGGCATCCCAGGTGGCATGTGGCAAACTTTAAACAACACTTTTTATGGATATCTTTAAGAAATGTCTTTCTTCTTGCCACTCTTCCATAAAGGCCAGATTTGTGCAATATACAACTGATTGTTGTCCTATGGACAGAGTCCCCCACCTCAGCTGTAGATCTCTGCAGTTCATCCAGAGTGATCATGGGCCTCTTGGCTGCATCTCTGATCAGTCTTCTCCTTGTATGAGCTGAAAGTTTAGAGGGACGGCCAGGTCTTGGTAGATTTGCAGTGGTCTGATACTCCTTCCATTTCAATATTATCGCTTGCACAGTGCTCCTTGGGATGTTTAAAGCTTGGGAAATCTTTTTGTATCCAAATCCGGCTTTAAACGTCTACACAACAGTATCTCGGACCTGCCTGGTGTGTTCCTTGTTCTTCATGATGCTCTCTGCGCTTTTAACGGACCTCTGAGACTATCACAGTGCAGGTGCATTTATACGGAGACTTGATTACACACAGGTGGATTGTATTTATCATCATTAGTCATTTAGGTCAACATTGGATCATTCAGAGATCCTCACTGAACTTCTGGAGAGAGTTTGCTGCACTGAAAGTAAAGGGGCTGAATAATTCTGCACGCCCAATTTTTCAGTTTTTGATATGTTAAACATTTTTGAAATATCCAATAAATGTCGTTCCACTTCATGATTGTGTCCCACTTGTTGTTGATTCTTCACAAAAAAATACAGTTTTATATCTTTATGTTTGAAGCCTGAAATGTGGCAAAAGCTCGCAAAGTTCAAGGGGGCCGAATACTTTCGCAAGGCACTGTATGAGATGAATAATGTAGGGTATGTAAACATTATATTAAGTAGCATTGTTTAAAGTGGCTAGTGATGTATTTTACATCAATTCCCATCATTAAAGTGGCTGGAGTTGAGTCAGTGTGTTGGCAGCAGCCACTCAATGTTAGTGGTGGCTGTTTAACAGATGGCCTTGAGATAGAAGCTGTTTTTCAGTCTCTCGGTCCCAGCTTTGATGCACCTGTACTGACCTCGCCTTCTGGATGATAGCGGGGTGAACAGGCAGTGGCTCGGGTGGTTGTTGTCCTTGATGATCTTTATGGTCTTCCTATGACATCGGGTGGTGTAGGTGTCCTGGAGGGCAGGTAGTTTGCCCCCGGTGATGCGTTGTGCGGACCTCACTACCCTCTGGAGAGCCTTACGGTTGTGGGCGGAGCAGTTGCCGTACCAGGCGGTGATACAGCCCGTCAGGATGCTCTCGATTGTGCATCTGAAGAAGTTTGTGAGTGAGTTTGGTGACAAGCCAAATTTCTTCAGCCTCCTGAGGTTGAAGAGGCGCTGCTGCGCCTTCTTCACGATGCTGTCTGTGTGGGTGGACCAATTCAGTTTGTCTGTGATGTGTACGCCGAGGAACTTAAAACTTACTACCCTCTCCACTGCTGTTCCATCGATGTGGATAGGGGGGTGTTCCCTCTGCTGTTTCCTGAAGTCCACAATCATCTCCTTAGTTTTGTTGACGTTGAGTGTGAGGTTATTTTCCTGACACCACACTCCGAGGGCCCTCACCTCCTCCCTGTAGGCCGTCTCGTCGTTGTTGGTAATCAAGCCTACCACTGTTGTGTCGTCCGCAAACTTGATGATTGAGTGAGTTGGAGGCGTGCGTGGCCACGCAGTCGTGGGTGAACAGGGAGTACAGGAGAGGGCTCAGAACGCACCGTTGTGGGGCCCGAGTGTTGAGAATCAGCGGGGTGGAGATGTTGATGCCTACCCTCACCACCTGGGGGTGGCCCGTCAGGAAGTCCAGTACCCAGTTACACAGGGCGGGGTCGAGACCCAGGGTCTTGAGCTTGATGACGAGTTAGGAGGGCACTATGGTGTTAAATGCTGAGCTGTAGTCGATGAACAGCATTCTCACATAGGTATTCCTCTTGTCCAGATGGGTTAGGGCAGTGTGGTTGAGATTGCATCGTCTGTGGACCTATTTGGGCGGTAAGCAAATTGGAGTGGGTCTAGGGTGTCAGGTAGGGTGGAGGTGATATGGTCCTTGACTAGTCTCTCAAAGCACTTCATGATGACGGAAGTGAGTGCTACGGGGCGGTAGTCGTTTAGCTCAGTTACCTTAGCTTTCTTGGGAACCGGAACAATGGTGGCCCTCTTGAAGCATGTGGGAACAGCAGACTGGTATAGGGATTGATTGAATATGTCCGTAAACACACCAGCCAGCTGGTCTGCGCATGCTCTGAGGGCGCGGCTGGGGATGCCGTCTGGGCCTGCAGCCTTGCGAGGGTTAACACGTTTAAATGTTTTACTCACCTCGGCTGCAGTGAAGGAGAGTTTTGGTTGCGGGCCGTGTCAGTGGCACTGTATTGTCCTCAAAGCGGGCAAAAAAGTTACTTAGTCTGCCTGGGAGCAAGGCATCCTGGTCCGTGACTGGGCTGGTTTTCTTTTTGTAATCTGTGATTGACTGTAGACCCTGCCACATACTTCTTGTGTCTGAGCCGTTGAATTGCGATTCTACTTTGTCTCTATATTGACACTTAGCTTGTTTGATTGCCTTGCGGAGGGAATAGCTACACTGTTTGTATTCATTCATGTTTCCGGTCACCTTGCCCTGATTAAAAGCAGTGGTTCGCGCTTTCAGTTTCACGCGAATGCTGCCATCAATCCACGGTTTCTGGTTTGGGAATGTTTTAATCGTTGCTATGGGAACGACATCTTCAACGCACGTTCTAATGAACTCGCTCACCGAATCAGCGTATTCGTCAATGTTGTTGTCTGACGCAATACGAAATATATCCCAGTCCACGTGATGGAAGCAGTCTTGGAGTGTGGAATCAGATTGGTCGGACCAGCGTTGAACAGACCTCAGCGCGGGAGCTTCTTGTTTTAGTTTCTGTTTGTAGGCAGGGAGCAACAAAATGGAGTCGTGGTCAGCTTTTACGAAAGGAGAGCGGGTGAGGTTCTTATATGCGTCGCAGAAGTTAGAATAGCAATGATCCAAGGTTTTGCCAGCCCTGGTTGCGCAATCGGTATGCTGATACAATTTAGGGAGTCTTGTTTTCAGATAATTCTTGTTAAAATCCCCAGCTAGATTGAATGCTGCCTCAGGATATGTGGATTCCAGTTTGCAAAGAGTCAAATAAAGTTTGTTCAGAGCCATCGATGTGTCTGCTTGGGGAGGAATATATACGGCTGTGATTATAATAGAAGAGAATTCCCTTGGTAGATAATACGGTCGACATTTGATTGTGAGGAATTCTAAATCAGGTGAACAGAAGGACTTGAGTTCCTGTATGTTGTTGTGACCACACCACGTCTCGTTAACCATAAAGCATACGCCGACGCCCCTCTTCTTACCAGAAATATGTTTGTTTCTGTCGGCGCGATGCGTGGAGAAACCAGCTGGCTGCACCGACTCCGATAGCATCTCTCCGGTGAGCCATGTTTCCGAGTGCAGGCACAGCTAGGATTCAAATCCATGGTCTTCTGAATCACCAGCTATGCCTGACACGTCAGCAATGCAGGGGACAAGCCTGCTCGAAAGTCCAAGCGGAGGGCTGTTTGCGAAGTGAGTTGGTGCTTCGGCAGAGAAAAGAATCGAACAACGTGGGGCTCAACCCACGGCCCTGAGATTAAGAGTCTCATTCTCCAACGAATCAGCCACTCAGGAACCTCAACGGTAATATTGACTTGGTCAGAATATCGTACAGCTCCGTTTGTGGAAAATGTGGTCATCAGTGAGAGTGTTGTTAGTGGATCCTGTGGTGCAATCGGTTAGCGTATTGTGTTTATACAGTAATATATAGCAAATTGATGACAAGGTTGTGAGTTCAAGCCCGACCAGGAGCAAGTATTCTTCTTGAACCCTGTCTATTTCTTGTCCAGAAAAGGAGCATTTATTCAATACACTTAGGAGGACGTTTCAAAATGAATTGGTATGTCATTGAGATAACAGGTCAGAGTGCAGGCACAGCTAGGATTCAAATCCATAGTCTTCTGAATCACCAGCTATGCCTGACATGTCAGCAATGCAGGGTGGCAAGCCTGCTCGGAAATCCAAGCGGTTGGCTGTTTGCGTAGTGAGTTGGTACTTCGGCAGAGAAAATAATCGACCTACGCGGGGCTCAACCCACGTCCCTGAGATTAAGTCTCATGCTCTACCGACTGAGCTAGCCAGGTACATCAATTGTAGTACTGACTTGGACCGAATACCGTACAGCTCCGTTTGTGCAAAGTATGGTGATCAGTAAGCATGCTTTGCATAGCTCCTGTGGCGCAGTCGGTTAGCGCGTGGTACTTATACAGCAGTATGCAACGAAGCAATGCCGAGGTTGTGAGTTCGAGCCTCACCAGGAGCAAGTGCTTTTCTTGAACCCTCTACCTGTCTATTTCTTGTCTAGAAAAATAGGATTTATTCAATCTATTTCATAAGGAACTGGTATGTCATTGAGATTAAGAGTCTCATGCTCTACCGACTGAGCTAGCCAGGTACCTCAATGACAATATTGTATTGGTCCGAATATCATACAGCTCCGTTTGTGCAAAATATGGTGATCAGTGAGAGTGTTGTTAATGGATACTGTGGTGTAATCTGTGAGCGTGTTGTACTTATACAGCAGTATACAGCAATTAGATGACAGGCAGGTCAATTGTAGTACTGACTTGGACTGAATATCGTACAGATCTGTTGGTGCAAAATATGGTGATCAGTAAGCATGCTTTGCATAGCTCCTGTGGTTCAGTCGGTTTGCGCCTGGTACTTATACAGCAGTATGCAGCGCAGCAAATGCCGAGGTTGTGGGTTTGAGCCTCCCCAGGAGCAACTTCTTTTCTTGAACCCTCTGCCTGTCTATTTCTTGTCCAGAAAAAGAGGATTTATTCAATCTATTTCATAAGTAATTGGTAAGTCATTGCGATAACAGGTCAGAGTGCAGGGACAGCTACTATTCAAAAGTATAGTCTTCTGCATTACCAGCAATGCCTGACACATCAGCAATGCAGGATGGCAAGCCTGCTCGAAAATCCAAGCGGTTGGCTGTTCGCGAAGTGAGTTGGTACTTTGGCAGAGAAAATAATCACCCAACGTGGGGCTCGAACCCACGACCCTGAGATTAAGAGTCTCATGCTCTACCGACTGAGCTAGCCAGGTACCTCAGTGGTAATCTTGTATTGGTCCGAATATCGTACAGCTCCGTTTGTGGAAAATGTGGTCATCAGTGAGAGTGTTGTTAATGGATACTGTGGTGTAATCTGTGAGCGTGTTGTACTTATACAGCAGTATACAGCAATTAGATGACAAGGTTGTGCGTTCAAGTTCCACCAGGAGCAAGTATTCTTCTTGAACCCTCTCCCTGTCTATTTCTTGTCCAGAAAAAGACCATTTATTCAATCTATTTCATAAGTAATTGGTATTTCATTGAGATAACAGATCAGACTACAGGCACAGCTACGATTCAAGTCCATAGTCTTCTGTATCACCAGCTATGCCTGACACGTCAGCAATGCAAGGTGGCAAGCCTGCTAGAAAGTCCAGGTGAATGGCTGTTTGCAAAGTGAGTTGGTGCTTCGGCTCACACAAGAATCACCCCATTTGTGGTATCGACCCTACGATTCTGAGGTTAAGAGGCTCATGCTCAAATGTCTGAGCTTGCCAGGCAGGTCAATTGTAGTACTGACTTGGACCGAATATCGTACAGATATGTTGGTGCAAAATATGGTGATCAGTAAGCATGGTTTGCATAGCTCCTGTGGTTCAGTCGGTTGGCGTGTGGTACTTATACAGCAGTATGCAGCGCAGCAAATGCCGAGGTTGTGGGTTTGAGCCTCACAAGGAGCAACTTATTTTCTTGAACCCTCTGCCTGTCTATTTCTTGTCCAGAAAAAGAGGATTTATTCAATCTATTTCATAAGTAATTGGTAAGTCATTGCAATAACAGGTCAGAGTAGAGGGACAGCTACTATTCAAATGTATAGTCTTATGCATTACCAGCAATGCCTGACAGATCAGCAATGCAGGATGGCAAGCCTGCTCGAAAATCCAAGCGGTTGGCTGTTCGCGAAGTGAGTTGGTACTTCGGCAGAGAAAAATATCGTACAGCTCCGTTTGTGCAAAACATGGTGATCAGTGAGAGTGTTGTTAATGGATTCTGTGGTGTAATCTGTGAGCGTGTTGTACTTATACAGCAGTATACAGCAATTAGATGACAAGGTTGTGCGTTCAAGCTCCACCAGGAGCAAGTATTCTTCTTGAACCCTCTCCCTGTCTATTTCTTGTCCAGAAAAGGAGCATTTATTCAATCTATTTCATAAGTAATTGGTATGTCATTGAGATAACAGGTCAGACTACAGGTACAGCTACGATTCAAGTCCATAGTCTTCTGCATTACCAGCAATGCCTGACACATCAGCAATGCAGGATGGCAAGCCTGCTCGAAAATCCAAGCGGTTGGCTTTTCGCGAAGTGAGTTGGTACATCGGCTGAGAAAATAATCAACCAACGTGGGACTCGAACCCACGACCCTGAGATTAAGAGTCTCATGCTCTACCGACTGAGCTAGCCAGGTACCTCAATGGCAATATTGTATTGGTCCGAATATCGTACAGCTCCGTTTGTGCAAAATATGGTGATCAGTGAGAGTGTTGTTAATGGATACTGTGGTGTAATCTGTGAGCGTGTTGTACTTATACAGCAGTATGCAGCAATTAGATGACAGGCAGGTCAATTGTAGTACTGACTTGGACTGAATATCGTACAGATCTGTTGGTGCAAAATATGGTGATCAGTAAGCATGCTTTGCATAGCTCCTGTGGTTCAGTCGGTTTGCGCCTGGTACTTATACAGCAGTATGCAGCGCAGCAAATGCTGAGGTTGTGGGTTTGAGCCTCCCCAGGAGCAACTTATTTTCTTGAACCCTCTGCCTGTCTATTTCTTGTCCAGAAAAAGAGGATTTATTCAATCTATTTCATAAGTAATTGGTAAGTCATTGCGATAACAGGTCAGAGTGCAGGGACAGCTACTATTCAAAAGTATAGTCTTCTGCATTACCAGCAATGCCTGACACATCAGCAATGCAGGATGGCAAGCCTGCTCGAAAATCCAAGCGGTTGGCTGTTCGCGAAGTGAGTTGGTACTTTGGCAGAGAAAATAATCACCCAACGTTGAGTGTGAGGTTATTTTCCTGACACCACACTCCGAGGGCCCTCACCTCCTCCCTGTAGGCCGTCTCGTCGTTGTTGGTAATCAAGCCTACCACTCTTGTGTCGTCCGCAAACTTGATGATTGAGTGAGTTGGAGGCGTGCGTGGCCACGCAGTCGTGGGTGAACAGGGAGTACAGGAGAGGGCTCAGAACGCACCGTTGTGGGGCCCGAGTGTTGAGAATCAGCGGGGTGGAGATGTTGATGCCTACCCTCACCACCTGGGGGTGGCCCGTCAGGAAGTCCAGTACCCAGTTACACAGGGCGGGGTCGAGACCCAGGGTCTTGAGCTTGATGACGAGTTAGGAGGGCACTATGGTGTTAAATGCTGAGCTGTAGTCGATGAACAGCATTCTCACATAGGTATTCCTCTTGTCCAGATGGGTTAGGGCAGTGTGGTTGAGATTGCATCGTCTGTGGACCTATTTGGGCGGTAAGCAAATTGGAGTGGGTCTAGGGTGTCAGGTAGGGTGGAGGTGATATGGTCCTTGACTAGTCTCTCAAAGCACTTCATGATGACGGAAGTGAGTGCTACGGGGCGGTAGTCGTTTAGCTCAGTTACCTTAGCTTTCTTGGGAACCGGAACAATGGTGGCCCTCTTGAAGCATGTGGGAACAGCAGACTGGTATAGGGATTGATTGAATATGTCCGTAAACACACCAGCCAGCTGGTCTGCGCATGCTCTGAGGGCGCGGCTGGGGATGCCGTCTGGGCCTGCAGCCTTGCGAGGGTTAACACGTTTAAATGTTTTACTCACCTCGGCTGCAGTGAAGGAGAGTTTTGGTTGCGGGCCGTGTCAGTGGCAATGTATTGTCCTCAAAGCGGGCAAAAAAGTTACTTAGTCTGCCTGGGAGCAAGGCATCCTGGTCCGTGACTGGGCTGGTTTTCTTTTTGTAATCTGTGATTGACTGTAGACCCTGCCACATACTTCTTGTGTCTGAGCCGTTGAATTGCGATTCTACTTTGTCTCTATATTGACACTTAGCTTGTTTGATTGCCTTGCGGAGGGAATAGCTACACTGTTTGTATTCATTCATGTTTCCGGTCACCTTGCCCTGATTAAAAGCAGTGGTTCGCGCTTTCAGTTTCACGCGAATGCTGCCATCAATCCACGGTTTCTGGTTTGGGAATGTTTTAATCGTTGCTATGGGAACAACATCTTCAACGCACGTTCTAATGAACTCGCTCACCGAATCAGCGTATTCGTCAATGTTGTTGTCTGACGCAATACGAAACATATCCCAGTCCACGTGATGGAAGCAGTCTTGGAGTGTGGAATCAGATTGGTCGGACCAGCGTTGAACAGACCTCAGCGCGGGAGCTTCTTGTTTTAGTTTCTGTATGTAGGCAGGGAGCAACAAAATGGAGTCGTGGTCAGCTTTTACGAAAGGAGAGCGGGTGAGGTTCTTATATGCGTCGCAGAAGTTAGAATAGCAATGATCCAAGGTTTTGCCAGCCCTGGTTGCGCAATCGGTATGCTGATACAATTTAGGGAGTCTTGTTTTCAGATAAGCCTTGTTAAAATCCCCAGCTAGATTGAATGCTGCCTCAGGATATGTGGATTCCAGTTTGCAAAGAGTCAAATAAAGTTTGTTCAGAGCCATCGATGTGTCTGCTTGGGGAGGAATATATACGGCTGTGATTATAATAGAAGAGAATTCCCTTGGTAGATAATACGGTCGACATTTGATTGTGAGGAATTCTAAATCAGGTGAACAGAAGGACTTGAGTTCCTGTATGTTGTTGTGACCACACCACGTCTCGTTAACCATAAAGCATACGCCGACGCCCCTCTTCTTACCAGAAAGATGTTTGTTTCTGTCGGCGCGATGCGTGGAGAAACCAGCTGGCTGCACCGACTCCGATAGCATCTCTCCGGTGAGCCATGTTTCCGAGTGCAGGCACAGCTAGGATTCAAATCCATGGTCTTCTGAATCACCAGCTATGCCTGACACGTCAGCAATGCAGGGGACAAGCCTGCTCGAAAGTCCAAGCGGAGGGCTGTTTGCGAAGTGAGTTGGTGCTTCGGCAGAGAAAAGAATCGAACAACGTGGGGCTCAACCCACGGCCCTGAGATTAAGAGTCTCATTCTCCAACGAATCAGCCACTCAGGAACCTCAACGGTAATATTGACTTGGTCAGAATATCGTACAGCTCCGTTTGTGGAAAATGTGGTCATCAGTGAGAGTGTTGTTAGTGGATCCTGTGGTGCAATCGGTTAGCGTATTGTGTTTATACAGTAATATATAGCAAATTGATGACAAGGTTGTGAGTTCAAGCCCGACCAGGAGCAAGTATTCTTCTTGAACCCTGTCTATTTCTTGTCCAGAAAAGGAGCATTTATTCAATACACTTAGGAGGACGTTTCAAAATGAATTGGTATGTCATTGAGATAACAGGTCAGAGTGCAGGCACAGCTAGGATTCAAATCCATAGTATTCTGAATCACCAGCTATGCCTGACATGTCAGCAATGCAGGGTGGCAAGCCTGCTCGGAAATCCAAGCGGTTGGCTGTTTGCGTAGTGAGTTGGTACTTCGGCAGAGAAAATAATCGACCTACGCGGGGCTCAACCCACGTCCCTGAGATTAAGTCTCATGCTCTACCGACTGAGCTAGCCAGGTACATCAATTGTAGTACTGACTTGGACCGAATACCGTACAGCTCCGTTTGTGCAAAGTATGGTGATCAGTAAGCATGCTTTGCATAGCTCCTGTGGCGCAGTCGGTTAGCGCGTGGTACTTATACAGCAGTATGCAACGAAGCAATGCCGAGGTTGTGAGTTCGAGCCTCACCAGGAGCAAGTGCTTTTCTTGAACCCTCTACCTGTCTATTTCTTGTCTAGAAAAATAGGATTTATTCAATCTATTTCATAAGGAACTGGTATGTCATTGAGATTAAGAGTCTCATGCTCTACCGACTGAGCTAGCCAGGTACCTCAATGACAATATTGTATTGGTCCGAATATCATACAGCTCCGTTTGTGCAAAATATGGTGATCAGTGAGAGTGTTGTTAATGGATACTGTGGTGTAATCTGTGAGCGTGTTGTACTTATACAGCAGTATACAGCAATTAGATGACAGGCAGGTCAATTGTAGTACTGACTTGGACTGAATATCGTACAGATCTGTTGGTGCAAAATATGGTGATCAGTAAGCATGCTTTGCATAGCTCCTGTGGTTCAGTCGGTTTGCGCCTGGTACTTATACAGCAGTATGCAGCGCAGCAAATGCCGAGGTTGTGGGTTTGAGCCTCCCCAGGAGCAACTTCTTTTCTTGAACCCTCTGCCTGTCTATTTCTTGTCCAGAAAAAGAGGATTTATTCAATCTATTTCATAAGTAATTGGTAAGTCATTGCGATAACAGGTCAGAGTGCAGGGACAGCTACTATTCAAAAGTATAGTCTTCTGCATTACCAGCAATGCCTGACACATCAGCAATGCAGGATGGCAAGCCTGCTCGAAAATCCAAGCGGTTGGCTGTTCGCGAAGTGAGTTGGTACTTTGGCAGAGAAAATAATCACCCAACGTGGGGCTCGAACCCACGACCCTGAGATTAAGAGTCTCATGCTCTACCGACTGAGCTAGCCAGGTACCTCAGTGGTAATCTTGTATTGGTCCGAATATCGTAGAGCTCCGTTTGTGCAAAATATGGTGATCAGTGAGAGTGTTGTTAATGGATACTGTGGTGTAATCTGTGAGCGTGTTGTACTTATACAGCAGTATACAGCAATTAGATGACAATGTTGTGCGTTCAAGTTCCACCAGGAGCAAGTATTCTTCTTGAACCCTCTCCCTGTCTATTTCTTGTCCAGAAAAAGACCATTTATTCAATCTATTTCATAAGTAATTGGTATGTCATTGAGATAACAGATCAGACTACAGGCACAGCTACGATTCAAGTCCATAGTCTTCTGTATCACCAGCTATGCCTGACACGTCAGCAATGCAAGGTGGCAAGCCTGCTAGAAAGTCCAGGTGAATGGCTGTTTGCAAAGTGAGTTGGTGCTTCGGCTCACACAAGAATCACCCCATTTGTGGTATCGACCCTACGATTCTGAGGTTAAGAGGCTCATGCTCAAATGTCTGAGCTTGCCAGGCAGGTCAATTGTAGTACTGACTTGGACCGAATATCGTACAGATATGTTGGTGCAAAATATGGTGATCAGTAAGCATGGTTTGCATAGCTCCTGTGGTTCAGTCGGTTGGCGTGTGGTACTTATACAGCAGTATGCAGCGCAGCAAATGCCGAGGTTGTGGGTTTGAGCCTCACAAGGAGCAACTTATTTTCTTGAACCCTCTGCCTGTCTATTTCTTGTCCAGAAAAAGAGGATTTATTCAATCTATTTCATAAGTAATTGGTAAGTCATTGCAATAACAGGTCAGAGTAGAGGGACAGCTACTATTCAAATGTATAGTCTTATGCATTACCAGCAATGCCTGACAGATCAGCAATGCAGGATGGCAAGCCTGCTCGAAAATCCAAGCGGTTGGCTGTTCGCGAAGTGAGTTGGTACTTCGGCAGAGAAAAATATCGTACAGCTCCGTTTGTGCAAAACATGGTGATCAGTGAGAGTGTTGTTAATGGATTCTGTGGTGTAATCTGTGAGCGTGTTGTACTTATACAGCAGTATACAGCAATTAGATGACAAGGTTGTGCGTTCAAGCTCCACCAGGAGCAAGTATTCTTCTTGAACCCTCTCCCTGTCTATTTCTTGTCCAGAAAAGGAGCATTTATTCAATCTATTTCATAAGTAATTGGTATGTCATTGAGATAACAGGTCAGACTACAGGTACAGCTACGATTCAAGTCCATAGTCTTCTGCATTACCAGCAATGCCTGACACATCAGCAATGCAGGATGGCAAGCCTGCTCGAAAATCCAAGCGGTTGGCTTTTCGCGAAGTGAGTTGGTACATCGGCTGAGAAAATAATCAACCAACGTGGGACTCGAACCCACGACCCTGAGATTAAGAGTCTCATACTCTACCGACTGAGCTAGCCAGGTACCTCAATGGCAATATTGTATTGGTCCGAATATCGTACAGCTCCGTTTGTGCAAAATATGGTGATCAGTGAGAGTGTTGTTAATGGATACTGTGGTGTAATCTGTGAGCGTGTTGTACTTATACAGCAGTATGCAGCAATTAGATGACAGGCAGGTCAATTGTAGTACTGACTTGGACTGAATATCGTACAGATCTGTTGGTGCAAAATATGGTGATCAGTAAGCATGCTTTGCATAGCTCCTGTGGTTCCTGTGGTTCAGTCGGTTTGCGCCTGGTACTTATACAGCAGTATATGGCTGTTCGCGAAGTGAGTTGGTACTTTGGCAGAGAAAATAATCACCCAACGTTGAGTGTGAGGTTATTTTCCTGACACCACACTCCGAGGGCCCTCACCTCCTCCCTGTAGGCCGTCTCGTCGTTGTTGGTAATCAAGCCTACCACTGTTGTGTCGTCCGCAAACTTGATGATTGAGTGAGTTGGAGGCGTGCGTGGCCACGCAGTCGTGGGTGAACAGGGAGTACAGGAGAGGGCTCAGAACGCACCGTTGTGGGGCCCGAGTGTTGAGAATCAGCGGGGTGGAGATGTTGATGCCTACCCTCACCACCTGGGGGTGGCCCGTCAGGAAGTCCAGTACCCAGTTACACAGGGCGGGGTCGAGACCCAGGGTCTTGAGCTTGATGACGAGTTAGGAGGGCACTATGGTGTTAAATGCTGAGCTGTAGTCGATGAACAGCATTCTCACATAGGTATTCCTCTTGTCCAGATGGGTTAGGGCAGTGTGGTTGAGATTGCATCGTCTGTGGACCTATTTGGGCGGTAAGCAAATTGGAGTGGGTCTAGGGTGTCAGGTAGGGTGGAGGTGATATGGTCCTTGACTAGTCTCTCAAAGCACTTCATGATGACGGAAGTGAGTGCTACGGGGCGGTAGTCGTTTAGCTCAGTTACCTTAGCTTTCTTGGGAACCGGAACAATGGTGGCCCTCTTGAAGCATGTGGGAACAGCAGACTGGTATAGGGATTGATTGAATATGTCCGTAAACACACCAGCCAGCTGGTCTGCGCATGCTCTGAGGGCGCGGCTGGGGATGCCGTCTGGGCCTGCAGCCTTGCGAGGGTTAACACGTTTAAATGTTTTACTCACTTCGGCTGCAGTGAAGGAGAGTTTTGGTTGCGGGCCGTGTCAGTGGCACTGTATTGTCCTCAAAGCGGGCAAAAAAGTTACTTAGTCTGCCTGGGAGCAAGGCATCCATGTCCGTGACTGGGCTGGTTTTCTTTTTGTAATCTGTGATTGACTGTAGACCCTGCCACATACTTCTTGTGTCTGAGCCGTTGAATTGCGATTCTACTTTGTCTCTATATTGACACTTAGCTTGTTTGATTGCCTTGCGGAGGGAATAGCTACACTGTTTGTATTCATTCATGTTTCCGGTCACCTTGCCCTGATTAAAAGCAGTGGTTCGCGCTTTCAGTTTCACGCGAATGCTGCCATCAATCCACGGTTTCTGGTTTGGGAATGTTTTAATCGTTGCTATGGGAACGACATCTTCAACGCACGTTCTAATGAACTCGCTCACCGAATCAGCGTATTCGTCAATGTTGTTGTCTGACGCAATACGAAACATATCCCAGTCCACGTGATGGAAGCAGTCTTGGAGTGTGGAATCAGATTGGTCGGACCAGCGTTGAACAGACCTCAGCGCGGGAGCTTCTTGTTTTAGTTTCTGTTTGTAGGCAGGGAGCAACAAAATGGAGTCGTGGTCAGCTTTTACGAAAGGAGAGCGGGTGAGGTTCTTATATGCGTCGCAGAAGTTAGAATAGCAATGATCCAAGGTTTTGCCAGCCCTGGTTGCGCAATCGGTATGCTGATACAATTTAGGGAGTCTTGTTTTCAGATAAGCCTTGTTAAAATCCCCAGCTAGATTGAATGCTGCCTCAGGATATGTGGATTCCAGTTTGCAAAGAGTCAAATAAAGTTTGTTCAGAGCCATCGATGTGTCTGCTTGGGGAGGAATATATACGGCTGTGATTATAATAGAAGAGAATTCCCTTGGTAGATAATACGGTCGACATTTGATTGTGAGGAATTCTAAATCAGGTGAACAGAAGGACTTGAGTTCCTGTATGTTGTTGTGACCACACCACGTCTCGTTAACCATAAAGCATACGCCGACGCCCCTCTTCTTACCAGAAAGATGTTTGTTTCTGTCGGCGCGATGCGTGGAGAAACCAGCTGGCTGCACCGACTCCGATAGCATCTCTCCGGTGAGCCATGTTTCCGAGTGCAGGCACAGCTAGGATTCAAATCCATGGTCTTCTGAATCACCAGCTATGCCTGACACGTCAGCAATGCAGGGGACAAGCCTGCTCGAAAGTCCAAGCGGAGGGCTGTTTGCGAAGTGAGTTGGTGCTTCGGCAGAGAAAAGAATCGAACAACGTGGGGCTCAACCCACGGCCCTGAGATTAAGAGTCTCATTCTCCAACGAATCAGCCACTCAGGAACCTCAACGGTAATATTGACTTGGTCAGAATATCGTACAGCTCCGTTTGTGGAAAATCAGTGAGAGTGTTGTTAGTGGATCCTGTGGTGCAATCGGTTAGCGTATTGTGTTTATACAGTAATATATAGCAAATTGATGACAAGGTTGTGAGTTCAAGCCCGACCAGGAGCAAGTATTCTTCTTGAACCCTGTCTATTTCTTGTCCAGAAAAGGAGCATTTATTCAATACACTTAGGAGGACGTTTCAAAATGAATTGGTATGTCATTGAGATAACAGGTCAGAGTGCAGGCACAGCTAGGATTCAAATCCATAGTATTCTGAATCACCAGCTATGCCTGACATGTCAGCAATGCAGGGTGGCAAGCCTGCTCGGAAATCCAAGCGGTTGGCTGTTTGCGTAGTGAGTTGGTACTTCGGCAGAGAAAATAATCGACCTACGCGGGGCTCAACCCACGTCCCTGAGATTAAGTCTCATGCTCTACCGACTGAGCTAGCCAGGTACATCAATTGTAGTACTGACTTGGACCGAATACCGTACAGCTCCGTTTGTGCAAAGTATGGTGATCAGTAAGCATGCTTTGCATAGCTCCTGTGGCGCAGTCGGTTAGCGCGTGGTACTTATACAGCAGTATGCAACGAAGCAATGCCGAGGTTGTGAGTTCGAGCCTCACCAGGAGCAAGTGCTTTTCTTGAACCCTCTACCTGTCTATTTCTTGTCTAGAAAAATAGGATTTATTCAATCTATTTCATAAGGAACTGGTATGTCATTGAGATTAAGAGTCTCATGCTCTACCGACTGAGCTAGCCAGGTACCTCAATGACAATATTGTATTGGTCCGAATATCATACAGCTCCGTTTGTGCAAAATATGGTGATCAGTGAGAGTGTTGTTAATGGATACTGTGGTGTAATCTGTGAGAGTGTTGTACTTATACAGCAGTATACAGCAATTAGATGACAGGCAGGTCAATTGTAGTACTGACTTGGACTGAATATCGTACAGATCTGTTGGTGCAAAATATGGTGATCAGTAAGCATGCTTTGCATAGCTCCTGTGGTTCAGTCGGTTTGCGCCTGGTACTTATACAGCAGTATGCAGCGCAGCAAATGCCGAGGTTGTGGGTTTGAGCCTCCCCAGGAGCAACTTCTTTTCTTGAACCCTCTGCCTGTCTATTTCTTGTCCAGAAAAAGAGGATTTATTCAATCTATTTCATAAGTAATTGGTAAGTCATTGCGATAACAGGTCAGAGTGCAGGGACAGCTACTATTCAAAAGTATAGTCTTCTGCATTACCAGCAATGCCTGACACATCAGCAATGCAGGATGGCAAGCCTGCTCGAAAATCCAAGCGGTTGGCTGTTCGCGAAGTGAGTTGGTACTTTGGCAGAGAAAATAATCACCCAACGTGGGGCTCGAACCCACGACCCTGAGATTAAGAGGCTCATGCTCTACCGACTGAGCTAGCCAGGTACCTCAGTGGTAATCTTGTATTGGTCCGAATATCGTACAGCTCCGTTTGTGCAAAATATGGTGATCAGTGTGAGTGTTGTTAATGGATACTGTGGTGTAATCTGTGAGCGTGTTGTACTTATACAGCAGTATACAGCAATTAGATGACAATGTTGTGCGTTCAAGTTCCACCAGGAGCAAGTATTCTTCTTGAACCCTCTCCCTGTCTATTTCTTGTCCAGAAAAAGACCATTTATTCAATCTATTTCATAAGTAATTGGTATGTCATTGAGATAACAGATCAGACTACAGGCACAGCTACGATTCAAGTCCATAGTCTTCTGTATCACCAGCTATGCCTGACACGTCAGCAATGCAAGGTGGCAAGCCTGCTAGAAAGTCCAGGTGAATGGCTGTTTGCAAAGTGAGTTGGTGCTTCGGCTCACACAAGAATCACCCCATTTGTGGTATCGACCCTACGATTCTGAGGTTAAGAGGCTCATGCTCAAATGTCTGAGCTTGCCAGGCAGGTCAATTGTAGTACTGACTTGGACCGAATATCGTACAGATATGTTGGTGCAAAATATGGTGATCAGTAAGCATGGTTTGCATAGCTCCTGTGGTTCAGTCGGTTGGCGCCTGGTACTTATACAGCAGTATGCAGTGCAGCAAATGCCGAGGTTGTGGGTTTGAGCCTCACAAGGAGCAACTTATTTTCTTGAACCCTCTGCCTGTCTATTTCTTGTCCAGAAAAAGAGGATTTATTCAATCTATTTCATAAGTAATTGGTAAGTCATTGCAATAACAGGTCAGAGTAGAGGGACAGCTACTATTCAAATGTATAGTCTTCTGCATTACCAGCAATGCCTGACACATCAGCAATGCAGGATGGCAAGCCTGCTCGAAAATCCAAGCGGTTGGCTGTTCGCGAAGTGAGTTGGTACTTTGGCAGAGAAAATAATCACCCAACGTGGGGCTCGAACCCACGACCCTGAGATTAAGAGGCTCATGCTCTACCGACTGAGCTAGCCAGGTACCTCAGTGGTAATCTTGTATTGGTCCGAATATCGTACAGCTCCGTTTGTGCAAAATATGGTGATCAGTGTGAGTGTTGTTAATGGATACTGTGGTGTAATCTGTGAGCGTGTTGTACTTATACAGCAGTATACAGCAATTAGATGACAATGTTGTGCGTTCAAGTTCCACCAGGAGCAAGTATTCTTCTTGAACCCTCTCCCTGTCTATTTCTTGTCCAGAAAAAGACCATTTATTCAATCTATTTCATAAGTAATTGGTATGTCATTGAGATAACAGATCAGACTACAGGCACAGCTACGATTCAAGTCCATAGTCTTCTGTATCAACAGCTATGCCTGACACGTCAGCAATGCAAGGTGGCAAGCCTGCTAGAAAGTCCAGGTGAATGGCTGTTTGCAAAGTGAGTTGGTGCTTCGGCTCACACAAGAATCACCCCATTTGTGGTATCGACCCTACGATTCTGAGGTTAAGAGGCTCATGCTCAAATGTCTGAGCTTGCCAGGCAGGTCAATTGTAGTACTGACTTGGACCGAATATCGTACAGATATGTTGGTGCAAAATATGGTGATCAGTAAGCATGGTTTGCATAGCTCCTGTGGTTCAGTCGGTTGGCGCCTGGTACTTATACAGCAGTATGCAGTGCAGCAAATGCCGAGGTTGTGGGTTTGAGCCTCACAAGGAGCAACTTATTTTCTTGAACCCTCTGCCTGTCTATTTCTTGTCCAGAAAAAGAGGATTTATTCAATCTATTTCATAAGTAATTGGTAAGTCATTGCAATAACAGGTCAGAGTAGAGGGACAGCTACTATTCAAATGTATAGTCTTCTGCATTACCAGCAATGCCTGACACATCAGCAATGCAGGATGGCAAGCCTGCTCGAAAATCCAAGCGGTTGGCTGTTCGCGAAGTGAGTTGGTACTTTGGCAGAGAAAATAATCACCCAACGTGGGGCTCGAACCCACGACCCTGAGATTAAGAGGCTCATGCTCTACCGACTGAGCTAGCCAGGTACCTCAGTTGTAATCTTGTATTGGTCCGAATATCGTACAGCTCCGTTTGTGCAAAATATGGTGATCAGTGTGAGTGTTGTTAATGGATACTGTGGTGTAATCTGTGAGCGTGTTGTACTTATACAGCAGTATACAGCAATTAGATGACAATGTTGTGCGTTCAAGTTCCACCAGGAGCAAGTATTCTTCTTGAACCCTCTCCCTGTCTATTTCTTGTCCAGAAAAAGACCATTTATTCAATCTATTTCATAAGTAATTGGTATGTCATTGAGATAACAGATCAGACTACAGGCACAGCTACGATTCAAGTCCATAGTCTTCTGTATCACCAGCTATGCCTGACACGTCAGCAATGCAAGGTGGCAAGCCTGCTAGAAAGTCCAGGTGAATGGCTGTTTGCAAAGTGAGTTGGTGCTTCGGCTCACACAAGAATCACCCCATTTGTGGTATCGACCCTACGATTCTGAGGTTAAGAGGCTCATGCTCAAATGTCTGAGCTTGCCAGGCAGGTCAATTGTAGTACTGACTTGGACCGAATATCGTACAGATATGTTGGTGCAAAATATGGTGATCAGTAAGCATGGTTTGCATAGCTCCTGTGGTTCAGTCGGTTGGCGCCTGGTACTTATACAGCAGTATGCAGTGCAGCAAATGCCGAGGTTGTGGGTTTGAGCCTCACAAGGAGCAACTTATTTTCTTGAACCCTCTGCCTGTCTATTTCTTGTCCAGAAAAAGAGGATTTATTCAATCTATTTCATAAGTAATTGGTAAGTCATTGCAATAACAGGTCAGAGTAGAGGGACAGCTACTATTCAAATGTATAGTCTTATGCATTACCAGCAATGCCTGACAGATCAGCAATGCAGGATGGCAAGCCTGCTCGAAAATCCAAGCGGTTGGCTGTTCGCGAAGTGAGTTGGTACTTCGGCAGAGAAAAATATCGTACAGCTCCGTTTGTGCAAAACATGGTGATCAGTGAGAGTGTTGTTAATGGATTCTGTGGTGTAATCTGTGAGCGTGTTGTACTTATACAGCAGTATACAGCAATTAGATGACAAGGTTGTGCGTTCAAGCTCCACCAGGAGCAAGTATTCTTCTTGAACCCTCTCCCTGTCTATTTCTTGTCCAGAAAAGGAGCATTTATTCAATCTATTTCATAAGTAATTGGTATGTCATTGAGATAACAGGTCAGACTACAGGTACAGCTACGATTCAAGTCCATAGTCTTCTGCATTACCAGCAATGCCTGACACATCAGCAATGCAGGATGGCAAGCCTGCTCGAAAGTCCAGGTGAATGGCTGTTTGCAAAGTGAGTTGGTGCTTCGGCTCATACAAGAATCACCCCATTTGTGGTATCGACCCTACGATTCTGAGGTTAAGAGGCTCATGCTCAAATGTCTGAGCTTGCCAGGCAGGTCAATTGTAGTACTGACTTGGACCGAATATCGTACAGATATGTTGGTGCAAAATATGGTGATAAGTAAGCATGATTTGCATAGCTCCTGTGGTTCAGTCGGTTGGCATGTTGTACTTATACAGCAATATGCAGTGCAGCAAATGCCGAGTTTGTGGGTTCGAGCCTCACCAGGAGCAACTTCTTTTCTTGAACCCTCTGCCTGTCTATTTCTTGTCCAGAAAAAGAGGATTTATTCAATCTATTTCATAAGTAATTGGTATGTCATTGCAGAAACAGGTCAGAGTGCAGGGACAGCTACTATTCATATATATAGTCTTCTGCATTACCAGCAATGCCTGACACATCAGCAATGCAAGCCTGCTCGAAAGTCCAGGTGAATGGCTGTTTGCAAAGTGAGTTGGTGCTTCGGCTCATACAAGAATCACCCCATTTGTGGTATCGACCCTACGATTCTGAGGTTAAGAGGCTCATGCTCAAATGTCTGAGCTTGCCAGGCAGGTCAATTGTAGTACTGACTTGGACCGAATATCGTACAGATATGTTGGTGCAAAATATGGTGATAAGTAAGCATGATTTGCATAGCTCCTGTGGTTCAGTCGGTTGGCATGTTGTACTTATACAGCAATATGCAGTGCAGCAAATGCCGAGTTTGTGGGTTCGAGCCTCACCAGGAGCAACTTCTTTTCTTGAACCCTCTGCCTGTCTATTTCTTGTCCAGAAAAAGAGGATTTATTCAATCTATTTCATAAGTAATTGGTATGTCATTGCAGAAACAGGTCAGAGTGCAGGGACAGCTACTATTCATATATATAGTCTTCTGCATTACCAGCAATGCCTGACACATCAGCAATGCAAGACTGCTCGAAAATCCAAGCTGTTGGCTGTTGGCAAAGTGAGTTGGTACTTTGGCAGAGAAAACGATCACCCAACGTGGGGCTCGAACCCACAACCCTGAGATTTAAAGTCTCATGCTCTACCGACTGAGCTAGCCGGGTACCTCTATGATAATATTGTATTAGTCCGAATATCGTACAGCTCCGTTTGTGCAAAATATGGTGATCAGTGAGAGTGTTGTTAATGGATACTGTGGTGTAATCTGTGAGCGTGTTGTACTTATACAGCAGTATACAGCAATTAGATGACAAGGTTGTGCGTTCAAGCTCCACCAGGAGCAAGTATTCTTCTTGAACCCTCTCCCTGTCTATTTCTTGTCCAGAAAAGGAGCATTTTTTCAATCTATTTCATAAGTAATTGGTATGTCATTGAGATAACAGGTCAGACTACAGGCACAGCTACGATTCAAATCCATAGTCTTCTGCATTACCAGCAATGCCTGACACATCAGCAATGCAGGATGGCAAGCCTGCTCGAAAATCCAAGCGGTTGGCTTTTCGCAAAGTGAGTTGGTACATCGGCTGAGAAAATAATCACCCAACGTGGGGCTCGAACCCACGACCCTGAGATTATTAAGAGTCTCATGCTCTACCGACTGAGCTAGCCAGGTACCTCAACGACAATATTGTATTGGTCCGAATATCGTACAGCTCCGTTTGTGCAAAATATGGTGATCAGTGAGAGTGTTGTTAATGGATACTGTGGTGTAATCTGTGAGCGTGTTGTATTTATACAGCAGTATACAGCAATTAGATGACAGGCAGGTCAATTGTAGTACTGACTTGGACTGAATATCGTACAGATCTGTTGGTGCAAAATATGGTGATCAGTAAGCATGCTTTGCATAGCTCCTGTGGTTCAGTCTGTTTGCGCCTGGTACTTATACAGCAGTATGCAGCGCAGCAAATGCCGAGGTTGTGGGTTTGAGCCTCCCCAGGAGCAACTTCTTTTCTTGAACCCTCTGCCTGTCTATTTCTTGTCCAGAAAAAGAGGATTTATTCAATCTATTTCATAAGTAATTGGTAAGTCATTGCGATAACAGGTCAGAGTGCAGGGACAGCTACTATTCAAAAGTATAGTCTTATGCATTACCAGCAATGCCTGACAGATCAGCAATGCAGGATGGCAAGCCTGCTCGAAAATCCAAGCGGTTGGCTGTTCGCGAAGTGAGTTGGTACTTCGGCAGAGAAAAATATCGTACAGCTCCGTTTGTGCAAAACATGGTGATCAGTGAGAGTGTTGTTAATGGATACTGTGGTGTAATCCGTGAGCGTGTTGTACTTATACAGCAGTATACAGCAATTAGATGACAAGGTTGTGCGTTCAAGCTCCACCAGGAGCAAGTATTCTTCTTGAACCCTCTCCCTGTCTATTTCTTCTCCAGAAAAGGAGCATTTTATTCAATACACTTAGGAGTACGTTTCATAATTAATTGGTATGTCATTGAGATAACAGGTCAGAGTGCAGGGACAGCTACTATTCAAAAGTATAGTCTTCTGCATTACCAGCAATGCCTGACACATCAGCAATGCAGGATGGCAAGCCTGCTCGAAAATCCAAGCGGTTGGCTGTTCGCGAAGTGAGTTGGTACTTTGGCAGAGAAAATAATCACCCAACGTGGGGCTCGAACCCACGACCCTGAGATTAAGAGTCTCATGCTCTACCGACTGAGCTAGCCAGGTACCTCAGTGGTAATCTTGTATTGGTCCGAATATCGTACAGCTCCGTTTGTGCAAAATATGGTGATCAGTGAGAGTGTTGTTAATGGATACTGTGGTGTAATCTGTGAGCGTGTTGTACTTATACAGCAGTATACAGCAATTAGATGACAAGGTTGTGCGTTCAAGCTCCACCAGGAGCAAGTATTCTTCTTGAACCCTCTCCCTGTCTATTTCTTGTCCAGAAAAGGAGCATTTATTCAATCTATTTCATAAGTAATTGGTAAGTCATTGCAATAACAGGTCAGAGTAGAGGGACAGCTACTATTCAAATGTATAGTCTTATGCATTACCAGCAATGCCTGACAGATCAGCAATGCAGGATGGCAAGCCTGCTCGAAAATCCAAGCGGTTGGCTGTTCGCGAAGTGAGTTGGTACTTCGGCAGAGAAAAATATCGTACAGCTCCGTTTGTGCAAAACATGGTGATCAGTGAGAGTGTTGTTAATGGATACTGTGGTGTAATCCGTGAGCGTGTTGTACTTATACAGCAGTATACAGCAATTAGATGACAAGGTTGTGCGTTCAAGCTCCACCAGGAGCAAGTATTCTTCTTGAACCCTCTCCCTGTCTATTTCTTCTCCAGAAAAGGAGCATTTTATTCAATACACTTAGGAGTACGTTTCATAATTAATTGGTATGTCATTGAGATAACAGGTCAGAGTGCAGGGACAGCTACTATTCAAAAGTATAGTCTTCTGCATTACCAGCAATGCCTGACACATCAGCAATGCAGGATGGCAAGCCTGCTCGAAAATCCAAGCGGTTGGCTGTTCGCGAAGTGAGTTGGTACTTTGGCAGAGAAAATAATCACCCAACGTGGGGCTCGAACCCACGACCCTGAGATTAAGAGTCTCATGCTCTACCGACTGAGCTAGCCAGGTACCTCAATGGTAATCTTGTATTGGTCCGAATATCGTACAGCTCCGTTTGTGCAAAATATGGTGATCAGTGAGAGTGTTGTTAATGGATACTGTGGTGTAATCTGTGAGCGTGTTGTACTTATACAGCAGTATACAGCAATTAGATGACAAGGTTGTGCGTTCAAGCTCCACCAGGAGCAAGTATTCTTCTTGAACCCTCTCCCTGTCTATTTCTTGTCCAGAAAAGGAGCATTTATTCAATCTATTTCATAAGTAATTGGTATGTCATTGAGATAACAGGTCAGACTACAGGCACAGCTACGATTCAAGTCCATAGTCTTCTGTATCACCAGCTATGCCTGACACGTCAGCAATGCAAGTTGGCAAGCCTGCTCGAAAGTCCAGGTGAATGGCTGTTTGCAAAGTCAGTTGGTGCTTCGGCTCAGACAAGAATCACCCCATTTGTGGTATCGACCCTACGATTCTGAGGTTAAGAGGCTCATGCTCAAATGTCTGAGCTTGCCAGGCAGGTCAATTGTGGTATGTCATTGCAATAACAGGTCAGAGTAGAGGGACAGCTACTATTCAAATGTATAGTCTTCTGCATTACCAGCAATGCCTGACAGATCAGCAATGCAGGATGGCAAGCCTGCTCGAAAATCCAAGCGGTTGGCTGTTCGCGAAGTGAGTTGGTACTTCGGCAGAGAAAAATATCGTACAGCTCCGTTTGTGCAAAACATGGTGATCAGTGAGAGTGTTGTTAATGGATACTGTGGTGTAATCTGTGAGCGTGTTGTACTTATACAGCAGTATACAGCAATTAGATGACAAGGTTGTGCGTTCAAGCTCCACCAGGAGCAAGTATTCTTCTTGAACCCTCTCCCTGTCTATTTCTTCTCCAGAAAAGGAGCATTTTATTCAATACACTTAGGAGGACGTTTCATAATTAATTGGTATGTCATTGAGATAACAGGTCAGAGTGCAGGGACAACTACTATTCAAATGTATAGTCTTCTGCATTACCAGCAATGCCTGACACATCAGCAATGCAGGAGGGCAAGCCTGCTCGAAAATCCAAGCGGTTGGCTGTTTGCGAAGTGAGTTGGTACTTCGGCAGAGAAAATAATCGAACTAAGCGGGGCTCAACCCACGGCCCTGAGATTAAGAGGCTCATGCTCTACCGACTGAGCTAGCCAGGTACATCAATTGTAGTACTGACTTGGACCGAATACCGTACAGCTCCGTTTGTGCAAAATATGGTGATCAGTAAGCATGCTTTGCATAGCTCCTGTGGCGCAGTCGGTTAGCGTGTGGTACTTATACAGCAGTATGCAACGAAGCAATGCCGAGGTTGTGAGTTTGAGCCTCACCAGGAGCAAGTGCTTTTCTTGAACCCTCTACCTGTCTATTTCTTGTCTAGAAAAATAGGATTTATTCAATCTATTTCATAAGGAACTGGTATGTCATTGAGATTAAGAGTCTCATGCTCTACCGACTGAGCTAGCCAGGTACCTCAATGACAATATTGTATTGGTCCGAATATCATACAGCTCCGTTTGTGCAAAATATGGTGATCAGTGAGAGTGTTGTTAATGGATACTGTGGTGTAATCTGTGAGCGTGTTGTACTTATACAGCAGTATACAGCAATTAGATGACAGGCAGGTCAATTGTAGTACTGACTTGGACTGAATATCGTACAGATCTGTTGGTGCAAAATATGGTGATCAGTAAGCATGCTTTGCATAGCTCCTGTGGTTCAGTCGGTTTGCGCCTGGTACTTATACAGCAGTATGCAGCGCAGCAAATGCCGAGGTTGTGGGTTTGAGCCTCCCCAGGAGCAAGTATTCTTCTTGAACCCTCTCCCTGTCTATTTCTTGTCCAGAAAAGGAGCATTTATTCAATCTATTTCATAAGTAATTGGTATGTCATTGAGATAACAGGTCAGACTACAAGCACAGCTACGATTCAAGTCCATAGTCTTCTGCATTACCAGCAATGCCTGACACATCAGCAATGCAGGATGGCAAGCCTGCTCGAAAATCCAAGCGGTTGGCTTTTCGCGAAGTGAGTTGGTGCTTCGGCTCAGACAAGAATCACCCCATTTGTGGTATCGACCCTACGATTCTGAGGTTAAGAGGCTCA
The DNA here is from genome assembly GCF_013265735.2 of Oncorhynchus mykiss. Taxonomy (NCBI): domain Eukaryota; kingdom Metazoa; phylum Chordata; class Actinopteri; order Salmoniformes; family Salmonidae; genus Oncorhynchus; species Oncorhynchus mykiss. Next base: position 3,512,656 of record NC_048584.1, read on the forward strand.
TGCTCAAATGTCTGAGCTTGCCAGGCAGGTCAATTGTAGTACTGACTTGGACTGAATATCGTACAGATCTGTTGGTGCAAAATATGGTGATCAGTAAGCATGCTTTGCATAGCTCCTGTGGTTCAGTCGGTTTGCGCCTGGTACTTATACAGCAGTATGCAGCGCAGCAAATGCCGAGGTTGTGGGTTTGAGCCTCCCCAGGAGCAACTTATTTTCTTGAACCCTCTGCCTGTCTATTTCTTGTCCAGAAAAAGAGGATTTATTCAATCTATTTCATAAGTAATTGGTAAGTCATTGCGATAACAGGTCAGAGTGCAGGGACAGCTACTATTCAATAGTATAGTCTTCTGCATTACCAGCAATGCCTGACACATCAGCAATGCAGGATGGCAAGCCTGCTCGAAAATCCAAGCGGTTTGCTGTTCGCGAAGTGAGTTGGTACTTTGGCAGAGAAAATAATCACCCAACGTGGGGCTCGAACCCACGACCCTGAGATTAAGAGTCTCATGCTCTACCGACTGAGCTAGCCAGGTACCTCAATGGTAATCTTGTATTGGTCCGAATATCGTACAGCTCCGTTTGTGCAAAATATGGTGATCAGTGAGAGTGTTGTTAATGGATACTGTGGTGTAATCTGTGAGCGTGTTGTACTTATACAGCAGTATACAGCAATTAGATGACAAGGTTGTGCGTTCAAGCTCCACCAGGAGCAAGTATTCTTCTTGAACCCTCTCCCTGTCTATTTCTTGTCCAGAAAAGGAGCATTTATTAAATCTATTTCATAAGTAATTGGTATGTCATTGAGATAACAGGTCAGACTACAAGCACAGCTACGATTCAAGTCCATAGTCTTCTGCATTACCAGCAATGCCTGACACATCAGCAATGCAGGATGGCAAGCCTGCTCGAAAATCCAAGCGGTTGGCTTTTCGCGAAGTGAGTTGGTGCTTCGGCTCAGACAAGAATCACCCCATTTGTGGTATCGACCCTACGATTCTGAGGTTAAGAGGCTCATGCTCAAATGTCTGAGCTTGCCAGGCAGGTCAATTGTAGTACTGACTTGGACTGAATATCGTACAGATCTGTTGGTGCAAAATATGGTGATCAGTAAGCATGCTTTGCATAGCTCCTGTGGTTCAGTCGGTTTGCGCCTGGTACTTATACAGCAGTATGCAGCGCAGCAAATGCCGAGGTTGTGGGTTTGAGCCTCCCCAGGAGCAACTTATTTTCTTGAACCCTCTGCCTGTCTATTTCTTGTCCAGAAAAAGAGGATTTATTCAATCTATTTCATAAGTAATTGGTAAGTCATTGCGATAACAGGTCAGAGTGCAGGGACAGCTACTATTCAATAGTATAGTCTTCTGCATTACCAGCAATGCCTGACACATCAGCAATGCAGGATGGCAAGCCTGCTCGAAAATCCAAGCGGTTTGCTGTTCGCGAAGTGAGTTGGTACTTTGGCAGAGAAAATAATCACCCAACGTGGGGCTCGAACCCACGACCCTGAGATTAAGAGTCTCATGCTCTACCGACTGAGCTAGCCAGGTACCTCAATGGTAATCTTGTATTGGTCCGAATATCGTACAGCTCCGTTTGTGCAAAATATGGTGATCAGTGAGAGTGTTGTTAATGGATACTGTGGTGTAATCTGTGAGCGTGTTGTACTTATACAGCAGTATACAGCAATTAGATGACAAGGTTGTGCGTTCAAGCTCCACCAGGAGCAAGTATTCTTCTTGAACCCTCTCCCTGTCTATTTCTTGTCCAGAAAAGGAGCATTTATTCAATCTATTTCATAAGTAATTGGTATGTCATTGAGATAACAGGCCAGACTACAGGCACAGCTACGATTCAAGTCCATAGTCTTCTGCATTACCAGCAATGCCTGACACATCAGCAATGCAGGATGGCAAGCCTGCTCGAAAATCCAAGCGGTTGGCTTTTCGCAAAGTGAGTTGGAACATCGGCTGAGAAAATAATCACCCAACGTGGGGCTCGAACCCACGACCCTGAGATTAAGAGTCTCATGCTCTACCGACTGAGCTAGCCAGGTGCCTGAATGGCAATATTGTATTGGTCTGAATATCGTACAGCTCCGTTTGTGCAAAATATGGTGATCAGTGAGAGTGTTGTTAATGGATACTATGGTGTAATCTGTGAGCGTGTTGTACTTATACAGCAGTATACAGCAATTAGATGACAAGGTTGTGCGTTCAAGCTCCACCAGGAGCAAGTATTCTTCTTGAACCCTCTCCCTGTCTATTTCTTGTCCAGAAAAGGAGCATTTATTAAATCTATTTCATAAGTAATTGGTATGTCATTGAGATAACAGGTCAGACTACAAGCACAGCTACGATTCAAGTCCATAGTCTTCTGCATTACCAGCAATGCCTGACACATCAGCAATGCAGGATGGCAAGCCTGCTCGAAAATCCAAGCGGTTGGCTTTTCGCGAAGTGAGTTGGTGCTTCGGCTCAGACAAGAATCACCCCATTTGTGGTATCGACCCTACGATTCTGAGGTTAAGAGGCTCATGCTCAAATGTCTGAGCTTGCCAGGCAGGTCAATTGTAGTACTGACTTGGACTGAATATCGTACAGATCTGTTGGTGCAAAATATGGTGATCAGTAAGCATGCTTTGCATAGCTCCTGTGGTTCAGTCGGTTTGCGCCTGGTACTTATACAGCAGTATGCAGCGCAGCAAATGCCGAGGTTGTGGGTTTGAGCCTCCCCAGGAGCAACTTATTTTCTTGAACCCTCTGCCTGTCTATTTCTTGTCCAGAAAAAGAGGATTTATTCAATCTATTTCATAAGTAATTGGTAAGTCATTGCGATAACAGGTCAGAGTGCAGGGACAGCTACTATTCAATAGTATAGTCTTCTGCATTACCAGCAATGCCTGACACATCAGCAATGCAGGATGGCAAGCCTGCTCGAAAATCCAAGCGGTTTGCTGTTCGCGAAGTGAGTTGGTACTTTGGCAGAGAAAATAATCACCCAACGTGGGGCTCGAACCCACGACCCTGAGATTAAGAGTCTCATGCTCTACCGACTGAGCTAGCCAGGTACCTCAATGGTAATCTTGTATTGGTCCGAATATCGTACAGCTCCGTTTGTGCAAAATATGGTGATCAGTGAGAGTGTTGTTAATGGATACTGTGGTGTAATCTGTGAGCGTGTTGTACTTATACAGCAGTATACAGCAATTAGATGACAAGGTTGTGCGTTCAAGCTCCACCAGGAGCAAGTATTCTTCTTGAACCCTCTCCCTGTCTATTTCTTGTCCAGAAAAGGAGCATTTATTAAATCTATTTCATAAGTAATTGGTATGTCATTGAGATAACAGGTCAGACTACAAGCACAGCTACGATTCAAGTCCATAGTCTTCTGCATTACCAGCAATGCCTGACACATCAGCAATGCAGGATGGCAAGCCTGCTCGAAAATCCAAGCGGTTGGCTTTTCGCGAAGTGAGTTGGTGCTTCGGCTCAGACAAGAATCACCCCATTTGTGGTATCGACCCTACGATTCTGAGGTTAAGAGGCTCATGCTCAAATGTCTGAGCTTGCCAGGCAGGTCAATTGTAGTACTGACTTGGACTGAATATCGTACAGATCTGTTGGTGCAAAATATGGTGATCAGTAAGCATGCTTTGCATAGCTCCTGTGGTTCAGTCGGTTTGCGCCTGGTACTTATACAGCAGTATGCAGCGCAGCAAATGCCGAGGTTGTGGGTTTGAGCCTCCCCAGGAGCAACTTATTTTCTTGAACCCTCTGCCTGTCTATTTCTTGTCCAGAAAAAGAGGATTTATTCAATCTATTTCATAAGTAATTGGTAAGTCATTGCGATAACAGGTCAGAGTGCAGGGACAGCTACTATTCAATAGTATAGTCTTCTGCATTACCAGCAATGCCTGACACATCAGCAATGCAGGATGGCAAGCCTGCTCGAAAATCCAAGCGGTTTGCTGTTCGCGAAGTGAGTTGGTACTTTGGCAGAGAAAATAATCACCCAACGTGGGGCTCGAACCCACGACCCTGAGATTAAGAGTCTCATGCTCTACCGACTGAGCTAGCCAGGTACCTCAATGGTAATCTTGTATTGGTCCGAATATCGTACAGCTCCGTTTGTGCAAAATATGGTGATCAGTGAGAGTGTTGTTAATGGATACTGTGGTGTAATCTGTGAGCGTGTTGTACTTATACAGCAGTATACAGCAATTAGATGACAAGGTTGTGCGTTCAAGCTCCACCAGGAGCAAGTATTCTTCTTGAACCCTCTCCCTGTCTATTTCTTGTCCAGAAAAGGAGCATTTATTCAATCTATTTCATAAGTAATTGGTATGTCATTGAGATAACAGGCCAGACTACAGGCACAGCTACGATTCAAGTCCATAGTCTTCTGCATTACCAGCAATGCCTGACACATCAGCAATGCAGGATGGCAAGCCTGCTCGAAAATCCAAGCGGTTGGCTTTTCGCAAAGTGAGTTGGAACATCGGCTGAGAAAATAATCACTCAACTTGGGGCTCGAACCCACGATCCTGAGATTAAGAGTCTCATGCTCTACCGACTGAGCTAGCCAGGTGCCTGAATGGTAATCTTGTATTGGTCCGAATATCGTACAGCTCCGTTTGTGCAAAATATGGTGATCAGTGAGAGTGTTGTTAATGGATACTGTGGTGTAATCTGTGAGCGTGTTGTACTTATACAGCAGTATACAGCAATTAGATGACAAGGTTGTGCGTTCAAGCTCCACCAGGAGCAAGTATTCTTCTTGAACCCTCTCCCTGTCTATTTCTTGTCCAGAAAAGGAGCATTTATTAAATCTATTTCATAAGTAATTGGTATGTCATTGAGATAACAGGTCAGACTACAAGCACAGCTACGATTCAAGTCCATAGTCTTCTGCATTACCAGCAGACTACTATTCAATAGTATAGTCTTCTGCATTACCAGCAATGCCTGACACATCAGCAATGCAGGATGGCAAGCCTGCTCGAAAATCCAAGCGGTTTGCTGTTCGCGAAGTGAGTTGGTACTTTGGCAGAGAAAATAATCACCCAACGTGGGGCTCGAACCCACGACCCTGAGATTAAGAGTCTCATGCTCTACCGACTGAGCTAGCCAGGTACCTCAATGGTAATCTTGTATTGGTCCGAATATCGTACAGCTCCGTTTGTGCAAAATATGGTGATCAGTGAGAGTGTTGTTAATGGATACTGTGGTGTAATCTGTGAGCGTGTTGTACTTATACAGCAGTATACAGCAATTAGATGACAAGGTTGTGCGTTCAAGCTCCACCAGGAGCAAGTATTCTTCTTGAACCCTCTCCCTGTCTATTTCTTGTCCAGAAAAGGAGCATTTATTCAATCTATTTCATAAGTAATTGGTATGTCATTGAGATAACAGGTCAGACTACAAGCACAGCTACGATTCAAGTCCATAGTCTTCTGCATTACCAGCAATGCCTGACACATCAGCAATGCAGGATGGCAAGCCTGCTCGAAAATCCAAGCGGTTGGCTTTTCGCGAAGTGAGTTGGTGCTTCGGCTCAGACAAGAATCACCCCATTTGTGGTATCGACCCTACGATTCTGAGGTTAAGAGGCTCATGCTCAAATGTCTGAGCTTGCCAGGCAGGTCAATTGTAGTACTGACTTGGACTGAATATCGTACAGATCTGTTGGTGCAAAATATGGTGATCAGTAAGCATGCTTTGCATAGCTCCTGTGGTTCAGTCGGTTTGCGCCTGGTACTTATACAGCAGTATGCAGCGCAGCAAATGCCGAGGTTGTGGGTTTGAGCCTCCCCAGGAGCAACTTATTTTCTTGAACCCTCTGCCTGTCTATTTCTTGTCCAGAAAAAGAGGATTTATTCAATCTATTTCATAAGTAATTGGTAAGTCATTGCGATAACAGGTCAGAGTGCAGGGACAGCTACTATTCAATAGTATAGTCTTCTGCATTACCAGCAATGCCTGACACATCAGCAATGCAGGATGGCAAGCCTGCTCGAAAATCCAAGCGGTTTGCTGTTCGCGAAGTGAGTTGGTACTTTGGCAGAGAAAATAATCACCCAACGTGGGGCTCGAACCCACGACCCTGAGATTAAGAGTCTCATGCTCTACCGACTGAGCTAGCCAGGTACCTCAATGGTAATCTTGTATTGGTCCGAATATCGTACAGCTCCGTTTGTGCAAAATATGGTGATCAGTGAGAGTGTTGTTAATGGATACTGTGGTGTAATCTGTGAGCGTGTTGTACTTATACAGCAGTATACAGCAATTAGATGACAAGGTTGTGCGTTCAAGCTCCACCAGGAGCAAGTATTCTTCTTGAACCCTCTCCCTGTCTATTTCTTGTCCAGAAAAGGAGCATTTATTCAATCTATTTCATAAGTAATTGGTATGTCATTGAGATAACAGGCCAGACTACAGGCACAGCTACGATTCAAGTCCATAGTCTTCTGCATTACCAGCAATGCCTGACACATCAGCAATGCAGGATGGCAAGCCTGCTCGAAAATCCAAGCGGTTGGCTTTTCGCAAAGTGAGTTGGAACATCGGCTGAGAAAATAATCACCCAACGTGGGGCTCGAACCCACGACCCTGAGATTAAGAGTCTCATGCTCTACCGACTGAGCTAGCCAGGTGCCTGAATGGCGATATTGTATTGGTCCGAATATCGTACAGCTCCGTTTGTGCAAAATATGGTGATCAGTGAGAGTGTTGTTAATGGATACTGTGGTGTAATCTGTGAGCGTGTTGTACTTATACAGCAGTATACAGCAATTAGATGACAAGGTTGTGCGTTCAAGCTCCACCAGGAGCAAGTATTCTTCTTGAACCCTCTCCCTGTCTATTTCTTGTCCAGAAAAGGAGCATTTATTCAATCTATTTCATAAGTAATTGATATGTCATTGAGATAACAGGTCAGACTACAGGCACAGCTACGATTCAAGTCCATAGTCTTCTGTATCACCAGCTATGCCTGACACGTCAGCAATGCAAGGTGGCAAGCCTGCTCGAAAGTCCAGGTGAATGGCTGTTTGCAAAGTGAGTTGGTGCTACGGCTCAGACAAGAATCACCCCATTTGTGGTATCGACCCTACGATTCTGAGGTTAAGAGGCTCATGCTCAAATGTCTGAGCTTGCCAGGCAGGTCAATTGTAGTACTGACTTGGACTGAATATCGTACAGATCTGTTGGTGCAAAATATGGTGATCAGTAAGCATGCTTTGCATAGCTCCTGTGGTTCAGTCGGTTTGCGCCTGGTACTTATACAGCAGTATGCAGCGCAGCAAATGCCGAGGTTGTGGGTTTGAGCCTCCCCAGGAGCAACTTATTTTCTTGAACCCTCTGCCTGTCTATTTCTTGTCCAGAAAAGGAGCATTTATTCAATCTATTTCATAAGTCATTGGTATGTCATTGCGATAACAGGTCAGAGTGCAGGGACAGCTACTATTCAAAAGTATAGTCTTCTGCATTACCAGCAATGCCTGACACATCAGCAATGCAGGATGGCAAGCCTGCTCGAAAATCCAAGCGGTTGGCTGTTCGCGAAGTGAGTTGGTACTTTGGCAGAGAAAATAATCACCCAACGTGGGGCTCGAACCCACGACCCTGAGATTAAGAGTCTCATGCTCCACCGACTGAGCTAGCCAGGTACCTCAATGGTAATCTTGTATTGGTCCGAATATCGTACAGCTCCGTTTGTGCAAAATATGGTGATCAGTGAGAGTGTTGTTAATGGATACTGTGGTGTAATCTGTGAGCGTGTTGTACTTATACAGCAGTATACAGCAATTAGATGACAAGGTTGTGCGTTCAAGCTCCACCAGGAGCAAGTATTCTTCTTGAACCCTCTCCCTGTCTATTTCTTGTCCAGAAAAGGAGCATTTATTCAATCTATTTCATAAGTAATTGGTATGTAATTGAGATAACAGATCAGACTACAGGCACAGCTACGATTCAAGTCCATAGTCTTCTGCATTACCAGCAATGCCTGACACATCAGCAATGCAGGATGGCAAGCCTGCTCGAAAATCCAAGCGGTTGGCTTTTCGCGAAGTGAGTTGGTACATCGGCTGAGAAAATAATCACCCAACGTGGGGCTCGAACCCACGACCCTGAGATTAAGAGTCTCATGCTCTACCGACTGAGCTAGCCAGGTACCTCAATGGAAATATTGTATTGGTCCGAATATCTTACAGCTCCGTTTGTGCAAAATATGGTGATCAGTGAGAGTGTTGTTAATGGATACTGTGGTGTAATCTGTGAGCGTGTTGTACTTATACAGCAGTATACAGCAATTAGATGACAAGGTTGTGCGTTCAAGCTCCACCAGGAGCAAGTATTCTTCTTGAACCCTCTCCCTGTCTATTTCTTGTCCAGAAAAGGAGCATTTATTCAATCTATTTCATAAGTAATTGGTAAGTCATTGCGATAACAGGTCAGAGTGCAGGGACAGCTACTATTCAAAAGTATAGTCTTCTGCATTACCAGCAATGCCTGACACATCAGCAATGCAGGATGGCAAGCCTGCTCGAAAATCCAAGCGGTTGGCTTTTCGCGAAGTGAGTTGGTACATCGGCTGAGAAAATAATCACCCAACGTGGGGCTCGAACCCACGACCCTGAGATTAAGAGTCTCATGCTCTACCGACTGAGCTAGCCAGGTACCTCAGTGGTAACCTTGTATTGGTCCGAATATCGTACAGCTCCGTTTGTGCAAAATATGGTGATCAGTGAGAGTGTTGTTAATGGATACTGTGGTGTAATCTGTGAGCGTGTTGTACTTATACAGCAGTATACAGCAATTAGATGACAAGGTTGTGCGTTCAAGCTCCACCAGGAGCAAGTATTCTTCTTGAACCCTCTCCCTGTCTATTTCTTGTCCAGAAAAGGAGCATTTATTCAATCTATTTCATAAGTAATTGGTAAGTCATTGCGATAACAGGTCAGAGTGCAGGGACAGCTACTATTCAAAAGTATAGTCTTCTGCATTACCAGCAATGCCTGACACATCAGCAATGCAGGATGGCAAGCCTGCTCGAAAATCCAAGCGGTTGGCTTTTCGCGAAGTGAGTTGGTACATCGGCTGAGAAAATAATCACCCAACGTGGGGTCGAACCCACGACCCTGAGATTAAGAGTCTCATGCTCTACCTACTGAGCAAGCCAGGTACCTCAATGGTAATCTTGTATTGGTCCGAATATCGTACAGCTCCGTTTGTGCAAAATATGGTGATCAGTGAGAGTGTTGTTAATGGATACTGTGGTGTAATCTGTGAGCGTGTTGTACTTATACAGCAGTATACAGCAATTAGATGACAAGGTTGTGCGTTCAAGCTCCACCAGGAGCAAGTATTCTTCTTGAACCCTCTCCCTGTCTATTTCTTGTCCAGAAAAGGAGCATTTATTCAATCTATTTCATAAGTAATTGGTAAGTCATTGCGATAACAGGTCAGAGTGCAGGGACAGCTACTATTCAAAAGTATAGTCTTCTGCATTACCAGCAATGCCTGACACATCAGCAATGCAGGATGGCAAGCCTGCTCGAAAATCCAAGCGGTTGGCTGTTCGCGAAGTGAGTTGGTACTTTGGCAGAGAAAATAATCACCCAACGTGGGGCTCGAACCCACGACCCTGAGATTAAGAGTCTCATGCTCTACCGACTGAGCTAGCCAGGTACCTCAGTGGTAATCTTGTATTGGTCCGAATATCGTACAGCTCCGTTTGTGCAAAATATGGTGATCAGTGAGAGTGTTGTTAATGGATACTGTGGTGTAATCTGTGAGCGTGTTGTACTTATACAGCAGTATACAGCAATTAGATGACAAGGTTGTGCGTTCAAGCTCCACCAGGAGCAAGTATTCTTCTTGAACCCTCTCCCTGTCTATTTCTTGTCCAGAAAAGGAGCATTTATTCAATCTATTTCATAAGTAATTGGTATGTCATTGAGATAACAGGTCAGACTACAGGCACAGCTACGATTCAAGTCCATAGTCTTCTGCATTACCAGCAATGCCTGACACATCAGCAATGCAGGATGGCAAGCCTGCTCGAAAATCCAAGCGGTTGGCTTTTCGCGAAGTGAGTTGGTACATCGGCTGAGAAAATAATCACCGAACGTGGGGCTCGAACCCACGACCCTGAGATTAAGAGTCTCATGCTCTACCGACTGAGCTAGCCAGGTACCTGAATGGCAATATTGTATTGGTCCGAATATCGTACAGCTCCGTTTGTGCAAAATATGGTGATCAGTGAGAGTGTTGTTAATGGATACTGTGGTGTAATCTGTGAGCGTGTTGTACTTATACAGCAGTATACAGCAATTAGATGACAAGGTTGTGCGTTCAAGCTCCACCAGGAGCAAGTATTCTTCTTGAACCCTCTCCCTGTCTATTTCTTGTCCAGAAAAGGAGCATTTATTAAATCTATTTCATAAGTAATTGGTATGTAATTGAGATAACAGATCAGACTACAGGCACAGCTACGATTCAAGTCCATAGTCTTCTGCATTACCAGCAATGCCTGACACATCAGCAATGCAGGATGGCAAGCCTGCTCGAAAATCCAAGCGGTTGGCTTTTCGCGAAGTGAGTTGGTACATCGGCTGAGAAAATAATCACCCAACGTGGGGCTCGAACCCACGACCCTGAGATTAAGAGTCTCATGCTCTACCGACTGAGCTAGCCAGGTACCTCAATGGCAATATTGTATTGGTCCGAATATCGTACAGCTCCGTTTGTGCAAAATATGGTGATCAGTGAGAGTGTTGTTAATGGATACTGTGGTGTAATCTGTGAGCGTGTTGTACTTATACAGCAGTATACAGCAATTAGATGACAAGGTTGTGCGTTCAAGCTCCACCAGGAGCAAGTATTCTTCTTGAACCCTCTCCCTGTCTATTTCTTGTCCAGAAAAGGAGCATTTATTCAATCTATTTCATAAGTAATTGGTAAGTCATTGCGATAACAGGTCAGAGTGCAGGGACAGCTACTATTCAAAAGTATAGTCTTCTGCATTACCAGCAATGCCTGACACATCAGCAATGCAGGATGGCAAGCCTGCTCGAAAATCCAAGCGGTTGGCTGTTCGCGAAGTGAGTTGGTACTTTGGCAGAGAAAATAATCACCCAACGTGGGGCTCGAACCCACGACCCTGAGATTAAGAGTCTCATGCTCTACCGACTGAGCTAGCCAGGTACCTCAGTGGTAATCTTGTATTGGTCCGAATATCGTACAGCTCCGTTTGTGCAAAATATGGTGATCAGTGAGAGTGTTGTTAATGGATACTGTGGTGTAATCTGTGAGCGTGTTGTACTTATACAGCAGTATACAGCAATTAGATGACAAGGTTGTGCGTTCAAGCTCCACCAGGAGCAAGTATTCTTCTTGAACCCTCTCCCTGTCTATTTCTTGTCCAGAAAAGGAGCATTTATTCAATCTATTTCATAAGTAATTGGTATGTCATTGAGATAACAGGTCAGACTACAGGCACAGCTACGATTCAAGTCCATAGTCTTCTGCATTACCAGCAATGCCTGACACATCAGCAATGCAGGATGGCAAGCCTGCTCGAAAATCCAAGCGGTTGGCTTTTCGCGAAGTGAGTTGGTACATCGGCTGAGAAAATAATCACCGAACGTGGGGCTCGAACCCACGACCCTGAGATTAAGAGTCTCATGCTCTACCGACTGAGCTAGCCAGGTACCTGAATGGCAATATTGTATTGGTCCGAATATCGTACAGCTCCGTTTGTGCAAAATATGGTGATCAGTGAGAGTGTTGTTAATGGATACTGTGGTGTAATCTGTGAGCGTGTTGTACTTATACAGCAGTATACAGCAATTAGATGACAAGGTTGTGCGTTCAAGCTCCACCAGGAGCAAGTATTCTTCTTGAACCCTCTCCCTGTCTATTTCTTGTCCAGAAAAGGAGCATTTATTAAATCTATTTCATAAGTAATTGGTATGTAATTGAGATAACAGATCAGACTACAGGCACAGCTACGATTCAAGTCCATAGTCTTCTGCATTACCAGCTATGCCTGACACGTCAGCAATGCAAGGTGGCAAGCCTGCTCGAAAGTCCAGGTGAATGGCTGTCTGCAAAGTGAGTTGGTGATTCGGCTCAGACAAGAATCACCCCATTTGTGGTATCGACCCTACGATTCTGAGGTTAAGAGGCTCATGCTCAAATGTCTGAGCTTGCCAGGCAGGTCAATTGTAGTACTGACTTGGACTGAATATCGGACAGATCTGTTGGTGCAAAATATGGTGATCAGTAAGCATGCTTTGCATAGCTCCTGTGGTTCAGTCGGTTTGCGCCTGGTACTTATACAGCAGTATGCAGCGCAGCAATTGCCGAGGTTGTGGGTTTGAGCCTCCCCAGGAGCAACTTCTTTTCTTGAACCCTCTGCCTGTCTATTTCTTGTCCAGAAAAAGAGGATTTATTCAATCTATTTCATAAGTAATTGGTAAGTCATTGCGATAACAGGTCAGAGTGCAGGGACAGCTACTATTCAAAAGTATAGTCTTCTGCATTACCAGCAATGCCTGACACATCAGCAATGCAGGATGGCAAGCCTGCTCGAAAATCCAAGCAGTTGGCTGTTCGCGAAGTGAGTTGGTACTTTGGCAGAGAAAATAATCACCCAACGTGGGGCTCGAACCCACGACCGTGAGATTAAGAGTCTCATGCTCTACCGACTGAGCTAGCCAGGTCCCTCGATGGTAATCTTGTATTGGTCCGAATATCGTACAGCTCCGTTTGTGCAAAATATGGTGATCAGTGTGAGTGTTGTTAATGGATACTGTGGTGTAATCTGTGAGCGTGTTGTACTTATACAGCAGTATACAGCAATTAGATGACAAGGTTGTGCGTTCAAGCTCCACCAGGAGCAAGTATTCTTCTTGAACCCTCTCCCTGTCTATTTCTTGTCCAGAAAAGGAGCATTTATTCAATCTATTTCATAAGTAATTGGTAAGTCATTGCGATAACAGGTCAGAGTGCAGGGACAGCTACTATTCAAAAGTATAGTCTTCTGCATTACCAGCAATGCCTGACACATCAGCAATGCAGGATGGCAAGCCTGCTCGAAAATCCAAGCGGTTGGCTTTTCGCGCAGTGATTTGGTACATCGGCTGAGAAAATAATCACCCAACGTGGGGCTCGAACCCACGACCCTGAGATTAAGAGTTTCATGCTCTACCTACTGAGCAAGCCAGGTACCTCAATGGTAATCTTGTATTGGTCCGAATATCGTACAGCTCCGTTTGTGCAAAATATGGTGATCAGTGAGAGTGTTGTTAATGGATACTGTGGTGTAATCTGTGAGCGTGTTGTACTTATACAGCAGTATACAGCAATTAGATGACAAGGTTGTGCGTTCAAGCTCCACCAGGAGCAAGTATTCTTCTTGAACCCTCTCCCTGTCTATTTCTTGTCCAGAAAAGGAGCATTTATTCAATCTATTTCATAAGTAATTGGTAAGTCATTGCGATAACAGGTCAGAGTGCAGGGACAGCTACTATTCAAAAGTATAGTCTTCTGCATTACCAGCAATGCCTGACACATCAGCAATGCAGGATGGCAAGCCTGCTCGAAAATCCAAGCGGTTGGCTGTTCGCGAAGTGAGTTGGTACTTTGGCAGAGAAAATAATCACCCAACGTGGGGCTCGAACCCACGACCCTGAGATTAAGAGTCTCATGCTCTACCGACTGAGCTAGCCAGGTACCTCAATGGCAATATTGTATTGGTCCGAATATCGTACAGCTCCGTTTGTGCAAAATATGGTGATCAGTGAGAGTGTTGTTAATGGATACTGTGGTGTAATCTGTGAGCGTGTTGTACTTATACAGCAGTATACAGCAATTAGATGACAAGGTTGTGCGTTCAAGCTCCACCAGGAGCAAGTATTCTTCTTGAACCCTCTCCCTGTCTATTTCTTGTCCAGAAAAGGAGCATTTATTCAATCTATTTCATAAGTAATTGGTATGTCATTGAGATAACAGGTCAGACTACAGGCACAGCTACGATTCAAGTCCATAGTCTTCTGTATCACCAGCTATGCCTGACACATCAGCAATGCAAGGTGGCAAGCCTGCTCGAAAGTCCAGGTGAATGGCTGTCTGCAAAGTGAGTTGGTGATTCGGCTCAGACAAGAATCACCCCATTTGTGGTATCGACCCTACGATTCTGAGGTTAAGAGGCTCATGCTCAAATGTCTGAGCTTGCCAGGCAGGTCAATTGTAGTACTGACTTGGACTGAATATCGGACAGATCTGTTGGTGCAAAATATGGTGATCAGTAAGCATGCTTTGCATAGCTCCTGTGGTTCAGTCGGTTTGCGCCTGGTACTTATACAGCAGTATGCAGCGCAGCAATTGCCGAGGTTGTGGGTTTGAGCCTCCCCAGGAGCAACTTCTTTTCTTGAACCCTCTGCCTGTCTATTTCTTGTCCAGAAAAAGAGGATTTATTCAATCTATTTCATAAGTAATTGGTAAGTCATTGCGATAACAGGTCAGAGTGCAGGGACAGCTACTATTCAAAAGTATAGTCTTCTGCATTACCAGCAATGCCTGACACATCAGCAATGCAGGATGGCAAGCCTGCTCGAAAATCCAAGCAGTTGGCTGTTCGCGAAGTGAGTTGGTACTTTGGCAGAGAAAATAATCACCCAACGTGGGGCTCGAACCCACGACCGTGAGATTAAGAGTCTCATGCTCTACCGACTGAGCTAGCCAGGTCCCTCGATGGTAATCTTGTATTGGTCCGAATATCGTACAGCTCCGTTTGTGCAAAATATGGTGATCAGTGTGAGTGTTGTTAATGGATACTGTGGTGTAATCTGTGAGCGTGTTGTACTTATACAGCAGTATACAGCAATTAGATGACAAGGTTGTGCGTTCAAGCTCCACCAGGAGCAAGTATTCTTCTTGAACCCTCTCCCTGTCTATTTCTTGTCCAGAAAAGGAGCATTTATTCAATCTATTTCATAAGTAATTGGTAAGTCATTGCGATAACAGGTCAGAGTGCAGGGACAGCTACTATTCAAAAGTATAGTATTCTGCATTACCAGCAATGCCTGACACATCAGCAATGCAGGATGGCAAGCCTGCTCGAAAATCCAAGCGGTTGGCTTTTCGCGCAGTGATTTGGTACATCGGCTGAGAAAATAATCACCCAACGTGGGGCTCGAACCCACGACCCTGAGATTAAGAGTTTCATGCTCTACCTACTGAGCAAGCCAGGTACCTCAATGGTAATCTTGTATTGGTCCGAATATCGTACAGCTCCGTTTGTGCAAAATATGGTGATCAGTGAGAGTGTTGTTAATGGATACTGTGGTGTAATCTGTGAGCGTGTTGTACTTATACAGCAGTATACAGCAATTAGATGACAAGGTTGTGCGTTCAAGCTCCACCAGGAGCAAGTATTCTTCTTGAACCCTCTCCCTGTCTATTTCTTGTCCAGAAAAGGAGCATTTATTCAATCTATTTCATAAGTAATTGGTAAGTCATTGCGATAACAGGTCAGAGTGCAGGGACAGCTACTATTCAAAAGTATAGTCTTCTGCATTACCAGCAATGCCTGACACATCAGCAATGCAGGATCGCAAGCCTGCTCGAAAATCCAAGCGGTTGGCTGTTCGCGAAGTGAGTTGGTACTTTGGCAGAGAAAATAATCACCCAACGTGGGGCTCGAACCCACGACCCTGAGATTAAGAGTCTCATGCTCTACCGACTGAGCTAGCCAGGTACCTCAGTGGTAATCTTGTATTGGTCCGAATATCGTACAGCTCCGTTTGTGCAAAATATGGTGATCAGTGAGAGTGTTGTTAATGGATACTGTGGTGTAATCTGTGAGAGTGTTGTACTTATACAGCAGTATACAGCAATTAGATGACAAGGTTGTGCGTTCAAGCTCCACCAGGAGCAAGTATTCTTCTTGAACCCTCTCCCTGTCTATTTCTTGTCCAGAAAAGGAGCATTTATTCAATCTATTTCATAAGTAATTGGTATGTCATTGAGATAACAGGTCAGACTACAGGCACAGCTACGATTCAAGTCCATAGTCTTCTGCATTACCAGCAATGCCTGACACATCAGCAATGCAGGATGGCAAGCCTGCTCGAAAATCCAAGCGGTTGGCTTTTCGCGAAGTGAGTTGGTACATCGGCTGAGAAAATAATCACCGAACGTGGGGCTCGAACCCACGACCCTGAGATTAAGAGTCTCATGCTCTACCGACTGAGCTAGCCAGGTACCTGAATGGCAATATTGTATTGGTCCGAATATCGTACAGCTCCGTTTGTGCAAAATATGGTGATCAGTGAGAGTGTTGTTAATGGATACTGTGGTGTAATCTGTGAGCGTGTTGTACTTTTACAGCAGTATACAGCAATTAGATGACAAGGTTGTGCGTTCAAGCTCCACCAGGAGCAAGTATTCTTCTTGAACCCTCTCCCTGTCTATTTCTTGTCCAGAAAAGGAGCATTTATTCAATCTATTTCATAAGTAATTGGTATGTCATTGAGATAACAGGTCAGACTACAGGCACAGCTACGATTCAAGTCCATAGTCTTCTGTATCACCAGCTATGCCTGACACATCAGCAATGCAAGGTGGCAAGCCTGCTCGAAAGTCCAGGTGAATGGCTGTTTGCAAAGTGAGTTGGTGATTCGGCTCAGACAAGAATCACCCCATTTGTGGTATCGACCCTACGATTCTGAGGTTAAGAGGCTCATGCTCAAATGTCTGAGCTTGCCAGGCAGGTCAATTGTAGTACTGACTTGGACTGAATATCGTACAGATCTGTTGGTGCAAAATATGGTGATCAGTAAGCATGCTTTGCATAGCTCCTGTGGTTCAGTCGGTTTGCGCCTGGTACTTATACAGCAGTATGCAGCGCAGCAATTGCCGAGGTTGTGGGTTTGAGCCTCCCCAGGAGCAACTTCTTTTCTTGAACCCTCTGCCTGTCTATTTCTTGTCCAGAAAAAGAGGATTTATTCAATCTATTTCATAAGTAATTGGTAAGTCATTGCGATAACAGGTCAGAGTGCAGGGACAGCTACTATTCAAAAGTATAGTCTTCTGCATTACCAGCAATGCCTGACACATCAGCAATGCAGGATGGCAAGCCTGCTCGAAAATCCAAGCAGTTGGCTGTTCGCGAAGTGAGTTGGTACTTTGGCAGAGAAAATAATCACCCAACGTGGGGCTCGAACCCACGACCGTGAGATTAAGAGTCTCATGCTCTACTGACTGAGCTAGCCAGGTCCCTCGATGGTAATCTTGTATTGGTCCGAATATCGTACAGCTCCGTTTGTGCAAAATATGGTGATCAGTGTGAGTGTTGTTAATGGATACTGTGGTGTAATCTGTGAGCGTGTTGTACTTATACAGCAGTATACAGCAATTAGATGACAAGGTTGTGCGTTCAAGCTCCACCAGGAGCAAGTATTCTTCTTGAACCCTCTCCCTGTCTATTTCTTGTCCAGAAAAGGAGCATTTATTCAATCTATTTCATAAGTAATTGGTAAGTCATTGCGATAACAGGTCAGAGTGCAGGGACAGCTACTATTCAAAAGTATAGTCTTCTGCATTACCAGCAATGCCTGACACATCAGCAATGCAGGATCGCAAGCCTGCTCGAAAATCCAAGCGGTTGGCTGTTCGCGAAGTGAGTTGGTACTTTGGCAGAGAAAATAATCACCCAACGTGGGGCTCGAACCCACGACCCTGAGATTAAGAGTCTCATGCTCTACCGACTGAGCTAGCCAGGTACCTCAGTGGTAATCTTGTATTGGTCCGAATATCGTACAGCTCCGTTTGTGCAAAATATGGTGATCAGTGAGAGTGTTGTTAATGGATACTGTGGTGTAATCTGTGAGAGTGTTGTACTTATACAGCAGTATACAGCAATTAGATGACAAGGTTGTGCGTTCAAGCTCCACCAGGAGCAAGTATTCTTCTTGAACCCTCTCCCTGTCTATTTCTTGTCCAGAAAAGGAGCATTTATTCAATCTATTTCATAAGTAATTGGTATGTCATTGAGATAACAGGTCAGACTACAGGCACAGCTACGATTCAAATCCATAGTCTTCTGCATTACCAGCAATGCCTGACACATCAGCAATGCAGGATGGCAAGCCTGCTCGAAAATCCAAGCGGTTGGCTTTTCGCAAAGTGAGTTGGTACATCGGCTGAGAAAATAATCACCGAACGTGGGGCTCGAACCCACGACCCTGAGATTAAGAGTCTCATGCTCTACCGACTGAGCTAGCCAGGTACCTGAATGGCAATATTGTATTGGTCCGAATATCGTACAGCTCCGTTTGTGCAAAATATGGTGATCAGTGAGAGTGTTGTTAATGGATACTGTGGTGTAATCTGTGAGCGTGTTGTACTTTTACAGCAGTATACAGCAATTAGATGACAAGGTTGTGCGTTCAAGCTCCACCAGGAGCAAGTATTCTTCTTGAACCCTCTCCCTGTCTATTTCTTGTCCAGAAAAGGAGCATTTATTCAATCTATTTCATAAGTAATTGGTATGTCATTGAGATAACAGGTCAGACTACAGGCACAGCTACGATTCAAGTCCATAGTCTTCTGTATCACCAGCTATGCCTGACACGTCAGCAATGCAAGGTGGCAAGCCTGCTCGAAAGTCCAGGTGAATGGCTGTTTGCAAAGTGAGTTGGTGATTCGGCTCAGACAAGAATCACCCCATTTGTGGTATCGACCCTACGATTCTGAGGTTAAGAGGCTCATGCTCAAATGTCTGAGCTTGCCAGGCAGGTCAATTGTAGTACTGACTTGGACTGAATATCGTACAGATCTGTTGGTGCAAAATATGGTGATCAGTAAGCATGCTTTGCATAGCTCCTGTGGTTCAGTCGGTTTGCGCCTGGTACTTATACAGCAGTATGCAGCGCAGCAATTGCCGAGGTTGTGGGTTTGAGCCTCCCCAGGAGCAACTTCTTTTCTTGAACCCTCTGCCTGTCTATTTCTTGTCCAGAAAAAGAGGATTTATTCAATCTATTTCATAAGTAATTGGTAAGTCATTGCGATAACAGGTCAGAGTGCAGGGACAGCTACTATTCAAAAGTATAGTCTTCTGCATTACCAGCAATGCCTGACACATCAGCAATGCAGGATGGCAAGCCTGCTCGAAAATCCAAGCAGTTGGCTGTTCGCGAAGTGAGTTGGTACTTTGGCAGAGAAAATAATCACCCAACGTGGGGCTCGAACCCACGACCCTGAGATTAAGAGTCTCATGCTCTACCGACTGAGCTAGCCAGGTCCCTCGATGGTAATCTTGTATTGGTCCGAATATCGTACAGCTCCGTTTGTGCAAAATATGGTGATCAGTGTGAGTGTTGTTAATGGATACTGTGGTGTAATCTGTGAGCGTGTTGTACTTATACAGCAGTATACAGCAATTAGATGACAAGGTTGTGCGTTCAAGCTCCACCAGGAGCAAGTATTCTTCTTGAACCCTCTCCCTGTCTATTTCTTGTCCAGAAAAGGAGCATTTATTCAATCTATTTCATAAGTAATTGGTATGTCATTGAGATAACAGGTCAGACTACAGGCACAGCTACGATTCAAGTCCATAGTCTTCTGCATTACCAGCAATGCCTGACACATCAGCAATGCAGGATGGCAAGCCTGCTCGAAAATCCAAGCGGTTGGCTTTTCGCGAAGTGAGTTGGTACTTCGGCTCAGACAAGAATCACCCCATTTGTGGTATCGACCCTACGATTCTGAGGTTAAGAGGCTCATGCTCAAATGTCTGAGCTTGCCAGGCAGGTCAATTGTAGTACTGACTTGGACTGAATATCGTACAGATCTGTTGGTGCAAAATATGGTGATCAGTAAGCATGCTTTGCATAGCTCCTGTGGTTCAGTCGGTTTGCGCCTGGTACTTATACAGCAGTATGCAGCGCAGCAAATGCCGAGGTTGTGGGTTTGAGCCTCCCCAGGAGCAACTTCTTTTCTTGAACCCTCTGCCTGTCTATTTCTTGTCCAGAAAAAGAGGATTTATTCAATCTATTTCATAATTAATTGGTAAGTCATTGCGATAACAGGTCAGAGTGCAGGGACAGCTACTAATCAAAAGTATAGTCTTCTGCATTACCAGCAATGCCTGACACATCAGCAATGCAGGATGGCAAGCCTGCTCGAAAATCCAAGCGGTTGGCTGTTCGCGAAGTGAGTTGGTACTTTGGCAGAGAAAATAATCACCCAACGTGGGGCTCGAACCCACGACCCTGAGATTAAGAGTCTCATGCTCCACCGACTGAGCTAGCCAGGTACCTCAATGGTAATCTTGTATTGGTCCGAATATCATACAGCTCCGTTTGTGCAAAATATGGTGATCAGTGAGAGTGTTGTTAATGGATACTGTGGTGTAATCTGTGAGCGTGTTGTACTTATACAGCAGTATACAGCAATTAGATGACAAGGTTGTGCGTTCAAGCTCCACCAGGAGCAAGTATTCTTCTTGAACCCTCTCCCTGTCTATTTCTTGTCCAGAAAAGGAGCATTTATTCAATCTATTTCATAAGTAATTGGTATGTAATTGAGATAACAGATCAGACTACAGGCACAGCTACGATTCAAGTCCATAGTCTTCTGCATTACCAGCAATGCCTGACACATCAGCAATGCAGGATGGCAAGCCTGCTCGAAAATCCAAGCGGTTGGCTTTTCGCGAAGTGAGTTGGTACATCGGCTGAGAAAATAATCACCCAACGTGGGGCTCGAACCCACGACCCTGAGATTAAGAGTCTCATGCTCTACCGACTGAGCTAGCCAGGTACCTCAATGGTAATCTTGTATTGGTCCGAATATCGTACAGCTCAGTTTGTGCAAAATATGGTGATCAGTGAGAGTGTTGTTAATGGATACTGTGGTGTAATCTGTGAGCGTGTTGTACTTATACAGCAGTATACAGCAATTAGATGACAAGGTTGTGCGTTCAAGCTCCACCAGGAGCAAGTATTCTTCTTGAACCCTCTCCCTGTCTATTTCTTGTCCAGAAAAGGAGCATTTATTCAATCTATTTCATAAGTAATTGATATGTCATTGAGATAACAGGTCAGACTACAGGCACAGCTACGATTCAAGTCCATAGTCTTCTGTATCACCAGCTATGCCTGACACGTCAGCAATGCAAGGTGGCAAGCCTGCTCGAAAGTCCAGGTGAATGGCTGTTTGCAAAGTGAGTTGGTGCTACGGCTCAGACAAGAATCACCCCATTTGTGGTATCGACCCTACGATTCTGAGGTTAAGAGGCTCATGCTCAAATGTCTGAGCTTGCCAGGCAGGTCAATTGTAGTACTGACTTGGACTGAATATCGTACAGATCTGTTGGTGCAAAATATGGTGATCAGTAAGCATGCTTTTCATAGCTCCTGTGGTTCAGTCGGTTTGCGCCTGGTACTTATACAGCAGTATGCAGCGCAGCAAATGCCGAGGTTGTGGGTTTGAGCCTCCCCAGGAGCAACTTCTTTTCTTGAACCCTCTGCCTGTCTATTTCTTGTCCAGAAAAAGAGGATTTATTCAATCTATTTCATAATTAATTGGTAAGTCATTGCGATAACAGGTCAGAGTGCAGGGACAGCTACTAATCAAAAGTATAGTCTTCTGCATTACCAGCAATGCCTGACACATCAGCAATGCAGGATGGCAAGCCTGCTCGAAAATCCAAGCGGTTGGCTGTTCGCGAAGTGAGTTGGTACTTTGGCAGAGAAAATAATCACCCAACGTGGGGCTCGAACCCACGACCCTGAGATTAAGAGTCTCATGCTCCACCGACTGAGCTAGCCAGGTACCTCAATGGTAATCTTGTATTGGTCCGAATATCATACAGCTCCGTTTGTGCAAAATATGGTGATCAGTGAGAGTGTTGTTAATGGATACTGTGGTGTAATCTGTGAGCGTGTTGTACTTATACAGCAGTATACAGCAATTAGATGACAAGGTTGTGCGTTCAAGCTCCACCAGGAGCAAGTATTCTTCTTGAACCCTCTCCCTGTCTATTTCTTGTCCAGAAAAGGAGCATTTATTCAATCTATTTCATAAGTAAATAGGTATGTAATTGAGAAAACAGGTCAGACTACAGGCACAGCTACGATTCCGAAGCCGAAACTTGGTGAGCGTAGGTTTGGCATAATGGGCAGTTGGCCCCGAACAAGATGGCGTATAGACCTCAACGGTTTTTGAGTTATGGCCATTTTTCTGGGATTAAAGGTCCAAAATGGAAATAGAGAAATTATTTTTCCACTTTACGTCAAAGTCAAGGAGCCTTCGGTTTCAATAAAAAAAGAACCAGCCATTTATCTGTTGTCATTGAAGACAAATCGTACAATGACAAATTGGTGACGTTCACAAATAGGCGTTTCTTTTTTTCAACAGTTACAGATCCAGTTGCAGGGTGTTCATACGAATCTTTTTAAAGTTTGCTGCGGAGCTCTGCGAGACTTCTGTGATTTTCTATGATTTTCTGAAATAACACACACTCACTAAACCCTCTGTAAATAACTCAGTTCTTAACGTAAAGACTTATAACTCAGGATTCTGTAAAGGCATACCCCAATCAGGATATGAGTTTATTTATAGCTTCCTGTGCCAACCGGAAGTGCCTTAAATGGTGTCATAGTCGCTGTTTCCAAGGGTTAAAAAGGTCAGATCTTTCCAAAACTTCATATGTGTGATTAGGCAACCCCCATAAATTGTAAGTCAGTCATTTCTCCCAACAGATGTCAAAGAAAAGCTCTCACACACACACACAGCAAGGATGGAGTGACAAAGTGCGGTGCTTAAAGACACAGAGAGCAGGCAATGGCATTACCATAATACCTAGGCCGCGCCTTGTTCAACGAGATATCCCGCTTGACCGTAGCTTGCTCGGTCTAGGCGCAGCGACCATTAGAAAAGTAGGCCCAAAATGAAGCCTGCCCCACAACGTCATTTGATTTTGGGTGACAGTGAGAGAACCGTTAGGGTGAGAAGAAAGATTCCACCACAGGAATGTTCCTAAGGTCCTCCCGATCTGTGCAAGCCTAACCTTGACCGTGTGGCATTAACCCTTAACAGTAAAAAGAAGGTGTTTACATCAAACAGTTTGCATTGACTTCTCTCCCCAAAGGAATACATTGCCTGCACCCCTAAATTCAACCTGAAGCCTATATGGGTTATCAATGCCGTATGAACCTGTCTTCGGTAACAGTCCATCAGGCCACTATGAGGTCTACCTGTGTTGATTCTAAGCTTCCTGGACCAACCGGAAGTGGTTAAAATCACCCTAAAAGTGTATATCCATACCCTGCCTGCAGTTTGATAGACATAGTGCATTCAACCCTGTGTAAATCAGTCAATTCTTAACGTAAAGACTTAAAACTCAGGATTCTGTAAAAGCATACCCTAATGAGGATGTGTGTTTACTTATAGCTTCCTGTGCCAACCGGAAGTGCCACAATTGGTGTCTCAGGGGCTGTTTCGAAGGGTTAAAAAAGTCAGATCTGTCCAAAACTTCATATGTGTGATTAGGCAACCCCCATGAACTGTAAATCGGTCATTTTTCCCATAACATTTCAAAGGAAAACTACAGTGCCTTGCGAAAGTATTCGGCCCCCTTTAACTTTGCGACCTTTTGCCACATTTCAGGCTTCAAACATAAAGATATAAAACTGTATTTTTTTGTGAAGAATCAACAACAAGTGGGACACAATCATGAAGTGGAACGACATTTATTGGATATTTCAAACTTTTTTAACAAATCAAAAACTGAAAAATTGGGCGTGCAAAATTATTCAGCCCCTTTACTTTCAGTGCAGCAAACTCTCTCCAGAAGTTCAGTGAGGATCTCTGAATGATCCAATGTTGACCTAAATGACTAATGATGATAAATACAATCCACCTGTGTGTAATCAAGTCTCCGTATAAATGCACCTGCACTGTGATAGTCTCAGAGGTCCGTTAAAAGCGCAGAGAGCATCATGAAGAACAAGGAACACACCAGGCAGGTCCGAGATACTGTTGTGAAGAAGTTTAAAGCCGGATTTGGATACAAAAAGATTTCCCAAGCTTTAAACATCCCAAGGAGCACTGTGCAAGCGATAATATTGAAATGGAAGGAGTATCAGACCACTGCAAATCTACCAAGACCTGGCCGTCCCTCTAAACTTTCAGCTCATACAAGGAGAAGACTGATCAGAGATGCAGCCAAGAGGCCCATGATCACTCTGGATGAACTGTAGAGATCTACAGCTGAGGTGGGAGACTCTGTCCATAGGACAACAATCAGTCGTATATTGCACAAATCTGGCCTTTATGGAAGAGTGGCAAGAAGAAAGCCATTTCTTAAAGATATCCATAAAAAGTGTCGTTTAAAGTTTGCCACAAGCCACCTGGGAGACACACCAAACATGTGGAATAAGGTGATCTGGTCAGATGAAACCAAAATTGAACTTTTTGGCAACAATGCAAAACGTTATGTTTGGCGTAAAAGCAAAACAGCTGAACACACCATCCCCACTGTCAAACATGGTGGTGGCAGCATCATGGTTGGGCCTGCTTTTCTTCAACAGGGACAGGGAAGATGGTTAAAATTGATGGGAAGATGGATGGAGCCAAATACAGGACCATTCTGGAAGAAAACCTGATGGAGTCTGCAAAAGACCTGAGACTGGGATGGAGATTTGTCTTCCAACAAGACAATGATCCAAAACATAAAGCAAAATCTACAATGGAATGGTTCAAAAATAAACATATCCAGGTGTTAGAATGGCCAAGTCAAAGTCCAGACCTGAATCCAATCGAGAATCTGTGGAAAGAACTGAAAACTGCTGTTCACAAATGCTCTCCATCCAACCTCACTGAGCTCGAGCTGTTTTGCAAGAAGGAATGGGAAAAAAATTCAGTCTCTCGATGTGCAAAACTGATAGAGACATACCCCAAGCGACTTACAGCTGTAATCGCAGCAAAAGTTGGCGCTACAAAGTATTAACTTAAGGGGGCTGAATAATTTTGCACGCCCAATTTTTCAGTTTTTGATTTGTTAAAAAAGTTTGAAATATCCAATAAATGTCGTTCCACTTCATGATTGTGTCCCACTTGTTGTTGATTCTTCACAAAAAAATACAGTTTTATATCTTTATGTTTGAAGCCTGAAATGTGGCAAAAGGTCGCAAAGTTCAAGGGGGCCGAATACTTTCGCAAGGCACTGTAAATCACACTAAAACACAACTTGGAAGGAGGGACGTATTGGGGTGCGTAGAGACAGACAGTGGCTGCAATAGTTAGCTTTGTTCGAGCTAAAAAAAGAACCGTCAGACCTAGAGTTCCGAAACTTTAGAAACCTGTTCTAGATCTCCGGTCGATAGTGCGTGGTGAGTTAGGTGGCTCTAGAAGGTTCTCGGACCGAGAAACAGCCTCGTACATTTGCAATGACTTCAATTCATTTTGACCATTACGAAAATGACGACATTTAGAAAAGTCTCAGAGACGCAAGGATGCATTGAAACCGGCTCGGCCCATAGAGACGGACCCCAACGTTTCTGTCCGATAGCTCATTCAAGGACCCCGTAGCATGGCATGTAAAAAAGTGGATTTTCAGCACCAATTAGGGTTTTGCTCGGGCACCGAAGGACCTATCGAGACGAAACTCGGGATTCGGGGTCGCCTCACATAGGCCTTCACATAATGTCCGAACTGGACCCGCAGCTAGAACGTAACTACGTGTTTTATGGTTTTTTTTATGGTTTGAACCGAAGGCGTTGTGAATTTTGGGCCAACTCTGAAGTATGTAATAGTTGGCTACTAAACGAGTTGGAAAAAGTGGGTTTGGTGTCAGTTTGTATCAGTTTGGTGTCAGAATGATATCTAATTGACTGAAAAACTATTGTCCTCTTGACTCTTGTCCATTTGCAATATGTTTAAACAGTGAGGTACCATCACCAAAGTGACATTCTGAAATCTATCCTAACGAGCGATTGAGATGAACCAGAATCACTGCAAAGCCATCCCGAGTTCATCGGGCCAGTCAATTTCACATTCCTGCAGGATTTTTATAGCATGACAAATTCGTGATGGTACTTGCCCATTAAAACATATTGCAAATGCACAGTGACTTTGAAAAAGTAAGAAAACATAAACAAATGGACATAATGAAATCACCATATTTAAATTTTTGGGTTACCAGTTGCACAACAATGCACGTGCATTTGCAATATGATTCTATAGTGAAAAAACATCACCAAATGGACATTCTGAAATCAACCCTAACGAGCAATTGAGATCAACCAGAATCACTGCCCAGCCATCCCGAGTTCATCGGGCCAGTCAATTTCGCATTCCTGCAGGATCTTTATAGCATGACAAATTCGTGATGGTACTTGCCCATTAAAACATATTGCAAATGCACAGTGGCTTTGAAAAAGTAAGAAAACATAAACAAATGGACATAATGAAATCACCATATTTTTATTTTTGGGTTACCAGTTGCACAACGTGCATTTGCAATATGATTCTATAGTGAAAAAACATCACCAAATGGACATTCTGAAATTGTCATGTACTGTCATGTTGTGTCTTGTCTCTGTCCTTTCCCTTCACCCTGTCTCCCTCTGCTGGTCGTTGTTAGGTTACCTTTTCTCCCCCGCTTTCCCCCAGCTGTTCCTTGTCTCCTCTTGACTACCTCGTCACCCCTTCTCCCACCTGTTCCCCTTTTCCCTCTGATTAGTCCCCTATATCTCTCTCTGTTTTTGTTCCTGTCCTTGTCGGATTCTTGTTTGTTGTGTTTCATGCCTGAACCAGACTGTCGTCATGTTTGCTGTAACCTTGTCTTGTCCTGTCGGAATCTGCCGGTCCGTCTGAGCCTACCTATGTTTGGTAATTAAAGAAGCTCTGTTTAAGTTAATTCGCTTTTGGGTCCTCATTCACTCACCGTAACAGAAGAATCCGACCAAGAATGGACCCAGCGACTTCGGATCCTCTCCACTCAGCCGTCGGGATCCAGGGAGCGATGCTAGGCAGACACGAGCAGGAAGTGTCTGCTGCTCGACATGCCGTTGAGACCCTGGCCACCCAAGTCTCCAACCTCACAGAACAGGTTCACCATCTCCGCCTCGATCCACCGGCCACTTCCAGGGCTTTCGAATCTCCGGAGCCCAGAATCAATAACCCGCCGTGTTACTCTGGGGAGCCCACTGAATGCCGCTCGTTCCTCACCCAGTGTGATATTGTGTTTTCTCTCCAGCCCAACACTTACTCCAGGAGCACTGCTCGTGTCGCCTACGTCATATCTCTCCTTATTGGACGGGCTCGTGAGTGGGGCACGGCAATCTGGGAGGCAAGGGCTGAGTGTACTAACCAGTATCAGGACTTTAAGGAGGAGATGATACGGGTTTTTGATCGATCTGTTTTTGGGGAGGAGGCTTCCAGGGCCCTGTCTTCCCTATGTCAAGGCAATCGATCCATAACAGACTACTCTATTGAGTTTCGCACTCTTGCTGTCTCCAGTGGCTGGAACGAGCCGGCCTTGCTCGCTCGTCTTCTGGAGGGTCTCCGCGCAGAGGTAAAGGATGAGATTCTCTCCCGGGAGGTTCCTTCCAGCGTGGATTCCTTGATTGAACTCGCTATTCGCATTGAGCGACGGGTTGATCTTTGTCACCGAGCTCGTGGAGAGGAGCTCGCGCTCTCCGTCGCCCCCCTCTCCGCATCACTACCATCTTCCTCTGCCGGCTCGGGTGCTGAGCCCATGCAGCTGGGAGGTATCCGCATCTCGACTAAGGAGAGGGAACGGAGAATCACCAACCGCCTCTGTCTCTATTGCGGTTCCGCTGGTCATTTTGTCACTTCATGTCCAGTAAAAGGCCAGAGCTCGTCAGTAAGCGGAGGGCTACTGGTGAGCGCTACTACTCCTGTCTCTCCTTCAAGATCCTGCACTACCTTGTCGGTCCATCTACGCTGGACCGGTTCGTCAGCTTCCTGCAGTGCCTTAATAGACTCTGGGGCGGAGGGCTGTTTTATGGACGAGACCTGGGCTCGGGAACATGACATTCCTCTCAGACAGTTAAAGGAGCCCACGGCCTTGTTCGCCCTGGATGGTAGTCCTCTCCCCAGGATTCAGCGTGAGACGCTACCTTTAACCCTCACTGTTTCTGGTAATCATAGCAAAACCATTTCTTTTTTAATTTTTCGTTCACCTTTTACACCTGTTGTTTTGGGCCATCCCTGGCTAGTTTGTCATAATCCTTCCATTAATTGGTCTAGTAATTCTATCCTCTCCTGGAACGTCTCTTGTCATGTGAAATGTTTAATGTCTGCTATCCCTCCTGTTTCCTCTGTCTCTTCTTCACAGGAGGAGCCTGGTGATTTGACAGGGGTGCCGGAGGAATATCACGATCTGCGCACGGTGTTCAGTCGGTCCAGGGCCACCTCTCTTCCTCCACACCGGTCGTATGATTGTAGTATTGATCTCCTTCCGGGAACCACCCCCCCCCCCGGGGTAGACTATACTCTCTGTCGGCTCCCGAACGTAAGGCTCTCGAAGATTATTTGTCTGTAGCTCTTGACGCCGGTACCATAGTCCCCTCCTCCTCTCCCGCCGGAGCGGGGGTTTTTTTTGTCAAGAAGAAGGACGGGTCTCTGCGCCCCTGCATAGATTATCGAGGGCTGAATGACATAACAGTGAAGAATCGTTATCCGCTTCCTCTTATGTCTTCAGCCTTCGAGATCCTGCAGGGAGCCAGGTTTTTCACTAAGTTGGACCTTCGTAACGCTTACCATCTCGTGCGCATCAGGGAGGGGGACGAGTGGAAGACGGCGTTTAACACTCCGTTAGGGCACTTTGAATACCGGGTTCTTCCTTTCGGCCTTGCTAACGCTCCAGCTGTCTTTCAGGCATTAGTCAATGATGTCCTGAGAGACATGCTGAACATCTTTGTTTTCGTTTACCGTGACGATATCCTGATTTTTTCACCGTCACTCCAGATTCATGTTCAGCACGTTCGACGTGTCCTCCAGCGCCTTTTAGAGAATTGTCTTTTTGTGAAGGCTGAGAAGTGCACTTTTCATGCCTCCTCCGTCACATTTCTCGGTTCTGTTATTTCCGCTGAAGGCATTAAGATGGATCCCGCTAAGGTCCAAGCTGTCATTGATTGGCCCGTCCCTAAGTCACGCGTCGAGCTGCAGCGCTTTCTCGGCTTTGCGAACTTCTATCGTCGTTTCATCCGTAATTTCGGTCAGGTGGCAGCTCCTCTCACAGCCCTTACTTCTGTCAAGACGTGCTTTAAGTGGTCCGTTTCCGCCCAGGGAGCTTTTGATCTCCTCAAGAATCGTTTTACATCCGCTCCTATCCTTGTTACACCTGACGTCTCTAGACAGTTCGTTGTCGAGGTTGACGCGTCAGAGGTGGGCGTGGGAGCCATTCTTTCTCAGCGCTCCCTCTCTGACGACAAGGTCCACCCATGCGCGTATTTTTCTCATCGCCTGTCGCCGTCGGAACGTAACTATGATGTGGGTAACCGCGAACTGCTCGCCATCCGGTTAGCCCTAGGCGAATGGCGACAGTGGTTGGAGGGGGCGACCGTTCCTTTTGTCGTTTGGACTGACCATAGGAACCTTGAGTACATCCGTTCTGCCAAACGACTTAATGCGCGTCAGGCGCGTTGGGCGCTGTTTTTCGCTCGTTTCGAGTTCGTGATTTCTTATCGTCCGGGCTCTAAGAACACCAAGCCTGATGCTTTGTCTCGTCTCTTCAGTTCTTCAGTAGCCTCCACTGACCCCGAGGGGATTCTCCCTGAGGGGCGTGTTGTCGGGTTGACTGTCTGGGGAATTGAGAGGCAGGTAAAGCAAGCGCTCACTCACACTCCGTCGCCGCGCGCTTGTCCTAGGAACCTTCTTTTCGTTCCCGTTCCTACTCGTCTGGCCGTTCTTCAGTGGGCTCACTCTGCCAAGTTAGCCGGCCACCCTGGCGTTCGGGGTACGCTTGCTTCCATTCGCCAGCGTTTTTGGTGGCCCACCCGGGAGCATGACACGCGTCGTTTCGTGGCTGCTTGTTCGGTCTGCGCGCAGACTAAGTCCGGTAACTCTCCTCCTGCCGGCCGTCTCAGGCCGCTTCCTATTCCCTCTCGACCGTGGTCTCACATCGCCTTAGATTTTGTCACCGGACTGCCTTCGTCAGCGGGGAAGACTGTTATTCTTACGGTTGTCGATAGGTTCTCTAAGGCGGCTCATTTCATTCCCCTTGCTAAGCTTCCTTCTGCTAAAGAGACGGCACAAATCATCATCGAGAATGTTTTCAGAATTCATGGCCTTCCGTCAGACGTCGTTTCGGACAGAGGTCCGCAATTCACGTCTCAATTTTGGAGGGAGTTTTGTCGTTTGATTGGGGCTTCCGTCAGTCTCTCTTCCGGCTTTCACCCCCAGTCTAACGGTCAAGCAGAACGGGCCAATCAGACTATTGGTCGCATCTTACGCAGTCTTTCTTTTCGCAACCCTGCGTCTTGGTCAGAACAGCTCCCCTGGGCAGAATACGCCCACAACTCGCTTCCTTCGTCTGCGACCGGGCTATCTCCTTTTCAGAGTAGCCTCGGGTACCAGCCTCCGCTGTTCTCATCTCAGTTCGCCGAGTCCAGCGTCCCCTCCGCTCAGGCTTTTGTCCAACGTTGCGAGCGCACCTGGAAGAGGGTCAGGTCTGCACTTTGCCGTTATAGGACGCAGACTGTGAGGGCTGCTAATAAGCGTAGAACTAAGAGTCCTAGATATTGTCGCGGTCAGAGAGTTTGGCTCTCCACTCAGAACCTTCCCCTTAAGACGGCTTCTCGCAAGTTGACCCCGCGGTTCATTGGTCCGTTCCGTATTTCTCGGGTCATTAATCCTGTCGCAGTTCGACTTCTTCTTCCGCGTTACCTTCGTCGCGTCCACCCGGTCTTCCATGTCTCCTGCATCAAGCCCGTCCTTCGCGCCCCCGCTCGTCTTCCCCCCCCCCCCCCATCCTTATCGAGGGCGCACCCATCTACAGGGTCCGTAGAATTTTGGACATGCGTCCTCGGGGCCGTGGTCACCAGTACCTCGTAGATTGGGAGGGGTACGGTCCTGAGGAGAGGAGTTGGGTTCCCTCTCGGGACGTGCTGGACCGTGCGCTGATCGAGGATTTCCTCCGTTGCCGCCAGGTTTCCTCCTCGAGTGCGCCAGGAGGCGCTCGGTGAGTGGGGGGGTACTGTCATGTACTGTCATGTTGTGTCTTGTCTCTGTCCTTTCCCTTCACCCTGTCTCCCTCTGCTGGTCGTTGTTAGGTTACCTTTTCTCCCCCGCTTTCCCCCAGCTGTTCCTTGTCTCCTCTTGACTACCTCGTCACCCCTTCTCCCACCTGTTCCCCTTTTCCCTCTGATTAGTCCCCTATATCTCTCTCTGTTTTTGTTCCTGTCCTTGTCGGATTCTTGTTTGTTGTGTTTCATGCCTGAACCAGACTGTCGTCATGTTTGCTGTAACCTTGTCTTGTCCTGTCGGAATCTGCCGGTCCGTCTGAGCCTACCTATGTTTGGTAATTAAAGAAGCTCTGTTTAAGTTAATTCGCTTTTGGGTACTCATTCACTCACCGTAACAGAAATCAACCCTAACGAGCAATTGAGATCAACCAGAATCACTGCCCAGCCATCCCGAGTTCATCGGGCCAGTCAATTTCGCATTCCTGCAGGATCTTTATAGCATGACAAATTCGTGATGGTACTTGCCCATTAAAACATATTGCAAATGCACAGTGACTTTGAAAAAGTAAGAAAACATAAACAAATGGACATAATGAAATCACCATATTTAAATTTTTGGGTTACCAGTTGCACAACAATGCACGTGCATTTGCAATATGATTCTATAGTGAAAAAACATCACCAAAGTGATATTCTGAAATCAACCCTAACGAGCGATTGAGATGAACCAGAATCACTGCCCAGCCATCCCGAGTTCATCGGGCCAGTCAATTTCACATTTCTGCAGGATTTTTATAGCATGACAAATTCGTGATGGTAAATGCCCATTGAAACATATTGCAAATGCACGTGCATTTGCAATATGATTCAATGGTGAAAAAACATCACCAAATGGACATGATGAAATCAACACAACAAGTGATGGAAATGAACAACTATCACTGCCCGGCCATCCCGAGTTCATCAGTTCAGTCAATTTTGGCCCCCAAAAAATTGACTTTTGACTTCCTATGAAATCATATTGCAAATGGACAAATCATATTCCTTATGCACAAGTAAAAAAACATTTTGATAATAACATTTTACAAAAGTAAATTCATACAGTTCTTACACATGATTAATTGACTTAAAATCAAAACAATTTCGAAAAACGGTCCAGAAAGCAGTTTTTTTACGAGGGTGATACGTTTTTTTTTTTAAAGTTCACATTTTCGACTTTTGACTTCCTATTAAATCATATTGCAAATGGACAAAACATATGCCTTATGCACAAGTAAAAATTTAAAAAAAAATTCTGATAATAAAATACGACTAAAGTATGTTGATACAGTTCTTATACGTGTGTAATTGACACAAAATTCAAAAGAATTTTGAAAAACGGTCCAGAAAGCACTTTTTTAAGGGTGTGTGAAGTTTTTTATAAAATTTTGACATTTTTTACTTTTGACTTTTGACTTCCTATTAAATCATATTCCAAATGGAGAAAACATATGCCTTATGCGCATGTAATTAAAAAAATAATAATTATGATAATAAAATTGGACAAAAGTATTTTCATACAGTTCTTACACATGTGTAATTGACAAAAAAAATCAAAAGAATTTCGAAAAACGGTCCAGAAAGCACTTTTTTAAGGGGTGATACGTTTTTGACAAAAAAATCATTTTTTAAAAATGTTGCTTTTGGATGTTGACTTGGGTTGCATTTCCAATATGAAAAACCCCGGTGGAGCGCACTCGCCCCCTGTTGGATTTTTGAAGTGTTACAACTGGCAGTTGCCATCAACTTTGCACGAATCAACGCCACATTGGGTGATATTGGACATCATGTATATGGTTTGTCCAATGCCAATGTTTTGCCATTCATTTTTGTCCATTTCAGGGGGGTATTCCCTTACATAAGTAATTGGTATGTCATTGCGATAACAGGTCAGAGTGCAGGGACAGCTACTATTCAAATGTATAGTCTTCTGCATTTACCAGCAATGCCTGACACATCAGCAATGCAGGATGGCAAGCCTGCTCGAAAATCCAAGCGGTTGGCGAAGTGAGTTGGTACTTCGGCAGAGAAAATACTCGCCCAACGTGGGGCTCAACCCACGGCCCTGAGATTAAGAGTCTCATGCTCTACCGACTGAGCTAGCCAGGTATCTCAATGATAATATTGTATTGGTCCGAATATCGTACAGCTCCGTGAGAGTGTTGTTAATGGATCCTGTGGTGCAATCCGTGAGCGTGTTGTACTTATACAGCAGTATACAGCAATTAGATGACAAGGGTATGACTTCAAGCCCCACCAGGAGCAAGTATTCTTCTTGAACCCTCTCCCTGTCTATTTCTTCTCCAGAAAAGGAGCATTTTATTCCATCCATTTCGGAGGACGTTTCATAGCTAATAGGTATGTCATTGAGATAAAAGGTCAGAGTGCAGGCACAGCTAGGATTCAAATCCATAGTCTTCTGAATCACCAGCTATGCCTGACACGTCAGCAATGCAGGGTGGCAAGCCTGCTCGAAAGTCCAAGCGGAGGGCTGTTTGCGAAGTGAGTTGTTGCTTCAGCAGAGAAAAGAATTGAACAACATGGGGTCTTATCGTGGGTGCCATATTCCTGATACAGCACGTTCTACCTGAGTATGCGGAGAGTGGTAAATTGACCCATGGTTTAGACGATGAGGATTTTGTTCCAAAACAAGCATAAGAGATCCCTAGATCTGGGTAGACAGGAAGTTAGTGTAGACTTTGGGAAGGATCTTTCAATGGAGTTTTATGTAGACCAAATGGGGTCTCTAACTCCATGGCAGTCTAGGACTCTGAGCCATTATGGTATATATTGGTGCAGGTCCCCATATTGATCGTGGACACAGGTCATAGCTCATATGGAGAGAGAGGGCTATATGAATCAACTCACCCAGAATGGAAGGAGGTGGAGTATAGTGAAGGTGAGAGTTTTTGACTGTAATCCGGAGAGAGGGATGTATTGCATAAAGATACGCCTTACCCTTTAAACAGTAATGAAGGAGGATCTAGGGTTGTGGTATGATGGATATGACCAGTTTTTGGTCGACACCCTAGTACGGTTCCGGGTAGAGGAGGTTATGCCAGTATGGTAAAGCTGTTCACGAAAGCAGGAATGCCAGATAATGACAGTTGCATTGATTTGCACTATTTATATCCACAGGTTCCTCCCTTTACAGTGACCGGAGGAGATTATTACCGTTTGACCCGGTACAGTACTCTTGGGAAATGATGTCAGGGCGAGGTTTTACCGGCAGATTGGACAGGATTATGCTGCCTTGTACATTTGAGAATGCCTTTCACACTCATTCAACACCAAGACATGAAGTTTAGCCAAACGGGAGGAAAAGAGCTACTCCATCTGGGTCTTTTGATGACAAAATGACTCTGGGTGACTCTGGGATGACTCTGATGACTCTGGGGTGGATACTTATCTTAATAATTGGTTTGATAGTACGTTTGTCTGTCTATTTCTTGTCCAGAAAAAGAGGATTTATTCAATCTATTTCATAAGTAATTGGTATGTCATTGAGATAAGAGGTCATAGTGCAGGGACAGCTACAATTCAAATGTATAGTCTTCTGCATTACCAGCAATGGCTGACACATCAGCAATGCAGGATGGCAAGCCTGCTCGAAAATCCAAGCGGATGGCTCTTTGCGAAGTGAGTTGGTATTTCGGCTCAAACCCACGACCCTGCGATTAAGAGTCTCACGCTCCATCGAATCAGCCAGACAGGACCCTCAATGGTAATATTGACTTGGTCCGAAAATCGTACAGCTCCGTTTGTGGAAATTGTGGTGATCAGTGAGAGTGTTGTTAGTGGATCCTGTGGTGCAGTCGGTTAGCGCGTGGTACGTATATAGCATTATGCAGCGAAGCAATGACGAGGATGTGAGTTCGAACCTCACCAGGAGCAAGTGCTTTTCTTGAACCCTCTGCCTGTCTATTTCTGACACATCAGCAATGCAGGATGGCAAGCCTGCTCGAAAATCCAAGCGGTTGGCTGTTTGCGAAGTGAGTTGGTACTTCGGCAGAGAAAATAATCGAACTACGCGGGGCTCAACCCACGGCCCTGAGATTAAGAGGCTCATGCTCTACCGACTGAGCTAGCCAGGTACATCAATTGTAGTACTGACTTGGACCGAATTTGTAGAGCTCAGTTTGTGCAAAATATGGTGATCAGTAAGCATGCTTTGCATAGCTCCTGTGGCGCAATCTGTTAGCGCGTGGTACTTATACAGCAGTATGCAGAGAAGCAATGCCGAGGTTGTGAGTTTGAGCCTCACCAGGAGCAAGTGCTTTTCTTGAACCCTCTACCTGTCTATTTCTTGTCCAGAAAAAGAGGATTTATTCAATCTATTTCATAAGTAACTGGTATGTCATTGAGATAACAGGTCAGAGTGCAGGGACAGCTACGATTCAAATGTATAGTCTTCTGCATTACCAGCAAGGCCTGACACATCAGCAATGCAGGATGGCAAGCCTGCTCGAAAATCCATGCGGTTTGCTGTTCGCGAAGTGAGTTGGTGCTTCGGCTCAGACAAGATTCACCCCTTTTATGGTATCGACCCTACTATTCTGAGGTTAAGAGTCTCATGCTCTACCAACTGAGCTAGCCAGGTATCTCAATGGTAATATTGTATTGGTCCAAATATCGTACAGCTCCGTTTGTGCAAAATATGGTGATCATAGAGAGTGTTGTTAATGGATACTGTGGTGCAATCTGTGAGCGTGTTGTACTTATACAGCAGTATACAGCAATTAGATGACAAGGTTGTGCGTTCAAGCTCCACCAGGAGCTAGTATTCTTCTTGAACACTCTCCCTGTCTATTTCTTGTCCAGAAAAGGAAAGGAGCATTTATTCAATCTATTTCATAAGTAATTGGTATGTCATTGAGATAACAGGTCAGAGTGCAGGCACAGCTAGGATTCAAATCCATAGTCTTCTGCATTACCAGCAATGCCTGACACATCAGCAATGCAGGATGGCAAGCCTGCTCGAAAATCCAAGCGGTTGGCTGTTTGCGAATTGAGTTGGTGCTTCGGCAGAGAAAACAATCACCCAACGTTTGGCCCGAACCCACGACCCTGAGGTTAAGAGTCTCATGCTCTACCTACTGAGCTAGCCAGGTACCTCAATAGTAATCTTGTATTGGTCCGAATATCGCACAGCTCCGTTTGTGCAAAATATTTGTGTTATTTGTGTTGTTAATGGATCCTGTGGTGCAATCGGTTAGTGTATTGTGCTTATACAGCAATATGCTGCAATTAGATGACAAGGTTGTGGGTTCAAGCTCCACCAGGAGCAAGTACTCTTCTTGAACCCTCTCCCTGTCTATTTCTTGTCCAGAAAAGTAGCATTTATTCAATCTATTTCATAAGTGATTGGTATGTCATTGAGATAACAGGTCAGAGTGCAGGCACAGCTAGGATTCAAATCCATAGTCTTCTGTATCACCAGCTATGCCTGACGCGTCAGCAATGCAGGGTGGCAAGCCTGCTCGAAAGTCCAAGCGGAGGGCTATTTGCGAAGTGAGTTGTTGCTTCAGCAGAGAAAATAATCGAACAACGTGGGGCTCAACCCCACGACCCTGAGATTAAGAGTCTCACGCTCCACCGAATCAGCCAGACAGGACCCTCAACAGTAATATTGACTTGGTCCGAATATCGTACAGCTCTGTTTGTGGAAAATGTGGTGATCAGTGAGCGTGTTGTTAATGGATCCTGTGGTGCAATCGGTTAGTGTATTTTGTTTATACAGTAATATATAGCAAATTGATGACAAGGTTGTGAGTTCAAGCCCGACCAGGAGCAAGTATTCTTCTTGAACCCTGTCTATTTCTTGTCGAGAAAAGGAGCATTTATTCAATACATTTAGGAGGATGTTTCATAATTAATTGGTATGTCATTGAGATAACAGGTCAGTGTGCAGGCACAGCTAGGATTCAAATCCATAGTCTTCTGTATCACCAGCTATGCCTGACACGTCAGCAATGCAGAGTGGCAAGCCTGCTGTAAGGGAATACCCCCGTGAAATGGACAAAAATGAATGGGAAGTCATTGGCACTGGACAAACCATATACACGGTGTCCAATACCACTCAATTCGGCGTCGTTTCGTGTAAAGTTGATTGCAAATGCCAAATGGCCAATGCCAGTTGTAACACTTTAAAAATCCAACAGGTGGCGAGTGCGTTCGACCTTGGTTTTTCATTTTGGAAATGCAACACAAGTCAACATCCAAAAGCAACATTTTGAAAAAGTGAATTTTTTTTCAAAAACGTATCACCCCCAAAAAAGTGCTTTCTGGACCGTTTTTCGAAATTCTTTCGATTTTTTTTGTCAATTACACATGTGTAAGAACTGTATGAATATACTTTTGACCAATTTTTTTATCATAATTTTTATTTTTATTTTACTTGCGCATAAGAATTTGCAATATGATTTCATAGGAAGTCAAAAGTCAGAGTCAAAAGTCACTTTTTTTTGGGGCCAAATGCCATAAGAAATTTGACATGCTCAAAAATCATGCAGAAATGCTAAATTGACTGCCCTGATGAACTGGGGATGGCCGGGCAGTGATTGTTGATCCTTTCCATCA
Organism: Oncorhynchus mykiss; assembly: GCF_013265735.2. Classification (NCBI taxonomy): domain Eukaryota; kingdom Metazoa; phylum Chordata; class Actinopteri; order Salmoniformes; family Salmonidae; genus Oncorhynchus; species Oncorhynchus mykiss. The sequence continues at coordinate 3,550,502 of NC_048584.1, forward strand.
CTCAGTTGTGTTGATTTCATCATGTTATTTTGGTGATGTTTTTTTCACTATAGAATCATATTGCAAATGCACGTGCATTTGCAATATGTTTCAATGGGCATTTACCATCACGAATTTGGCATGCTCAAATCCTGCAGAAATGCAAAATTGACTGGCCTGATGAACTCGGGATGGCCGGGCAGTGATAGTTGTTCCTTTTCATCACTCGTTGTGTTGATTTCATCTTGTCCATTTGGTGATGTTTTTTTCACTATAGAATCATATTGCAAATGCACGTGCATTTGCAATATGTTTCAATGGGCATTTACCATCACGAATTTGTCATGCTCAAAAATCCTGCAGGACTGCAAAATTGACTCGCCTGATGAACACAGGATGGCCGGGCAGTGATAGTGGGTCTTCTCCATCGCTCGTTGTGTTGATTTCATTATGTCCATTTGTTTATGTTTTCTCACTTTTGCAAAGTCACTGTGCATTTGCAATATGGTTCAATGGGCATTTACCATCACAGATTTGTCATGCTATAAAAATCCTGCAGGAATGTGAAATTGACTGGCCCGACGAACTCGGGATGGCTGGGCAGGGATTCTGGTTCATCTCAATCGCTCGTTAGGGTTGATTTCAGAATGTCACTTTGGTGATGGTACCTCACTGTTTAAACATATTGCAAATGGACAAGAGTCACCAGCAAGTCACCGTCCATCAGTCAATTAAATATCATTCTGACACCAAACTGATACAAACTGACACCAAACACACTTTTTCCAACTCGTTTATTAGCCAACTATCACATAATTCATAGCTGGCCCAAAATTCACAGCAAATGCCGAGTTTGTGGGTTCGAGCCTCACCAGGAGCAACTTCTTTTCTTGAACCCTCTGCCTGTCTATTTCTTGTCCAGAAAAAGAGGATTTATTCAATCTATTTCATACGTTAAGGGAACATTTTGACATTTTGTGAATGGTTAGTGAGAAAGTCCATATTGGAAATGTACGTACCCTTACTAGACGTCCGAAAGCGTATGTAAAATACGCGGTCGGCGTATCTACCGGAAAGTCATCAAATGAACTTTGTCGGACATTCGGTTTCCGTTTTATAAAATAATCAAGTTTTGGTCCATTTTTCCGCTATCCCGGAAATTCCCACAAGAGGGCATAAGGAATCATATGGCAATTGTACTAAACATCACGAATCACGACGGGGCCTTATCTCGAAAACGGAAAATATTTAGAAGCCGAAACTTGGTGAGCGTAGGTTTGGCATAATGGGCAGTTGGCCCCGAACAAGATGGCTTATAGGCCTCAACGGTTTTTGAGTTATGGCCGTTTTTCTGGGATTAAAGGTCCAAAATGGAAATAGAGAAATTATTTTTCCACTTTGCGTCAAAGACAAGGAGCCTCCGGAGTCAATAAAAAAAGAACCAGCCATTTATCTATCGTCATTTAAGACAAATCGTACAATGACAAATTGGTGATGTTCACAAATAGGCGTTTCTTTTTTTCAACAGTTACAGATCCAGTTGCAGGGTGTTCATACGAATCTTTTTGAAGTCTGCTGCGGAGCTCGGCGAGATTTCTGTGATTTTCTATGATTTTCTGAAATAACACACACTCACTAAACCCTCTGTAAATAACTCAGTTCTTAACGTAAAGACTTATAACTCAGGATTCTGTAAAGGCATAATCATAGTCGCTGTTTCCAAGGGTTAAAAAGGTCAGATCTTTTCAAAACTTCATATGTGTGATTAGGCAACCCCCATAAATTGTAAGTCAGTCATTTCTCCCAACAGATGTCAAAGAAAAGCTCTCACACATACACACAGCAAGGATGGAGTGACAAAGTGCGGTGCTTAAAGACACAGAGAGCAGGCAATGGCATTACCATAATCCCTAGGCCGTTTCGAGTTCAACGAGATATCCCGCTTGACCGTAGCTTGCTCGGTCTAGGCGCAGCGATGATTAGAAAAGTAGGCCCAAAATGAAGCCTGCCCCACAACGTCATTTGATTTTGGGTGACAGTGAGAGAACCGTTAGGGTGAGAAGAAAGATTCCACCACAGGAATGTTCCTAAGGTCCTCCCGATCCGTGCAAGCCTAACCTTGACCGTGTGGCATTAACCCTTCACAGTAAAAATAAGGTGTTTACTTCAAACAGCTTGCTTTGACTTCTTTCCCCATAGGAATACATTGCCTGCACCTCTAAATTCAACCTGAAGCCTATGTGGGTTATGAATGCCTTATGAACCTGTCTTCTATGACAGTCCATCAGACCACTATGAGGTCTACCTGTGTCAATTCTAAGCTTCCTGAAGCAACCGGAAGTGGTTAAAATCACCCTAAAAGTGTTTTGAAAAACATAACCTGTCATTATGAAAATTACTGTATTCAAACCTGTGTAGATCAGTCAATTCTTAACTTAAAGACTTAAAACTCAGGATTCTGTAAGTGGCTATGTCAATCAAGACATGTGTTTACTTATAGCCTCCTGTGCCAACCGGAAGTGCCATAATTGGTGTCTCAGGGGCTGTTTCGAGGGGTTAAAAAAGTCTGATCTTTCCAAAACTTCATATGTGTGATTAGGCAACCCCCATGAACTGTAAATCAGTCATTTTTCCCATAAAATTTCAAAGGAAAACTAAATCACTCACACACACAGCTTGGAAGGAGGGACGTTTTGGGGTGCGTAGAGACATACACTGCCTGCATTAGTTAACCTTGTTGGAACTTTTAAAGAACCTGTCAGACCTAGAATTCCGAAACTTTAGAATCCTGTTCTAGACCTCATGTCGATAGTGCGTGGTGAGTTAGGTGGCTCTAGAAGGTTCTCGGACCGAGAAACAGCCTCGTACATTTGCAATGACTTCAATTCATTTTGACCATTACAAAAATGACGACATTTAGAAAAGTCTCAGAGACGCAAGCCTAGGTGCATTGAAACCGGCTCGGCCCATAGAGACGGACCCCAATGTTTCTGTCCGATAGCTCATTCAAGGACCCCGTAGCAAGTCATGGAAAAAAGTGGATTTTCAGCACCAATTAGGGTTTTGCTCAGACACCAAATGACCTATCGAGCCGAAACTTGGGATTCGGGGTCGCCTCAGCTAGGCCAACACATAACATAAGAAATGGACCCGCAGCTAGAACGTAACTACGTGTTTTATGTTTTTTTTTATGGTTTGAACCGAAGGCGTTGTGAAATTTGGGCCAACTCTGAAGTATGTAATAGTTGGCTACTAAACGAGTTGGAAAAAGTGGGTTTGGTGTCAGTTTGTATCAGTTTGGTGTCAGAATGATATCTAATTGACTGAAAAACTATTGTCCTCTTGACTCTTGTCCATTTGCAATATGTTTAAACAGTGAGGTACCATCACCAAAGTGACATTCTGAAATCTATCCTAACGAGCGATTGAGATGAACCAGAATCACTGCAAAGCCATCCCGAGTTCATCGGGCCAGTCAATTTCACATTCCTGCAGGATTTTTATAGCATGACAAATTCGTGATGGTACTTGCCCATTAAAACATATTGCAAATGCACAGTGACTTTGAAAAAGTAAGAAAACATAAACAAATGGACATAATGAAATCACCATATTTAAATTTTTGGGTTACCAGTTGCACAACAATGCACGTGCATTTGCAATATGATTCTATAGTGAAAAAACATCACCAAATGGACATTCTGAAATCAACCCTAACGAGCAATTGAGATCAACCAGAATCACTGCCCAGCCATCCCGAGTTCATCGGGCCAGTCAATTTCGCATTCCTGCAGGATCTTTATAGCATGACAAATTCGTGATGGTACTTGCCCATTAAAACATATTGCAAATGCACAGTGGCTTTGAAAAAGTAAGAAAACATAAACAAATGGACATAATGAAATCACCATATTTTTATTTTTGGGTTACCAGTTGCACAACGTGCATTTGCAATATGATTCTATAGTGAAAAAACATCACCAAATGGACATTCTGAAATCAACCCTAACGAGCAATTGAGATCAACCAGAATCACTGCCCAGCCATCCCGAGTTCATCGGGCCATTCAATTTCGCATTCCTGCAGGATCTTTATAGCATGACAAATTCGTGATGGTACTTGCCCATTAAAACATATTGCAAATGCACAGTGACTTTGAAAAAGTAAGAAAACATAAACAAATGGACATAATGAAATCACCATATTTAAATTTTTGGGTTACCAGTTGCACAACAATGCACGTGCATTTGCAATATGATTCTATAGTGAAAAAACATCACCAAAGTGACATTCTGAAATCAACCCTAACGAGCGATTGAGATGAACCAGAATCACTGCCCAGCCATCCCGAGTTCATCGGGCCAGTCAATTTCACATTTCTGCAGGATTTTTATAGCATGACAAATTCGTGATGGTAAATGCCCATTGAAACATATTGCAAATGCACGTGCATTTGCAATATGATTCAATGTTGAAAAAACATCACCAAATGGACATGATGAAATCAACACAACAAGTGATGGAAATGAACAACTATCACTGCCCGGCCATCCCGAGTTCATCAGTTCAGTCAATTTTGGCCCCCAAAAAATTGACTTTTGACTTCCTATGAAATCATATTGCAAATGGACAAATCATGTTCCTTATGCACAAGTAAAAAAACATTTTGATAATAACATTTTACAAAAGTAAATTCATACAGTTCTTACACATGATTAATTGACTTAAAATCAAAACAATTTCGAAAAACGGTCCAGAAAGCACTTTTTTTACGAGGGTGATACGTTTTTTTTTTTTAAAGTTCACATTTTCGACTTTTGACTTCCTATTAAATCATATTGCAAATGGACAAAACATATGCCTTATGCACAAGTAAAAAAATAAAAAAAAATTCTGATAATAAAATACGACTAAAGTATGTTGATACAGTTCTTATACGTGTGTAATTGACACAAAATTCAAAAGAATTTTGAAAAACGGTCCAGAAAGCACTTTTTTAAGGGTGTGTGAAGTTTTTTATAAAATTTTGACATTTTTTACTTTTGACTTTTGACTTCCTATGAAATCATATTCCAAATGGAGAAAACATATGCCTTATGCACAAGTAAAAAAAAAAAAAAAAAAATTATGATAATAAAATATGACTAAAGTATGTTGATACAGTTCTTATACATGTGTAATTGACACAAAAATCGAAAGAATTTTGAAAAACGGTCCAGAAAGCACTTTTTTAAGGATGTGTGAAGTTTTTTACAAAATGTTGACATTTTTGACTTTTGACTTTTGACTTCCTATGAAATCATATTGCAAATGGACAAAACATGTGCCTTATGCGCATGTAATTAAAAAAAATAATAATTATGATAATAAAATTGGACAAAAGTATTTTCATACAGTTCTTACACATGTGTAATTGACAAAAAAAATCAAAAGAATTTCGAAAAACGGCCCAGAAAGCACTTTTTTAAGGGGTGATACGTTTTTGACAAAAAAATCATTTTTTAAAAATGTTGCTTTTGGATGTTGACTTGGGTTGCATTTCCAATATGAAAAACCCCGGTGGAGCGCACTCACCCCCTGTTGGATTTTTGAAGTGTTACAACTGGCAGTTGCCATCAACTTTGCACGAATCAACGCCACATTGGGTGATATTGGACATCATGTATATGGTTTGTCCAATGCCAATGTTTTGCCATTCATTTTTGTCCATTTCAGGGGGGTATTCCCTTACATAAGTAATTGGTATGTCATTGCGATAACAGGTCAGAGTGCAGGGACAGCTACTATTCAAATGTATAGTCTTCTGCGTTTACCAGCAATGCCTGACACATCAGCAATGCAGGATGGCAAGCCTGCTCGAAAATCCAAGCGGTTGGCGAAGTGAGTTGGTACTTCGGCAGAGAAAATACTCGCCCAACGTGGGGCTCAACCCACGGCCCTGAGATTAAGAGTCTCATGCTCTACCGACTGAGCTAGCCAGGTATCTCAATGATAATATTGTATTGGTCCGAATATCGTACAGCTCCGTGAGAGTGTTGTTAATGGATCCTGTGGTGCAATCCGTGAGCGTGTTGTACTTATACAGCAGTATACAGCAATTAGATGACAAGGGTATGACTTCAAGCCCCACCAGGAGCAAGTATTCTTCTTGAACCCTCTCCCTGTCTATTTCTTCTCCAGAAAAGGAGCATTTTATTCCATCCATTTCGGAGGACGTTTCATAGCTAATAGGTATGTCATTGAGATAAAAGGTCAGAGTGCAGGCACAGCTAGGATTCAAATCCATAGTCTTCTGAATCACCAGCTATGCCTGACACGTCAGCAATGCAGGGTGGCAAGCCTGCTCGAAAGTCCAAGCGGAGGGCTGTTTGCGAAGTGAGTTGTTGCTTCAGCAGAGAAAAGAATTGAACAACATGGGGTCTTGTCGTGGGGGCCATATTCCTGATACAGCACGTTCTACCTGAGTATGCGGAGAGTGGTAAATTGACCCATGGTTTAGACGATGAGGATTTTGTTCCAAAACAAGCATAAGAGATCCCTAGATCTGGGTAGACAGGAAGTTAGAGTAGACTTTGGGAAGGATCTTTCAATGGAGTTTTATGTAGACCAAATGGGGTCTCTAACTCCATGGCAGTCTAGGACTCTGAGCCATTATGGTATATATTGGTGCAGGTCCCCATATTGATCGTGGACACAGGTCATAGCTCATATGGAGAGAGAGGGCTATATGAATCAACTCACCCAGAATGGAAGGAGGTGGAGTATAGTGAAGGTGAGAGTTTTTGACTGTAATCCGGAGAGAGGGATGTATTGCATAAAGATACGCCTTACCCTTTAAACAGTAATGAAGGAGGATCTAGGGTTGTGGTATGATGGATATGACCAGTTTTTGGTCGACACCCTAGTACGGTTCCGGGTAGAGGAGGTTATGCCAGTATGGTAAAGCTGTTCACGAAAGCAGGAATGCCAGATAATGACAGTTGCATTGATTTGCACTATTTATATCCACAGGTTCCTCCCTTTACAGTGACCGGAGGAGATTATTACCGTTTGACCCGGTACAGTACTCTTGGGAAATGATGTCAGGGCGAGGTTTTACCGGCAGATTGGACAGGATTATGCTGCCTTGTACATTTGAGAATGCCTTTCACACTCATTCAACACCAAGACATGAAGTTTAGCCAAACGGTGGGTGACTCTGGGATGACTCTGATGACTCTGGGGTGGATACTTATCTTAATAATTGGTTTGATAGTACGTTTGTCTGTCTATTTCTTGTCCAGAAAAAGAGGATTTATTCAATCTATTTCATAAGTAATTGGTATGTCATTGAGATAAGAGGTCATAGTGCAGGGACAGCTACAATTCAAATGTATAGTCTTCTGCATTACCAGCAATGGCTGACACATCAGCAATGCAGGATGGCAAGCCTGCTCGAAAATCCAAGCGGATGGCTCTTTGCGAAGTGAGTTGGTATTTCGGCTCAAACCCACGACCCTGCGATTAAGAGTCTCAAGCTCCATCGAATCAGCCAGACAGGACCCTCAATGGTAATATTGACTTGGTCCGAAAATCGTACAGCTCCGTTTGTGGAAATTGTGGTGATCAGTGAGAGTGTTGTTAGTGGATCCTGTGGTGCAGTCGGTTAGCGCGTGGTACGTATATAGCATTATGCAGCGAAGCAATGACGAGGATGTGAGTTCGAACCTCACCAGGAGCAAGTGCTTTTCTTGAACCCTCTGCCTGTCTATTTCTGACACATCAGCAATGCAGGATGGCAAGCCTGCTCGAAAATCCAAGCGGTTGGCTGTTTGCGAAGTGAGTTGGTACATCGGCTGAGAAAATAATCACCCAACGTGGGGCTCGAACCCACGACCCTGAGATTAAGAGTCTCATGCTCTACCGACTGAGCTAGCCAGGTACCTCAATGGTAATCTTGTATTGGTCCGAATATCGTACAGCTCCGTTTGTGCAAAATATGGTGATCAGTGAGAGTGTTGTTAATGGATACTGTGGTGTAATCTGTGAGCGTGTTGTACTTATACAGCAGTATACAGCAATTAGATGACAAGGTTGTGCGTTCAAGCTCCACCAGGAGCAAGTATTCTTCTTGAACCCTCTCCCTGTCTATTTCTTGTCCAGAAAAGGAGCATTTATTCAATCTATTTCATAAGTAATTGGTATGTCATTGAGATAACAGGTCAGACTACAGGCACAGCTACGATTCAAGTCCATAGTCTTCTGCATTACCAGCAATGCCTGACACATCAGCAATGCAGGATGGCAAGCCTGCTCGAAAATCCAAGCGGTTGGCTTTTCGCGAAGTGAGTTGGTGCTTCGGCTCAGACAAGAATCACCCCATTTGTGGTATCGACCCTACGATTCTGAGGTTAAGAGGCTCATGCTCAAATGTCTGAGCTTGCCAGGCAGGTCAATTGTGGTATGTCATTGCAATAATAGGTCAGAGTAGAGGGACAGCTACTATTCAAATGTATAGTCTTATGCATTACCAGCAATGCCTGACAGATCAGCAATGCAGGATGGCAAGCCTGCTCGAAAATCCAAGCGGTTGGCTGTTCGCGAAGTGAGTTGGTACTTCGGCAGAGAAAAATATCGTACAGCTCCGTTTGTGCAAAACATGGTGATCAGTGAGAGTGTTGTTAATGGATACTGTGGTGTAATCTGTGAGCGTGTTGTACTTATACAGCAGTATACAGCAATTAGATGACAAGGTTGTGCGTTCAAGCTCCACCAGGAGCAAGTATTCTTCTTGAACCCTCTCCCTGTCTATTTCTTCTCCAGAAAAGGAGCATTTTATTCAATACACTTAGGAGGACGTTTCATAATTAATTGGTATGTCATTGAGATAACAGGTCAGAGTGCAGGGACAACTACTATTCAAATGTATAGTCTTCTGCATTACCAGCAATGCCTGACACATCAGCAATGCAGGATGGCAAGCCTGCTCGAAAATCCAAGCGGTTGGCTGTTCGCGAAGTGAGTTGGTACTTCGGCAGAGAAAAATATCGTACAGCTCCGTTTGTGCAAAACATGGTGATCAGTGAGAGTGTTGTTAATGGATACTGTGGTGTAATCTGTGAGCGTGTTGTACTTATACAGCAGTATACAGCAATTAGATGACAAGGTTGTGCGTTCAAGCTCCACCAGGAGCAAGTATTCTTCTTGAACCCTCTCCCTGTCTATTTCTTCTCCAGAAAAGGAGCATTTTATTCAATACACTTAGGAGGACGTTTCATAATTAATTGGTATGTCATTGAGATAACAGGTCAGACTACAGGCACAGCTACGATTCAAGTCCATAGTCTTCTGTATCACCAGCTATGCCTGACACGTCAGCAATGCAAGGTGGCAAGCCTGCTCGAAAGTCCAGGTGAATGGCTGTTAGCAAAGTCAGTTGGTGCTTCGGCTCAGACAAGAATCACCCCATTTGTGGTATCGACCCTACGATTCTGAGGTTAAGAGGCTCATGCTCAAATGTCTGAGCTTGCCAGGCAGGTCAATTGTGGTATGTCATTGCAATAACAGGTCAGAGTAGAGGGACAGCTACTATTCAAATGTATAGTCTTATGCATTACCAGCAATGCCTGACAGATCAGCAATGCAGGATGGCAAGCCTGCTCGAAAATCCAAGCGGTTGGCTGTTCGCGAAGTGAGTTGGTACTTCGGCAGAGAAAAATATCGTACAGCTCCGTTTGTGCAAAACATGGTGATCAGTGAGAGTGTTGTTAATGGATACTGTGGTGTAATCTGTGAGCGTGTTGTACTTATACAGCAGTATACAGCAATTAGATGACAAGGTTGTGCGTTCAAGCTCCACCAGGAGCAAGTATTCTTCTTGAACCCTCTCCCTGTCTATTTCTTCTCCAGAAAAGGAGCATTTTCTTCAATACACTTAGGAGGACGTTTCATAATTAATTGGTATGTCATTGAGATAACAGGTCAGAGTGCAGGGACAACTACTATTCAAATGTATAGTCTTCTGCATTACCAGCAATGCCTGACACATCAGCAATGCAGGATGGCAAGCCTGCTCGAAAATCCAAGCGTTTGGCTGTTTGCGAAGTGAGTTGGTACTTCGGCAGAGAAAATAATCGAACTACGCGGGGCTCAACCCACGGCCCTGAGATTAAGAGGCTCATGCTCTACCGACTGAGCTAGCCAGGTACATCAATTGTAGTACTGACTTGGACCGAATACCGTACAGCTCCGTTTGTGCAAAATATGGTGATCAATAAGCATGCTTTGCATAGCTCCTGTGGCGCAGTCGGTTAGCGTGTGGTACTTATACAGCAGTATGCAACGAAGCAATGCCAAGGTTGTGAGTTTGAGCCTCACCAGGAGCAAGTGCTTTTCTTGAACCCTCTACCTGTCTATTTCTTGTCTAGAAAAATAGGATTTATTCAATCTATTTCATAAGGAACTGGTATGTCATTGAGATTAAGAGTCTCATGCTCTACCGACTGAGCTAGCCAAGTACCTCAATGACAATATTGTATTGGTCCGAATATCATACAGCTCCGTTTGTGCAAAATATGGTGATCAGTGAGAGTGTTGTTAATGGATACTGTGGTGTAATCTGTGAGCGTGTTGTACTTATACAGCAGTATACAGCAATTAGATGACAGGCAGGTCAATTGTAGTACTGACTTGGACTGAATATCGTACAGATCTGTTGGTGCAAAATATGGTGATCAGTAAGCATGCTTTGCATAGCTCCTGTGGTTCAGTCGGTTTGCGCCTGGTACTTATACAGCAGTATGCAGCGCAGCAATTGCCGAGGTTGTGGGTTTGAGCCTCCCCAGGAGCAACTTCTTTTCTTGAACCCTCTGCCTGTCTATTTCTTGTCCAGAAAAAGAGGATTTATTCAATCTATTTCATAAGTAATTGGTAAGTCATTGCGATAACAGGTCAGAGTGCAGGGACAGCTACTATTCAAAAGTATAGTCTTCTGCATTACCAGCAATGCCTGACACATCAGCAATGCAGGAATGCAAGCCTGCTCGAAAATCCAAGCAGTTGGCTCTTTGCGAAGTGAGTTGGTACTTCGGCAGAGAAAATAATCACCCAACGTGGGGCTCGAACCCACGACCCTGAGATTAAGAGTCTCATGCTCTACCGACTGAGCTAGCCAGGTACCTCAATGGTAATCTTGTATTGGTCCGAATATCGTACAGCTCCGTTTGTGCAAAATATGGTGATCAGTGAGAGTGTTGTTAATGGATACTGTGGTGTAATCTGTGAGCGTGTTGTACTTATACAGCAGTATACAGCAATTAGATGACAAGGTTGTGCGTTCAAGCTCCACCAGGAGCAAGTATTCTTCTTGAACCCTCTCCCTGTCTATTTCTTGTCCAGAAAAGGAGCATTTATTCAATCTATTTCATAAGTAATTGGTATGTCATTGAGATAACAGGTCAGACTACAGGCACAGCTACGATTCAAGTCCATAGTCTTCTGCATTACCAGCAATGCCTGACACATCAGCAATGCAGGATGGCAAGCCTGCTCGAAAATCCAAGCGGTTGGCTTTTCGCGAAGTGAGTTGGTGCTTCGGCTCAGACAAGAATCACCCCATTTGTGGTATCGACCCTACGATTCTGAGGTTAAGAGGCTCATGCTCAAATGTCTGAGCTTGCCAGGCAGGTCAATTGTGGTATGTCATTGCAATAACAGGTCAGAGTAGAGGGACAGCTACTATTCAAATGTATAGTCTTCTGCATTACCAGCAATGCCTGACACATCAGCAATGCAGGATGGCAAGCCTGCTCGAAAATCCAAGCGGTTGGCTTTTCGCGAAGTGAGTTGGTACATCGGCTGAGAAAATAATCACCCAACGTGGGGCTCGAACCCACGACCCTGAGATTAAGAGTCTCATGCTCTACCGACTGAGCTAGCCAGGTACCTGAATGGCAATATTGTATTGGTCCGAATATCGTACAGCTCCGTTTGTGCAAAATATGGTGATCAGTGAGAGTGTTGTTAATGGATACTATGGTGTAATCTGTGAGCGTGTTGTACTTATACAGCAGTATACCGCAATTAGATGACAAGGTTGTGCGTTCAAGCTCCACCAGGAGCAAGTATTCTTCTTGAACCCTCTCCCTGTCTATTTCTTGTCCAGAAAAGGAGCATTTATTCAATCTATTTCATAAGTAATTGGTATGTCATTGAGATAACAGGTCAGACTACAGGCACAGCTACGATTCAAGTCCATAGTCTTCTGCATTACCAGCAATGCCTGACACATCAGCAATGCAGGATGGCAAGCCTGCTCGAAAATCCAAGCGGTTGGCTTTTCGCGAAGTGAGTTGGTGCTTCGGCTCAGACAAGAATCACCCCATTTGTGGTATCGACCCTACGATTCTGAGGTTAAGAGGCTCATGCTCAAATGTCTGAGCTTGCCAGGCAGGTCAATTGTGGTATGTCATTGCAATAACAGGTCAGAGTAGAGGGACAGCTACTATTCAAATGTATAGTCTTATGCATTACCAGCAATGCCTGACAGATCAGCAATGCAGGATGGCAAGCCTGCTCGAAAATCCAAGCGGTTGGCTGTTCGCGAAGTGAGTTGGTACTTCGGCAGAGAAAAATATCGTACAGCTCCGTTTGTGCAAAACATGGTGATCAGTGAGAGTGTTGTTAATGGATACTGTGGTGTAATCTGTGAGCGTGTTGTACTTATACAGCAGTATACAGCAATTAGATGACAGGCAGGTCAATTGTAGTACTGACTTGGACTGAATATCGTACAGATCTGTTGGTGCAAAATATGGTGATCAGTAAGCATGCTTTGCATAGCTCCTGTGGTTCAGTCGGTTTGCGCCTGGTACTTATACAGCAGTATGCAGCGCAGCAATTGCCGAGGTTGTGGGTTTGAGCCTCCCCAGGAGCAACTTCTTTTCTTGAACCCTCTGCCTGTCTATTTCTTGTCCAGAAAAAGAGGATTTATTCAATCTATTTCATAAGTAATTGGTAAGTCATTGCGATAACAGGTCAGAGTGCAGGGACAGCTACTATTCAAAAGTATAGTCTTCTGCATTACCAGCAATGCCTGACACATCAGCAATGCAGGAATGCAAGCCTGCTCGAAAATCCAAGCAGTTGGCTCTTTGCGAAGTGAGTTGGTACTTCGGCAGAGAAAATAATCACCCAACGTGGGGCTCGAACCCACGACCCTGAGATTAAGAGTCTCATGCTCTACCGACTGAGCTAGCCAGGTACCTCAATGGTAATCTTGTATTGGTCCGAATATCGTACAGCTCCGTTTGTGCAAAATATGGTGATCAGTGAGAGTGTTGTTAATGGATACTGTGGTGTAATCTGTGAGCGTGTTGTACTTATACAGCAGTATACAGCAATTAGATGACAAGGTTGTGCGTTCAAGCTCCACCAGGAGCAAGTATTCTTCTTGAACCCTCTCCCTGTCTATTTCTTGTCCAGAAAAGGAGCATTTATTCAATCTATTTCATAAGTAATTGGTATGTCATTGAGATAACAGGTCAGACTACAGGCACAGCTACGATTCAAGTCCATAGTCTTCTGCATTACCAGCAATGCCTGACACATCAGCAATGCAGGATGGCAAGCCTGCTCGAAAATCCAAGCGGTTGGCTTTTCGCGAAGTGAGTTGGTGCTTCGGCTCAGACAAGAATCACCCCATTTGTGGTATCGACCCTACGATTCTGAGGTTAAGAGGCTCATGCTCAAATGTCTGAGCTTGCCAGGCAGGTCAATTGTGGTATGTCATTGCAATAACAGGTCAGAGTAGAGGGACAGCTACTATTCAAATGTATAGTCTTCTGCATTACCAGCAATGCCTGACACATCAGCAATGCAGGATGGCAAGCCTGCTCGAAAATCCAAGCGGTTGGCTTTTCGCGAAGTGAGTTGGTACATCGGCTGAGAAAATAATCACCCAACGTGGGGCTCGAACCCACGACCCTGAGATTAAGAGTCTCATGCTCTACCGACTGAGCTAGCCAGGTACCTGAATGGCAATATTGTATTGGTCCGAATATCGTACAGCTCCGTTTGTGCAAAATATGGTGATCAGTGAGAGTGTTGTTAATGGATACTATGGTGTAATCTGTGAGCGTGTTGTACTTATACAGCAGTATACCGCAATTAGATGACAAGGTTGTGCGTTCAAGCTCCACCAGGAGCAAGTATTCTTCTTGAACCCTCTCCCTGTCTATTTCTTGTCCAGAAAAGGAGCATTTATTCAATCTATTTCATAAGTAATTGGTATGTCATTGAGATAACAGGTCAGACTACAGGCACAGCTACGATTCAAGTCCATAGTCTTCTGCATTACCAGCAATGCCTGACACATCAGCAATGCAGGATGGCAAGCCTGCTCGAAAATCCAAGCGGTTGGCTTTTCGCGAAGTGAGTTGGTGCTTCGGCTCAGACAAGAATCACCCCATTTGTGGTATCGACCCTACGATTCTGAGGTTAAGAGGCTCATGCTCAAATGTCTGAGCTTGCCAGGCAGGTCAATTGTGGTATGTCATTGCAATAACAGGTCAGAGTAGAGGGACAGCTACTATTCAAATGTATAGTCTTATGCATTACCAGCAATGCCTGACAGATCAGCAATGCAGGATGGCAAGCCTGCTCGAAAATCCAAGCGGTTGGCTGTTCGCGAAGTGAGTTGGTACTTCGGCAGAGAAAAATATCGTACAGCTCCGTTTGTGCAAAACATGGTGATCAGTGAGAGTGTTGTTAATGGATACTGTGGTGTAATCTGTGAGCGTGTTGTACTTATACAGCAGTATACAGCAATTAGATGACAAGGTTGTGCGTTCAAGCTCCACCAGGAGCAAGTATTCTTCTTGAACCCTCTCCCTGTCTATTTCTTCTCCAGAAAAGGAGCATTTTATTCAATACACTTAGGAGGACGTTTCATAATTAATTGGTATGTCATTGAGATAACAGGTCAGAGTGCAGGGACAACTACTATTCAAATGTATAGTCTTCTGCATTACCAGCAATGCCTGACACATCAGCAATGCAGGATGGCAAGCCTGCTCGAAAATCCAAGCGGTTGGCTGTTCGCGAAGTGAGTTGGTACTTCGGCAGAGAAAAATATCGTACAGCTCCGTTTGTGCAAAACATGGTGATCAGTGAGAGTGTTGTTAATGGATACTGTGGTGTAATCTGTGAGCGTGTTGTACTTATACAGCAGTATACAGCAATTAGATGACAAGGTTGTGCGTTCAAGCTCCACCAGGAGCAAGTATTCTTCTTGAACCCTCTCCCTGTCTATTTCTTCTCCAGAAAAGGAGCATTTTATTCAATACACTTAGGAGGACGTTTCATAATTAATTGGTATGTCATTGAGATAACAGGTCAGACTACAGGCACAGCTACGATTCAAGTCCATAGTCTTCTGCATTACCAGCAATGCCTGACACATCAGCAATGCAGGATGGCAAGCCTGCTCGAAAATCCAAGCGGTTGGCTTTTCGCGAAGTGAGTTGGTGCTTCGGCTCAGACAAGAATCACCCCATTTGTGGTATCGACCCTACGATTCTGAGGTTAAGAGGCTCATGCTCAAATGTCTGAGCTTGCCAGGCAGGTCAATTGTGGTATGTCATTGCAATAACAGGTCAGAGTAGAGGGACAGCTACTATTCAAATGTATAGTCTTATGCATTACCAGCAATGCCTGACAGATCAGCAATGCAGGATGGCAAGCCTGCTCGAAAATCCAAGCGGTTGGCTGTTCGCGAAGTGAGTTGGTACTTCGGCAGAGAAAAATATCGTACAGCTCCGTTTGTGCAAAACATGGTGATCAGTGAGAGTGTTGTTAATGGATACTGTGGTGTAATCTGTGAGCGTGTTGTACTTATACAGCAGTATACAACAATTAGATGACAAGGTTGTGCGTTCAAGCTCCACCAGGAGCAAGTATTCTTCTTGAACCCTCTCCCTGTCTATTTCTTCTCCAGAAAAGGAGCATTTTCTTCAATACACTTAGGAGGACGTTTCATAATTAATTGGTATGTCATTGAGATAACAGGTCAGAGTGCAGGGACAACTACTATTCAAATGTATAGTCTTCTGCATTACCAGCAATGCCTGACACATCAGCAATGCAGGATGGCAAGCCTGCTCGAAAATCCAAGCGTTTGGCTGTTTGCGAAGTGAGTTGGTACTTCGGCAGAGAAAATAATCGAACTACGCGGGGCTCAACCCACGGCCCTGAGATTAAGAGGCTCATGCTCTACCGACTGAGCTAGCCAGGTACATCAATTGTAGTACTGACTTGGACCGAATACCGTACAGCTCCGTTTGTGCAAAATATGGTGATCAATAAGCATGCTTTGCATAGCTCCTGTGGCGCAGTCGGTTAGCGTGTGGTACTTATACAGCAGTATGCAACGAAGCAATGCCGAGGTTGTGAGTTTGAGCCTCACCAGGAGCAAGTGCTTTTCTTGAACCCTCTACCTGTCTATTTCTTGTCTAGAAAAATAGGATTTATTCAATCTATTTCATAAGGAACTGGTATGTCATTGAGATTAAGAGTCTCATGCTCTACCGACTGAGCTAGCCAAGTACCTCAATGACAATATTGTATTGGTCCGAATATCATACAGCTCCGTTTGTGCAAAATATGGTGATCAGTGAGAGTGTTGTTAATGGATACTGTGGTGTAATCTGTGAGCGTGTTGTACTTATACAGCAGTATACAGCAATTAGATGACAGGCAGGTCAATTGTAGTACTGACTTGGACTGAATATCGTACAGATCTGTTGGTGCAAAATATGGTGATCAGTAAGCATGCTTTGCATAGCTCCTGTGGTTCAGTCGGTTTGCGCCTGGTACTTATACAGCAGTATGCAGCGCAGCAATTGCCGAGGTTGTGGGTTTGAGCCTCCCCAGGAGCAACTTCTTTTCTTGAACCCTCTGCCTGTCTATTTCTTGTCCAGAAAAAGAGGATTTATTCAATCTATTTCATAAGTAATTGGTAAGTCATTGCGATAACAGGTCAGAGTGCAGGGACAGCTACTATTCAAAAGTATAGTCTTCTGCATTACCAGCAATGCCTGACACATCAGCAATGCAGGAATGCAAGCCTGCTCGAAAATCCAAGCAGTTGGCTCTTTGCGAAGTGAGTTGGTACTTCGGCAGAGAAAATAATCACCCAACGTGGGGCTCGAACCCACGACCCTGAGATTAAGAGTCTCATGCTCTACCGACTGAGCTAGCCAGGTACCTCAATGGTAATCTTGTATTGGTCCGAATATCGTACAGCTCCGTTTGTGCAAAATATGGTGATCAGTGAGAGTGTTGTTAATGGATACTGTGGTGTAATCTGTGAGCGTGTTGTACTTATACAGCAGTATACAGCAATTAGATGACAAGGTTGTGCGTTCAAGCTCCACCAGGAGCAAGTATTCTTCTTGAACCCTCTCCCTGTCTATTTCTTGTCCAGAAAAGGAGCATTTATTCAATCTATTTCATAAGTAATTGGTATGTCATTGAGATAACAGGTCAGACTACAGGCACAGCTACGATTCAAGTCCATAGTCTTCTGCATTACCAGCAATGCCTGACACATCAGCAATGCAGGATGGCAAGCCTGCTCGAAAATCCAAGCGGTTGGCTTTTCGCGAAGTGAGTTGGTGCTTCGGCTCAGACAAGAATCACCCCATTTGTGGTATCGACCCTACGATTCTGAGGTTAAGAGGCTCATGCTCAAATGTCTGAGCTTGCCAGGCAGGTCAATTGTGGTATGTCATTGCAATAACAGGTCAGAGTAGAGGGACAGCTACTATTCAAATGTATAGTCTTCTGCATTACCAGCAATGCCTGACACATCAGCAATGCAGGATGGCAAGCCTGCTCGAAAATCCAAGCGGTTGGCTTTTCGCGAAGTGAGTTGGTACATCGGCTGAGAAAATAATCACCCAACGTGGGGCTCGAACCCACGACCCTGAGATTAAGAGTCTCATGCTCTACCGACTGAGCTAGCCAGGTACCTGAATGGCAATATTGTATTGGTCCGAATATCGTACAGCTCCGTTTGTGCAAAATATGGTGATCAGTGAGAGTGTTGTTAATGGATACTATGGTGTAATCTGTGAGCGTGTTGTACTTATACAGCAGTATACCGCAATTAGATGACAAGGTTGTGCGTTCAAGCTCCACCAGGAGCAAGTATTCTTCTTGAACCCTCTCCCTGTCTATTTCTTGTCCAGAAAAGGAGCATTTATTCAATCTATTTCATAAGTAATTGGTATGTCATTGAGATAACAGGTCAGACTACAGGCACAGCTACGATTCAAGTCCATAGTCTTCTGCATTACCAGCAATGCCTGACACATCAGCAATGCAGGATGGCAAGCCTGCTCGAAAATCCAAGCGGTTGGCTTTTCGCGAAGTGAGTTGGTGCTTCGGCTCAGACAAGAATCACCCCATTTGTGGTATCGACCCTACGATTCTGAGGTTAAGAGGCTCATGCTCAAATGTCTGAGCTTGCCAGGCAGGTCAATTGTGGTATGTCATTGCAATAACAGGTCAGAGTAGAGGGACAGCTACTATTCAAATGTATAGTCTTATGCATTACCAGCAATGCCTGACAGATCAGCAATGCAGGATGGCAAGCCTGCTCGAAAATCCAAGCGGTTGGCTGTTCGCGAAGTGAGTTGGTACTTCGGCAGAGAAAAATATCGTACAGCTCCGTTTGTGCAAAACATGGTGATCAGTGAGAGTGTTGTTAATGGATACTGTGGTGTAATCTGTGAGCGTGTTGTACTTATACAGCAGTATACAGCAATTAGATGACAAGGTTGTGCGTTCAAGCTCCACCAGGAGCAAGTATTCTTCTTGAACCCTCTCCCTGTCTATTTCTTCTCCAGAAAAGGAGCATTTTATTCAATACACTTAGGAGGACGTTTCATAATTAATTGGTATGTCATTGAGATAACAGGTCAGAGTGCAGGGACAACTACTATTCAAATGTATAGTCTTCTGCATTACCAGCAATGCCTGACACATCAGCAATGCAGGATGGCAAGCCTGCTCGAAAATCCAAGCGGTTGGCTGTTCGCGAAGTGAGTTGGTACTTCGGCAGAGAAAAATATCGTACAGCTCCGTTTGTGCAAAACATGGTGATCAGTGAGAGTGTTGTTAATGGATACTGTGGTGTAATCTGTGAGCGTGTTGTACTTATACAGCAGTATACAGCAATTAGATGACAAGGTTGTGCGTTCAAGCTCCACCAGGAGCAAGTATTCTTCTTGAACCCTCTCCCCGTCTATTTCTTCTCCAGAAAAGGAGCATTTTATTCAATACACTTAGGAGGACGTTTCATAATTAATTGGTATGTCATTGAGATAACAGGTCAGACTACAGGCACAGCTACGATTCAAGTCCATAGTCTTCTGCATTACCAGCAATGCCTGACACATCAGCAATGCAGGATGGCAAGCCTGCTCGAAAATCCAAGCGGTTGGCTTTTCGCGAAGTGAGTTGGTGCTTCGGCTCAGACAAGAATCACCCCATTTGTGGTATCGACCCTACGATTCTGAGGTTAAGAGGCTCATGCTCAAATGTCTGAGCTTGCCAGGCAGGTCAATTGTGGTATGTCATTGCAATAACAGGTCAGAGTAGAGGGACAGCTACTATTCAAATGTATAGTCTTATGCATTACCAGCAATGCCTGACAGATCAGCAATGCAGGATGGCAAGCCTGCTCGAAAATCCAAGCGGTTGGCTGTTCGCGAAGTGAGTTGGTACTTCGGCAGAGAAAAATATCGTACAGCTCCGTTTGTGCAAAACATGGTGATCAGTGAGAGTGTTGTTAATGGATACTGTGGTGTAATCTGTGAGCGTGTTGTACTTATACAGCAGTATACAGCAATTAGATGACAAGGTTGTGCGTTCAAGCTCCACCAGGAGCAAGTATTCTTCTTGAACCCTCTCCCTGTCTATTTCTTCTCCAGAAAAGGAGCATTTTATTCAATACACTTAGGAGGACGTTTCATAATTAATTGGTATGTCATTGAGATAACAGGTCAGACTACAGGCACAGCTACGATTCAAGTCCATAGTCTTCTGTATCACCAGCTATGCCTGACACGTCAGCAATGCAAGGTGGCAAGCCTGCTCGAAAGTCCAGGTGAATGGCTGTTTGCAAAGTCAGTTGGTGCTTCGGCTCAGACAAGAATCACCCCATTTGTGGTATCGACCCTACGATTCTGAGGTTAAGAGGCTCATGCTCAAATGTCTGAGCTTGCCAGGCAGGTCAATTGTGGTATGTCATTGCAATAACAGGTCAGAGTAGAGGGACAGCTACTATTCAAATGTATAGTCTTATGCATTACCAGCAATGCCCGACAGATCAGCAATGCAGGATGGCAAGCCTGCTCGAAAATCCAAGCGGTTGGCTGTTCGCGAAGTGAGTTGGTACTTCGGCAGAGAAAAGCTCCGTTTGTGCAAAATATGGTGATCAGTGAGAGTGTTGTTAATGGATACTGTGGTGTAATCTGTGAGCGTGTTGTACTTATACAGCAGTATACAGCAATTAGATGACAAGGTTGTGCGTTCAAGCTCCACCAGGAGCAAGTATTCTTCTTGAACCCTCTCCCTGTCTATTTCTTGTCCAGAAAAGGAGCATTTATTCAATCTATTTCATAAGTAATTGGTATGTCATTGAGATAACAGGTCAGAGTAGAGGGACAGCTACTATTCAAATGTATAGTCTTATGCATTACCAGCAATGCCTGACAGATCAGCAATGCAGGATGGCAAGCCTGCTCGAAAATCCAAGCGGTTGGCTGTTCGCGAAGTGAGTTGGTACTTCGGCAGAGAAAAATATCGTACAGCTCCGTTTGTGCAAAACATGGTGATCAGTGAGAGTGTTGTTAATGGATACTGTGGTGTAATCTGTGAGCGTGTTGTACTTATACAGCAGTATACAGCAATTAGATGACAAGGTTGTGCGTTCAAGCTCCACCAGGAGCAAGTATTCTTCTTGAACCCTCTCCCTGTCTATTTCTTCTCCAGAAAAGGAGCATTTTATTCAATACACTTAGGAGGACGTTTCATAATTAATTGGTATGTCATTGAGATAACAGGTCAGAGTGCAGGGATAACTACTATTCAAATGTATAGTCTTCTGCATTACAAGCAATGCCTGACACATCAGCAATGCAGGATGGCAAGCCTGCTCGAAAATCCAAGCGGTTGGCTGTTCGCGAAGTGAGTTGGTACTTCGGCAGAGAAAAATATCGTACAGCTCCGTTTGTGCAAAACATGGTGATCAGTGAGAGTGTTGTTAATGGATACTGTGGTGTAATCTGTGAGCGTGTTGTACTTATACAGCAGTATACAGCAATTAGATGACAAGGTTGTGCGTTCAAGCTCCACCAGGAGCAAGTATTCTTCTTGAACCCTCTCCCCGTCTATTTCTTCTCCAGAAAAGGAGCATTTTATTCAATACACTTAGGAGGACGTTTCATAATTAATTGGTATGTCATTGAGATAACAGGTCAGACTACAGGCACAGCTACGATTCAAGTCCATAGTCTTCTGCATTACCAGCAATGCCTGACACATCAGCAATGCAGGATGGCAAGCCTGCTCGAAAATCCAAGCGGTTGGCTTTTCGCGAAGTGAGTTGGTGCTTCGGCTCAGACAAGAATCACCCCATTTGTGGTATCGACCCTACGATTCTGAGGTTAAGAGGCTCATGCTCAAATGTCTGAGCTTGCCAGGCAGGTCAATTGTGGTATGTCATTGCAATAACAGGTCAGAGTAGAGGGACAGCTACTATTCAAATGTATAGTCTTATGCATTACCAGCAATGCCTGACAGATCAGCAATGCAGGATGGCAAGCCTGCTCGAAAATCCAAGCGGTTGGCTGTTCGCGAAGTGAGTTGGTACTTCGGCAGAGAAAAATATCGTACAGCTCCGTTTGTGCAAAACATGGCGATCAGTGAGAGTGTTGTTAATGGATACTGTGGTGTAATCTGTGAGCGTGTTGTACTTATACAGCAGTATACAGCAATTAGATGACAAGGTTGTGCGTTCAAGCTCCACCAGGAGCAAGTATTCTTCTTGAACCCTCTCCCTGTCTATTTCTTCTCCAGAAAAGGAGCATTTTATTCAATACACTTAGGAGGACGTTTCATAATTAATTGGTATGTCATTGAGATAACAGGTCAGACTACAGGCACAGCTACGATTCAAGTCCATAGTCTTCTGTATCACCAGCTATGCCTGACACGTCAGCAATGCAAGGTGGCAAGCCTGCTCGAAAGTCCAGGTGAATGGCTGTTTGCAAAGTCAGTTGGTGCTTCGGCTCAGACAAGAATCACCCCATTTGTGGTATCGACCCTACGATTCTGAGGTTAAGAGGCTCATGCTCAAATGTCTGAGCTTGCCAGGCAGGTCAATTGTGGTATGTCATTGCAATAACAGGTCAGAGTAGAGGGACAGCTACTATTCAAATGTATAGTCTTATGCATTACCAGCAATGCCCGACAGATCAGCAATGCAGGATGGCAAGCCTGCTCGAAAATCCAAGCGGTTGGCTGTTCGCGAAGTGAGTTGGTACTTCGGCAGAGAAAAATATCGTACAGCTCCGTTTGTGCAAAACATGGTGATCAGTGAGAGTGTTGTTAATGGATACTGTGGTGTAATCTGTGAGCGTGTTGTACTTATACAGCAGTATACAGCAATTAGATGACAAGGTTGTGCGTTCAAGCTCCACCAGGAGCAAGTATTCTTCTTGAACCCTCTCCCTGTCTATTTCTTCTCCAGAAAAGGAGCATTTTATTCAATACACTTAGGAGGACGTTTCATAATTAATTGGTATGTCATTGAGATAACAGGTCAGACTACAGGCACAGCTACGATTCAAGTCCATAGTCTTCTGTATCACCAGCTATGCCTGACACGTCAGCAATGCAAGGTGGCAAGCCTGCTCGAAAGTCCAGGTGAATGGCTGTTTGCAAAGTCAGTTGGTGCTTCGGCTCAGACAAGAATCACCCCATTTGTGGTATCGACCCTACGATTCTGAGGTTAAGAGGCTCATGCTCAAATGTCTGAGCTTGCCAGGCAGGTCAATTGTGGTATGTCATTGCAATAACAGGTCAGAGTAGAGGGACAGCTACTATTCAAATGTATAGTCTTATGCATTACCAGCAATGCCCGACAGATCAGCAATGCAGGATGGCAAGCCTGCTCGAAAATCCAAGCGGTTGGCTGTTCGCGAAGTGAGTTGGTACTTCGGCAGAGAAAAGCTCCGTTTGTGCAAAATATGGTGATCAGTGAGAGTGTTGTTAATGGATACTGTGGTGTAATCTGTGAGCGTGTTGTACTTATACAGCAGTATACAGCAATTAGATGACAAGGTTGTGCGTTCAAGCTCCACCAGGAGCAAGTATTCTTCTTGAACCCTCTCCCTGTCTATTTCTTGTCCAGAAAAGGAGCATTTATTCAATCTATTTCATAAGTAATTGGTATGTCATTGAGATAACAGGTCAGAGTAGAGGGACAGCTACTATTCAAATGTATAGTCTTATGCATTACCAGCAATGCCTGACAGATCAGCAATGCAGGATGGCAAGCCTGCTCGAAAATCCAAGCGGTTGGCTGTTCGCGAAGTGAGTTGGTACTTCGGCAGAGAAAAATATCGTACAGCTCCGTTTGTGCAAAACATGGTGATCAGTGAGAGTGTTGTTAATGGATACTGTGGTGTAATCTGTGAGCGTGTTGTACTTATACAGCAGTATACAGCAATTAGATGACAAGGTTGTGCGTTCAAGCTCCACCAGGAGCAAGTATTCTTCTTGAACCCTCTCCCTGTCTATTTCTTCTCCAGAAAAGGAGCATTTTATTCAATACACTTAGGAGGACGTTTCATAATTAATTGGTATGTCATTGAGATAACAGGTCAGAGTGCAGGGATAACTACTATTCAAATGTATAGTCTTCTGCATTACAAGCAATGCCTGACACATCAGCAATGCAGGATGGCAAGCCTGCTCGAAAATCCAAGCGGTTGGCTGTTCGCGAAGTGAGTTGGTACTTCGGCAGAGAAAAATATCGTACAGCTCCGTTTGTGCAAAACATGGTGATCAGTGAGAGTGTTGTTAATGGATACTGTGGTGTAATCTGTGAGCGTGTTGTACTTATACAGCAGTATACAGCAATTAGATGACAAGGTTGTGCGTTCAAGCTCCACCAGGAGCAAGTATTCTTCTTGAACCCTCTCCCCGTCTATTTCTTCTCCAGAAAAGGAGCATTTTATTCAATACACTTAGGAGGACGTTTCATAATTAATTGGTATGTCATTGAGATAACAGGTCAGACTACAGGCACAGCTACGATTCAAGTCCATAGTCTTCTGCATTACCAGCAATGCCTGACACATCAGCAATGCAGGATGGCAAGCCTGCTCGAAAATCCAAGCGGTTGGCTTTTCGCGAAGTGAGTTGGTGCTTCGGCTCAGACAAGAATCACCCCATTTGTGGTATCGACCCTACGATTCTGAGGTTAAGAGGCTCATGCTCAAATGTCTGAGCTTGCCAGGCAGGTCAATTGTGGTATGTCATTGCAATAACAGGTCAGAGTAGAGGGACAGCTACTATTCAAATGTATAGTCTTATGCATTACCAGCAATGCCTGACAGATCAGCAATGCAGGATGGCAAGCCTGCTCGAAAATCCAAGCGGTTGGCTGTTCGCGAAGTGAGTTGGTACTTCGGCAGAGAAAAATATCGTACAGCTCCGTTTGTGCAAAACATGGCGATCAGTGAGAGTGTTGTTAATGGATACTGTGGTGTAATCTGTGAGCGTGTTGTACTTATACAGCAGTATACAGCAATTAGATGACAAGGTTGTGCGTTCAAGCTCCACCAGGAGCAAGTATTCTTCTTGAACCCTCTCCCTGTCTATTTCTTCTCCAGAAAAGGAGCATTTTATTCAATACACTTAGGAGGACGTTTCATAATTAATTGGTATGTCATTGAGATAACAGGTCAGACTACAGGCACAGCTACGATT
This sequence comes from Oncorhynchus mykiss, assembly GCF_013265735.2. Lineage (NCBI taxonomy): Eukaryota > Metazoa > Chordata > Actinopteri > Salmoniformes > Salmonidae > Oncorhynchus > Oncorhynchus mykiss. Next base: position 3,575,522 of record NC_048584.1, read on the forward strand.
CAAGTCCATAGTCTTCTGTATCACCAGCTATGCCTGACACGTCAGCAATGCAAGGTGGCAAGCCTGCTCGAAAGTCCAGGTGAATGGCTGTTTGCAAAGTCAGTTGGTGCTTCGGCTCAGACAAGAATCACCCCATTTGTGGTATCGACCCTACGATTCTGAGGTTAAGAGGCTCATGCTCAAATGTCTGAGCTTGCCAGGCAGGTCAATTGTGGTATGTCATTGCAATAACAGGTCAGAGTAGAGGGACAGCTACTATTCAAATGTATAGTCTTATGCATTACCAGCAATGCCCGACAGATCAGCAATGCAGGATGGCAAGCCTGCTCGAAAATCCAAGCGGTTGGCTGTTCGCGAAGTGAGTTGGTACTTCGGCAGAGAAAAGCTCCGTTTGTGCAAAATATGGTGATCAGTGAGAGTGTTGTTAATGGATACTGTGGTGTAATCTGTGAGCGTGTTGTACTTATACAGCAGTATACAGCAATTAGATGACAAGGTTGTGCGTTCAAGCTCCACCAGGAGCAAGTATTCTTCTTGAACCCTCTCCCTGTCTATTTCTTGTCCAGAAAAGGAGCATTTATTCAATCTATTTCATAAGTAATTGGTATGTCATTGAGATAACAGGCCAGACTACAGGCACAGCTACGATTCAAGTCCATAGTCTTCTGCATTACCAGCAATGCCTGACACATCAGCAATGCAGAATGGCAAGCCTGCTCGAAAATCCAAGCGGTTGGCTTTTAGCAAATTGAGTTGGTACATCGGCTGAGAAAATAATCACCCAACGTGGGGCGCGAACCCACCACCCTGAGATTAAGAGTCTCATGCTCTACCGACTGAGCTAGCCAGGTGCCTGAATGGCAATATTGTATTGGTCCGAATATCGTACAGCTCCGTTTGTGCAAAATATGGTGATCAGTGAGAGTGTTGTTAATGGATACTATGGTGTAATCTGTGAGCGTGTTGTACTTATACAGCAGTATACAGCAATTAGATGACAAGGTTGTGCGTTCAAGCTCCACCAGGAGCAAGTATTCTTCTTGAACCCTCTCCCTGTCTATTTCTTGTCCAGAAAAGGAGCATTTATTAAATCTATTTCATAAGTAATTGGTATGTCATTGAGATAACAGGTCAGACTACAGGCACAGCTACGATTCAAGTCCATAGTCTTCTGCATTACCAGCAATGCCTGACACATCAGCAATGCAGGATGGCAAGCCTGCTCGAAAATCCAAGCGGTTGGCTTTTCGCGAAGTGAGTTGGTGCTTCGGCTCAGACAAGAATCACCCCATTTGTGGTATCGACCCTACGATTCTGAGGTTAAGAGGCTCATGCTCAAATGTCTGAGCTTGCCAGGCAGGTCAATTGTAGTACTGACTTGGACTGAATATCGTACAGATCTGTTGGTGCAAAATATGGTGATCAGTAAGCATGCTTTGCATAGCTCCTGTGGTTCAGTCGGTTTGCGCCTGGTACTTATACAGCAGTATGCAGCACAGCAAATGCCGAGGTTGTGGGTTTGAGCCTCCCCAGGAGCAACTTATTTTCTTGAACCCTCTGCCTGTCTATTTCTTGTCCAGAAAAAGAGGATTTATTCAATCTATTTCATAAGTAATTGGTAAGTCATTGCGATAACAGGTCAGAGTGCAGGGACAGCTACTATTCAAAAGTATAGTCTTCTGCATTACCAGCAATGCCTGACACATCAGCAATGCAGGATGGCAAGCCTGCTCGAAAATCCAAGCGGTTGGCTGTTTGCGAAGTGAGTTGGTACTTTGGCAGAGAAAATAATCACCCAACGTGGGGCTCGAACCCACGACCCTGAGATTAAGAGTCTCATGCTCTACCGACTGAGCTAGCCAGGTACCTCAATGGTAATCTTGTATTGGTCCGAATATCGTACAGCTCAGTTTGTGCAAAATATGGTGATCAGTGAGAGTGTTGTTAATGGATACTGTGGTGTAATCTGTGAGCGTGTTGTACTTATACAGCAGTATACAGCAATTAGATGACAAGGTTGTGCGTTCAAGCTCCACCAGGAGCAAGAATTCTTCTTGAACCCTCTCCCTGTCTATTTCTTGTCCAGAAAAGGAGCATTTATTCAATCTATTTCATAAGTAATTGATATGTCATTGAGATAACAGGTCAGACTACAGGCACAGCTACGATTCAAGTCCATAGTCTTCTGTATCACCAGCTATGCCTGACACGTCAGCAATGCAAGGTGGCAAGCCTGCTCGAAAGTCCAGGTGAATGGCTGTTTGCAAAGTGAGTTGGTGCTTCGGCTCAGACAAGAATCACCCCATTTGTGGTATCGACCCTACGATTCTGAGGTTAAGAGGCTCATGCTCAAATGTCTGAGCTTGCCAGGCAGGTCAATTGTAGTACTGACTTGGACTGAATATCGTACAGATCTGTTGGTGCAAAATATGGTGATCAGTAAGCATGCTTTGCATAGCTCCTGTGGTTCAGTCTGTTTGCGCCTGGTACTTATACAGCAGTATGCAGCGCAGCAATTGCCGAGGTTGTGGGTTTGAGCCTCCCCAGGAGCAACTTCTTTTCTTGAACCCTCTGCCTGTCTATTTCTTGTCCAGAAAAAGAGGATTTATTCAATCTATTTCATAAGTAATTGGTAAGTCATTGCGATAACAGGTCAGAGTGCAGGGACAGCTACTATTCAAAAGTGCAGTCTTCTGCATTACCAGCAATGCCTGACACATCAGCAATGCAGGATGGCAAGCCTGCTCGAAAATCCAAGCGGTTGGCTGTTCGCGAAGTGAGTTGGTACTTTGGCAGAGAAAATAATCACCCAACGTGGGGCTCGAACCCACAACCCTGAGATTAAGAGTCTCATGCTCTACCGACTGAGCTAGCCAGGTACCTCAATGGTAATCTTGTATTGGTCCGAATATCGTACAGCTCAGTTTGTGCAAAATATGGTGATCAGTGAGAGTGTTGTTAATGGATACTGTGGTGTAATCTGTGAGCGTGTTGTACTTATACAGCAGTATACAGCAATTAGATGACAAGGTTGTGCGTTCAAGCTCCACCAGGAGCAAGTATTCTTCTTGAACCCTCTCCCTGTCAATTTCTTGTCCAGAAAAGGAGCATTTATTCAATCTATTTCATAAGTAATTGGTATGTCATTGAGATAACAGGTCAGACTACAGGCACAGCTACGATTCAAGTCCATAGTCTTCTGCATTACCAGCAATGCCTGACACATCAGCAATGCAGGATGGCAAGCCTGCTCGAAAATCCAAGCGGTTGGCTTTTCGCGAAGTGAGTTGGTACATCGGCTGAGAAAATAATCACCCAACGTGCCTGACACATCAGCAATGCAGGATGGCAAGCCTGCTCGAAAGTCCAGGTGAATGGCTGTTTGCAAAGTGAGTTGGTGCTTCGGCTCAGACAAGAATCACCCCATTTGTGGTATCGACCCTACGATTCTGAGGTTAAGAGGCTCATGCTCAAATGTCTGAGCTTGCCAGGCAGGTCAATTGTAGTACTGACTTGGACTGAATATCGTACAGATCTGTTGGTGCAAAATATGGTGATCAGTAAGCATGGTTTGCATAGCTCCTGTGGTTCAGTCGGTTTGCGCCTGGTACTTATACAGCAGTATGCAGCGCAGCAAATGCCGAGGTTGTGGGTTTGAGCCTCCCCAGGAGCAACTTCTTTTCTTGAACCCTCTGCCTGTCTATTTCTTGTCCAGAAAAAGAGGATTTATTCAATCTATTTCATAAGTCATTGGTAAGTCATTGCGATAACAGGTCAGAGTGCAGGGACAGCTACTATTCAAAAGTATAGTCTTCTGCATTACCAGCAATGCCTGACAGATCAGCAATGCAGGATGGCAAGCCTGCTCGAAAATCCAAGCTGTTGGCTGTTCGCGAAGTGAGTTGGTACTTTGGCAGAGAAAATAATCACCCAACGTGGGGCTCGAACCCACGACCCTGAGATTAAGAGTCTCATGCTCTACCGACTGAGCTAGCCAGGTACCTCAATGGTAATCTTGTATTGGTCCGAATATCGTACAGCTCCGTTTGTGCAAAATATGGTGATCAGTGAGAGTGTTGTTAATGGATACTGTGGTGTAATCTGTGAGCGTGTTGTACTTATACAGCAGTATACAGCAATTAGATGACAAGGTTGTGCGTTCAAGCTCCACCAGGAGCAAGTATTCTTCTTGAACCCTCTCCCTGTCTATTTCTTGTCCAGAAAAGGAGCATTTATTCAATCTATTTCATAAGTAATTGGTATGTCATTGAGATAACAGGTCAGACTACAGGCACAGCTACGATTCAAGTCCATAGTCTTCTGCATTACCAGCTATGCCTGACACGTCAGCAATGCAAGGTGGCAAGCCTGCTCGAAAGTCCAGGTGAATGGCTGTTTGCAAAGTGAGTTGGTGCTTCGGCTCAGACAAGAATCACCCCATTTGTGGTATCGACCCTACGATTCTGAGGTTAAGAGGCTCATGCTCAAATGTCTGAGCTTGCCAGGCAGGTCAATTGTAGTACTGACTTGGACTGAATATCGTACAGATCTGTTGGTGCAAAATATGGTGATCAGTAAGCATGCTTTGCATAGCTCCTGTGGTTCAGTCGGTTTGCGCCTGGTATTTATACAGCAGTATGCAGCGCAGCAAATGCCGAGGTTGTGGGTTTGAGCCTCCCCAGGAGCAACTTCTTTTCTTGAACCCTCTGCCTGTCTATTTCTTGTCCAGAAAAAGAGGATTTATTCAATCTATTTCATAAGTCATTGGTAAGTCATTGCGATAACAGGTCAGAGTGCAGGGACAGCTACTATTCAAAAGTATAGTCTTCTGCATTACCAGCAATGCCTGACACATCAGCAATGCAGGATGGCAAGCCTGCTCGAAAATCCAAGCGGTTGGCTGTTCGCGAAGTGAGTTGGTACTTTGGCAGAGAAAATAATCACCCAACGTGGGGCTCGAACCCACGACCCTGAGATTAAGAGTCTCAAGCTCCACCGACTGAGCTAGCCAGGTACCTCAATGGTAATCTTGTATTGGTCCGAATATCGTACAGCTCCGTTTGTGCAAAATATGGTGATCAGTGAGAGTGTTGTTAATGGATACTGTGGTGTAATCTGTGAGCGTGTTGTACTTATACAGCAGTATACAGCAATTAGATGACAAGGTTGTGCGTTCAAGCTCCACCAGGAGCAAGTATTCTTCTTGAACCCTCTCCCTGTCTATTTCTTGTCCAGAAAAGGAGCATTTATTCAATCTATTTCATAAGTAATTGGTATGTAATTGAGATAACAGATCAGACTACAGGCACAGCTACGATTCATGTCCATAGTCTTCTGCATTACCAGCAATGCCTGACACATCAGCAATGCAGGATGGCAAGCCTGCTCGAAAATCCAAGCGGTTGGCTTTTCGCGAAGTGAGTTGGTACATCGGCTGAGAAAATAATCACCCAACGTGGGGCTCGAACCCACGACCCTGAGATTAAGAGTCTCATGCTCTACCTACTGAGCAAGCCAGGTACCTCAACGGTAATCTTGTATTGGTCCGAATATCGTACAGCTCCGTTTGTGCAAAATATGGTGATCAGTGAGAGTGTTGTTAATGGATACTGTGGTGTAATCTGTGAGTGTGTTGTACTTATACAGCAGTATACAGCAATTAGATGACAAGGTTGTGCGTTCAAGCTCCACCAGGAGCAAGTATTCTTCTTGAACCCTCTCCCTGTCTATTTCTTGTCCAGAAAAGGAGCATTTATTCAATCTATTTCATAAGTAATTGGTAAGTCATTGCGATAACAGGTCAGAGTGCAGGGACAGCTACTATTCAAAAGTATAGTCTTCTGCATTACCAGCAATGCCTGACACATCAGCAATGCAGGATGGCAAGCCTGCTCGAAAATCCAAGCGGTTGGCTGTTCGCGAAGTGAGTTGGTACTTTGGCAGAGAAAATAATCACCCAACGTGGGGCTCGAACCCACGACCCTGAGATTAAGAGTCTCATGCTCTACCGACTGAGCTAGCCAGGTACCTCAGTGGTAATCTTGTATTGGTCCGAATATCGTACAGCTCCGTTTGTGCAAAATATGGTGATCAGTGAGAGTGTTGTTAATGGATACTGTGGTGTAATCTGTGAGCGTGTTGTACTTATACAGCAGTATACAGCAATTAGATGACAAGGTTGTGCGTTCAAGCTCCACCAGGAGCAAGTATTCTTCTTGAACCCTCTCCCTGTCTATTTCTTGTCCAGAAAAGGAGCATTTATTCAATCTATTTCATAAGTAATTGGTATGTCATTGAGATAACAGGTCAGACTACAGGCACAGCTACGATTCAAGTCCATAGTCTTCTGCATTACCAGCAATGCCTGACACATCAGCAATGCAGGATGGCAAGCCTGCTCGAAAATCCAAGCGGTTGGCTTTTCGCGAAGTGAGTTGGTACATCGGCTGAGAAAATAATCACTGAACGTGGGGCTCGAACCCACGACCCTGAGATTAAGAGTCTCATGCTCTACCGACTGAGCTAGCCAGGTACCTGAATGGCAATATTGTATTGGTCCGAATATCGTACAGCTCCGTTTGTGCAAAATATGGTGATCAGTGAGAGTGTTGTTAATGGATACTGTGGTGTAATCTGTGAGCGTGTTGTACTTATACAGCAGTATACAGCAATTAGATGACAAGGTTGTGCGTTCAAGCTCCACCAGGAGCAAGTATTCTTCTTGAACCCTCTCCCTGTCTATTTCTTGTCCAGAAAAGGAGCATTTATTCAATCTATTTCATAAGTAATTGGTATGTCATTGAGATAACAGGTCAGACTACAGGCACAGCTACGATTCAAGTCCATAGTCTTCTGTATCACCAGCTATGCCTGACACGTCAGCAATGCAAGGTGGCAAGCCTGCTCGAAAGTCCAGGTGAATGGCTGTTTGCAAAGTGAGTTGGTGATTCGGCTCAGACAAGAATCACCCCATTTGTGGTATCGACCCTACGATTCTGAGGTTAAGAGGCTCATGCTCAAATGTCTGAGCTTGCCAGGCAGGTCAATTGTAGTACTGACTTGGACTGAATATCGTACAGATCTGTTGGTGCAAAATATGGTGATCAGTAAGCATGCTTTGCATAGCTCCTGTGGTTCAGTCGGTTTGCGCCTGGTACTTATACAGCAGTATGCAGCGCAGCAATTGCCGAGGTTGTGGGTTTGAGCCTCCCCAGGAGCAACTTATTTTCTTGAACCCTCTGCCTGTCTATTTCTTGTCCAGAAAAAGAGGATTTATTCAATCTATTTCATAAGTAATTGGTAAGTCATTGCGATAACAGGTCAGAGTGCAGGGACAGCTACTATTCAAAAGTATAGTCTTCTGCATTACCAGCAATGCCTGACACATCAGCAATGCAGGATGGCAAGCCTGCTCGAAAATCCAAGCAGTTGGCTGTTCGCGAAGTGAGTTGGTACTTTGGCAGAGAAAATAATCACCCAACGTGGGGCTCGAACCCACAAGTATTCTTCTTGAACCCTCTCCCTGTCTATTTCTTGTCCAGAAAAGGAGCATTTATTCAATCTATTTCATAAGTAATTGGTATGTCATTGAGATAACAGGTCAGACTACAGGCACAGCTACGATTCAAGTCCATAGTCTTCTGCATTACCAGCAATGCCTGACACATCAGCAATGCAGGATGGCAAGCCTGCTCGAAAATCCAAGCGGTTGGCTTTTCGCGAAGTGAGTTGGTACATCGGCTGAGAAAATAATCACCCAACGTGGGGCTCGAACCCACGACCCTGAGATTAAGAGTCTCATGCTCTACCGACTGAGCTAGCCAGGTACCTGAATGGCAATATTGTATTGGTCCGAATATCGTACAGCTCCGTTTGTGCAAAATATGGTGATCAGTGAGAGTGTTGTTAATGGATACTGTGGTGTAATCTGTGAGCGTGTTGTACTTATACAGCAGTATACAGCAATTAGATGACAAGGTTGTGCGTTCAAGCTCCACCAGGAGCAAGTATTCTTCTTGAACCCTCTCCCTGTCTATTTCTTGTCCAGAAAAGGAGCATTTATTCAATCTATTTCATAAGTAATTGGTATGTCATTGAGATAACAGGTCAGACTACAGGCACAGCTACGATTCAAGTCCATAGTCTTCTGTATCACCAGCTATGCCTGACACGTCAGCAATGCAAGGTGGCAAGCCTGCTCGAAAGTCCAGGTGAATGGCTGTTTGCAAAGTGAGTTGGTGATTCGGCTCAGACAAGAATCACCCCATTTGTGGTATCGACCCTATGATTCTGAGGTTAAGAGGCTCATGCTCAAATGTCTGAGCTTGCCAGGCAGGTCAATTGTAGTACTGACTTGGACTGAATATCGTACAGATCTGTTGGTGCAAAATATGGTGATCAGTAAGCATGCTTTGCATAGCTCCTGTGGTTCTGTCGGTTTGCGCCTGGTACTTATACAGCAGTATGCAGCGCAGCAATTGCCGAGGTTGTGGGTTTGAGCCTCCCCAGGAACAACTTCTTTTCTTGAACCCTCTGCCTGTCTATTTCTTGTCCAGAAAAAGAGGATTTATTCAATCTATTTCATAAGTAATTGGTAAGTCATTGCGATAACAGGTCAGAGTGCAGGGACAGCTACTATTCAAAAGTATAGTCTTCTGCATTACCAGCAATGCCTGACACATCAGCAATGCAGGATGGCAAGCCTGCTCGAAAATCCAAGCAGTTGGCTGTTCGCGAAGTGAGTTGGTACATCGGCTGAGAAAATAATCACCCAACGTGGGGCTCGAACCCACGACCCTGAGATTAAGAGTCTCATGCTCTACCGACTGAGCTAGCCAGGTCCCTCGATGGTAATCTTGTATTGGTCCGAATATCGTACAGCTCCGTTTGTGCAAAATATGGTGATCAGTGTGAGTGTTGTTAATGGATACTGTGGTGTAATCTGTGAGCGTGTTGTACTTATACAGCAGTATACAGCAATTAGATGACAAGGTTGTGCGTTCAAGCTCCACCAGGAGCAAGTATTCTTCTTGAACCCTCTCCCTGTCTATTTCTTGTCCAGAAAAGGAGCATTTATTCAATCTATTTCATAAGTAATTGGTATGTCATTGAGATAACAGGTCAGACTACAGGCACAGCTACGATTCAAGTCCATAGTCTTCTGCATTACCAGCAATGCCTGACACATCAGCAATGCAGGATGGCAAGCCTGCTCGAAAATCCAAGCGGTTGGCTTTTCGCGAAGTGAGTTGGTACTTCGGCTCAGACAAGAATCACCCCATTTGTGGTATCGACCCTACGATTCTGAGGTTAAGAGGCTCATGCTCAAATGTCTGAGCTTGCCAGGCAGGTCAATTGTAGTACTGACTTGGACTGAATATCGTACAGATCTGTTGGTGCAAAATATGGTGATCAGTAAGCATGCTTTGCATAGCTCCTGTGGTTCAGTCGGTTTGCGCCTGGTACTTATACAGCAGTATGCAGTGCAGCAAATGCCGAGGTTGTGGGTTTGAGCCTCCCCAGGAGCAACTTATTTTCTTGAACCCTCTGCCTGTCTATTTCTTGTCCAGAAAAAGAGGATTTATTCAATCTATTTCATAAGTAATTGGTAAGTCATTGCGATAACAGGTCAGAGTGCAGGGACAGCTACTATTCAAAAGTATAGTCTTCTGCATTACCAGCAATGCCTGACAGATCAGCAATGCAGGATGGCAAGCCTGCTCGAAAATCCAAGCTGTTGGCTGTTCGCGAAGTGAGTTGGTACTTTGGCAGAGAAAATAATCACCCAACGTGGGGCTCGAACCCACGACCCTGAGATTAAGAGTCTCATGCTCTACCGACTGAGCTAGCCAGGTACCTCAATGGTAATCTTGTATTGGTCCGAATATCGTACAGCTCCGTTTGTGCAAAATATGGTGATCAGTGAGAGTGTTGTTAATGGATACTGTGGTGTAATCTGTGAGCGTGTTGTACTTATACAGCAGTATACAGCAATTAGATGACAAGGTTGTGCGTTCAAGCTCCACCAGGAGCAAGTATTCTTCTTGAACCCTCTCCCTGTCTATTTCTTGTCCAGAAAAGGAGCATTTATTCAATCTATTTCATAAGTAATTGGTATGTCATTGAGATAACAGGTCAGACTACAGGCACAGCTACGATTCAAGTCCATAGTCTTCTGCATTACCAGCAATGCCTGACACATCAGCAATGCAGGATGGCAAGCCTGCTCGAAAATCCAAGCGGTTGGCTTTTCGCAAAGTGAGTTGGTACATCGGCTGAGAAAATAATCACCCAACGTGGGGCTCGAACCCACGACCCTGAGATTAAGAGTCTCATGCTCTACCGACTGAGCTAGCCAGGTGCCTGAATGGCAATATTGTATTGGTCCGAATATCGTACAGCTCCGTTTGTGCAAAATATGGTGATCAGTGAGAGTGTTGTTAATGGATACTATGGTGTAATCTGTGAGCGTGTTGTACTTATACAGCAGTATACAGCAATTAGATGACAAGGTTGTGCGTTCAAGCTCCACCAGGAGCAAGTATTCTTCTTGAACCCTCTCCCTGTCTATTTCTTGTCCAGAAAAGGAGCATTTATTAAATCTATTTCATAAGTAATTGGTATGTCATTGAGATAACAGGTCAGACTACAGGCACAGCTACGATTCAAGTCCATAGTCTTCTGCATTACCAGCAATGCCTGACACATCAGCAATGCAGGATGGCAAGCCTGCTCGAAAATCCAAGCGGTTGGCTTTTCGCGAAGTGAGTTGGTGCTTCGGCTCAGACAAGAATCACCCCATTTGTGGTATCGACCCTATGATTCTGAGGTTAAGAGGCTCATGCTCAAATGTCTGAGCTTGCCAGGCAGGTCAATTGTAGTACTGACTTGGACTGAATATCGTACAGATCTGTTGGTGCAAAATATGGTGATCAGTAAGCATGCTTTGCATAGCTCCTGTGGTTCAGTCGGTTTGCGCCTGGTACTTATACAGCAGTATGCAGCGCAGCAAATGCCGAGGTTGTGGGTTTGAGCCTCCCCAGGAGCAACTTATTTTCTTGAACCCTCTGCCTGTCTATTTCTTGTCCAGAAAAAGAGGATTTATTCAATCTATTTCATAAGTAATTGGTAAGTCATTGCGATAACAGGTCAGAGTGCAGGGACAGCTACTATTCAAAAGTATAGTCTTCTGCATTACCAGTAATGCCTGACACATCAGCAATGCAGGATGGCAAGCCTGCTCGAAAATCCAAGCGGTTGGCTGTTCGCGAAGTGAGTTGGTACTTTGGCAGAGAAAATAATCACCCAACGTGGGGCTCGAACCCACGACCCTGAGATTAAGAGTCTCATGCTCTACCGACTGAGCTAGCCAGGTACCTCAATGGTAATCTTGTATTGGTCCGAATATCGTACAGCTCCGTTTGTGCAAAATATGGTGATCAGTGAGAGTGTTGTTAATGGATACTGTGGTGTAATCTGTGAGCGTGTTGTACTTATACAGCAGTATACAGCAATTAGATGACAAGGTTGTGCGTTCAAGCTCCACCAGGAGCAAGTATTCTTCTTGAACCCTCTCCCTGTCTATTTCTTGTCCAGAAAAGGAGCATTTATTCAATCTATTTCATAAGTAATTGGTATGTCATTGAGATAACAGGTCAGACTACAGGCACAGCTACGATTCAAGTCCATAGTCTTCTGCATTACCAGCAATGCCTGACACATCAGCAATGCAGGATGGCAAGCCTGCTCGAAAATCCAAGCGGTTGGCTGTTCGCGAAGTGAGTTGGTACTTTGGCAGAGAAAATAATCACCCAACGTGGGGCTCGAACCCACAACCCTGAGATTAAGAGTCTCATGCTCTACCGACTGAGCTAGCCAGGTACCTCAATGGTAATCTTGTATTGGTCCGAATATCGTACAGCTCAGTTTGTGCAAAATATGGTGATCAGTGAGAGTGTTGTTAATGGATACTATGGTGTAATCTGTGAGCGTGTTGTACTTATACAGCAGTATACAGCAATTAGATGACAAGGTTGTGCGTTCAAGCTCCACCAGGAGCAAGTATTCTTCTTGAACCCTCTCCCTGTCAATTTCTTGTCCAGAAAAGGAGCATTTATTCAATCTATTTCATAAGTAATTGGTAGGTCATTGAGATAACAGGTCAGACTACAGGCACAGCTACGATTCAAGTCCATAGTCTTCTGCATTACCAGCAATGCCTGACACATCAGCAATGCAGGATGGCAAGCCTGCTCGAAAATCCAAGCGGTTGGCTTTTCGCGAAGTGAGTTGGTACATCGGCTGAGAAAATAATCACCCAACGTGCCTGACACATCAGCAATGCAGGATGGCAAGCCTGCTCGAAAGTCCAGGTGAATGGCTGTTTGCAAAGTGAGTTGGTGCTTCGGCTCAGACAAGAATCACCCCATTTGTGGTATCGACCCTACGATTCTGAGGTTAAGAGGCTCATGTTCAAATGTCTGAGCTTGCCAGGCAGGTCAATTGTAGTACTGACTTGGACTGAATATCGTACAGATCTGTTGGTGCAAAATATGGTGATCAGTAAGCATGCTTTGCATAGCTCCTGTGGTTCAGTCGGTTTGCGCCTGGTACTTATACAGCAGTATGCAGCGCAGCAATTGCCGAGGTTGTGGGTTTGAGCATCCCCAGGAGCAACTTCTTTTCTTGAACCCTCTGCCTGTCTATTTCTTGTCCAGAAAAAGAGGATTTATTCAATCTATTTCATAAGTAATTGGTAAGTCATTGCGATAACAGGTCAGAGTGCAGGGACAGCTACTATTCAAAAGTATAGTCTTCTGCATTACCAGCAATGCCTGACACATCAGCAATGCAGGATGGCAAGCCTGCTCGAAAATCCAAGCAGTTGGCTGTTCGCGAAGTGAGTTGGTACTTTGGCAGAGAAAATAATCACCCAACGTGGGGCTCGAACCCACGACCCTGAGATTAAAAGTCTCATTCTCTACCGACTGAGCTAGCCAGGTCCCTCGATGGTAATCTTGTATTGGTCCGAATATCGTACAGCTCCGTTTGTGCAAAATATGGTGATCAGTGTGAGTGTTGTAAATGGATACTGTGGTGTAATCTGTGAGCGTGTTGTACTTATACAGCAGTATACAGCAATTAGATGACAAGGTTGTGCGTTCAAGCTCCACCAGGAGCAAGTATTCTTCTTGAACCCTCTCCCTGTCTATTTCTTGTCCAGAAAAGGAGCATTTATTAAATCTATTTCATAAGTAATTGGTATGTCATTGAGATAACAGGTCAGACTACAGGCACAGCTACGATTCAAGTCCATAGTCTTCTGCATTACCAGCAATGCCTGACACATCAGCAATGCAGGATGGCAAGCCTGCTCGAAAATCCAAGCGGTTGGCTTTTCGCTAAGTGAGTTGGTGCTTCGGCTCAGACAAGAATCACCCCATTTGTGGTATCGACCCTACGATTCTGAGGTTAAGAGGCTCATGCTCAAATGTCTGAGCTTGCCAGGCAGGTCAATTGTAGTACTGACTTGGACTGAATATCGTACAGATCTGTTGGTGCAAAATATGGTGATCAGTAAGCATGCTTTGCATAGCTCCTGTGGTTCAGTCGGTTTGCGCCTGGTACTTATACAGCAGTATGCAGCGCAGCAAATGCCGAGGTTGTGGGTTTGAGCCTCCCCAGGAGCAACTTATTTTCTTGAACCCTCTGCCTGTCTATTTCTTGTCCAGAAAAAGAGGATTTATTCAATCTATTTCATAAGTAATTGGTAAGTCATTGCGATAACAGGTCAGAGTGCAGGGACAGCTACTATTCAAAAGTATAGTCTTCTGCATTACCAGCAATGCCTGACACATCAGCAATGCAGGATGGCAAGCCTGCTCGAAAATCCAAGCGGTTGGCTGTTCGCGAAGTGAGTTGGTACTTTGGCAGAGAAAATAATCAGCCAACGTGGGGCTCGAACCCACGACCCTGAGATTAAGAGTCTCATGCTCTACCGACTGAGCTAGCCAGGTACCTCAATGGTAATCTTGTATTGGTCCGAATATCGTACAGCTCAGTTTGTGCAAAATATGGTGATCAGTGAGAGTGTTGTTAATGGATACTGTGGTGTAATCTGTGAGCGTGTTGTACTTATACAGCAGTATACAGCAATTAGATGACAAGGTTGTGCGTTCAAGCTCCACCAGGAGCAAGAATTCTTCTTGAACCCTCTCCCTGTCTATTTCTTGTCCAGAAAAGGAGCATTTATTCAATCTATTTCATAAGTAATTGATATGTCATTGAGATAACAGGTCAGACTACAGGTACAGCTACGATTCAAGTCCATAGTCTTCTGTATCACCAGCTATGCCTGACACATCAGCAATGCAGGATGGCAAGCCTGCTCGAAAATCCAAGCGGTTGGCTTTTCGCGAAGTGAGTTGGTACATCGGCTGAGAAAATAATCACCCAACGTGCCTGACACATCAGCAATGCAGGATGGCAAGCCTGCTCGAAAGTCCAGGTGAATGGCTGTTTGCAAAGTGAGTTGGTGCTTCGGCTCAGACAAGAATCACCCCATTTGTGGTATCGACCCTACGATTCTGAGGTTAAGAGGCTCATGCTCAAATGTCTGAGCTTGCCAGGCAGGTCAATTGTAGTACTGACTTGGACTGAATATCGTACAGATCTGTTGGTGCAAAATATGGTGATCAGTAAGCATGCTTTGCATAGCTCCTGTGGTTAAGTCTGTTTGCGCCTGGTACTTATACAGCAGTATGCAGCGCAGCAATTGCCGAGGTTGTGGGTTTGAGCCTCCCCAGGAGCAACTTCTTTTCTTGAACCCTCTGCCTGTCTATTTCTTGTCCAGAAAAAGAGGATTTATTCAATCTATTTCATAAGTAATTGGTAAGTCATTGCGATAACAGGTCAGAGTGCAGGGACAGCTACTATTCAAAAGTGCAGTCTTCTGCATTACCAGCAATGCCTGACACATCAGCAATGCAGGATGGCAAGCCTGCTCGAAAATCCAAGCGGTTGGCTGTTCGCGAAGTGAGTTGGTACTTTGGCAGAGAAAATAATCACCCAACGTGGGGCTCGAACCCACAACCCTGAGATTAAGAGTCTCATGCTCTACCGACTGAGCTAGCCAGGTACCTCAATGGTAATCTTGTATTGGTCCGAATATCGTACAGCTCAGTTTGTGCAAAATATGGTGATCAGTGAGAGTGTTGTTAATGGATACTGTGGTGTAATCTGTGAGCGTGTTGTACTTATACAGCAGAATACAGCAATTAGATGACAAGGTTGTGCGTTCAAGCTCCACCAGGAGCAAGTATTCTTCTTGAACCCTCTCCCTGTCAATTTCTTGTCCAGAAAAGGAGCATTTATTCAATCTATTTCATAAGTAATTGGTAAGTCATTGCGATAACAGGTCAGAGTGCAGGGACAGCTACTATTCAAAAGTATAGTCTTCTGCATTACCAGCAATGCCTGACACATCAGCAATGCAGGATGGCAAGCCTGCTCGAAAATCCAAGCGGTTGGCTTTTCGCGAAGTGAGTTGGTACATCGGCTGAGAAAATAATCACCCAACGTGGGGCTCGAACCCACGACCCTGAGATTAAGAGTCTCATGCTCTACCTACTGAGCAAGCCAGGTACCTCAATGGTAATCTTGTATTGGTCCGAATATCGTACAGCTCCGTTTGTGCAAAATATGGTGATCAGTGAGAGTGTTGTTAATGGATACTGTGGTGTAATCTGTGAGCGTGTTGTACTTATACAGCAGTATACAGCAATTAGATGACAAGGTTGTGCGTTCAAGCTCCACCAGGAGCAAGTATTCTTCTTGAACCCTCTCCCTGTCTATTTCTTGTCCAGAAAAGGAGCATTTATTCAATCTATTTCATAAGTAATTGGTAAGTCATTGCGATAACAGGTCAGAGTGCAGGGACAGCTACTATTCAAAAGTATAGTCTTCTGCATTACCAGCAATGCCTGACACATCAGCAATGCAGGATGGCAAGCCTGCTCGAAAATCCAAACGGTTGGCTTTTCGCGAAGTGAGTTGGTACATCGGCTGAGAAAATAATCACCCAACGTGGGGCTCGAACCCACGACCCTGAGATTAAGAGTCTCATGCTCTACTGACTGAGCTAGCCAGGTACCTCAATGGTAATCTTGTATTGGTCCGAATATCGTACAGCTCCGTTTGTGCAAAATATGGTGATCAGAGAGAGTGTTGTTAATGGATACTGTGGTGTAATCTGTGAGCGTGTTGTACTTATACAGCAGTATACAGCAATTAGATGACAAGGTTGTGCGTTCAAGCTCCACCAGGAGCAAGTATTCTTCTTGAACCCTCTCCCTGTCTATTTCTTGTCCAGAAAAGGAGCATTTATTCAATCTATTTCATAAGTAATTGGTAAGTCATTGCGATAACAGGTCAGAGTGCAGGGTCAGCTACTATTCAAAAGTATAGTCTTCTGCATTACCAGCAATGCCTGACACATCAGCAATGCAGGATGGCAAGCCTGCTCGAAAATCCAAGCGGTTGGCTTTTCGCGAAGTGAGTTGGTACATCGGCTGAGAAAATAATCACCCAACGTGGGGCTCGAACCCACGACCCTGAGATTAAGAGTCTCATGCTCTACCTACTGAGCAAGCCAGGTACCTCAATGGTAATCTTGTATTGGTCCGAATATCGTACAGCTCCGTTTGTGCAAAATATGGTGATCAGTGAGAGTGTTGTTAATGGATACTGTGGTGTAATCTGTGAGCGTGTTGTACTTATACAGCAGTATACAGCAATTAGATGACAAGGTTGTGCGTTCAAGCTCCACCAGGAGCAAGTATTCTTCTTGAACCCTCTCCCTGTCTATTTCTTGTCCAGAAAAGGAGCATTTATTCAATCTATTTCATAAGTAATTGGTAAGTCATTGCGATAACAGGTCAGAGTGCAGGGACAGCTACTATTCAAAAGTATAGTCTTCTGCATTACCAGCAATGCCTGACACATCAGCAATGCAGGATGGCAAGCCTGCTCGAAAATCCAAACGGTTGGCTTTTCGCGAAGTGAGTTGGTACATCGGCTGAGAAAATAATCACCCAACGTGGGGCTCGAACCCACGACCCTGAGATTAAGAGTCTCATGCTCTACCTACTGAGCAAGCCAGGTACCTCAATGGTAATCTTGTATTGGTCCGAATATCGTACAGCTCCGTTTGTGCAAAATATGGTGATCAGTGAGAGTGTTGTTAATGGATACTGTGGTGTAATCTGTGAGCGTGTTGTACTTATACAGCAGTATACAGCAATTAGATGACAAGGTTGTGCGTTCAAGCTCCACCAGGAGCAAGTATTCTTCTTGAACCCTCTCCCTGTCTATTTCTTGTCCAGAAAAGGAGCATTTATTCAATCTATTTCATAAGTAATTGGTAAGTCATTGCGATAACAGGTCAGAGTGCAGGGACAGCTACTATTCAAAAGTATAGTCTTCTGCATTACCAGCAATGCCTGACACATCAGCAATGCAGGATGGCAAGCCTGCTCGAAAATCCAAACGGTTGGCTTTTCGCGAAGTGAGTTGGTACATCGGCTGAGAAAATAAGCACCCAACATGGGAACCCACGACCCTGAGATTAAGAGTCTCATGCTCTACCGACTGAGCTAGCCAGGTACCTCAATGACAATATTGTATTGGTCCGAATATCGTACAGCTCCGTTTGTGCAAAATATGGTGATCAGTGAGAGTGTTGTTAATGGATACTGTGGTGTAATCTGTGAGCGTGTTGTACTTATACAGCAGTATACAGCAATTAGATGAAAAGGTTGTGAGTTCAAGCTCCACCAGGAGCAAGTATTCTTCTTGAACCCTCTCCCTGTCTATTTCTTGTCCAGAAAAGGAGCATTTATTCAATCTATTTCATAAGTAATTGGTATGTCATTGAGATAACAGGTCAGACTACAGGCACAGCTACGATTCAAGTCCATAGTCTTCTGTATCACCAGCTATGCCTGACACGTCAGCAATGCAAGGTGGCAAGCCTGCTCGAAAGTCCAGGTGAATGGCTGTTTGCAAAGTGAGTTGGTGCTTCGGCTCAGACAAGAATCACCCCATTTGTGGTATCGACCCTACGATTCTGAGGTTAAGAGGCTCATGCTCAAATGTCTGAGCTTGCCAGGCAGGTCAATTGTAGTACTGACTTGGACTGAATATCGTACAGATCTGTTGGTGCAAAATATGGTGATCAGTAAGCATGCTTTGCATAGCGCCTGTGGTTCAGTCGGTTTGCGCCTGGTACTTATACAGCAGTATGCAGCGCAGCAAATGCCGAGGTTGTGGGTTTGAGCCTCCCCAGGAGCAACTTCTTTTCTTGAACCCTCTGCCTGTCTATTTCTTGTCCAGAAAAAGAGGATTTATTCAATCTATTTCATAAGTAATTGGTAAGTCATTGCGATAACAGGTCAGAGTGCAGGGACAGCTACAATTCAAATGTATAGTCTTCTGCATTACCAGCAATGGCTGACACATCAGCAATGCAGGATGGCAAGCCTGCTCGAAAATCCAAGCGGATGGCTCTTTGCGAAGTGAGTTGGTATTTCGGCTCAAACCCACGACCCTGCGATTAAGAGTCTCACGCTCCATCGAATCAGCCAGACAGGACCCTCAATGGTAATATTGACTTGGTCCGAAAATCGTACAGCTCCGTTTGTGGAAATTGTGGTGATCAGTGAGAGTGTTGTTAGTGGATCCTGTGGTGCAGTCGGTTAGCGCGTGGTACGTATATAGCATTATGCAGCGAAGCAATGACGAGGATGTGAGTTCGAACCTCACCAGGAGCAAGTGCTTTTCTTGAACCCTCTGCCTGTCTATTTCTGACACATCAGCAATGCAGGATGGCAAGCCTGCTCGAAAATCCAAGCGGTTGGCTGTTTGCGAAGTGAGTTGGTACTTCGGCAGAGAAAATAATCGAACTACGCGGGGCTCAACCCACGGCCCTGAGATTAAGAGGCTCATGCTCTACCGACTGAGCTAGCCAGGTACATCAATTGTAGTACTGACTTGGACCGAATTTGTAGAGCTCAGTTTGTGCAAAATATGGTGATCAGTAAGCATGCTTTGCATAGCTCCTGTGGCGCAATCGGTTAGCGCGTGGTACTTATACAGCAGTATGCAGAGAAGCAATGCCGAGGTTGTGAGTTCGAGCCTCACCAGGAGCAAGTGCTTTTCTTGAACCCTCTGCCTGTCTATTTCTTGTCCAGAAAAAGAGGATTTATTCAATCTATTTCATAAGTAACTGGTATGTCATTGAGATAACAGGTCAGAGTGCAGGCACAGCTACGATTCAAATGTATAGTCTTCTGCATTACCAGCAAGGCCTGACACATCAGCAATGCAGGATGGCAAGCCTGCTCGAAAATCCATGCGGTTTGCTGTTCGCGAAGTGAGTTGGTGCTTCGGCTCAGACAAGATTCACCCCTTTTATGGTATCGACCCTACTATTCTGAGGTTAAGAGTCTCATGCTCTACCAACTGAGCTAGCCAGGTATCTCAATGGTAATATTGTATTGGTCCAAATATCGTACAGCTCCGTTTGTGCAAAATATGGTGATCATAGAGAGTGTTGTTAATGGATACTGTGGTGCAATCTGTGAGCGTGTTGTACTTATACAGCAGTATACAGCAATTAGATGACAAGGTTGTGCGTTCAAGCTCCACCAGGAGCTAGTATTCTTCTTGAACACTCTCCCTGTCTATTTCTTGTCCAGAAAAGGAAAGGAGCATTTATTCAATCTATTTCATAAGTAATTGGTATGTCATTGAGATAACAGGTCAGAGTGCAGGCACAGCTAGGATTCAAATCCATAGTCTTCTGCATTACCAGCAATGCCTGACACATCAGCAATGCAGGATGGCAAGCCTGCTCGAAAATCCAAGCGGTTGGCTGTTTGCGAATTGAGTTGGTGCTTCGGCAGAGAAAACAATCACCCAACGTTTGGCCCGAACCCACGACCCTGAGGTTAAGAGTCTCATGCTCTACCTACTGAGCTAGCCAGGTACCTTAATAGTAATCTTGTATTGGTCCGAATATCGCACAGCTCCGTTTGTGCAAAATATTTGTGTTATTTGTGTTGTTAATGGATCCTGTGGTGCAATCGGTTAGTGTATTGTGCTTATACAGCAATATGCTGCAATTAGATGACAAGGTTGTGGGTTCAAGCTCCACCAGGAGCAAGTACTCTTCTTGAACCCTCTCCCTGTCTATTTCTTGTCCAGAAAAGTAGCATTTATTCAATCTATTTCATAAGTGATTGGTATGTCATTGAGATAACAGGTCAGAGTGCAGGCACAGCTAGGATTCAAATCCATAGTCTTCTGTATCACCAGCTATGCCTGACGCGTCAGCAATGCAGGGTGGCAAGCCTGCTCGAAAGTCCAAGCGGAGGGCTATTTGCGAAGTGAGTTGTTGCTTCAGCAGAGAAAATAATCGAACAACGTGGGGCTCAACCCCACGACCCTGAGATTAAGAGTCTCACGCTCCACCGAATCAGCCAGACAGGACCCTCAACAGTAATATTGACTTGGTCCGAATATCGTACAGCTCCGTTTGTGGAAAATGTGGTGATCAGTGAGCGTGTTGTTAATGGATCCTGTGGTGCAATCGGTTAGTGTATTTTGTTTATACAGTAATATATAGCAAATTGATGACAAGGTTGTGAGTTCAAGCCCGACCAGGAGCAAGTATTCTTCTTGAACCCTGTCTATTTCTTGTCGAGAAAAGGAGCATTTATTCAATACATTTAGGAGGATGTTTCATAATTAATTGGTATGTCATTGAGATAACAGGTCAGTGTGCAGGCACAGCTAGGATTCAAATCCATAGTCTTCTGTATCACCAGCTATGCCTGACACGTCAGCAATGCAGAGTGGCAAGCCTGCTGTAAGGGAATACCCCCGTGAAATGGACAAAAATGAATGGGAAGTCATTGGCACTGGACAAACCATATACACGGTGTCCAATACCACTCAATTCGGCGTCGTTTCGTGTAAAGTTGATTGCAAATGCCAAATGGCCAATGCCAGTTGTAACACTTTAAAAATCCAACAGGTGGCGAGTGCGTTCGACCTTGGTTTTTCATTTTGGAAATGCAACACAAGTCAACATCCAAAAGCAACATTTTGAAAAAGTGAATTTTTTTTCAAAAACGTATCACCCCCAAAAAAGTGCTTTCTGGACCGTTTTTTCGAAATTCTTTCGATTTTTTTTGTCAATTACACATGTGTAAGAACTGTATGAATATACTTTTGACCAATTTTTTTATCGTAATTTTTATTTTTATTTTACTTGCGCATAAGAATTTGCAATATGATTTCATAGGAAGTCAAAAGTCAGAGTCAAAAGTCACTTTTTTTTGGGGCCAAATGCCATAAGAAATTTTACATGCTCAAAAATCATGCAGAAATGCTAAATTGACTGCCCTGATGAACTGGGGATGGCCGGGCAGTGATTGTTGATCCTTTCCATCACTCAGTTGTGTTGATTTCATCATGTTCATTTGGTGATGTTTTTTTCACTATAGAATCATATTGCAAATGCACGTGCATTTGCAATATGTTTCAATGGGCATTTACCATCACGAATTTGGCATGCTCAAATCCTGCAGAAATGCAAAATTGACTGGCCTGATGAACTCGGGATGGCCGGGCAGTGATAGTTGTTCCTTTTCATCACTCGTTGTGTTGATTTCATCTTGTCCATTTGGTGATGTTTTTTTCACTATAGAATCATATTGCAAATGCACGTGCATTTGCAATATGTTTCAATGGGCATTTACCATCACGAATTTGTCATGCTCAAAAATCCTGCAGGACTGCAAAATTGACTCGCCTGATGAACACAGGATGGCCGGGCAGTGATAGTGGGTCTTCTCCATCGCTCGTTGTGTTGATTTCATTATGTCCATTTGTTTATGTTTTCTCACTTTTGCAAAGTCACTGTGCATTTGCAATATGGTTCAATGGGCATTTACCATCACAGATTTGTCATGCTATAAAAATCCTGCAGGAATGTGAAATTGACTGGCCCGACGAACTCGGGATGGCTGGGCAGGGATTCTGGTTCATCTCAATCGCTCGTTAGGGTTGATTTCAGAATGTCACTTTGGTGATGGTACCTCACTGTTTAAACATATTGCAAATGGACAAGAGTCACCAGCAAGTCACCGTCCATCAGTCAATTAAATATCATTCTGACACCAAACTGATACAAACTGACACCAAACACACTTTTTCCAACTCGTTTATTAGCCAACTATCACATAATTCATAGCTGGCCCAAAATTCACAGCAAATGCCGAGTTTGTGGGTTCGAGCCTCACCAGGAGCAACTTCTTTTCTTGAACCCTCTGCCTGTCTATTTCTTGTCCAGAAAAAGAGGATTTATTCAATCTATTTCATACGTTAAGGGAACATTTTGACATTTTGTGAATGGTTAGTGAGAAAGTCCATATTGGAAATGTACGTACCCTTACTAGACGTCCGAAAGCGTTTGTAAAATACGCGGTCGGCGTATCTACCGGAAAGTCATCAAATGAACTTTGTCGGACATTCGGTTTCCGTTTTATAAAATAATCAAGTTTTGGTCCATTTTTCCGCTATCCCGGAAATTCCCACAAGAGGGCATAAGGAATCATATGGCAATTGTACTAAACATCACGAATCACGACGGGGCCTTATCTCGAAAACGGAAAATATTTCGAAGCCGAAACTTGGTGAGCGTAGGTTTGGCATAATGGGCAGTTGGCCCCGAACAAGATGGCTTATAGGCCTCAACGGTTTTTGAGTTATGGCCGTTTTTCTGGGATTAAAGGTCCAAAATGGAAATAGAGAAATTATTTTTCCACTTTGCGTCAAAGACAAGGAGCCTCCGGAGTCAATAAAAAAAGAACCAGCCATTTATCTATCGTCATTTAAGACAAATCGTACAATGACAAATTGGTGATGTTCACAAATAGGCGTTTCTTTTTTTCAACAGTTACAGATCCAGTTGCAGGGTGTTCATACGAATCTTTTTGAAGTCTGCTGCGGAGCTCAGCGAGATTTCTGTGATTTTCTATGATTTTCTGAAATAACACACACTCACTAAACCCTCTGTAAATAACTCAGTTCTTAACGTAAAGACTTATAACTCAGGATTCTGTAAAGGCATAATCATAGTCGCTGTTTCCAAGGGTTAAAAAGGTCAGATCTTTTCAAAACTTCATATGTGTGATTAGGCAACCCCCATAAATTGTAAGTCAGTCATTTCTCCCAACAGATGTCAAAGAAAAGCTCTCACACATACACACAGCAAGGATGGAGTGACAAAGTGCGGTGCTTAAAGACACAGAGAGCAGGCAATGGCATTACCATAATCCCTAGGCCGTTTCGAGTTCAACGAGATATCCCGCTTGACCGTAGCTTGCTCGGTCTAGGCGCAGCGATGATTAGAAAAGTAGGCCCAAAATGAAGCCTGCCCCACAACGTCATTTGATTTTGGGTGACAGTGAGAGAACCGTTAGGGTGAGAAGAAAGATTCCACCACAGGAATGTTCCTAAGGTCCTCCCGATCCGTGCAAGCCTAACCTTGACCGTGTGGCATTAACCCTTCACAGTAAAAATAAGGTGTTTACTTCAAACAGCTTGCTTTGACTTCTTTCCCCATAGGAATACATTGCCTGCACCTCTAAATTCAACCTGAAGCCTATGTGGGTTATGAATGCCTTATGAACCTGTCTTCTATGACAGTCCATCAGACCACTATGAGGTCTACCTGTGTCAATTCTAAGCTTCCTGAAGCAACCGGAAGTGGTTAAAATCACCCTAAAAGTGTTTTGAAAAACATAACCTGTCATTATGAAAATTACTGTATTCAAACCTGTGTAGATCAGTCAATTCTTAACTTAAAGACTTAAAACTCAGGATTCTGTAAGTGGCTATGTCAATCAAGACATGTGTTTACTTATAGCCTCCTGTGCCAACCGGAAGTGCCATAATTGGTGTCTCAGGGGCTGTTTCGGGGGGTTAAAAAAGTCTGATCTTTCCAAAACTTCATATGTGTGATTAGGCAACCCCCATGAACTGTAAATCAGTCATTTTTCCCATAAAATTTCAAAGGAAAACTAAATCACTCACACACACAGCTTGGAAGGAGGGACGTTTTGGGGTGCGTAGAGACATACACTGCCTGCATTAGTTAACCTTGTTGGAACTTTTAAAGAACCGTCAGACCTAGAATTCCGAAACTTTAGAATCCTGTTCTAGACCTCATGTCGATAGTGCGTGGTGAGTTAGGTGGCTCTAGAAGGTTCTCGGACCGAGAAACAGCCTCGTACATTTGCAATGACTTCAATTCATTTTGACCATTACAAAAATGACGACATTTAGAAAAGTCTCAGAGACGCAAGCCTAGGTGCATTGAAACCGGCTCGGCCCATAGAGACGGACCCCAATGTTTCTGTCCGATAGCTCATTCAAGGACCCCGTAGCAAGTCATGGAAAAAAGTGGATTTTCAGCACCAATTAGGGTTTTGCTCAGACACCAAATGACCTATCGAGCCGAAACTTGGGATTCGGGGTCGCCTCAGCTAGGCCAACACATAACATAAGAAATGGACCCGCAGCTAGAACGTAACTACGTGTTTTATGTTTTTTTTTATGGTTTGAACCGAAGGCGTTGTGAAATTTGGGCCAACTCTGAAGTATGTAATAGTTGGCTACTAAACGAGTTGGAAAAAGTGGGTTTGGTGTCAGTTTGTATCAGTTTGGTGTCAGAATGATATCTAATTGACTGAAAAACTATTGTCCTCTTGACTCTTGTCCATTTGCAATATGTTTAAACAGTGAGGTACCATCACCAAAGTGACATTCTGAAATCTATCCTAACGAGCGATTGAGATGAACCAGAATCACTGCAAAGCCATCCCGAGTTCATCGGGCCAGTCAATTTCACATTCCTGCAGGATTTTTATAGCATGACAAATTCGTGATGGTACTTGCCCATTAAAACATATTGCAAATGCACAGTGACTTTGAAAAAGTAAGAAAACATAAACAAATGGACATAATGAAATCACCATATTTAAATTTTTGGGTTACCAGTTGCACAACAATGCACGTGCATTTGCAATATGATTCTATAGTGAAAAAACATCACCAAATGGACATTCTGAAATCAACCCTAACGAGCAATTGAGATCAACCAGAATCACTGCCCAGCCATCCCGAGTTCATCGGGCCAGTCAATTTCGCATTCCTGCAGGATCTTTATAGCATGACAAATTCGTGATGGTACTTGCCCATTAAAACATATTGCAAATGCACAGTGGCTTTGAAAAAGTAAGAAAACATAAACAAATGGACATAATGAAATCACCATATTTTTATTTTTGGGTTACCAGTTGCACAACGTGCATTTGCAATATGATTCTATAGTGAAAAAACATCACCAAATGGACATTCTGAAATCAACCCTAACGAGCAATTGAGATCAACCAGAATCACTGCCCAGCCATCCCGAGTTCATCGGGCCAGTCAATTTCGCATTCCTGCAGGATCTTTATAGCATGACAAATTCGTGATGGTACTTGCCCATTAAAACATATTGCAAATGCACAGTGACTTTGAAAAAGTAAGAAAACATAAACAAATGGACATAATGAAATCACCATATTTAAATTTTTGGGTTACCAGTTGCACAACAATGCACGTGCATTTGCAATATGATTCTATAGTGAAAAAACATCACCAAAGTGACATTCTGAAATCAACCCTAACGAGCGATTGAGATGAACCAGAATCACTGCCCAGCCATCCCGAGTTCATCGGGCCAGTCAATTTCACATTTCTGCAGGATTTTTATAGCATGACAAATTCGTGATGGTAAATGCCCATTGAAACATATTGCAAATGCACGTGCATTTGCAATATGATTCAATGTTGAAAAAACATCACCAAATGGACATGATGAAATCAACACAACAAGTGATGGAAATGAACAACTATCACTGCCCGGCCATCCCGAGTTCATCAGTTCAGTCAATTTTGGCCCCCAAAAAATTGACTTTTGACTTCCTATGAAATCATATTGCAAATGGACAAATCATGTTCCTTATGCACAAGTAAAAAAACATTTTGATAATAACATTTTACAAAAGTAAATTCATACTGTTCTTACACATGATTAATTGACTTAAAATCAAAACAATTTCGAAAAAACGGTCCAGAAAGCACTTTTTTTACGAGGGTGATACGTTTTTTTTTTTAAAGTTCACATTTTCAACTTTTGACTTCCTATTAAATCATATTGCAAATGGACAAAACATATGCCTTATGCACAAGTAAAAAAAAAAAAAAATTCTGATAATAAAATACGACTAAAGTATGTTGATACAGTTCTTATACGTGTGTAATTGACACAAAATTCAAAAGAATTTTGAAAAAACGGTCCAGAAAGCACTTTTTTAAGGGTGTGTGAAGTTTTTTATAAAATTTTGACATTTTTTACTTTTGACTTTTGACTTCCTATGAAATCATATTCCAAATGGAGAAAACATATGCCTTATGCACAAGTAAAAAAAAAAAAAAAAAAATTATGATAATAAAATATGACTAAAGTATGTTGATACAGTTCTTATACATGTGTAATTGACACAAAAATCGAAAGAATTTTGAAAAATGGTCCAGAAAGCACTTTTTTAAGGATGTGTGAAGTTTTTTACAAAATGTTGACATTTTTGACTTTTGACTTTTGACTTCCTATGAAATCATATTGCAAATGGACAAAACATGTGCCTTATGCGCATGTAATTAAAAAAATAATAATTATGATAATAAAATTGGACAAAAGTATTTTCATACAGTTCTTACACATGTGTAATTGACAAAAAAAATCAAAAGAATTTCGAAAAACGGCCCAGAAAGCACTTTTTTAAGGGGTGATACGTTTTTGACAAAAAAATCATTTTTTAAAAATGTTGCTTTTGGATGTTGACTTGGGTTGCATTTCCAATATGAAAAACCCCGGTGGAGCGCACTCACCCCCTGTTGGATTTTTGAAGTGTTACAACTGGCAGTTGCCATCAACTTTGCACGAATCAACGCCACATTGGGTGATATTGGACATCATGTATATGGTTTGTCCAATGCCAATGTTTTGCCATTCATTTTTGTCCATTTCAGGGGGGTATTCCCTTACATAAGTAATTGGTATGTCATTGCGATAACAGGTCAGAGTGCAGGGACAGCTACTATTCAAATGTATAGTCTTCTGCGTTTACCAGCAATGCCTGACACATCAGCAATGCAGGATGGCAAGCCTGCTCGAAAATCCAAGCGGTTGGCGAAGTGAGTTGGTACTTCGGCAGAGAAAATACTCGCCCAACGTGGGGCTCAACCCACGGCCCTGAGATTAAGAGTCTCATGCTCTACCGACTGAGCTAGCCAGGTATCTCAATGATAATATTGTATTGGTCCGAATATCGTACAGCTCCGTGAGAGTGTTGTTAATGGATCCTGTGGTGCAATCCGTGAGCGTGTTGTACTTATACAGCAGTATACAGCAATTAGATGACAAGGGTATGACTTCAAGCCCCACCAGGAGCAAGTATTCTTCTTGAACCCTCTCCCTGTCTATTTCTTCTCCAGAAAAGGAGCATTTTATTCCATCCATTTCGGAGGACGTTTCATAGCTAATAGGTATGTCATTGAGATAAAAGGTCAGAGTGCAGGCACAGCTAGGATTCAAATCCATAGTCTTCTGAATCACCAGCTATGCCTGACACGTCAGCAATGCAGGGTGGCAAGCCTGCTCGAAAGTCCAAGCGGAGGGCTGTTTGCGAAGTGAGTTGTTGCTTCAGCAGAGAAAAGAATTGAACAACATGGGGTCTTGTCGTGGGGGCCATATTCCTGATACAGCACGTTCTACCTGAGTATGCGGAGAGTGGTAAATTGACCCATGGTTTAGACGATGAGGATTTTGTTCCAAAACAAGCATAAGAGATCCCTAGATCTGGGTAGACAGGAAGTTAGAGTAGACTTTGGGAAGGATCTTTCAATGGAGTTTTATGTAGACCAAATGGGGTCTCTAACTCCATGGCAGTCTAGGACTCTGAGCCATTATGGTATATATTGGTGCAGGTCCCCATATTGATCGTGGACACAGGTCATAGCTCATATGGAGAGAGAGGGCTATATGAATCAACTCACCCAGAATGGAAGGAGGTGGAGTATAGTGAAGGTGAGAGTTTTTGACTGTAATCCGGAGAGAGGGATGTATTGCATAAAGATACGCCTTACCCTTTAAACAGTAATGAAGGAGGATCTAGGGTTGTGGTATGATGGATATGACCAGTTTTTGGTCGACACCCTAGTACGGTTCCGGGTAGAGGAGGTTATGCCAGTATGGTAAAGCTGTTCACGAAAGCAGGAATGCCAGATAATGACAGTTGCATTGATTTGCACTATTTATATCCACAGGTTCCTCCCTTTACAGTGACCGGAGGAGATTATTACCGTTTGACCCGGTACAGTACTCTTGGGAAATGATGTCAGGGCGAGGTTTTACCGGCAGATTGGACAGGATTATGCTGCCTTGTATATTTGAGAATGCCTTTCACACTCATTCAACACCAAGACATGAAGTTTAGCCAAACGGTGGGTGACTCTGGGATGACTCTGATGACTCTGGGGTGGATACTTATCTTAATAATTGGTTTGATAGTACGTTTGTCTGTCTATTTCTTGTCCAGAAAAAGAGGATTTATTCAATCTATTTCATAAGTAATTGGTATGTCATTGAGATAAGAGGTCATAGTGCAGGGACAGCTACAATTCAAATGTATAGTCTTCTGCATTACCAGCAATGGCTGACACATCAGCAATGCAGGATGGCAAGCCTGCTCGAAAATCCAAGCGGATGGCTCTTTGCGAAGTGAGTTGGTATTTCGGCTCAAACCCACGACCCTGCGATTAAGAGTCTCAAGCTCCATCGAATCAGCCAGACAGGACCCTCAATGGTAATATTGACTTGGTCCGAAAATCGTACAGCTCCGTTTGTGGAAATTGTGGTGATCAGTGAGAGTGTTGTTAGTGGATCCTGTGGTGCAGTCGGTTAGCGCGTGGTACGTATATAGCATTATGCAGCGAAGCAATGACGAGGATGTGAGTTCGAACCTCACCAGGAGCAAGTGCTTTTCTTGAACCCTCTGCCTGTCTATTTCTGACACATCAGCAATGCAGGATGGCAAGCCTGCTCGAAAATCCAAGCGGTTGGCTGTTTGCGAAGTGAGTTGGTACTTCGGCAGAGAAAATAATCGAACTACGCGGGGCTCAACCCACGGCCCTGAGATTAAGAGGCTCATGCTCTACCGACTGAGCTAGCCAGGTACATCAATTGTAGTACTGACTTGGACCGAATTTGTAGAGCTCAGTTTGTGCAAAATATGGTGATCAGTAAGCATGCTTTGCATAGCTCCTGTGGCGCAATCGGTTAGCGCGTGGTACTTATACAGCAGTATGCAGAGAAGCAATGCCGAGGTTGTGAGTTCGAGCCTCACCAGGAGCAAGTGCTTTTCTTGAACCGTCTACGTGTCTATTTCTTGTCCAGAAAAAGAGGATTTATTCAATCTATTTCATAAGTAACTGGTATGTCATTGAGATAACAGGTCAGAGTGCAGGCACAGCTACGATTCAAATGTATAGTCTTCTGCATTACCAGCAAGGCCTGACACATCAGCAATGCAGGATGGCAAGCCTGCTCGAAAATCCATGCGGTTTGCTGTTCGCGAAGTGAGTTGGTGCTTCGGCTCAGACAAGATTCACCCCTTTTATGGTATCGACCCTACTATTCTGAGGTTAAGAGTCTCATGCTCTACCAACTGAGCTAGCCAGGTATCTCAATGGTAATATTGTATTGGTCCAAATATCGTACAGCTCCGTTTGTGCAAAATATGGTGATCATAGAGAGTGTTGTTAATGGATACTGTGGTGCAATCTGTGAGCGTGTTGTACTTATACAGCAGTATACAGCAATTAGATGACAAGGTTGTGCGTTCAAGCTCCACCAGGAGCTAGTATTCTTCTTGAACACTCTCCCTGTCTATTTCTTGTCCAGAAAAGGAAAGGAGCATTTATTCAATCTATTTCATAAGTAATTGGTATGTCATTGAGATAACAGGTCAGAGTGCAGGCACAGCTAGGATTCAAATCCATAGTCTTCTGCATTACCAGCAATGCCTGACACATCAGCAATGCAGGATGGCAAGCCTGCTCGAAAATCCAAGCGGTTGGCTGTTTGCGAATTGAGTTGGTGCTTCGGCAGAGAAAACAATCACCCAACGTTTGGCCCGAACCCACGACCCTGAGGTTAAGAGTCTCATGCTCTACCTACTGAGCTAGCCAGGTACCTTAATAGTAATCTTGTATTGGTCCGAATATCGCACAGCTCCGTTTGTGCAAAATATTTGTGTTATTTGTGTTGTTAATGGATCCTGTGGTGCAATCGGTTAGTGTATTGTGCTTATACAGCAATATGCTGCAATTAGATGACAAGGTTGTGGGTTCAAGCTCCACCAGGAGCAAGTACTCTTCTTGAACCCTCTCCCTGTCTATTTCTTGTCCAGAAAAGTAGCATTTATTCAATCTATTTCATAAGTGATTGGTATGTCATTGAGATAACAGGTCAGAGTGCAGGCACAGCTAGGATTCAAATCCATAGTCTTCTGTATCACCAGCTATGCCTGACGCGTCAGCAATGCAGGGTGGCAAGCCTGCTCGAAAGTCCAAGCGGAGGGCTATTTGCGAAGTGAGTTGTTGCTTCAGCAGAGAAAATAATCGAACAACGTGGGGCTCAACCCCACGACCCTGAGATTAAGAGTCTCACGCTCCACCGAATCAGCCAGACAGGACCCTCAACAGTAATATTGACTTGGTCCGAATATCGTACAGCTCCGTTTGTGGAAAATGTGGTGATCAGTGAGCGTGTTGTTAATGGATCCTGTGGTGCAATCGGTTAGTGTATTTTGTTTATACAGTAATATATAGCAAATTGATGACAAGGTTGTGAGTTCAAGCCCGACCAGGAGCAAGTATTCTTCTTGAACCCTGTCTATTTCTTGTCGAGAAAAGGAGCATTTATTCAATACATTTAGGAGGATGTTTCATAATTAATTGGTATGTCATTGAGATAACAGGTCAGTGTGCAGGCACAGCTAGGATTCAAATCCATAGTCTTCTGTATCACCAGCTATGCCTGACACGTCAGCAATGCAGAGTGGCAAGCCTGCTGTAAGGGAATACCCCCGTGAAATGGACAAAAATGAATGGGAAGTCATTGGCACTGGACAAACCATATACACGGTGTCCAATACCACTCAATTCGGCGTCGTTTCGTGTAAAGTTGATTGCAAATGCCAAATGGCCAATGCCAGTTGTAACACTTTAAAAATCCAACAGGTGGCGAGTGCGTTCGACCTTGGTTTTTCATTTTGGAAATGCAACACAAGTCAACATCCAAAAGCAACATTTTGAAAAAGTGAATTTTTTTTCAAAAACGTATCACCCCCAAAAAAGTGCTTTCTGGACCGTTTTTTCGAAATTCTTTCGATTTTTTTTGTCAATTACACATGTGTAAGAACTGTATGAATATACTTTTGACCAATTTTTTTATCATAATTTTTATTTTTATTTTACTTGCGCATAAGAATTTGCAATATGATTTCATAGGAAGTCAAAAGTCAGAGTCAAAAGTCACTTTTTTTTGGGGCCAAATGCCATAAGAAATTTGACATGCTCAAAAATCATGCAGAAATGCTAAATTGACTGCCCTGATGAACTGGGGATGGCCGGGCAGTGATTGTTGATCCTTTCCATCACTCAGTTGTGTTGATTTCATCATGTTATTTTGGTGATGTTTTTTTCACTATAGAATCATATTGCAAATGCACGTGCATTTGCAATATGTTTCAATGGGCATTTACCATCACGAATTTGGCATGCTCAAATCCTGCAGAAATGCAAAATTGACTGGCCTGATGAACTCGGGATGGCCGGGCAGTGATAGTTGTTCCTTTTCATCACTCGTTGTGTTGATTTCATCTTGTCCATTTGGTGATGTTTTTTTCACTATAGAATCATATTGCAAATGCACGTGCATTTGCAATATGTTTCAATGGGCATTTACCATCACGAATTTGTCATGCTCAAAAATCCTGCAGGACTGCAAAATTGACTCGCCTGATGAACACAGGATGGCCGGGCAGTGATAGTGGGTCTTCTCCATCGCTCGTTGTGTTGATTTCATTATGTCCATTTGTTTATGTTTTCTCACTTTTGCAAAGTCACTGTGCATTTGCAATATGGTTCAATGGGCATTTACCATCACAGATTTGTCATGCTATAAAAATCCTGCAGGAATGTGAAATTGACTGGCCCGACGAACTCGGGATGGCTGGGCAGGGATTCTGGTTCATCTCAATCGCTCGTTAGGGTTGATTTCAGAATGTCACTTTGGTGATGGTACCTCACTGTTTAAACATATTGCAAATGGACAAGAGTCACCAGCAAGTCACCGTCCATCAGTCAATTAAATATCATTCTGACACCAAACTGATACAAACTGACACCAAACACACTTTTTCCAACTCGTTTATTAGCCAACTATCACATAATTCATAGCTGGCCCAAAATTCACAACAAATGCCGAGTTTGTGGGTTCGAGCCTCACCAGGAGCAACTTCTTTTCTTGAACCCTCTGCCTGTCTATTTCTTGTCCAGAAAAAGAGGATTTATTCAATCTATTTCATACGTTAAGGGAACATTTTGACATTTTGTGAATGGTTAGTGAGAAAGTCCATATTGGAAATGTACGTACCCTTACTAGACGTCCGAAAGCGTATGTAAAATACGCGGTCGGCGTATCTACCGGAAAGTCATCAAATGAACTTTGTCGGACATTCGGTTTCCGTTTTATAAAATAATCAAGTTTTGGTCCATTTTTCCGCTATCCCGGAAATTCCCACAAGAGGGCATAAGGAATCATATGGCAATTGTACTAAACATCACGAATCACGACGGGGCCTTATCTCGAAAACGGAAAATATTTAGAAGCCGAAACTTGGTGAGCGTAGGTTTGGCATAATGGGCAGTTGGCCCCGAACAAGATGGCTTATAGGCCTCAACGGTTTTTGAGTTATGGCCGTTTTTCTGGGATTAAAGGTCCAAAATGGAAATAGAGAAATTATTTTTCCACTTTGCGTCAAAGACAAGGAGCCTCCGGAGTCAATAAAAAAAGAACCAGCCATTTATCTATCGTCATTTAAGACAAATCGTACAATGACAAATTGGTGATGTTCACAAATAGGCGTTTCTTTTTTTCAACAGTTACAGATCCAGTTGCAGGGTGTTCATACGAATCTTTTTGAAGTCTGCTGCGGAGCTCGGCGAGATTTCTGTGATTTTCTATGATTTTCTGAAATAACACACACTCACTAAACCCTCTGTAAATAACTCAATTCTTAACGTAAAGACTTATAACTCAGGATTCTGTAAAGGCATAATCATAGTCGCTGTTTCCAAGGGTTAAAAAGGTCAGATCTTTTCAAAACTTCATATGTGTGATTAGGCAACCCCCATAAATTGTAAGTCAGTCATTTCTCCCAACAGATGTCAAAGAAAAGCTCTCACACATACACACAGCAAGGATGGAGTGACAAAGTGCGGTGCTTAAAGACACAGAGAGCAGGCAATGGCATTACCATAATCCCTAGGCCGTTTCGAGTTCAACGAGATATCCCGCTTGACCGTAGCTTGCTCGGTCTAGGCGCAGCGATGATTAGAAAAGTAGGCCCAAAATGAAGCCTGCCCCACAACGTCATTTGATTTTGGGTGACAGTGAGAGAACCGTTAGGGTGAGAAGAAAGATTCCACCACAGGAATGTTCCTAAGGTCCTCCCGATCCGTGCAAGCCTAACCTTGACCGTGTGGCATTAACCCTTCACAGTAAAAATAAGGTGTTTACTTCAAACAGCTTGCTTTGACTTCTTTCCCCATAGGAATACATTGCCTGCACCTCTAAATTCAACCTGAAGCCTATGTGGGTTATGAATGCCTTATGAACCTGTCTTCTATGACAGTCCATCAGACCACTATGAGGTCTACCTGTGTCAATTCTAAGCTTCCTGAAGCAACCGGAAGTGGTTAAAATCACCCTAAAAGTGTTTTGAAAAACATAACCTGTCATTATGAAAATTACTGTATTCAAACCTGTGTAGATCAGTCAATTCTTAACTTAAAGACTTAAAACTCAGGATTCTGTAAGTGGCTATGTCAATCAAGACATGTGTTTACTTATAGCCTCCTGTGCCAACCGGAAGTGCCATAATTGGTGTCTCAGGGGCTGTTTCGAGGGGTTAAAAAAGTCTGATCTTTCCAAAACTTCATATGTGTGATTAGGCAACCCCCATGAACTGTAAATCAGTCATTTTTCCCATAAAATTTCAAAGGAAAACTAAATCACTCACACACACAGCTTGGAAGGAGGGACGTTTTGGGGTGCGTAGAGACATACACTGCCTGCATTAGTTAACCTTGTTGGAACTTTTAAAGAACCGTCAGACCTAGAATTCCGAAACTTTAGAATCCTGTTCTAGACCTCATGTCGATAGTGCGTGGTGAGTTAGGTGGCTCTAGAAGGTTCTCGGACCGAGAAACAGCCTCGTACATTTGCAATGACTTCAATTCATTTTGACCATTACAAAAATGACGACATTTAGAAAAGTCTCAGAGACGCAAGCCTAGGTGCATTGAAACCGGCTCGGCCCATAGAGACGGACCCCAATGTTTCTGTCCGATAGCTCATTCAAGGACCCCGTAGCAAGTCATGGAAAAAAGTGGATTTTCAGCACCAATTAGGGTTTTGCTCAGACACCAAATGACCTATCGAGCCGAAACTTGGGATTCGGGGTCGCCTCAGCTAGGCCAACACATAACATAAGAAATGGACCCGCAGCTAGAACGTAACTACGTGTTTTATGTTTTTTTTTATGGTTTGAACCGAAGGCGTTGTGAAATTTGGGCCAACTCTGAAGTATGTAATAGTTGGCTACTAAACGAGTTGGAAAAAGTGGGTTTGGTGTCAGTTTGTATCAGTTTGGTGTCAGAATGATATCTAATTGACTGAAAAACTATTGTCCTCTTGACTCTTGTCCATTTGCAATATGTTTAAACAGTGAGGTACCATCACCAAAGTGACATTCTGAAATCTATCCTAACGAGCGATTGAGATGAACCAGAATCACTGCAAAGCCATCCCGAGTTCATCGGGCCAGTCAATTTCACATTCCTGCAGGATTTTTATAGCATGACAAATTCGTGATGGTACTTGCCCATTAAAACATATTGCAAATGCACAGTGACTTTGAAAAAGTAAGAAAACATAAACAAATGGACATAATGAAATCACCATATTTAAATTTTTGGGTTACCAGTTGCACAACAATGCACGTGCATTTGCAATATGATTCTATAGTGAAAAAACATCACCAAATGGACATTCTGAAATCAACCCTAACGAGCAATTGAGATCAACCAGAATCACTGCCCAGCCATCCCGAGTTCATCGGGCCAGTCAATTTCGCATTCCTGCAGGATCTTTATAGCATGACAAATTCGTGATGGTACTTGCCCATTAAAACATATTGCAAATGCACAGTGGCTTTGAAAAAGTAAGAAAACATAAACAAATGGACATAATGAAATCACCATATTTTTATTTTTGGGTTACCAGTTGCACAACGTGCATTTGCAATATGATTCTATAGTGAAAAAACATCACCAAATGGACATTCTGAAATCAACCCTAACGAGCAATTGAGATCAACCAGAATCACTGCCCAGCCATCCCGAGTTCATCGGGCCATTCAATTTCGCATTCCTGCAGGATCTTTATAGCATGACAAATTCGTGATGGTACTTGCCCATTAAAACATATTGCAAATGCACAGTGACTTTGAAAAAGTAAGAAAACATAAACAAATGGACATAATGAAATCACCATATTTAAATGTTTGGGTTACCAGTTGCACAACAATGCACGTGCATTTGCAATATGATTCTATAGTGAAAAAACATCACCAAAGTGACATTCTGAAATCAACCCTAACGAGCGATTGAGATGAACCAGAATCACTGCCCAGCCATCCCGAGTTCATCGGGCCAGTCAATTTCACATTTCTGCAGGATTTTTATAGCATGACAAATTCGTGATGGTAAATGCCCATTGAAACATATTGCAAATGCACGTGCATTTGCAATATGATTCAATGGTGAAAAAACATCACCAAATGGACATGATGAAATCAACACAACAAGTGATGGAAATGAACAACTATCACTGCCCGGCCATCCCGAGTTCATCAGTTCAGTCAATTTTGGCCCCCAAAAAATTGACTTTTGACTTCCTATGAAATCATATTGCAAATGGACAAATCATGTTCCTTATGCACAAGTAAAAAAACATTTTGATAATAACATTTTACAAAAGTAAATTCATACAGTTCTTACACATGATTAATTGACTTAAAATCAAAACAATTTCGAAAAACGGTCCAGAAAGCAGTTTTTTTACGAGGGTGATACGTTTTTTTTTTTAAAGTTCACATTTTCGACTTTTGACTTCCTATTAAATCATATTGCAAATGGACAAAACATATGCCTTATGCACAAGTAAAAAAATAAAAAAAAATTCTGATAATAAAATACGACTAAAGTATGTTGATACAGTTCTTATACGTGTGTAATTGACACAAAATTCAAAAGAATTTTGAAAAACGGTCCAGAAAGCACTTTTTTAAGGGTGTGTGAAGTTTTTTATAAAATTTTGACATTTTTTACTTTTGACTTTTGACTTCCTATGAAATCATATTCCAAATGGAGAAAACATATGCCTTATGCACAAGTAAAAAAAAAAAAAAAAAATTATGATAATAAAATATGACTAAAGTATGTTGATACAGTTCTTATACATGTGTAATTGACACAAAAATCGAAAGAATTTTGAAAAACGGTCCAGAAAGCACTTTTTTAAGGATGTGTGAAGTTTTTTACAAAATGTTGACATTTTTGACTTTTGACTTTTGACTTCCTATGAAATCATATTGCAAATGGACAAAACATGTGCCTTATGCGCATGTAATTAAAAAAAATAATAATTATGATAATAAAATTGGACAAAAGTATTTTCATACAGTTCTTACACATGTGTAATTGACAAAAAAAATCAAAAGAATTTCGAAAAACGGCCCAGAAAGCACTTTTTTAAGGGGTGATACGTTTTTGACAAAAAAATCATTTTTTAAAAATGTTGCTTTTGGATGTTGACTTGGGTTGCATTTCCAATATGAAAAACCCCGGTGGAGCGCACTCACCCCCTGTTGGATTTTTGAAGTGTTACAACTGGCAGTTGCCATCAACTTTGCACGAATCAACGCCACATTGGGTGATATTGGACATCATGTATATGGTTTGTCCAATGCCAATGTTTTGCCATTCATTTTTGTCCATTTCAGGGGGGTATTCCCTTACATAAGTAATTGGTATGTCATTGCGATAACAGGTCAGAGTGCAGGGACAGCTACTATTCAAATGTATAGTCTTCTGCGTTTACCAGCAATGCCTGACACATCAGCAATGCAGGATGGCAAGCCTGCTCGAAAATCCAAGCGGTTGGCGAAGTGAGTTGGTACTTCGGCAGAGAAAATACTCGCCCAACGTGGGGCTCAACCCACGGCCCTGAGATTAAGAGTCTCATGCTCTACCGACTGAGCTAGCCAGGTATCTCAATGATAATATTGTATTGGTCCGAATATCGTACAGCTCCGTGAGAGTGTTGTTAATGGATCCTGTGGTGCAATCCGTGAGCGTGTTGTACTTATACAGCAGTATACAGCAATTAGATGACAAGGGTATGACTTCAAGCCCCACCAGGAGCAAGTATTCTTCTTGAACCCTCTCCCTGTCTATTTCTTCTCCAGAAAAGGAGCATTTTATTCCATCCATTTCGGAGGACGTTTCATAGCTAATAGGTATGTCATTGAGATAAAAGGTCAGAGTGCAGGCACAGCTAGGATTCAAATCCATAGTCTTCTGAATCACCAGCTATGCCTGACACGTCAGCAATGCAGGGTGGCAAGCCTGCTCGAAAGTCCAAGCGGAGGGCTGTTTGCGAAGTGAGTTGTTGCTTCAGCAGAGAAAAGAATTGAACAACATGGGGTCTTGTCGTGGGGGCCATATTCCTGATACAGCACGTTCTACCTGAGTATGCGGAGAGTGGTAAATTGACCCATGGTTTAGACGATGAGGATTTTGTTCCAAAACAAGCATAAGAGATCCCTAGATCTGGGTAGACAGGAAGTTAGAGTAGACTTTGGGAAGGATCTTTCAATGGAGTTTTATGTAGACCAAATGGGGTCTCTAACTCCATGGCAGTCTAGGACTCTGAGCCATTATGGTATATATTGGTGCAGGTCCCCATATTGATCGTGGACACAGGTCATAGCTCATATGGAGAGAGAGGGCTATATGAATCAACTCACCCAGAATGGAAGGAGGTGGAGTATAGTGAAGGTGAGAGTTTTTGACTGTAATCCGGAGAGAGGGATGTATTGTTACGGTGCGTGAATGAGGACCCAAAAGCGAATTAACAAAACAGAGTATCTTTAATTACAAAACAAAACGTAGGCTCAGACGGACAGGCAGATTCCGACAGGACAGGACAAGGTTACAGGAACACGACGATGGTCTGGTTCAGGCATGAATGACACAAACAAACAAACAAGAATCCGACAAGGACAGGAGCAGAAACAGAGAGAGATATAGGGACCTAATCAGAGGGAAAAAAGGAACAGGTGGGGAACGGGGTGAATGGGTAATTAGGAGGAGACAAGGCACAGCTGGGGAAAAGAGGGGGAGAAAAGGTAACATAACAACGACCAGCAGAGGGAGACAGGGTGAAGGGAAAGGACAGAGACAAGACAACATGACAGTACATGACAGTACCCCCCCACTCACCGAGCGCCTCCTGGCGCACTCGAGGAGGAAACCTGGCGGCAACGGAGGAAATCCTCGATCAGCGCACGGTCCAGCACGTCCCGAGAGGGAACCCAACTCCTCTCCTCCGGACCGTACCCCTCCCAATCAACAAGGTACTGGTGACCACGGCCCCGAGGACGCATGTCCAAAATCCTGCGGACCCTGTAGATGGGTGCGCCCTCGACAAGGATGGGGGGGGGGGGGGGAAGACGAGCGGGGGCGCGAAGAACGGGCTTAACACAAGAGACATGGAAGACCGGGTGGACGCGACGAAGGTATCGCGGAAGAAGAAGTCGAACTGCGACAGGATTAATGACCCGAGAAATACGGAACGGACCAATGAACCGCGGGGTCAACTTGCGAGACGCCGTCTTAAGGGGAAGGTTCTGAGTGGAGAGCCAAACTCTCTGACCGCGACAATATCTAGGACTCTTAGTTCTACGCTTATTAGCAGCCCTCACAGTCTGCGTCCTATAACGGCAAAGTGCAGACCTGACCCTCTTCCAGGTGCGCTCGCAACGTTGGACAAAAGCCTGAGCGGAGGGGACGCTGGACTCGGCGAACTGAGATGAGAACAGCGGAGGCTGGTACCCGAGGCTACTCTGAAAAGGAGATAGCCCGGTCGCAGACGAAGGAAGCGAGTTGTGGGCGTATTCTGCCCAGGGGAGCTGTTCTGACCAAGACGCAGGGTTGCGAAAAGAAAGACTGCGTAAGATGCGACCAATAGTCTGATTGGCCCGTTCTGCTTGACCGTTAGACTGGGGGTGAAAGCCGGAAGAGAGACTGACGGAAGCCCCAATCAAACGGCAAAACTCCCTCCAAAATTGAGACGTGAATTGCGGACCTCTGTCCGAAACGACGTCTGACGGAAGGCCATGAATTCTGAAAACATTCTCGATGATGATTTGTGCCGTCTCTTTAGCAGAAGGAAGCTTAGCAAGGGGAATGAAATGAGCCGCCTTAGAGAACCTATCGACAACCGTAAGAATAACAGTCTTCCCCGCTGACGAAGGCAGTCCGGTGACAAAATCTAAGGCGATGTGAGACCACGGTCGAGAGGGAATGGGAAGCGGCCTGAGACGGCCGGCAGGAGGGGAGTTACCGGACTTAGTCTGCGCGCAGACCGAACAAGCAGCCACGAAACGACGCGTGTCATGCTCCCGGGTGGGCCACCAAAAACGCTGGCGAATGGAAGCAAGCGTACCCCGAACGCCAGGGTGGCCGGCTAACTTGGCAGAGTGAGCCCACTGAAGAACGGCCAGACGAGTAGGAACGGGAACGAAAAGAAGGTTCCTAGGACAAGCGCGCGGCGACGGAGTGTGAGTGAGCGCTTGCTTTACCTGCCTCTCAATTCCCCAGACAGTCAACCCGACAACACGCCCCTCAGGGAGAATCCCCTCGGGGTCAGTGGAGGCTACTGAAGAACTGAAGAGACGAGATAAAGCATCAGGCTTGGTGTTCTTAGAGCCCGGACGATAAGAAATCACGAACTCGAAACGAGCGAAAAACAGCGCCCAACGCGCCTGACGCGCATTAAGTCGTTTGGCAGAACGGATGTACTCAAGGTTCCTATGGTCAGTCCAAACGACAAAAGGAACGGTCGCCCCCTCCAACCACTGTCGCCATTCGCCTAGGGCTAACCGGATGGCGAGCAGTTCGCGGTTTCCCACATCATAGTTACGTTCCGACGGGGACAGGCGATGAGAAAAATACGCGCATGGGTGGACCTTGTCGTCAGAGAGGGAGCGCTGAGAAAGAATGGCTCCCACGCCCACCTCTGACGCGTCAACCTCGACAACGAACTGTCTAGAGACGTCAGGTGTAACAAGGATAGGAGCGGATGTAAAACGATTCTTGAGGAGATCAAAAGCTCCCTGGGCGGAAACGGACCACTTAAAGCACGTCTTGACAGAAGTAAGGGCTGTGAGAGGAGCTGCCACCTGACCGAAATTTCGGATGAAACGACGATAGAAGTTCGCGAAGCCGAGAAAGCGCTGCAGCTCGACGCGTGACTTAGGAGCGGGCCAATCAATGACAGCTTGGACCTTAGCGGGATCCATCTTAATGCCTTCAGCGGAAATAACAGAACCGAGAAATGTGACGGAGGAGGCATGAAAAGTGCACTTCTCAGCCTTCACAAAAAGACAATTCTCTAAAAGGCGCTGGAGGACACGTCGAACGTGCTGAAGATGAATCTGGAGTGACGGTGAAAAAATCAGGATATCGTCAAGGTAAACGAAAACAAAGATGTTCAGCATGTCTCTCAGGACATCATTGACTAATGCCTGAAAGACAGCTGGAGCGTTAGCGAGGCCGAAAGGAAGAACCCGGTATTCAAAGTGCCCTAACGGAGTGTTAAACGCCGTCTTCCACTCGTCCCCCTCCCTGATGCGCACGAGATGGTAAGCGTTACGAAGGTCCAACTTAGTGAAAAACCTGGCTCCCTGCAGGATCTCGAAGGCTGAAGACATAAGAGGAAGCGGATAACGATTCTTAACTGTTATGTCATTCAGCCCTCGATAATCTATGCAGGGGCGCAGAGACCCGTCCTTCTTCTTGACAAAAAAAAACCCCGCTCCGGCGGGAGAGGAGGAGGGGACTATGGTACCGGCGTCAAGAGCTACAGACAAATAATCCTCGAGAGCCTTACGTTCGGGAGCCGACAGAGAGTATAGTCTACCCCGGGGGGGAGTGGTTCCCGGAAGGAGATCAATACTACAATCATACGACCGGTGTGGAGGAAGAGAGGTGGCCCTGGACCGACTGAACACCGTGCGCAGATCGTGATATTCCTCCGGCACCCCTGTCAAATCACCAGGCTCCTCCTGTGAAGAAGAAACAGAGGAAACAGGAGGGATAGCAGACATTAAACATTTCACATGACAAGAGACGTTCCAGGAGAAGATAGAATTACTAGACCAATTAATGGAAGGATTATGACAAACTAGCCAGGGATGGCCCAAAACAACAGGTGTAAAAGGTGAACGAAAAATCAAAAAAGAAATGGTTTCGCTATGATTACCAGAAACAGTGAGGGTTAAAGGTAGCGTCTCACGCTGAATCCTGGGGAGAGGACTACCATCCAGGGCGAACAAGGCCGTGGACTCCCTTAACTGTCTGAGAGGAATGTCATGTTCCCGAGCCCAGGTCTCGTCCATAAAACAGCCCTCCGCCCCAGAGTCTATTAAGGCACTGCAGGAAGCTGACGAACCGGTCCAGCGTAGATGGACCGACAAGGTAGTGCAGGATCTTGAAGGAGAGACAGGAGTAGTAGCGCTCACCAGTAGCCCTCCGCTTACTGATGAGCTCTGGCTTTTACTGGACATGAAGTGACAAAATGACCAGCAGAACCGCAATAGAGACAGAGGCGGTTGGTGATTCTCCGTTCCCTCTCCTTAGTCGAGATGCGGATACCTCCCAGCTGCATAGGCTCAGCTCCCGAGCCGGCAGAGGAAGATGGTAGTGATGCGGAGAGGGGGGCAACGGAGAACGCGAGCTCCTTTCCACGAGCTCGGTGACGAAGATCAACCCGTCGCTCAATGCGAATAGCGAGTTCAATCAAGGAATCCACGCTGGAAGGAACCTCCCGGGAGAGAATCTCATCCTTTACCTCTGCGCGGAGACCCTCCAGAAGACGAGCGAGCAAAGCCGGCTCGTTCCAGCCACTGGAGGCAGCAAGAGTGCGAAACTCAATAGAGTAGTCTGTTATGGATCGATTGCCTTGACATAGGGAAGACAGGGCCCTGGAAGCCTCCTCCCCAAAAACAGATCGATCAAAAACCCGTATCATCTCCTCCTTAAAGTCCTGATACTGGTTAGTACACTCAGCCCTTGCCTCCCAGATTGCCGTGCCCCACTCACGAGCCCGTCCAGTAAGGAGAGATATGACGTAGGCGACACGAGCAGTGCTCCTGGCGTAAGTGTGGGGCTGGAGAGAAAACACAATATCACACTGGGTGAGGAACGAGCGGCATTCAGTGGGCTCCCCAGAGTAACACGGCGGGTTATTGATTCTGGGCTCCGGAGATTCGAAAGCCCTGGAAGTGGCCGGTGGATCGAGGCGGAGATGGTGAACCTGTTCTGTGAGGTTGGAGACTTGGGTGGCCAGGGTCTCAACGGCATGTCGAGCAGCAGACAATTCCTGCTCGTGTCTGCCTAGCATCGCTCCCTGGATCTCGACGGCTGAGTGGAGAGGATCCGAAGTCGCTGGGTCCATTCTTGGTCGGATTCTTCTGTTACGGTGCGTGAATGAGGACCCAAAAGCGAATTAACAAAACAGAGTATCTTTAATTACAAAACAAAACGTAGGCTCAGACGGACAGGCAGATTCCGACAGGACAGGACAAGGTTACAGGAACACGACGATGGTCTGGTTCAGGCATGAATGACACAAACAAACAAACAAGAATCCGACAAGGACAGGAGCAGAAACAGAGAGAGATATAGGGACCTAATCAGAGGGAAAAAAGGAACAGGTGGGGAACGGGGTGAATGGGTAATTAGGAGGAGACAAGGCACAGCTGGGGAAAAGAGGGGGAGAAAAGGTAACATAACAACGACCAGCAGAGGGAGACAGGGTGAAGGGAAAGGACAGAGACAAGACAACATGACAGTACATGACATGTATTGCATAAAGATACGCCTTACCCTTTAAACAGTAATGAAGGAGGATCTAGGGTTGTGGTATGATGGATATGACCAGTTTTTGGTCGACACCCTAGTACGGTTCCGGGTAGAGGAGGTTATGCCAGTATGGTAAAGCTGTTCACGAAAGCAGGAATGCCAGATAATGACAGTTGCATTGATTTGCACTATTTATATCCACAGGTTCCTCCCTTTACAGTGACCGGAGGAGATTATTACCGTTTGACCCGGTACAGTACTCTTGGGAAATGATGTCAGGGCGAGGTTTTACCGGCAGATTGGACAGGATTATGCTGCCTTGTACATTTGAGAATGCCTTTCACACTCATTCAACACCAAGACATGAAGTTTAGCCAAACGGGAGGAAAAGAGCTACTCCATCTGGGTCTTTTGATGACAAAGTATACATTGATAACATTGGGGTTCCACGGGGGGTGCCAGATGAGTTCAAAGCAAGAAATCAGATCCTAGCAGGATTAGAGTTAAGCATTTCCGGGTGGTCTACTCTCAATAAGAACGTGGACTGGATTAATTATATTTATTATAATCAACAGCGCTTTACCAATTGTACCAGAGATGCTATTAAAGGTTTTGCTGAACAGACTGAAGCAACCAGCCTGATGGCTTGGCAGAATAGAATTGCATTAGATATGTTATTGGCTGAAAAGGCGTGATTTTCGGGACCATGTTTGTGCTTACATCCCAAATAACACAGCTCCGGACGAATCAGTG
The DNA here is from genome assembly GCF_013265735.2 of Oncorhynchus mykiss. Classification (NCBI taxonomy): domain Eukaryota; kingdom Metazoa; phylum Chordata; class Actinopteri; order Salmoniformes; family Salmonidae; genus Oncorhynchus; species Oncorhynchus mykiss. The sequence goes on from NC_048584.1 coordinate 3,620,006, forward strand.
ACCGAAGCCTCAGCTGGTTTGACCACCCTGGCTCACGGTTTGGCTGAAAACTCTGGGGTGGATACTTATCTTAATAATTGGTTTGATAGTACGTTTGGAAAATTGAAAAATATTATGATCACTGTATTATGGGCCACATTCACCTGTGTGAATGTTTTAGTTTTATGGGGCTGTTGTCTAATTCCCTGTGTACGAGGCCTTATTTCCAGGACTCTGGAGAAATCGATGACAATAGATGGTGAGGTACCAGCCGATTCCAGGTTCTGACCCGTGGAGTGCTGAATGCATGTCTGCAGAACAAGTGGACGAATCTGGATCCTTCAATTGCGGGGAATTTATATTTGATGAGACCATTTTTGATGTTTAGGGAGGTTAGGTTGTATCTTGTTTCAATATTAGACTGTTTTTTTTATGAAGATTGTAACGAAAATCCTGATAAGAAGAGTTATGATTCTGATGTAGGCCTAAGAAACAGTCAGTGCGAATGCAAGTAGTGGGTTATGTTTAGGTGATGTTTTGATAACAAGAAATATTTTGAATGAAAATAGAAATAGCCTTTTTAATATTACAATATAACTAAATGTGTGATTGGATGTATAATATTTAATCAAAGGGTGGATATGTTAAGGGAATTTTTATCAATGATGACTAATTATGTATACATTTCAATCAGGACTGACTAATCAGAATACTATTATGTTACTGTATATGTATGAATTTTCTTTTTAATCTTAGTACTGAATATAATGTGTGCAAATATAATCAAGAATTAGAACAATGACTGTCTGTAACATGGTAGAAATGAATGAACTTATAGCCAGACTGGCTAGAAGGCGTATCTACACCAGCTGTCCTAAGCTCAGTCATATATCATCTTAATAGGGCGAGACGATGTGAGAACCATACAGCCTTTGTACTAGAGCGGAGAAGACACGGGTTGGTACTGAAACTAATGATGTCATTTTAAGTTTATAACCTGTGGTAAAATGTGTAAGGAGCAGTACTCTCGTGAATAAAAGCTTTTGTTTAAATTTAAGACTGGGCTCTGTCCATTTTTATAAAATAAGGGTCATACAAATCCTTATGAATTGACAGAGTGTTTCATTTTAATTGGGTGTTAAAACATAGAGGAATTTAATAGATTGTGAGTTTGAGGCTCTGATCCAATGTTGACCTAAATGACTAATGATGATAAATACAATCCACCTGTGTGTAATCAAGTCTCCGTATAAATGCACCTGCACTGTGATAGTCTCAGAGGTCCGTTAAAAGCGCAGAGAGCATCATGAAGAACAAGGAACACACCAGGCAGGTCCGAGATACAGTTGTGAAGAAGTTTAAAGCCGGATTTGGATACAAAAATATTTCCCAAGCTTTAAACATCCCAAGGAGCACTGTGCAAGCGATAATATTGAAATGGAAGGAGTATCAGACCACTGCAAATCTACCAAGACCTGGCCGTCCCTCTAAACTTTCAGCTCATACAAGGAGAAGACTGATCAGAGATGGAGCCAAGAGGCCCATGATCACTCTCGATGAACTGCAGAGATCTACAGCTGAGGTGGGAGACTCTGTCCATAGGACAACAATCAGTCGTATATTGCACAAATCTGGCCTTTATGGAAGAGTGGCAAGAAGAAAGCCATTTCTTAAAGATATCCATAAAAAGTGTTGTTTAAAGTTTGCCACAAGCCACCTGGGAGACACACCAAACATGTGGAAGAAGGTGCTCTGGTCAGATGAAACCAAAATTGAACTTTTTGGCAACAACGCAAAATGTTATGTTTGGCGTAAAAGCAACACAGCTCATCACCCTGAACACACCATATCCACTGTCAAACATGGTGGTGGCAGCATCATGGTCTGGGCCTGCTTTTCTTCAGCGGGGACAGGGAAGATGGTTAAAATTGATGGGAAGATGGATGGAGCCAAATACAGGACCATTCTGGAAGAAAACCTGATGGAGTCTGCAAAAGACCTGAGACTGGGACGGAGATTTGTCTTCCAACAAGACAATGATCCAAAACATAAAGCAAAATCTACAATGGAATGGTTCAAAAATAAACATATCCAGGTGTTAGAATGGCCAAGTCAAAGTCCAGACCTGTGGAAAGAACTGAAAACTGCTGTTCACAAATGCTCTCCATCCAACCTCACTGAGCTCGAGCTGTTTTGCAAGGAGGAATGGGAAAAAATTTCAGTCTCTCGATGTGCAAAACTGATAGAGACATACCCCAAGCGACTTACAGCTGTAATCGCAGCAAAAGGTGGCGCTACAAAGTATTAACTTAAGGGGGCTGAATAATTTTGCACGTCCAATTTTTCAGTTTTTGATTTGTTAAAAAAGCTTGAAATATCCAATAAATGTCGTTCCACTTCATGATTGTGTCCCACTTGTTGTTGATTCTTCACAAAAAAATACAGTTTTATATCTTTATGTTTGAAGCCTGAAATGTGGCAAAAGGTCGCAAAGTTCAAGGGGGCCGAATACTTTCGCAAGGCATTGTATATGGTAACGGGCTATAGTGAATAACACAGAAACCTCATAATCCCCCTTTTTACACCCCTATGGGGTGTAACCATACCATCCGATATACTAGGTTGCTGATGAACCCAGGAACTTTAAACCTTTATTTTGTGAATGTATGAAGTGATGCACGTCCCTTTGTTGATTAACATATATATAAACTGGAGTTTTTGATTACCCCTTTTGACACCCACAAGGGTGTCACTCATTATCCTTTATTTCAGCGGTCCCAACATAGTAATATGTTAATAGCATTTCATGAAAATAATAAAACGTTTTTTATTAATAAAGCATTTATTTTTAAATTTTTTTACAGAAAAACAGAAAAGAAAAATCAAACAAGAAAAATAGGAAAAAAAATCAACAAATGTTATATGCTTTTGTCTCCCCCTTTTGACACCCATAAAGGGTGTCACTTATCAAAAACAGGATAAAACCTTATTGTTTATTGACATGTAAGATATAGAATAACTTTGGTCATGGAAAACAGAGTTAAGCAGAGCAAAGCATTATTATAAACCATCTGGTCCTCTCAGCTACTCCTATCCTGTACCAGGTGGGTTCCTTGCCACCCAGGGACTCTAAACCTTCACATAAGAGAGGACAAGTTATATCGTACACGTTATGTATTTAAGAAGTTATTATTCCACAACCTCACCCACAGCAAACCAGGGGTCATCCTCAGTCAGCCATATCCTCCCCTGAAAGCTTGATTCAGTATCAGCATCTCCAACTGGAGCATCAAGCAAAGGCATCATGCCTGAAGCCTTCACCACATCTGTAACAGACTTCTTAAAACAAGGTATGATGCAAGCAGCACAACACATCAATAACAAAAATACAAGAATTAGGGTCAGAAATCCAGTAACCACCATACCAGTGTACTTACCAAACCAGGCTCCCAACCAAGAGAACAGTCCAGACTCCTTCACCCCCGCCATGGTCCTCATCTCAGCAGATAGTGCATCAAGCCCACTAAGGGCCTTAGATATACTACCATCTGGACTGGTGTTATTAGGAATATACGTGCAACATTGTTCACCGAATATCTTACAGACACCCCCCTGACTGGCAAGAAGCATATCCAAGCAAGTCTATTCTGTCTGGCAACTCTAGATGTAGCCTCCAACTGTTCTGACATACCAGTGAGTGCATCACGAGAGTAATTCACAAAACGCTGTTGATTATATTAGATATAATTAATCCATGCAGTCTGTCTTGCATCCACTATGGCTGGGCCTATAATAGGTAGTAAGTGCCAGAGTCAGTCATTCCTACCCAATGCCTGAAATTCATGAGGAACCCCAACAGGCACCCCCAACAGATTAGTGTGTATGTCAACTGCATCCTCCGTCCATGGAGCACTACGTCTATATCTCCCATGGGATGTAATGTTTTCAGGCCCCCTGGATACAGAACCCAACAGCTGTTCAGCAGTAACATCAACAATGGTCAGTGGAATTATCAAACTGGTCAGAGCACACGTACCTTGCCAGTCTCCTCTAAGAATGGGTCTCAGTACTCTTTTGGGTCCACATATCCACCACACATCAGCCAGACCACTCGTTTGGTTTAGGCCTGCAACTGGCCAAGTGGCATTGATGGTCATGTTACTACTGCAATCAGCTTCAGGCAATCTCCCATAGTCTATGCCATTACCTGTACTCGTGATGCAACTGTAATTGCCTTTCTTTTCAGGGTCTTAGCTGTATACCTCATATAAGACAGCCACAAATTGTCCCTACCATCAAAACCAGTCTCAGTGCCGAATTGATCAATAGCTGAATAGTCTAGAACGTTAATTACCTGAATGAGATTTGACACAGTGGTGGTAGGTGGCAGGTTCAGTCCAGGGGTGGTAGAGGAGTGTGTCTGGCTCTGGTTCGTCTGGGACCTCTATGGTTTTGGCAGCACCTTAATAGAAAACACACCCATCGTGTCTGTCCCGGTCCTTTGTAGTCCGAGGGTGTTGGTGCCTGCATCAGAGAGCTTAATGGTTTTGATGGTTAGTAGGATTTCATCACCTTTACATAGTTCAACAGTGCTCCCAGGTTTCCCCCATATCATGGAAAACATATCCACCTTTGTGGTATCCCCTATGCTATAAGGATACCCTCTTCTCCAATCCCAGAACTGTTCCAAGTTGGTTATCATGTAATCCCCATACGGACACCCTCCCCCATTACACAGGTACACTGGCACTCCTGTACACAGGTGTTAAAACCAAACACAAATATCTCAATTTCGTCCCTGCCCTGTTGGCTCAAAATATGTCCCAAATACTTAACATGAGTCTACCATAATTAAAACTTATCCTAGCTAATTTTCACACCACGTTCATCAGAGAAAATATAATGACACTATAATGTCAATTTCACTGCCTTTTTGGATTAAATTACCTTAATATCAGTATTACAAATTACCCTAGATTATCCATCCAAATGGCTTTCCAATGAGGCTGATCAGACCACAAAGGAAAGTTACAATGGAGGTCATAAGTCATACCACCCCTCCAAAGAAGTGTTTCTTACTATATTAAACAACATTCCTTTATCAAAAGATTTCACCTATTTAATAAAGACTCAGAAAATAAAAACTTATAATATTTAATATGTGAGTGTACCCCTTTAAGATATCTTGTCTCTGGGAACATTGAAATCCCCTTAAACCCAAAACGTTTGCTACAAACAAAACCTAATAATTGTAACAATACCCTCAAATAATTTGTTTTAAATTTCCTCAATGTTTCATGTAACTCATTCAGTCTTTAAAGGATTGTCTCCCCAAAATGCTTTATACCCTGCCAATAAACTCCCACAATTGTGATAAACGTGCACCGTCCCTTTAACATAAAATAAAATCAGCCTCCTGTTTAACTTCAAATGGTGTTATCTGAACAATCAAACCAAAAATCAATAACCAGGAATTATTGTAAAATGATATTCAGCTACTTTTAAAAAATGTATTTGGAACTTTTTTTTTCTGTAAAGTGACTCAAAGCTATAATGCACGCATTTCCCCTCTAAATGACACAACCAATGTTCTCTGTCATAATTTGAGGAATGTTATTGTGTAGTCAACGTAATTACGCAGTTTTACCTTCCAACTTCCTCTACCCCAAAATGTAAACGTACCATGTATTTCGCTAAATTCATAAGAACATTTTGATGGGCACAAATCTATCGTAATTGTCTCTTTATTATTATTTAGAATTCATCAGATTTAGATAACTGTCTCATCCCATGACCCAGCACCTTTAAAAAAACATTAAAAAATATGCCTCCATTCCCAATAGGCTATTCCAGTGATCATTTGGGAAACACAATACATAGAAATTGCCTCGCCATTATCTCAAACGAATTAGTCTCTCAATTCAACCTAAACAAACTATCAAAACGTTCAGTCATATCTTGAACAAATACTAATAACCGTATCAATCCGGGCAAAACCCATAAATATTTGAACTACAATCAGAATGAATTTTAGTCTATCAATGTCAAGGCTGAGACACGAACCCCAGTCCCCCGCATCAAAGGCAAAAACTTTACCCCAAAGCCATTCAAATGATTGAGGTACCCAGCCAATAACCATACCATTATAATTGTCTATACTTGCAAACTCCGGCACCGAGACAATTCCCAGAAAACATTACAATTCAAAGGCCCAAGCTTTTCCCCAGCGAGTATTCTCCTTATTCTCCGTTTTAGCGTCTCCAATATCCAACCAGGCTCCCCGTCGACTGGGAGCCCGTTGGGCAATGCTGCCTTCTTTTGTCCACTCCCTGTATAGCTTTTCTCCCCGCTTCTACCACCATTTATTTCTAAAGTGGACTTCAATGATTTCAACACCTTCTCAGCCTCTTGACTAGTCATTGTTAGGTACATTTGAGGTGTGTATCATATAATTTTTAGAATTATTTCCAATTTACCAATTAGCCACTTTTTTTCATGTCAACGTTGCTACCTCCTTAGTCAATTAACAGTATGACTTCAAGAAATACCCGTAGGTCGTTCAAACTGGTATTAGCTATTCCCACTCAATACCCAATGTACTACATTCATTCAGTGAACTTATCTTATTTCCAATAAAACCCATCTCATTACCCTTAGGTCATTCACCTGTTATTGCACGCCGAAGAATAACTAATGTACCACAGTCACTAGAGGAACTTATCTTATTTCCAATATAACACAGGTCTCTTGCCTGTACTATTATCCGTAGATCATTCAGCCCGTCATCAGTACGCCGACTGATAACTAATGTACCACAATCATTCGACTTGTCCTTATGAAATCTTCATTCACACCAGTAAGTATGCCGACTCACCCACACAAACCAGTAGGCCACCTAGTACACCGACCCACCTAGTACATTACATTCACAGTTATATTGCCGTTCATCCACACTCACACAAGTAGGTTCGCCGACCCACCCTTATATAAACCAGTAGCTTCGCCGAACTACCTAGTACATTACATTCACAGTTATATTGCCGTTCACCTCACATTCACACTGGTAGGTTTGCCAACCCACCCTCACATAAACCAGTAGCTTCGCCGAACTACCTAGTACATTACATTCACTGTCATACCATAAAAGTGGCAAGCCTGCTAGAAAGTCCAGGTGAGTGGCTGTTTGCAAAGTGAGTTGGTGCTTCGGCTGAGTCAAGAATCACCCCACTTGTGGTATCGACCCTACGATTCTGAGATTAAGAGGCTCATGCTCAAACGTCTGAGCTTGCCAGGCAGGTAAATTGTAGTACTGACTTGGACCGACTATTGTACAGATATGTTGGTGCAAAATATGGTGATCAGTGAGAGTGCTTTGCATAGCTCCTGTGGCGCAGTCGGTTAGTGCGTGGTACGTATACAGCAGTATGCAGAGAAGCAATGCCGAGGTTGTGAGTTCAAGCTCCACCAGGAGCAAGTATTCTTCTTGAACCCTCTCCCTGTCTATTTCTTCTCCAGAAAAGGAGCATTTATTCAATCTATTTCATAAGTAATTGGTATGTCATTGAGATAACAGGTCAGACTACAGGCACAGCTAGGATTCAAATGCATAGTCTTCTGTATCACCAGCTATGCCTGACACTTCAGCAAGCCTGCTCGAAAGACCAAGTGGTTGTCTGTTTGCGAAGTAAGTTGTTACTGCGACAGAGAAAAAATCACCCAACATGGGGCTCAAACCACAACCCTGAGATTAAGAGTCTCATGCTCTACCAACTGAGCTAGCTAGGCACCACAACGTAAATATTGAACTGGTCCGAATATCGTACAGCTCCGTTTGTGCAAAATATGGTGATTAGTGAGAGTGTTCTTGATGGATCCCATGGTGCAATCTGTTAGCGTGTTGTACTTATACAGCCCTATGCAGCAAATTGCTGAAAGGGTTGTGAGTTCAAGCCTCGCCATGAACAAGTTTTCTTCTTGAACCCTCTCCCTGTCTATTTCTTGTCCAGAAAAGGAGCACTTTTTCAATCCATTTAGGAGGACCTTTCATAGGTAATAGGTATGTCATTGAGATAACAGGTCAGAGTGCAGGCACAGCTAGGATTCAAATCCATAGTCTTCTGAATCACCAGCTATGCCTGACACATCAGCAATGCAGGGTGGCAAGCCTGCTCGAAAGTCCAAGCGGAGGGCTGTTTGCGAAGTGAGTTGGTACTTCGACAGAGAAAATAAGCACCTAACGTGGGGCTCAAACCCACGACCCTGAGATTAAGAGTCTCGTGCTCTACCGACAGAGCTAGCCAGGTTCCTCAACAGCAATATTGAATTGGTCCGAATATTTTACAGCTCCGTTTGTGCAAAATATGGTGATCAGTGAGTGTTGTTAAGCCTGTTTTATGACTGAGGGTTCAACTAAAGAGCTACCAAGACTTCAAAAGCCCTACACTACCTAATAACAATATAATAGTATTTAGCCAGAATTGTGATGCTTTTAATAAAACATTTTATTGTACAAAATACATACAGGACAATGACAAGACAACCATAAATAACTCAGGACAGTGTACATGACAATACTCCCAACATAACAAACACATAGATGATACAGCGCAATAAGTAGGGAACACCTTGGAGTGATATCAATCAATAATAAAGTAGAAGAATAACAGTTGTTTCATTGGAGTCCACAGTCAGTTGTGTAACCTTCAGTTGCATCTCCAGTTAGTAGTGTGCAGAGTTGCTGTAGGTACTCACATAGAATGTGTGACCAGGGGACCCTGAGATGCTGGAGCCAGGTCTTGAGCAGATACTCTCAGATGAGGACCTGGTAGGCTGCGGGCGAAAGAGAGACTGTGTCAGCCACTAACAACTTCCCATAATGGCACAATGACATAGTTGCCACATTTGCACACAGAAGGAGCGTCGATGGTGACGATGTCCAGTGCCTTCAGAAAGTATTCAGACCCCTTTACTTTATCCACATTTTGTTACGTTACAGCCTTATTCTAAAATGGTTTAAATAAATCAATTTCCTCAGCAATCTACACACAATACCCCATAATGAAAAAGCGAAAACAGGTTTTTAGAAGTTTTTGCAAATGTATATAATTTATTTTGATATATACACACCTTATTTCCATAAGTATTCAGACCCTTTGCTATGAAATTGAGCTCAGGTGCATCTTGTTTCCATTGATTGATCATCCTTCAGATGTGTCACGCCCTGACCATAGAGAGCTGTTTATTCTCTATGTTGGTTAGGTCGGGTAAGGTATGGTATGGTTCCCAATCAGAGGCAGCTGTTTATCGTTGTCTCTGATTGGGGATCATATTTAGGTAGCCATTTCCCCATTTGCTTTGTGGGATCTTGTCTATGTATAGTTGCCTGTGAGCATTATTAAAGCTTTACGTTTCGTTTGTTCTCTTTGTTGTTTTGTTCTTTGAAGTTTTCCATTCCAATATAAAGGATGGAAACATACCACGCTGCATCTTGGTCCACTCCTTGTAACGATCATGACAGAAGATCCCACCACAAACGGACCAAGCAGCGTGGCCAGGAGGAGCAGGTATCCTGGGCCTGGGAGTATATCCAGGAGGTAAAGACATCCTGGACTTGGGAGGAGATAATGGCAGGAGATGAAAGCCTTCCATGGAAGCAGACGCAAGCGGTGAAGGACGGACAACGACGGCACCGGGGTTTGCGGCCATGACGGAAGCCCGAGAGGCAGCCTCAAAAAACATTTTTGGGGGGGCACACGAAGTGGTCGGTGAGGCCAAGGGGCGAGTCTGAGAGCGAAGAGAAATATTGGGATAGACTGAGCGAGGAGTATTGTGAGATAGTTGCGGGGCGTGATGAGGTAGAGTGGATGGTTTGGTGTCTGGAGCAAGACAGTCGCCATGAGGAGCGTGGGATCAGTTTGTCACCATGTTTTGCGGAGAAATGCAATGTGTCTCCAGTGCGCATCCACAGCCAGGGGGCGTTCTCTGCCAGCTCCTCGTACTTGCCGTGCGAAAGTGAGCATCCAGTGAGGACGGGTTGTGCCGGCTCAGCGCTTCTGGTCTACAGTACGCCTCCTCGGTCCAGGATATCCTTCGCCGGCTCTAAGCACTGTGTCGCCAGTGCGCCTTCACAGCCCAGTGCGTCCTGTGCCAGCGCCCCGCACTTGCCAGGCTAAAGTGAGCATCCATCCAGGATGGGTTGTGCCAGCTCTACGCTCTAGACCTCCAGTGCGCCTCCACAGTCCAGTATGTCCTTTGCCCCCTCCCCGCACTCGCCCTGAGGTGCGTGTCATCAGCCTGGTGCCACCTCTACAGTCCAGAGATTCCGGCGACAGTTCCCAGTCCAGAGCTTCCGACTACAGTTCCCAGTCCAGAGCTTCCGGAGATGGTCCACAGTCCGGAACCTCCAACGATGGTCCACAGTCCGGAACCTCCAACGACGGTCCACAGTCCGAAACCTCCTACGACGGTCTGGAACCTCCTGAGACGGTACGCGGTCCAGAACCTCACTTACACTACGGATTACTGATTACACACACCATTGTATATTATACTTAGTTACTTTATTTAATAAATATACATTTTGTTACTCCTTATCTCCATGTGGTCTCCCTTTTGTTACGGGCTTTGAGCCGGTTCGTGACAGCCTCCAGCGACCGTCTGCGGTCAAGAGCCTCCACCGACAGTCTGCGGTCCAGAGCCTCCAGCGGGGGTTCCCAGTCCAGAGCCTCCTGCGAGGGTTCCCAGTCCCAGGCGAAGATCTACGGTCCGGAGTCCCCGGCAACGATCTACGGCATGGAGTCCCCGGCGAAGATCCATGGTCCGGAGCCTCCGGCGATGACCCACAGTCCGGTTCCTCCGATGACGTATCCACGAGCGGAGTGGGTACTTCACCCCGCACCGGAGCCGCCTCCCCTATTGAGTCAGGTTTTTTTTTGGGGGGGGGGGGGGGGGGGTACTGTCATGCCCTGACCATAGAGAGCTGTTTATTCTCTATGTTTGTTAGGTCGGGTGTGATTAAGGGTGGGTTATCTAGGGGAATTGTATATATATGTTGGCCTGGTATGGTTCCCAATCAGAGGCAGCTGTTTATCGTTGTCTCTGATTGGGGATCATATTTAGGTAGCCATTTCCCCATTGTGCTTTGTGGGATCTTGTCTACTGTATGTTTAGTTGCCCGTTGAGTATTATTATAGCTTCATGTTTCATTTGTTCGCTTTGTTGTTTTGTTCTTTGAAGTTTTCTATTCCAAAATAAAGGATGGAAACATATCCACGCTGCATCTTGGTCTACTCCTTATGACGGACATGACAAGATGTTTCTTCAACTTGATTAGAGTTCACCTTTGGTAAATTCAATTGTTTTAACGTGATTTGGAAAGGCACACACGGGTCTATATGAGGTTGAAAGTGCATGTCAGAGTAAAAACCATGCTGTGAGGTCGAAGGAATTGTCCGTAGGGCTCCGAGACAGGATTGGGTCGTGGCACAGATCTGGGGAAGGGTACCAAAAAATGCCTGCAGCATTTAAGGTCCCCAAGAACAAAGTGGACTCCAACATTCTTAAAGTTAAGTTTGGAACCACCTCTTCCTAAAGCTGGCCGCCCGGCCAAACTGAGCAATCGGGGGAGAAGGGCCTTGGTCAGGGAGGTGACCAAGAACCCCATGGTCACTCTGATAGAGCTCTAGAGTTCCTCTGTGGAGATGGGTGAACCTTCCAGAAGGACAACCTACTCTGCACTCCACCAATCAGGCCTTTATTGCAGAGTGGCCAGACAGAAGCCACCCCTCAAGAAAAATAACATGACAGCCCGCATGGAGTTTGCCAAAAGGTACCTAAAGGAAACAAGATTCTCTGGTCTGATGAAACCAAGATTGAAATCTTTGGCCTGAATGACAAGCATCATGTCTGGAGGAAGCCTGGCACCATCCCTACTGTGAAGCATGGTGGTGGCAGCATCATGCATTGGGTATGTTTTTCTGTGGCAAGGTATGGGAGACTAGTCAGGATCGAGGCAAAGGACCTCGAGTGCTCAGGACCTCAGACTGGGGTGAAGGTTCACCTTCCAACAGGACAATGACCCTAAGCACACAGCCAAGACAAGTGGCTCTAGGAGAAGTCTCTGAATGTCCTTGAGTACTGAATAAAAAAGTACTGAGTAAAGGGTCTGAATACTTGTATATATGTGATATTTCAGTTCTATAAACCATTGTTTGCTTTTTCATTATGATGTATTATGTGTAGATTGATGAGGGGCAAAAAACTATTGAATACATTTTTGAATAAAGCTGTAACCTAACAAAATGTGGAAAAAGGTCTGAATACTTTCCGATGACACTGAACAAAAATAGTTACAGTTCATACAGGAAATCAGTCACTCTCCAGTGGGTGGGCCTATGCCCTCCCAGGCCCACCCATGGTTGTGCCCCTGCCCAGTCATGTGAAATCCTCTTCTTCTTTTTTTCAGCCAATCAGAATTAGTTTTATTCCACAAAAGGGCTTTATTTTTTATTACAGTCAGAAGGTCCTGGGCTGGCTGGTTACATGTGGTTACACGTCACAACATATGGTTGTGACGTGGGTTGGACGCCACATTCTCTAAAACTACACATTTTAGAGGCCTTTTATTGTCCCCAGCAGAAGGTGCACCTGTGTAATGATCATGCTTCTTGATATGCCACACCTGTTAGGTGGGTGGATTATCTTGGAGAATGAGAAATGCTTACTAGAAGGGATTTAACCAAATTTGTGCACCAAATTTGAGAGAAATAAGCTTTTGTGTGGATGGAACATTTCTGGGATCTTTTATTTCAGCTCATGAAACATGGGACCAACACTTTACATGTTGCGCTTAATTTTAGTTTAGTTTAAATGAGTGTGACAGGAATTGGAGCGCATTCAAACATTTGTGCCCAACACACAAACAAACATCAGCCTTTCCCTTTCCCCAAATGCCCTCTTTCCCTTTAAGAAGGACACCTTAAAGATATCTTCTTAAAAGTATCTGTTAACAGTTTGTAAATGCCTTTCAAATTAGGTCATTTTTCAGGTGCAACCAGACCTTTCAGAAATGTCTCTTTGTTTTGACTTTGAATAGCTTGATCAGTAAGTCTAGCCTCTAGCTAACATTCCACTCCTTGCCACTCATTGTAATTGCTTGTCAGACTGGACTTTTGGAAATCTCAACGTTCAAGATGCAGCCGGATTTACGGCACAGTTGTTGATTGGTAGTTGGAAACAACATTAATATTTTCCATGATAATGTTATGGAACATGCGGTGAGTGCAAATTTGGTGCAATATTGAATTAGAATTTTAAGAACAACAGCAAACTGTCAGGGTCTAGGTGATGTGGGTTAGGCGGAGGACACAGACATGAGTAATAATAGTAACTTTACTCTGAAATTATCTTCCAACAAGGAGAACAAAAATCCAGAATCACATAAACGAGACAACTGACAACAATAAACACGCACAAAACCATGATGGATCCAGAGGGTTAAATAGGGAAATAATTAAAACGTAATAGGAACCAGGTGTGTACAATCAAGACAAAACAAATGGAAAAAGAAATGTAGGGTTAGGGTTAGGGTTAGGGTTAGGGACGTCAACAGCAGCCTGAACAAGGAGAGGCAGCAACTTCGGTGGAAGTCGTGACACAAACAATACCGTTACAATCTGTTGCAGTAATTTCCTTCTGAAAAGGCAGTGTCAATGCAAGATCATCACTTTTAAGAAGATAGCATTAAGATGTCCAACACACAGCCATATACAGAAGAAACTCAACCACTACACTTTTGCAGGAACTGTTCTCACCCCTAAGGGCAAAAACAGTGAGTCAGTCCTCCAGGTTTCTATTTCTGTGTTGTGAATGAACCTGTTGGTGTAGGCTTTTACCTTGGGTACTCAAGCAAATACAAATTAACACTGCAAATCCTCTATTTGATGTTTGTGTAAAGCAGTGCATAGCAGACTACTGCACATTTACTGTAGGAGCTAAAAAGCTGCAAACATCTGGCCTGCTTATAGTCTTGCAGCTGTGTTTGGTATAAAAAAAATGACGAGGGGATGGCCTTAATCTGGGCCGCTGCAGTGTTTTAGGATGAGAACCCTAAAAGAGAGGACAATCTGTAACTAGTGCTGATTGTCTAGTGCTGAGTGTCTACTTTTGAGGTTTTGGTTCGATTCTGAAAAAAACTATTATGATTTTTGATTTTGGTTTCGAATTTAAATGCACTATGCATTATGTGGGTTGAATGCTGTAACAACACAATAAAACAATTCATAAAAGTTCCATGATGGTAATGACTCTGCTTATCACTTATTAACCATAATTTAATAAAATTACTTTACTTTAATAAAATATTTCAGTTGTGTATATTATATTTGTTTAATTTAACTTTATTATTTTATTCCAAGTCATCATCTCAATTCTATAGAGCTGTTGCCTATACTGTCTGACAAAATCACTATTTTAGTAGTTGTTCCAAGTAAATAAGGGATACTTTTAGGACTGCTGAACACAAATACCTAACGGAGCAACTGCTCTCTCATTTTAAACCACTAGATGCAGATTTCCATTGTGCTCTTAGATTAATTACTGTTGACGGTCATAGAACTCATCATTGTGTTTTGTATCAAAAAGTTTGTTGGGCCTCCTTGTATGCAAAGAGAGAGCAGCATTTTCTTGTGTTTATCTACAAAACACTCATGCAGAAACGTATGTACCTATAATGGCGGCAGGGTAGCCTAGTGGTTAGAGCGTTGGACTAGTAACTGAAAGGTTGCAAGTTCAAACCCCCTGAGCTGACAAGGTACAAATCTGTCGTTCTGCCCTTGAACAGGCAGTTAACCCACTGTTCCTAGGCCGTCATTGAAAATAAGAATTTGTTCTTAACTGACTTGCCTAGTTAAATAAAGGTAAAATATAAATAATCAATAATTAAATTTAGACTAACAAATGACCAAACCCGGTCTCAGGCTTGGATAACACTGGAGGCCCCTTCGGTCTCCACAGTAAAGCTGCTTTTTTTTTTGTGCCCTTTATGTGGAACAACTTACAGAGCTCTCTGAAATGAGATGTTCTGTTCCCCCTTAGTCAGTTCAGAGTAATGATTGGAGACCTACGTTGATAAATGTATGTTTTGTGTAATTTATGTAATTTTGCATATTGTATGTTTGATGTATTTAAACAGGGCTTGGGCCCTACTCTCAGGATGACCTGTCAAAATAAAGGTTAAATAAATAACAATTATTCTGTCTCTTATATAGCAGGCGTAAAAGACCGTACAAGGAGCCGCGCAATGGATTATGGTCATTGGGGTTAATTATCTGCGCTAAACTATATAAAACATTGGCCTGTTGGAAACTACTACTCCCATGCATGAACTGAAATAAATGGAATTCAAAATAATTGGACCAATGTTGGTCAATTAGTTGTTTAAAAACCGAAAAATAACCGTCATTTCGGTTAATTGCTCAGCACTATCCGTAACACACTTTTAATATTTAGAATTGACCAGCCAAACCACCCTTCTTAAGTCGCTTAACCCTGAAGCCAAACGCACCAATGTGTCAGAGGAAACACCATTCAACTGAAAACCGTTGTCAGCCTGCAAGTGCCCGGCTTTCCACAAGGAGTCGCTAGATTGCGATGAGCCAAGTAAAGCACCCCTAAACCCTCCCTTAATCCGGACGACGCTAGACCAATTGTGCGCCGCCCTATGGGACTCTCGGTCACGAACCCGAGGCTTTAGTGATTCAGTAACGCTGCAAATCAAATCAAATTGTATTGGTCACATACACGTGTTTAGCAGATGTTATTGAGGGTGTAGTGAAATTCTTGTGTTTCTAACTCCAACAGTTCAGTAATATCTAACAAGTAATATCGCACAATTTCACAACACACAATATACACATCTAAAGTAAAGGAATGGAATTAAGAATATATAAATACTTGGACGAGCAATGTCGGAGCGGCATACACTAAGATACAGTAGAATAGAATACAGTATATACATGTGAGATGAGAAATCTTAAATATGTAAACATTATTAAAGTGACTAGTGTTCCTTTATTAAAGTGGCCAGTGATTTCAAGTCTATGTACATGTTGTATGGGGCAGCAGCCTCTAATGTGCTAGTGATGGCTATTTAACAGTCTGATAGCCTTAAAAAATAAGCTGTTTTTCAGTCTCAAGGGGTCCCAGATTTGATGCACCGGTACTGACCTCACCTTCTGGTTGATAGCAGGGTGAACAGGCAGTGGCTCGGGTGGTTGTTGTTCTTGATGATCTTTTTGCCCTTCCTGTGTCCTGGAGGGAAGGTATTTTGCACCCGGTGATGCGTTGGGCAGACTGCACCACCCTCTGGAGAGACTTGTGGTTGCGGGGCGGTGCGGTTGCCGTTCCAGGTGGTGATACAGCCCGACAGGATGCTCTTAATTGTGCATCTGTAAAAGTTTGTGAAGGTTTTAGGTGCCATGACAAAATTCTTCAGCGTCCTGAGGTTGCGCCATCTTCACTATTCTGTCTGTGTGGGTGAACCATTTCAGTTTGCCAGCAATATGTACACAGAGGAACTTGAAGCTTTCCACCTTTCCACTGGGGTCCCATCGATGTGAATAGGGGGGTGCTCCCTCTGCTGTTTCCTGAAGTCCACAATCAGCTCCTTTGTTTAGTTTATGTTGAGTGAGAGATTGTTTTCATGGCACCACATTCCCAGGGCCCTCACCTCCTCCCTGTAGGCTGTTTCGTCATTGTTGTTAATCAGACCTACTTTTGTTGTATCATCTGCAAACTTGATGATTGAGTTGGAGGTGTGCATGGCCACGCAGTCATGTGTGAACAGGGAGTACAGGAGGGGGCTGAGCACCCACCCTTGTGGGGCCCCAGTGTTGAGCATCAGAGAAGTGGAGATTTCCTGGCAGCCCGTCAGGAAGTCCAGGACCGAATTGCACAGGGCGGGGTTGAGACCCAGGGCAGTGTGATGGCGATTGCGTCATCTGTGAACCAATAGAAAATTTGAGAAAAAGGCTACCTAAATGTTATTAGCATATCAACTGTAGCACTCGCGCTTTGCAAATTGAAGTGGGTCTAGGGTGACAGGTAAGGTGGAGGTGATATGATCCTTGACTAGTCTCTCAAAGCACTACAGGATGACAAAGTGAGTGCTATGGGGCGATAGTCATTTAGTTCAGCTACCTTTGCAATCTTGGGTACAAGAACAATGCTGGCCATCTTGAAGCATGTGGGGACAGCAGACTGGGATAGGGAGAGATTGAATATGTCCGTAAACACACACGCATGCTCTGAGGATGTGGGTAGGGATGCCGTCTGGGCCGGTAGCCTAGCGAGGGTTAACACTTTTAAATGTCTTACTCACATCGGCCACAGAGAAGGAAAGCTCACAGTCCTTGGTAGCGGGCCGCGTTGGTGGCACTGTGTTATCCTCAAAGTGGGCAAAGAATGTGTTTAGCTTGCCTTGAAGCAAGACGTCGGTGTCCGCGACGTGGCTGGTTTTCCTTTTGTAAACCGTGATCGTCTGTAGAGCCTGCCACATTCGTCTCATGTCTGAGCCATTGATTTGCGACTCCACTTTGTCTTGATACTGCCGTTTTGCCTGTTTGATTGCCTTGCGGAGGGAATGACTACTATGTTTGTTTTCTGCCATATTCCCTATCACCTTGCCACGGTTAAATGCGGTGGTTCATTGCTTTCAGTTTTGCGCGAATGCTGCCATCTATCCACTGTTTCTGGTTAGGGTAGGTTTTAATAGTCACAGTGGGTACAACATCTCCTATACACTTCTTGATAAGCTCGATAACCGTCTCAGTGTTCACGTCAGTATCATTCTCCGAAGCTACCCGGAACATATCCCAGTCCGCGTGATCAAAACATTCCTGAAGCATGGCTTCCGATTGGTCAGACCCGTGTTGAATAGTCCTTAGCATGGGTACTTCCTATAGGAAGGGAGGAGCAAAATGGAGTCATGCTAAGATTTGCCGAAAGGAGGGCGGGGGCAGGCCTTGTATGCATCCCGGAAGTTGGAGTAACAATGGTCCAGTGTTTTTCCAGCGCGAGTGCTACAGTTGATATGCTAATAACATTTAGGTAGCCTTTTTCTCAAATTTGCTTTGTTAAAATCCCCAGCTACAATAAATGTTCCCTCAGGATATATGGTTTCCAGTTTGCATAAAGTCCAGTGAAGTTCCTTGACGGCCGTCATGGTATCGGCTTGAGGGGGGATATACACGGCTGTGGCAATAACCAAAGATAATTTTCTTGGGAAGTAATACGGTTTGAATTTGATTGTGAGGTATTCTAGGTCAGGTGAACAAAAGGACTTCCTGTATATTATTACAATTACACAATGAGTTGTTAATCATGAAACATACACCCCCACCCTTCTTCTTCCCGGAGAGATTCCTGTTGGCAGGACCGACTCTGACAGTATATCCCGAGAGAGCCATATTTCCGTAAAACAGAGTATGTTACTATCCCTGATGTCTCTCTGGAAAGAAACCCTTGCCCTGATCTCATCAACTTTGTTATCTAGGGACTGAACATGAGCGAGTAATATACCTGGTAGCCGTGGGTGGTGTGCGCACCTCCTAAGTCTGACTAGAAGACTGCTCCAAATTGCTCTTCTCCGGCGGCATTGTTTTGGGTCTGCCTCTGGAATCAGTTCAAATGCCCTGGGTGATGCGAACAGGATCCGCTTCGTGAAAATCATAGTGCTGGTCGTAGTGCTGGTAAGTTGACGCTGCTTTGATATCCAATAGTTCTTCCCGAGTGTATGTATGTATGTATTTATGTAATAACAGATAAGATCCTGAGCTAACAATGTAAGAAATAATGCATAAAAAAACGAAATACTTCAGAGTTTACTAAGAGCTAGAAGCGAGGCAGCCCTCTCTGTCGGGGCCATCTTCTCAGACAGTTTATCCTGAGTGAGCCATGTTTCTGTGAAACAGAGTATGTTACAATCCCTGATGTCTCTCTGGAAGGAAATCATCGCCCTGAGCTCGTCAACTTTATTATCCAGAGACTGAACATTAGTGAGTAATATACTCGGAAGCGGTGGGTAGTGTGCGCGCCTCCTGAGTTGGACTAAAAGTCCACTCTGAATACCTCTTCTCCACCGGCAGTGTTTTGGATCAGCCTCTGGAATCAGTTCAATTGTCCTGCGGGTACAAACAAAAATCCGATTCGGGAAAGTCGTATACCTGGTCGTAACGCTGGTAATGCTGGGGTGTTACCGCAGCTCTGATATCCAAAAGTTCTTCCCGGAGGTTTGTAATAACACAAAATAATTCTGGGCAAATAATGTAAGAAATAATACAAAATACTGCAAAATTGCCTAGGAGCAAGAAGCACAGCCATGATGTTCTATACGTATGTCATGGCCATAGCAAACTCTCTGTAACACCCATAATGTTCTCTGTCATAACCATAGCAAACTCTCTGCCACGCCCATGATATTCTCTGTTATACCCATACCACTCACCATTTGATTCACCCTGACTATAGTTGTCATCCAAATGAACAGAGAACTAAATTGTAATTACCACAAGACTTTTACGATCACATTTACCAGAATATTTGCTTATAAATGATTTGTGAAACATGAAGGCCTTATGAACTTTTGTCGAACATCAACTTCACTATCATGAAACAAACAGTTGTCTTGATTCCAAACAGTCTTGACGTGATAAGTGAACAAGAGAATTCAAGCTGGCAGTGTGTTTGATGGAGTTGATCAATTTTACCCTGTATTTCTCTTCAGCTCTGCTATTGTTCTTACAGTCTGGATGCCATACTGTAGATCCTGTGGAGAGAGAAGAAGAGCTCAGAAGAGCCTAAATGTGTAACAGACTTGGGTTCAAATACTATTTGCTTTCGATGAAATACTTTTGCTGTGCTTGATTGAGCTTGCCTGACACAATTACACCAATGTGCAAACTCTGCCAATCAGGCACTCCAGGCAGGCTCAATCAAGAGCTCAAAGTTATCGAAAGAAAATAAATACTAGTTGAACCCAGGTCTGGATGCATAGCTACATCTGAAGGCATGCATCTGTAAATGGGCGGCAGGGTAGCCTAGTGGTTAGAGCGTGTGACTAGTAACCGGAAGGTTGCGAGTTCAAACCCCCGAGCTGACAAGGTACAAATCTGTCGTTCAGCCCCTGAACAGGCAGTTAACCCACTGTTCCTAGGCCGTCATTGAAAATAAGAATTGGTTCTTAACTGACTTGCCTGGTTAAATAAAGGTAAAAAAAAAAAATAAAAAAAAAAAAAATCTTGACTTCCTTGAATTTTCCATTCCATTCATGCTTTTACAAAGTGCATACAACAACATTCTAAATAACCTTGACTCAGTGCATGACTAATTGAAACTTCCACTGAAGTGGAGGTTAGTATTCTCCCCTGTGTGAACATACACAAATGTTTACAGTACTTGAAATTCCACACGATGTACTTGCCCTGGAAACCCACCTTGCAGGTACATTTCCTCTCCTTCTGTGAACATGTGGTTGCATCTGCTGCACCTTGCACAACTGGGATGGTAATGCTTGTCACCTGCCTGGAGAAGGGAGTCAAACGTCACACAGTAGCATGCACTGTAAACCGCAATGTGCTGTCAATACTCAAAACTCTTGAGGAAACCCCTTTCACTTAACAGAGTATAGTTACTTAAAAGGATATTGTAGTTATTACACAAACCGATAAAGTCACTGTGACCCTGTAAAGGGTCCAGATTTGAGTTGTATCAGGTTAAAATGGTTGAGTAATGCCCCCACTATGCCTCACCTCCAATGTAATTTCCCAGTGTGCCTTGCTTTTTCGAGTTAATTGTAGTTACCAACCCACAACTGTATTTGTTAGTGACAGATTGTTGAATTTGTTCATTTTCGTTCCAGTGGCTTTTACCATGTAAGTTCCTAGGCAATGTTATCATTATAATAAAACTCTTCATGAAATACATAGCTTGGAGACCTTCTGCTGAGGCCTAGCTTTATTCTAATAAAACGGTTTACAGATCACATCCACATCAGGCTTTGAAGTAGGGTTGCAGAATTTCCAGAAAGAAAAAAAAATCATGATTAAAGGATTTCCAGAAAACCTCAGGAAATTTACCAGAATTTTGCAACTCTACCTGCAACTCAGATTTTTCTGCCTAGCAAAGTAATGTCTGAGTTCTATTGGAATCCAGCCAGGGTTAGGATAGCCAACATTTTAACATTTCCCTTTGAAAACAGCCTATGTGGCATTGATATGAGTCAGACACATTCATTATAGTGTCAAAATTGACTACATAGTGTAAATAGGATCATTTCGGTCGTAAATTCTAAAATGGAGCTTGAAACCTCAACAATGAGGGCTCATGAGGGGCGCAGCAGTCTATGGCACTGCATCTAAGTGCTAGAGGCATAACTACAGACCCTGGTTCAAATCCAGGCTGAATCACATCCGGCAGTGATTGGGAGTCCCGTAGGGTGGTGTACATTTGGCTGGGGTAGGCCGTCATTGTAAATTACAATTTGTTCTTAACTGACTTGCCTAGTTAAATAAAAAATGAGTAAATGAAGGTTGTGTTTGAATTACAATTATGTGAACAAATCATGCCCCCTTCTGCCAAGCAGTGGTGGTGAGTATAATGAGAAATACTGGAATATTATGACCTTTCTGGTATAATTTAGCTAACGATGTTAGATGACATTATTGTTGGTTATGTAGGTAGCTATCTTTTGATCAAGCTAGGCAGGCTAGCTAATGTTGGCTAGCTAATGTTAGCGTAGCTAGGTAATTAGCTACCTCATTACAACTTAGTTAAGTCATAGGTCATACAAGTGTATTGTTTATTGTCTAGATAATGCTGGTTATGTAACGTTGTCAATTGATAATGCATGCGAGGAAGGCTATCTAGCGACAGGCTACAAATCAGATTTCCAAGTAAGTTCGTAAGTCATACAATTGTATTCTGTATTGTCTAGTGGGAGTCGGGAAGCAAGTACAGGGAGTGAATAATTTTTATAAATAAACGAACATGGACCAAAACAATAAACACGAATAGCGTATAGACATGAAACAGAGTCAATAACGCCTGAGGAAAGAACCAAGGGGAGTGACAGATGTAGGGGAGGTAATCAGGAAGGTGATGGAGTCCAGGTGAATCTCATGAGGCGCAGATGCGCATTGTGATGGTGGCAGGTGTGCTTAATAATGAGGACTGGCAATGTCGAGTGCTGGAGAGCAGGAGCGGGAGTGAACATGACTGTCACGGCTGGCTGAAGGACTGGACCAAGGTGCAGCATGGTAAGCATACATTTTTAACTTTATTTAACAATGACGCCGACAAAACGAAGAACAAAAAACAACAACCGTGAAGCTTTGGGCTATGTGCCCTGAACAACTACAAAGTTAACTTCCCACAAAACAGGTGGGGGAAAAGGGTACCAAAGTCTGGTTCTCAATCAGAGACAACGATAGACAGCTGTCTAAGTTCTCCCACTTAAAAAGATGAGAGGCCTGTAATTTTCATGATAGGTACACTTCAACTATGACAGACAAAATTAGAAAAAAAATCCAGAAAATCACATTGTAGGATTTATAATTAATTTATTTGCAAATTATGGTGGGAAATAAGTATTTGGTCAATAACAAAAGTTTATCTCAATACTTTGTTATATAACCTTTGTTGGCAATGGCAGAGGTCAAATGTTTTCTGTAAGTCTTCACAAGGTTTTCACACACTGTTGCTGGTATTTTGGCCCATTCCTACATGCAGATCTCCTCTAGAGCAGTGGTGTTTTGGGGCTGTTGCTGGGCAACATGGACTTTCAACTCTCTCCAAAGATGTTCTATGGGGTTGAGATCTGGAGACTGGCTTGGCCACTCCAGGACCTTGAAATGCTTCTTACGAAGCCACTCCTTCGTTGCCCGGGCAGTGTGTTTGGGATCATTGTCATGCTGAAAGACACAGCCACGTTTCATCTTCAATGCCCTTGCTGATGGAAGGGGGTTTTCACTCAAAATCTCACAATATATGGCCCCATTCATTCTTTCCTTTACACGGATCAGTCGTCATGGTCCCTTTGCAGAAAAACAGCCCCAAAGCAAGATGTTTCCACCCCCATGCGTCACAGTAGGTATGGTGTTCTTTGGATGCAACTCAGCATTCTTTTTCCTCCAAACACAACGAGTTGAGTTTTTACCAAAAAGTTATATTTTGGTTTCATCTGACCATATGACATTCTCCCAATCTTCTTCTGGATCATCCAAATGCTCTCTAGCAAACTTCAGACGGGCCTGGACATGTACTGGCTTAAGCAGGGGGACACGTCTGGCACTGCAGGATTTGAGTCCCTGGCGGCATAGTGTGTTACTGATGGTAGGCTTTGTTACTTTGGTCCCAGCTCTCTGCAGGTCATTCACTAGGTCCCCCCCGTGTGGTTCTGGGATTTTTGCTCACTGTTCTTGTGATCATTTTGACCCCACGGGGTGAGATCTTGCGTGGAGCCCCAGATCGAGGGAGATTATCAGTGGTCTTGTATGTCTTCCATTTCCTAATAATTGCTCCCACAGTTGATTTCTTCAAACCAAGCTGCTTACCTATTGCCGATTCAGTCTTCCCAGCCTGGTGCACGTCTACAATTTTGTTTCTGGTGTCCTTTGACAGCTCTTTGGTCTTGGCCATAGTGGAGTTTGGAGTGTGACTGTTTGAGGTTGTGGACAGGTGTATTTTATACTGATAACAAGTTCAAACAGGTACCATTAATACAGGTAACGAGTGGAGGACAGAGGAGCCTCTTAAAGAAGAAGTTACAGGTCTGTGAGAGCCAGAAATCTTGCTTGTTTGTAGGTGACCAAATACTTATTTTCCCCATAATTTGCAAATTAATTAATAAAAAATCCTACAATGTGATTTTCTGGATTTTTTTTCTAATTTTGTCTGTCATAGTTGAAGTGTACCTATGATGAAAATGACAGGCCTCTGTCATCTTTTTAAGTGGTAGAACTTGCACAATTGGTGGCTGACTAAATACTTTTTTGCCCCACTAAGTATGGTTCTCAATCAGAGACAACAATAGACAGCTGTCCCTGATTGAGAACCATACCAGGCCAAGACATAGAAATACAAAACATAGAAAAAAGGACATAGCCTCAACCCCCCCATACTGGCCTCGACGAGGCTCATCATGGGTCTGGGCTACTATTCTCCCCCTTTCTGTCTCGGGACTACACCCCCACCAACGGTTGGTGTTGGACGACTGCAAGGAGGAGGAAAGTTTCTCATTCACAGAGACAAGTGGCTTGAAATCATAAAAAGAATGGTCAAACAGGTTTTCTGATGGCATGTGTCAAGATATCATAATATCTATTTGGATCAGATTCTGCACCACGAGGTTTCTAAACATCTTTTTATCAAGGGGTACTTTCGACAGATACCCCTTGTGAATGACTGCGTTGCAGCTAACGTTAGGGGAAGACAGTGTGTGTCGGAGGGTGAGTGTAGCTGGTGCATGAAGTCTGGCGCAGGAGAGCAAAATGAGTGAGCAAAGTACTTTACTCAAAAATATAGGCACATGGTAACAAATACACTTTACCAAATACAAACGGTAAATATATTATGCAGGGGTGAAAACAGCACCCGTTGAAAAACCAGCTATCATGTACCGACAATCATTCACAAAAACCAGGTGGGAAACAGAGGGTTAAATACAGGAACATATAATTGGGGAATGAAAACCAGGTGTGTAGAAAACAAAGACAAAACCAATGGAAAATGAAAGGTGGATCAGCGATGGCTAGAAGACCGGTGACGTCGACTGCCGAACACCGCCCGAACAAGGAGAGAGACCGACTTCGGCGGAAGTCGGTAACAGTGTGGTCAGTGGAGAAGGCACTGTGGCCTAAGACCATACCCGGTTGGTTTTCCAATCCATCAGTGGGAGTAACCTATCCATCAAGTCTGCTCCGAGTAGCAGGGTACAGATTTGAGGCTGGTAACATACACAGGGTGAACGAGCGATACGCCCTGGAAGTGTAGTTTCAGCATGACTCTCAATGTGAGAGGCGAGGTAGTCTGAGTGACACCTCGAAGTGTAGTGTCGCATCGTTCCACTTTTAACCAACGTTTAGTTGGTTTCAAAGCCCTTTTGAGATTATCGAACAATGTTTTAGAGCTGAGCAATATTGTCGCACCCGGATCAATTAGCGCATGACAAGTTAAGCAATCCTCCAGGACATAGGAATATTTTATAGGAATATTTATGTCTGTTGCGTTATGCTAATTAGTGTCAGTCGATGATTACGCTCCCGGACCCGGGATGGGGAGTCACTAGAGGTTTTAAGCAGTCCTCCAGGACGGTTTCCAGGTATGGGTGTTTAGATTCGTGTTTAGAGGACATATTCCCCACAAAGTGGAGTGGTCATTTGCAACAACGTGATGTGCCATTTCTGTTCAAGGTGAAAGCAGATCGACTTTTGAGTGGGCTTGGCTTTAACAAAGCGTTTGACCTTTTTCTTCGCTACCTTTGTATCAGAGTCTATAGACAGTGGGCTTGTTCCTTGATCAAGCGGGCCCTTTATAGCATCTAGAAATTAGAATTTTAATGTCCTTGCTATGGGTGTTAATTCCTGCGGAACTAGTGTCCGGTAATTCCCCATCTAGTCCTTGTGACTTATCTTTTACCTTTTTCTTACATTTTTCTTGCTTTAGTTCTTCAAGTAGTGGAACTTCTGGAGAACATTGGTCTAAGTTTTGATTGTCCTTCAACTATTTGTTACCCTTGTGGTTTGGGAGCAGGAACATAGCGAACAGGTTGATTGTATCGGTAGTCGTTTCGATGGTGACGTACTTTACAGTTATTTTGACTGCGGAGGTTATTGGAATCGTGGTTTCGTGGTAGAAACCGTAGTTGTGCGTCATCTCTCAACTCACCAATACCTGATAATGCATCCTCTAACTGGAGTGAGTGCTCCTGGTCAAACTTCAAAACCGAGTGGTCAGGGCTCTTAGCGTTGTGAACTTTTGATGCCTCAAAAGCTGTGCTTGCGAGCTCTCTGAGTTGTAAGATAGGCAAGCCAACGTGGGCTGCAGGGCCCAAGTAGGTAATGAAGGTGTTATACATGTTCGACAGAAACATTTGTTTGAGTGGTAACAGCTCTTCCATTCCTGTTTCAGTGAGTAGACCAAAGTAAGCTTAACGAAGCCTATGACAGCAAGCTTGTTCATTCCAAGCTTGTTTGACGGTGTTAGCCAGTGAGCTATCATGTTTGCGAGTCGCAGAACCACTGCATTCTAATTTCAACTCTGTGGCAAGTTTAGCGTAGTCTTTTAGCACGTGTTTCTGTTGTAGACGAATGAACCTCGTTATGTGTCTATTTGACGTTCACATCAACAGGTAAACCCTGTCAGAAACCGTATCATTCGGGTAGCCATCCAATACGTCCTCTATGTCAGCTAGGGACGTCTCAGTATCGTTTGGAACGGTGTCAAAGGTGGGGTGTCAAAGCGGGTGGAGAGGGATGTCTTTATCCTTTGGGGAAATTGGGGCCGAAAGGAGAGGAGAAGCCAAGCGTGGGCTTTGTTGGCCAAGAGACACCATATTACTCAGTGCCGAATGGTCAAGAGGAGAAGACTGAGGGCCACAAGGGAGGCAAGGTCTGAAACCGATCGTCTTTACTCCTTTGAGTACAGGGCTCTGGTTGCTTGGATGGGTAGTCACGCTGTAAAGCGTGACCATTCTGGACTTCCTCCAGAAGATACCAAACGGTGGTATTCTGCTGCATTGCAGAGTCCAATTGAATGCTTAGAGTACTGATTATGGACACGTGAATGTCGCACTTGCTCCTTTCGGTCTCATATTTGCAGATAGAGGTCCTGAGTACGGAGAAAGAGATTCAGTGATGAGATTTCTTCCGCTTGCTTAGAAATCAATATTTCCATCTTCATCACCTGAGTTCAGTAATCATTCATTTGGTCAGCAACTTCAACGAGTTCTGCTGATTTGACATCCAACTTAGTCATTGTGTTCATGAACTGATCGTCTTTGGTGTGCAGCATGTTGAGTAGAACATTGTTACTTTGAGTAGCGTTCAACAAAACTGTATGTATGTTATCAAGTTGAGCGCTCCCGTTTGTAGATAACTTTTCAGATTTATCTAGTTCGGCGTGGACATCATCGTATTAAGTTTTGGCTAAATTGAGTTGTTCCTGTAGCATATGATTTTGTTCCTGTTGAATACGATTTTGTTGAAGAGTTTGTTCATCGTCATAAGTTTTTGCAATTACATTTAATTGGTCAGTTTTCAGGTGCAGTTCCATAGCTAGCAGAATCTTTCCCTTTTCTGCATTTGTCATTGGTTTCCCGGTTCTCTCCACCTGTCCCTTTAGGTCTACTGTTACCTGCTTGTGCTTCAGCTGTGCACTGCAGTATTGGACCAATGGCATTCTTGGACGGCAAGACATCAGGGCTACACTGGAGAGAAACTTTACGAGGCCTGCACCCGATGGTTGATTTTGGAGAGCTTTGTTCGTAATTTCTGCTGTTTTCCCGCTAACGGCATAATTAGGGTTGGTATCGCTGCTGAGGTCAGAGATCAATCCATTTATAGGTGGAGGTTCACTAATTAGCGGGCAAGTGGTGACTACCCCCCCTGATAGCTTGCACATTATTAGAACATTTGAAAGAAAAAATATTTTTCCTAATTTTCCAAAAGTTGGTTTTGGAATATGTTGGGAGCTGCAACGACGATTTTAATCTATTTATAGACGTTAATGAACCATCAGTAAAGCATGGTAGAGTAATACTTTTATTTTTATGAGCAGTCCAATATAAATATAAACATGCACATGTGAAGTCAAAATCTAAACAATTGTGTCCCATTTCAATCAAATAGGGTGCGAAGCCAGGCCATGTGAACAAGATGGGAATCTTATCAGACAAACTGAAATATAGGACAATGGCTGAAGGAATTACTATAGATAAAATCTGAATTGTAAATCCCACAAAACCTTTACAACAGCTACAGGAAATGATTTGCCTGTGAGATTAATAACTACTGTCACGGTCGTCCTCCTCTTCGTCTGAAGAGGAGAGGCGAGATGGATCAGAGGACCAATATGCGGCGTGGTAAGTGTCCATGGTAAAATCTTTAATAAAGCAAGACTGAACACTATACAAACGAGTAACAAAAACAATAAACCAAATTCGACCGTGAAGCTACAAAATGAGACCTGTGCTGACACAAGCCACTAACATAGACAATCACCCACAAACAAACAGTGCAACCCAGGCTACCTAAGTATGATTCTCAATCAGAGACAACTAATGACACCTGCCTCTGATTGAGAACCATACTAGGCCGAAAACATAGAAATGCCCCAAAACATAGAAAAACAAACATAGACTGCCCACCCAACTCACGCCCTGACCATACTAAATAAATACAAAACAACAGAAATAAAGGTCAGAACGTGACAGTACCCCCCCCCCAAAGGTGCGGACTCCGGCCGCAAAACCTTGACCTATAGGGGAGGGTCTGGGTGGGCGTCTGTCCGCGGTGGCGGCTCTGGCGCGGGACGCGGACCCCACCTCATCATTGTCTTAGTCCGCCTTATTGTCCGCCTCCGTGGCTTTCTCAGCATGACCACCCCTCTCAATGACCCCACTGGACAGAGGGGCAGCTCGGGACAGAGGGACAGCTTCTCGGGACAGAGGGACAGCTGCTTGGGACAGAGAGACAGCTGCTCGGGACAGGGGGCAGCTGCTCGGGACAGAGGGGCGGCAGCAGCTCTGGGCAGAGGGGCTCCGGCAGTGGCGCCGGGCAGGCGGGGGGCTCCGGCAGCGGCGCCGGGCAGGCGGGGGGCTCCGGCAGCGGCGCCGGGCAGGCGGGAGGCTCCGGCAGAGGCGCCGGACAGGCGGGAGGCACCGGCAGAGGCGCCGGACAGGCGGGAGGCTCCGGACAGGCGGGATGCTCCGGCAGAGGCGCCGGACAGGCGGGATGCTCCGGCAGAGGCGCCGGACAGGCGGGAGGCTCCGGCAGAGGCGCCGGACAGGCGGGAGGCTCCGGCAGCGGCGCCGGACAGGCGGGAGACTCCGGCAGCGGCGCCGGACAGGCGGGAGACTCCGGCAGCGGCGCCGGACAGGCGGGAGACTCCGGCAGCGGCGCCGGACAGACAGGACCACCTGCTGGGAGGAGACAGAGAGACAGCCTGGTGCGTGGGGCTGCCACAGGAACCACCAGGCTGGGAAGACCTTCAGGAGGCTTGGGGTTAAGAGGAGGCACCTGAAAGACCGGGCTGTGGGGGAGCACTGGAGCTCTGGTGCGCAACCTTAGCACCACTTCCCCAGGCTGGATAACCACTCTAGCCCGGACCGTCCAGAGTGCAGGCACAGGTTGAACCGGGCTGTGGGTAAGCACGGGAGATCTAGTGCTTACTACACGCACCTCTCCCTTCGGCTCCATTCCCACATTCGCCCGGCACGAGCGGAGCGCGGGCAGAGGACGCACTGCACCCTCCCAGCGCCCCGGAGACACAGCACGGAGAGCCGGCGCAGGATACCCTGGGCCAAAACTGCGTACCGGCGACCAGACCCGCTGAGCAGGCACCATACGCCCTGGCTCGATGCCCGCACTCGCATGACACTCTCGGGGGGCTGTCCCATAGCGCACCGGGCTATGGGCACGTACTGGCGACACCGTGCGCTTAACCGCATAACACGGTGCCTGCCCAGTATCTCGCTGCTTATAATAAGCATGAGGAGTGAGCGCAGGTCTGCTACCTGGCTTAGCTCCACCCCTCGTGTGCCCCCCCCCAAAAAAAATTTGGGGCTGTCTCTCGTACCTGTCGCACTGCCGTGCTGCCTCCTCATATCGCCGCCGCTCAGCTTTCGCTGCCTCCAGCCCCTTTACTTTCAGTGCAGCAAAAAGTAAAGGGGCTGCCACAAGCCACCTGGGAGACACACCAAACACACCAAACATGTGGAAGAAGGTGCTCTGGTCAGATGAAACCAAAATTGAACTTTTTGGCAACAATGCAAAACGTTATGTTTGGCGTAAAAGCAACACAGCTGAACACACCATCCCCACTGTCAAACATGGTGGTGGCAGCATCATGGTTTGGGCCTGCTTTTCTTCAGCAGGGACAGGGAAGATGGTTAAAATTGATGGGAAGATGGATGGAGCCAAATACAGGACCATTCTGGAAGAAAACCTGATGGAGTCTGCAAATGACCTGAGACTGGGACGGAGATTTGTCTTCCAACAAGACAATGATCCAAAACATAAAGCAAAATCTACAATGGAATGGTTCAAAAATAAACATATCCAGGTGTTAGAATGGCCAAGTCAAAGTCCAGACCTGAATCCAATCGAGAATCTGTGGAAAGAACTGAAAACTGCTGTTCACAAATGCTCTCCATCCAACCTTACTGAGCTCGAGCTGTTTTGCAAGGAGGAATGGGAAAACATGTCAGTCTCTCGATGTGCAAAACTGATGGAGATATACCTCAAGCGACTTACAGCTGTAATCGCAGCAAAAGGTGGCGCTACAAAGTATTAACTTAAGGGGGCTGAATAATTTTGCACGCCCAATTTTTCAGTTTTTGATTTGTTAAAAAAGTTTGAAATATCCAATAAATGTCGTTCCACTTCATGATTGTGTCCCACTTGTTGTTGATTCTTCACAAAAAAATACAGTTTTATATCTTTATGTTTGAAGCCTGAAATGTGGCAAAAGGTCGCAAAGTTCAAGGGGGCCGAATACTTTCGCAAGGCACTGTATTTAATCAATCTACACACAATAGAATAGAATTTAGAATTTAACAAAAATTAAAACAGAAATACCTTATTTACGTAAGTATTCAGACCCTTTGCTATGAGACTTGAAATAGAGCTCAGCTGCATCCTGTTTCCATTGATCGTCCTTGAGATGTTTCTACAACTTGGAGTCCACCTGTGGTAAATTCAACTGATTTGACATGATTTGGAAAGGCACACACATATCTATATAAGGTCCCACAGTTTACAGTGCATGTCAGAGCAAAAACCAAGCCGTGAGGAATTGTCTGTAGAGCTCCACATCAGGATTGTGTCGAGGCACAGATGTGAGGAAGTGTGCCAAAATAACCTGCAGCATTGAAGGTCCCCAAGAACATAGTGGCCTCCATCATTCTTAAATGGAAGAAGTTTGGAACCACCAAGACTCATCCTAGAGCTGGCCGCCAGGCCAAACTGAGCAATCGGGGGAGAAGGGCAATGGTCAGGGAGGTGACCAAGAAACCGATGGTCACTGACAGAACGCCAGAGTTCTTCTGTGGAGATGGGAGAACCTTCCAGAAGGATAACCATCTCCGCAGCCCTCCACCAATCAGGCCTTATAGTAGAGTGGCCTGACGGAAGCCACTCCTCAGAAAAAGGCACATGGCAGCCCGCTTGGAGTTTGCTAAAATGCACCTAAAGGACTCTCAGACCATGAGAAACAAGATTATCTGGTATGATGAAACCAAGATTGAACTCTTTGGCCTGAATGTCAAGCTTCACGTCTGGAGGAAACCTGGCACCATTCCTACAGTGAAACATGGAGGGGGCAGCATCATGCTGTGGGGATGTTTTTTCAGCGGCAATGACTGGGAGACTAGTCAGGATTGAGAGAAAGATGAACGTAGCAAAGTACAGAGAGATCCTTGATGAAAACCTGCTTCAGAGCGCCCAGGACCTCTGACTGGGTCGAAGGTTCACCTTCCAACTGGACGACGACCCTAAGCACACAGGTGTGGCCCAGCCAGAACCTTGACTTGAAGCCGATCTAACATCTCTGGAGAGACCTGAAAATAGCTGTGGGGTAATGGTCCCCTTCCAACCTGAGAGCTTGAGAGGATCTGCAGAGAATGTGAGAAACTCCCCAAATACAGGTGTGCCAAGCTTGTAACACCATACCCAAGAAAACTTGAGGCTGTAATTGCTGCCGAAGGTGCTTCAACAAAGTACTGAGTATAGGGTCATTTCAATTGTTTTATTTTTTAAATAAATTTGCAAAAATGTCTAAAAAATGTTTTTGCTTTGTCATTATGCAGTATTGTGTGTAGATTGATGAGGGGAAAAAACTCTTTAATACATTTTAGGATAAGGCTGTAACGTAACAAAATGTGGAAAAAGACAAGGTCTGAATACTTTACAAATCCACTGTACATTACTATTTAATGAACATTCAATCTAATTTGTAGCCAAACTTGAAAAACTGTCTCAAATGACGAATTTAAAAGCACAAAAAATACAAGTGATTAGTATTGTTAATTCAAATTAGAAAAAGAGTGGAAAATGAGTGGAAGTTTTTGTTTATACAGAAATCCTCAAAACAGTGTCTGGGGACCCTCTGCTAGATTCAATTGTATGTCCTTATGCACATGTTGAGGGTTTCTCATTGACCTATAACCAGTTCACACTCACGCTAACATCTCCTGTCTTATTATCTTTGTTTGATACTGAGAAAATAAGAGAAATATAAACAGAACAAAACAGAACGTGTTTTGGATATTTGAATGGCCATGCAGGAAAGGGTTTAACAATCAATATGAAAAGATAATGCAAGATAATGTTAGCTAGCTAGCTATGGTAGTAACTTCAGTATCTACTGACCTGCAAAGTTGTCAATGTAGCGCGACACATACATTTTGAAACCATCTTCTTTCTTGCTCATAGAGGTAACAGAAGAAGCCTTAACATTCCGATTAACATCGTTCACAGTCATTTGTGGGAGATCCTGCAGATAGCAGGTGTAAAATGCCATACTGGTAGCTAGCTTGATGTCAATGTTGTTGTTGACTTTGCAATGGAAGTTGAGAAGCTGGCTAATTGGAATGCGGAAGTGTTGCCAAGTGGGCGTAACTAGAGGCTATTATTGTACAGGTTTTATCATTATATGTATAATTAAGGTTGAGCACTTGTCTACTCCCAGTTCTACTATCTTCAACAATCTTATTGACAGTAAGGTTGCCAGTTGAGCTGCCAGTATGTATGTATACTGGCAGTTAGTTGGCAGTGAGTTAGTAGCCATTTGAGTGACTAAAATATCACACATAATTTTGGGGGTATAGAAATGCACAAGATCTTAGAAAAAACACTTTCTCTCATGGCTAACTACCATGAAGTTTAAAAAAGACAGGTTGAGTGGGCAGGGAGCTAATATTCATGAGCTCGCCTTGACTGACAGGTATTTGAAATGCCTATGTCAAAAGACTTGGATGCAGTGTTGCAGCACAATCATCTCATGCACATTTGGTGATACACAAAGCAACTGTGTATGGTATGGGCAGGCATAAGCTACGGACAATGAACACAATAGCATTTTATCAATGGCAATTTGAATGCACAGAGATACCGTGACGAGAACCTGAGACCCATTGGTGTACCATTCATCCGCCGCCATCACCTCATGCTTTAGCATGATCATGCACAGCCCCATGTGGCAAGGATCTATACACAATTCCCTGAAGCTGAAAATGGCCCAGTTATTCCATGGCCTGCATACATGTCACCCATTGAGCATGTTTGGAATGCTCTGGATTGACATGTACGACAGCGTGTTCCATTTCCCAGCAATATCCAGCAACTTCACACAGTCATTGATCGGAGAGGGAAAACATTTCACAGGCCACAATCAACAGCTTGATCAACTCTACATGAGACAAAGAGTGGTAACACCAGATATTAACTGGTTTTCTGATCCACGCCCCCACCTTAAAAAGAAAAAAAAAACGTATCTGTCACCAATAGAAAATAAAAAAACTGTCACGTATCTGTCACCTGTATTCCCAGTCATGTGAAATCCATAGATCAGTGCCTAATAAGTACAGTGCCTTGCGAAAGTATTCGGCCCCCTTGAACTTTGCGACCTTTTGCCACATTTCAGGCTTCAAACATAAAGATCTAAAACTGTATTTTTTTGTGAAGAATCAACAACAAGTGGGACACAATCATGAAGTGGAACGACATTTATTGGATATTTCAAACTTTTTTAACAAATCAAAAACTGAAAAATTGTAGATAGATGTTGTTACGGATACAAGTATCCTGTGTGTGTGTGTATTTAATTTCTCTCCTTCTCCCCCTACAGGTGACAATCATCACTCCCCAATCAGTCACCAATCAATCATCAATCAGAAGACACACCTCCTCCGGTTTCCTACCCAATCACAGTTCCTTTCCCTTGGTATAAAAACCCTGTCAGTTGTTTTCTCTAGAGCTTAATCTCTCTGTCAATGCCACATGTCTGTAGATTGCGCTGTGTTTCACTCTCTCCTACTATGTCTCTCTATCTCACTCGCTTTATGTATTGAGCTCTCTTTTGTTTGAGCACCTCCGTATCACTTTGTCCCCACCTTTGAGTATTGGTTTTGCTATATTGTTTGATGGTGGGAAAAGGGTACTAAGACAAGTCGCCCATGGCCATACACTACCCGTAGGTAAACTTTGTTAAATACCCTAGTTAGAACTGGGTGGACCACCCACTGTATTTTTGGATAGTTAGTTAGCTGTGTTTGTAATAGGCTTGTCTAGCTTAGGGGATTTTTGTATATTTGTTTCTTTCCTTGGGTCCAGCTCAGCCCCTTTTCCTGGCCCCCCATTACCGTGTGTTTACCAGTAAACCCTGAGTTTGACGGTAGATTTCAGTTGTTGTGGTTATTTGGTTCTCACTTACTTTGTCACCATTATAAATTGCATGAGTTATGTTATGGGTCTCGTTACCACCCCCCCTAGACTGTCGGGCCAAAAGGGATTCGTAACAGATGTGAATTACTTTGTTTCTCATCTGTTCCTGAATTTCTTTGGATCGCGGCATGATGTCTTGCTTTTTGAGATCTTTTGGCCTACTTCACTTTGTCAGACAGGTTCTATAAGTAACTTCATGATTCATCAGGTCTTGCAGTAATCAGGCCTGGGTGTGGCTAGTGAAATTGAACTCAGCTTTACAAAAAATGTGATTAACCACAGTAAATTTGTGATTTAGCAAGGGGGGGGGGGGCAATTACTTTGTCTCACAGGGCCATGAAGGTTCGGATAGCTTTTTTTTCCCCCTTAAATAAAATCACTTAACCCAAGTAAACACAAAATGCAGTTATCTTTGAGTAATATTAAAATGTGTGATCTGAAACATTTAAGTGTGACAAATGTGCAAAAAAATAAGAAATCAGGAAGGGGACAATTTTTCACAGCACTGTATATATAAAAAAGGTACAATACAACATGATCCAGCCTTCTTGGTAAAAAGAGTAGGTGAAAGGATGATCTGTCCTTTGGTCTGATGAGTTAACATTTGAGATATTTGGTTCCAATCGCCGTGTCTTTGCGAGACCCAGAGTAGGTGAATGGATGATCTCTGCATGTGAAGTTCCCACAGTGAAGCATGGAGGTGTGGTGGTGCTTTGCTGGTGACACTGTCTGTGATTTATTCAGAATTCAAGGCACACTTAACCAGCATGGCTTCCACAGCATTCTGCTGTAATACGCCATCCCATCTGGTTTGCGCTTTAGTGGGACTATCACATGTTTTTCAACAGGACAATGACCCAACACACGTCCAGGCTGTGTAAGGGCTATTTGACTAAGGAGAGTGAGGGTGCTGCATCACATGACCTGGCCTCCACAATCACAGGACCTCAACCCAATTGAGATGGTTTGGGATGAGTTGGACTGCAGAGTGAAGGAAAAGCAACTAACAAGTGCTCAGTATATGTGGGAACTCCTTAAAGACTGTTGGAAAAGCATTCCAGGTGAAGCTGGTTGAGAAAATGTCAAGAGTGTGCAAAGCTGTCATCAAGGCAAAGATGCACATAATTCCAAATGTGTTATGTCAGTTTTGATGTCTTCACTATTATTCTACAGTGTAGAAAGTCAAGAAAAACCATTGAATGAGTAGGTTTGTCCAAACGTTTGACTGGTACTGTATGCATAGTGTAATTGTTTATTGATGTGTTCATGCAAGCTCATCTGCAAAAGAGATTGTGGTCTAAACATGACTCCCTGGCTAAATAAATGTTAAATAAAAATCCATTGTTACACAGGGGTCATCAAGTCTTTGGCTAAGGTAGATTAAAGGCTAGGATGAAACCTATGGGCATGTTTGAATACTCTTCAACATCATTCCTTCCTCGTTTTGTTGAATTAATCACCAATCTGACATGAAGCGATGCGTTACTGCTGGGCTGTAAAAAAAAATTGAGCATGCCATATAGATTCCCGGATTAATGGATGAATCCAATAATATAGAACTTGACTATGCACACTGTTCATTCAAAGCAATGAGCAGCAACGACTGAAGGAACAATGATTTATAATTTCAAGTCATGAGACGGGAGGAGCAAGGGGATGAGGAAATGTTTCTTACTTCCAGAACCTTCCCTGTGATGAACTGATTGCAGGCCTCACACTGGACCCCAAAATGGATCTGGTAGTCTTTCTCGCAATAGGGGGTGCCATCCCTAAGAGAAAAGAGGGGGGTTGGGGGAACAAGAGAGTCAGGCAGACAGAGAGGGCAAGATCTGAACATTTCTAGTCAATAAACACTTAGATATTGGCTGTGATATAAGATGGCGTCTGAGAAGTCAAAACTGTAATATCTTATGCTTCACGGAGTCGTGGCTGAACGACGACACTATCAACATACAGCTGGCTAGTTATACGCTGTACCAGCAGGATAGAACAGCGGCGTCTGATAAGACAAAGGGGGGCGGATGCTGTATTTATCCTCTTGATTCCTGCTTACAAGCAAAAATTAATGCAGGAGGCACCAGTGACTCGATCAATAAAAAAGTAGTCAGATGAAGCAAATGCCAAGCTACAGGACTGTTTTGTTAGCAGACTGGAATATGTTCAGGGATCCCTCTGATGGTCTTGAGGAGTACACCACATCAGTCACTGGATACATCAATAAGTTCATTGATTACGTCGTTCCCACAGTGACCGTACGTACATACCTCAACCAGAAGCCATGGATTACAGGCACCATCCACACTGAGCTAACGGCTAGCTAACGGCTAGAGTTGCTGCTTTCAAGGAGCGGGACTCTAACCCGGAAGCTTATAAGAAATCCCACTATGCCCTCCAACGAACCATCTATCAGGCAAAGAATCAATACAGGACTAAGATCGAATCGTACTACACTGGCTCCGACACTCGTCAGATGTGGCAAACCATCACAGACTACAAAGGGAAGCAACGCCGAGAGCTGCCCAGTGAAACGAGCCTACCAGACGAGCTAAACTACTTCTACGCTTGCGTCGAGGCAAACACTTAAAATATGCATGAGAGCACCATGCATGTTTCAGTGTTACGCTCTCCGCTGCCAATGTGAGTAAGACCTTTAAACAGGTCAACATCCACAAGACAGATTACCAGGACGTGTACTGTGAGCAGGCTCGGACCAACTGGCAAGTGTCTTCACTGACATTTTCAATCTCTCCCTGTCCGAGTCTGTAATACCAACATGTTTCAAGCAGACTACCATAGTCCCTGTGTCCAAGAACACCAAGGTAACCTGCCTAAATGACTACCGACCCATAGCACTCACATCTGTCGCCATGAAGTATTTTGAAAGGCTGGTCATGGCTCACATCAACAACATTTTCCCAGAAACTCTAGACCCACTCCAATTTGCATACTGCCCCAACAAATCCACAGATGATGGAATCTCTATTGCACTCCGCACGGCCCTTTCCCACCTGGACAAAAGACACTTTCAAGTTAAGTGTACTGTTAGCTAGCTAGCTCGCTAGTTAACGTTACATGTATGATTATTATTCGTATCTCAGAGCCATTTGCTTTGCTAGTTATAGCCTAATGTTAGCTAGCTAACATTGAACCTGGTTGGTTAAGTAACTGCAGATTCATGCAGGGTAGTGTCGTCATGAGTTGGGATTATGGTTCATTGTTTAGCTAGCATGTCTTAAAAGAATCCACTATGCAAGTATCCATTTCAATATAATGTCACTGCGACAACTGTTGATAGACGTAGCTGGTAAATTCACTCTGGCTATCAAGCCGATTTCAGAGCAAGGGTAAAATAGTCTAACAAGTTAAATTTTCAGATATTACACGTTTCTAATTTTGATAAAAAGTATTTTTCAAGCTAAAGTGTACTGTTAGCTAGCTAACATTAGCTGGTAGGCTCGCTAGCTAACGTTACGTGTATGATCTTGTTATTCGTATCTCAGACCCATTTGCTTTACTAGTTATAGCCTAATGTTAGCTAGCTAACAGATTCATGCATGGTAGTAATGTTAGTAATGTGGGATTATGGTTAAATACCTAGCTACCTACATGTCCAAGCAAAAGACAAGTAACCATTTCATTAGAATGCCACTGCGACGACTGTTGATAGACGTAGCTGGTAAATTCGCTCTGGCTATCTACTCCGATTTCAGGGCACTCTCGTCTGAGTGTGCCAGAGCGCAGAATAACTGAAGAATTTACGAACGCTCAACACCTGTTGAATATGACCGTAGTCAGTTGGCAAAAAAGTGTAAATTGTAGCTAGCAAGCTGGCCAACGCTAGCCAGTTAGCTTGGGTGCTTGACTGCTGTTAACGCTTGGATCAACCTTTAAAGACATGGGTCGGGCTAAAACTTGAGGGTGTGAACGATGCTGAATGGGTGTAGACAAAGAAGAACTATCCCGTAGGTACCAAAACATTCAAAAGGCCACTTTTGAGGTTACAAGTTTCTCAACTTTCAAAGCAGAATTTCTTCCCTATTGTTCCTCAAATGCAGGGTATGATATACCAGTCTGTAGCTCTGTGTCTGTACTTTTATCAAATGTAAAAAACAAAATGTTGAAATGTTGCTACATGAGACCGAATCAAGGCGCTCAGTCACATATCTGCATTGGATGCGTCTCAAAATCGTCTGTCGCATCTCCGAACAGGCCGACAAAACTATTATGACCCCTCTATGGAAAGATGAGACTTGCTCTTAGAGTACAGATTATTGTATGGGATTTACAAATATTTGAGAGATCATTTCACTTTTGTTTTAAACTTTGAGTAAATGTATTTATTGGTTTCTTTTCATTTTGATAAGAGATGAAAATGCAATGAATTGCAGGTTATTTGTTAATTTCAAAAAAGGAAATTACAGATTTTAAGGTTGTGTCATTTGATTTGGGGTGGGGAATTCTTGGGGGGAAAAAATGGTGTCCCTTGCAATTTTCCCTTTAAGCTGTGCTCGTGCACACAGTTCCCAGGGCCTGCTGCACATAATACATATCAGCGCACGCAGAAAAGCAACGTCACTCAACTTTCTAGAGTTCTCTTGTTAGTTAATACTATCAACGTTTCCCTTTACTGTGGGAATTGTGATTGAATAATACTGCGTTGATTCACTTTCAATGTAACAGACCGAAACAAAAGAGTCTCCTGACCCCTCCTGTCTCAGCCTCCAGTATTTATGCTGCAGTAGTTTATGTGTTGGGGGGCTAGGGTCAGTTTGTTATATCTGGAGTACTTCTCCTGTCCTATTCGGTGTCCTGTGTGAATTTAAGTGTGCTCGCTCTAATTCTCTCTTTCTCTCTTTCTTTCTCTCTCTCAGAGTACCTGAGCCCTAGGACCATGCCTCAGGACTACCTGACATGATGACTCCTTGCTGTCCCCAGTCCACCTGGCCGTGCTGCTGCTCCAGTTTCAACTGTTCTGCCTTATTATTATTGGACCATGCTGATCATTTATGAACATTTGAACATCTTGGCCATGTTCTGTTATAATCTCCACCCGGCACAGCCAGAAGAGGACTGGCCACCCCACATAGCCTGGTTCCTCTCTAGGTTTCTTCCTAGGTTTTGGCCTTTCTAGGGAGTTTTTCCTAGCCACCGTGCTTCTACACCTGCATTGCTTGCTGTTTGGGGTTTTAGGCTGGGTTTCTGTACAGCACTTTGAGATTTCAGCTGATGTACGAAGGGCTATATAAATAAATTTGATTTGAAGAGATTTTGTTGTGTGCAGAATGCATCATAATAGCATTGACAGGGATGACTCAGGTCCCTACTCTACACAGGCCTATATGCAAATAGGCCATTGCCATATATGGATCTGTACCATTCCCTTTGAACTGGACTGTGTTTACAACATGAGCAGTCGGGAATTTGCTTGTTTTGAGACCAAAGCGAGAGCTACTACGTGTGTACATTCGTTCATATTCTTTGCTAGATAGTGAGTTATTAGCACAGTTATGAATCATTTGTAGTCAGCAATGGGGGAGTGATTGCTTCCTACAAAAGCACAAAACCTGTGCATTTCTAGACATCTTTGAAAAGCGAGTCAGAGGGACAGTGTTGTATTTTGAGACAGGCTTGAATAAGCGAAGTAGCCAATAAGAAGAGGGTAGCATAATTTGTCTGATTCTCTGTAATAATGTTATGGGAATAATGATAGTGGTTTCTTGCATTAAACAACACTTTCAGTAATCTCTTTGTCTGAAGGACAAGTGGGTAAACAGGTTATGCCAAGCCCTGCATAGTTTTTTCAAAAGTCTCATGGAAAGTAAGCCTACGTTGAACACCACACATTGGCTGCTACTGTAGGCTGAACGATAGAACAGCTATTTCCATGTTAAATGTTACGGGATGCATTTTCTCCATTGTTTTGATGGTAGGCCACTCTGGCAGGTCTACATTATGATCAAATAGCCACAATAACCTACTTGACCACTGTTTACTAAATTAAAGCAGGTACAGCCTCAGTGTTCAAAGTAAATGCGCAGGAAGTTGCACATATCTCACAACTTTCAAGTTTGTGCTCAGCAGAACTGAAATTTTCTCAGTGACGAAACAACTTAGAGGGAACATTGGTCTCAAGGAATTCTGGTGGAAAAAAAAGTGGTAAAGGGGCAGCCAGTGGAAAATATGGAGCATAGGGGTTGGTAATGTTGTCTAGTTGCACCATGATTGGCTCAGTGTTCTGTCACTCATGTGGGCACTAAGTCACCGCAAAATCTATGGCTAGAGCTTGAAAATTCAAGCCCCTTGTGTGCTGCCATAGAGTTCCATTAGAAGTGCCCATCCAAGGAGGCTCAAGGTAATTGG
This sequence comes from Oncorhynchus mykiss, assembly GCF_013265735.2. NCBI lineage: Eukaryota > Metazoa > Chordata > Actinopteri > Salmoniformes > Salmonidae > Oncorhynchus > Oncorhynchus mykiss. Next base: position 3,661,057 of record NC_048584.1, read on the forward strand.
GCACAGATAAAATTACATCAAATCACGCTATATCTACCGTATATTGACATAATTGGACTGATCATGTCAACATCATACTTTTAAAATCTTAGCTAGCAGTCATCATGAATCAAATAGACAATCTACTGGCAAATCCTTTTCAATCCTTATCATATGAAGAGAGAAATTATGAAGAGAAATGGTATATCAAATTATCGGTGCTCATCTGCCATTGGACATTAACATTACACAACAAGTTGGAAACCGCAAATTCAACAATGAGTGGTTTGGAAGGAATCAGTGGCTACCTGCAAGTCTTGCAAAGCAATCAGTAGGCAGCAATTCAGAGGAGTGGGTGTGTGGTCCAAGTCTGTGTTTAAGGGTCTCCTTTCCAAGCTTAAAATGATAAACACTCAACATTGGCCATGCTGTCAATCCAGTATGACTTCTGCCGTACTGGAAACTCAGAACTCTCAGGCTTCAGTGAGTTCAAGACAACTGCGAACTCAGAGAAAAAGCTCAGACAGGGAAAATACGTTTTGAATGCCCATCCAACTCGGAATTCCAAGTTGGGAACTCGGGCCTCTTTCTAGCGCTCCGACCTGAAGATCAGACATCATGATTCAACCTTGTTTTTTTCCAGAGTCCCCAGTTGTCTTGAAAGCGCCATGAATCCAGAGAATGCCAGACTTGGATGACAAAGTTTTATGACAAAAATATACCCACGAAGGACGAAAAAAAATAAAAATGTATTGGGCACATACACATGGTGAGCAGATGTTAATGCGAGTCTAGTGAAATGTTTGTGCTTCTAGTTCCTACAGTGCAGTAATATCTAACAAATTCACAATGACTACCTTATACACACACAAATGTAAATGGATGGAATAAGAATATGTACATGTAAATACACTACTCGAAAAAATAAAGGGAACACTTAAACAACACAATTTAACTCCAAGTCAATCACACTTCTGTGAAATCAAACTGTCCACTTAGGAAGCAACACTGATTGACAATAAATTTCACATACTGTTGTGCAAATGAAATAGACAACAGGTGGAAATTATAGGCAATTAGCAAGACATAAAGGAGTGGTTCTGCAGGTGGGGACCACAGACCACTTCTCAGTTCCTATGCTTCCTGGCTGATGTTTTGGTCACTTTTGAATGCTGGCGGTGCTTTCACTCTAGTGGTAGCATGAGACGGAGTCTACAACCCACACAAGTGGCTCAGGTAGTGCAGCTCATCCAGGATGGAACATCAATGCGAGCTGTGGCAAGAAGGTTTGCTGTGTCTGTCAGCGTAGTGTCCAGAGCATGGAGGCGCTACCAGGAGACAGGTCAGTCTCAACCCAGCAGGAGTAGGAGGAGCACTGCCAGAGCCCTGCAAAATGAGAGCCCTCCAGCAGGCCACAAATGTGCATGTGTCTGCTCAAACGGTCAGAAACAGACTCCATGAGGGTGGTATGAGGGCCCGACGTCCACAGGTGGGGGCTGTGCTTACAGCCCAACACCGTGCGGGACGTTTTTCATTTGCCAGAGAACACCAAGATTGGCAAATTCGCCACTGGCGCCCTGTGCTCTTCACAGATGAAAGCAGGTTCACACTGAGCACGTAACAGACGTGACAGTCTGGAGTCAGTCATGGTGGGTCAGTCATGGTGTGGGGTGGCATTTCTTTGAGGGGCCGCACAGCCCACCATGTGCTCGCCAGAGGTAGCCTGACTGCCATTAGGTACCAAGATGAGATCCTCAAACCCTTTGTGAGACCATATGCTGGTGCGGTTGGCCCTGGGTTCCTCCTAATGCAATACAATGCTAGACCTCATGTGGCTGGAGTGTGTCAGCAGCTCCTGCAAGAGGAAGGCATTGATGCTATGGACTGGCCCACCCGTTCCCCAGACCTGAATCCAATTGAGCACATCTGGGACATCTTGTCTCGCTACATCCACTAATGCCACATTGCACCACAGACTGTCCAGGAGTTGGCGGATGCTTTAGTCCAGGTCTGGGAGGAGATCCCTCAGGAGACCATCCGCCACCTCATCAGGAGCATGCCCAGGCGTTGTAGGGAGGTCATACAGGCACGTGGAGGCCACACACACTACTGAGCCTCCTTTTGACTTGTTTAAAGGACATTACATCAAAGTTGGGTCAGCCTGTAGTGTGGTTTTCCACTTTAATTTTGAGTGTGACTCCAAATCCAGACCTCCATGGGTTGATAAATTTGATTTCCATTGATAATTTTTGTGTGATTTTGTTGTCAGCACATTCAACTATGTAAAGAAAAAAGTATATTTAATTCATTCAGATCTAGGATGTGTCCCTTAATTTTTTTTGAGCAGTGTATATTGATGCGCGATATCCGTGCGGCATAGGCAAGATGCAACAGATTGTACAAAATACAGTATACAGTTGAAGTCGGAAGTTTACATACATCTTAGCCAAATACGTTTAAACTCAGATTCACAATTCCTGACTTTTAACTCAGGTCACGTTTTACTGTGGATAAAGATATTTTGTACCCGTTTCCTCCAGCATCTTCACAAGGTCCTTTGCTGTTGTTCTGGGATTGTTTTGCACTTTTCGCACCAAAGTACGTTCATCCCTAGGAGACAGAACGCGTCTCCTTCCTGAGCGGTATGATGGCTGCGTGGTCTCGTGGTGTTTATACATGCGTACTATTGTTTATATAGATGAACGTGATACCTTCAGGCATTTGGAAATTGCTACCAATGATGAACAAGACTTGTGGAGGTCTACAATTGCTTTTCTGAGGTCTTGGCTGATTTATTTTGATTTTCCATGATGTCAAGCAAAGAGGCACAGAGTTTGAAGGTAGGCCTTGAAATACATCCACCAGTACACCTCCAATTTGTCAATTAGCCTATCAGAAGCTTCTAAAGCCATGACATAATTTTCTGGAATTTTCCATGCTGTTTAAAGGCACAGTCAACTTAGTGGATGTAAACTTCTGACCCACTGGAATTGTGATACAGTGAATTATAAATGAAATTATCTGTCTGTAAACAATTGTTGGAAAAATGACGGTGGTTGAAAAATGAGTTTTAATTACTCCAACCTAAGTGTATGTAAACTTCCGACTTCAACTGTAACTGTAAATCATGCAAATATAACTTGTGTGTGTAAGCAGTATATAAGAGAACGAATGGGACTGCCCTGGTGAAGCTCACTTCAGCCTGAACTTTATGCATCTGAGTTTCACTGTGACCTTTTTAGCTTGTTGTTATTAAGGGGCAGTATTTTCATTTTTGGAAAAATAACGTTCCCAAAGTAAACGGGATATTTTGTCAGGACAAGATGCTAGAATATGCATATAATTGATAGAAAACACTCTAAAGTTTCCAAAACTGTAACAATATTGTCTGTGAGTATAACAGAACTGATATTGCAGGCGAAAGCCTGAGAAAAATCCAATCCGGAAGTGCCTCATGTTTTGAAAGCTCTGCGTTCCAATGCGTCCCTATTGAGCAGTGAATGGGTTATCAACCAGATTACTTTTTCTACGTATTCCCCAAGGTGTCTACAGCATTGTGACGTAGTTTTACGCATTTATGTTGAAGAATACCCGTAAGCGGCTACATTGTGTAAGTGGTCACCTGATGGCTCTCAGAGTGAATCTCGCGTAAAATACAGAGGTAGCTATTTTTCCAATCGGTCCTACTGAAAAACCTGTCCCGGTGGATATATAATATGTGGATATATAGGTATAGATATAGATATAGGTGGATATATTATCGAATAGATATTTGAAAAACACCTTGAGGATTGATTATAAACAACGTTTGCCATGTTTCTGTCGATATTATGGAGCTAATTTGGAATATTTTTCCGTTTCCGTGACCGCAATTTCCGGTCGGTTTCTCAGCCAAATGTGAAGAACAAACGGAGCTATTTCGCCTACAAAAATAATATCTTGGGAAAAAAGGAACATTGGCTATCTAACCGGGAGTCTCGTGAGTGAAACATTCGAAGCTCATCAAAGGTAAACTATTTAATTTGATTGCTTTTCTGATTTTCGTGACCAAGTTACCTGCTGCTAGCTGGACATAATGCTATGCTAGGCTATCGATAAACTTACACAAATGCTTGTCTTGCTTTGGCTGTAAACCATATTTTGAAAATCTGAGATGACAGGGTGATTAACAAAAGGCTAAGCTGTGTCTCAATATATTTCACTTGTGATTTTCATGAATAGGAATATTTTCTAGTAATGTTTATGTCCGTTGCATTATGCTAATTAGTGTCAGTCGATGATTACGCTCCCGGACCCGGGATGGGGAGTCACTAGAGGTTAAAGAGTTATTCATTTAAGATTGACTTCGAGTGTCTCGTGTAGAGTTTCCACAAGAATTTGGCGTCACAAACTGCATGACTGATTCTGCCTGTCGAGCTTTCTAGTGAAGGTCTGCAAGAAAAACCAGAAATTTCCGGAATGAAGGGTTTGAAAGTGTCTATGGTTGTATGCATTCATTGTTTACTTACTCATTTGATAGTTTAAGTAATAACTAAATTAATAAAATGTTATGATAATTATCAGAGTGAGTGATAAGAGTAGGGAATGTAGTGGAACATTTGTTTGTCCTTTTCTATAAATTAATTTCTGTGTTCATGCAAGTGACTGATTGAATGTGCCTGAGAGGAATCCTCACTATCAGTATCTGCAATTTGGCAGTACGCCCAGAACCTTGTTTTGAGAATGAAAGGGATATCTCAGTTTCAAGTTCTCAGCTTGGAGAGAAGAAGCTTTGTGGGGTATTGTTGGGTCACATGCATGAACCAAACGTTAACAATTCATTCATTATGAATATTTTAATTCATGCAAATATAACTTGTCTGTGTAAGCAGTATAGTAGAGATAACGGGACTGCCCTGGTGAAGCTCACTTCAGACCGGTGTTGTGACCTTAAAACAATTCCATATAGCTTAGTAGAACACCCCCCCTTTGTGCCCCAATATTTGAAATTTCACCTATTATAAGGTTGTAATTTCATATTCCCAATCAGATTACTATTTAGAAGGGAAGCACAGGTTTTCGGTCACAGCCTAAGAGAGAAAGAGAGAGGGGGGAGGGTATAGAGATTAAGAGAGGCTTGATTGAGTGTGTTGCAGTTGATGATTACTCACTTGCTGATGTACTCCCCGCTCAGCACTTTGCCACAGGCCTTGCACTTGAAGCAGCCAAGGTGCCACTGTCTTTCCAGAGCCAATAGGGCCTGGCCATTCTTAATGTCCCTACCACAGCCTGCACAGTCTGAAACACACAAACACACTTTTAGCATTATCAGAAAGACAGAGCAGACATGGCATACACAAAAGCGCACACACACCTATGATTTATCTTTCAAATTAAACCATTAGGTGGCGATGTGAGCTAATAGAAAACTCCTCATTGTCCAAGGGCACAAAGTGATTTATGTTTTCAATATAACATTCAATACATGAGGCTCCAGGTTTTTTTACCCATAAAATACTGATTATATAAATACATGAAGGTAATTGTAACGATGTCTGCTGACAGTCGTCAAGCAAGTTCAGGGACTGAGTGTTAATAAATAAATGCAACATAATACAAAACATGAAAAAAAAATGACGCCTGGGGAAGGAACCAAAATGTAATCAGGGAAGTGATGGAGTCCAGGTGAGTCTGATGACGCGCAGGGGCGCGTAATGATGGTGACAGGTGTGTGTCCTAATGAGCAGCTTGGTGACCTAGAGGTCGGAGAGGTAGCACACGTGACAGTAATAACAACATAGAAGAAACATCCCTTTTCCAGGACCTTCTCTTTCACAGATAATTAATAAAAATCTAAATAACTTCACAAATCTTTATTGTAAAGGGTTTAAACACTATTCCCATGCTTGTTCAATGAACCATAAACAATTAATGAACATGCACCTGTGGAACGGTCGTTAAGACACTAACAGCTTACAGACGGTAGGCAATTAAGGTCACAGTTATGAAGACTAAGGATACTAAAGAGGCCTTTCCACTGACTCTGAAAAAACACCAAAAGAAAGATGCCCAGGGTCCCTGCTCATCTGCGTGAATGTGCCTTAGGCATGCTGCAAGGAGGCATGAGGACTGCAGATGTGGCCAGGACAAAAAATTGCAATGTCCATACTGTGAGACGCCTAAGACAGCACTACAGGGAGACAGGATGGACAGCTGATCGTCCTCGCAGTGGCAGACCACGTGTAACAACACCTGCACAGGATCGGTACATCCGAACATCACATCTGTGGGGCAGGTACAGGAGGGCAACAACAACTGCCCGTGTTACACCAGGAATGCGCAATCCCTCCATCAGTGGTCAGACTGTCTGCAATAGGCTGAGAGAGGCTGGACTAAGGGTTTGTAGGCCTGTTGTAAGACAGGTCCTCCCCAGACATCACCGGCAACAACGTCACCTATGGGCACAAACCCACAGTCGCTGGACCAGACAGGACTGGCAAAAAGTGCTCTTTGCTGACGAGTCGTGGTTTTGTCTCACCAGGGGTGATGGTCGAATTCGCATTTATCGTTGAAGGAATGAGTGTTACACCGAGGCCTGTACTCTGGAGCAGGATCGATTTGGAGGTGGATGGTCTGGGGTGATGTGTCACATCATCATTGGATGATTGTCAGTGCAGGCAATCTTGTTGTCAGTGCAGGCAATCTCAACGCTGCATGTTACAGGGGAGACATCCTCCTCCCACATGTGGTTCCCTTCCTGGAGGCTCATCCTGACATGCCACCTGCCATACTGCTCGTTCTGTGCATGATTTCCTGCAATACAGGAATGTCAGTGTACTGCCATGGCCAGCGAAGAGCCCGGATCTCAATCCCATTGAGCACGTTTGGGACCTGTTGGATCAGAGGGTGAGGGCTAGGACCATTCCCCCCAGAAATGTCCGGGAACTTGCAGGTGCCTTGGTGGAAGAGTAGAGTAACATCTCACAGCAAGTGGAACATCTGGTGCAATCCATGATTGCACTGCAGTGTTTAATGCAACTGGTGGCCACACAAGATAGACTGTTACTTCTGATTTTGACCCCCCCTCCTTTGTTCAGGGGCACATTATTCAATTTCTGTTAGTCACATGTCTGTGGAACTTGTTCAGTTTATGTCTCAGTTGTTAAATCTCGCTATGTTCATACAAATATTTACACATGTTAAGTTTTGCTGAAAATAAATGCAGTTGACAGTGAGAGGACCTTTCTTTTTGGCTGAGTTTAGAAGCATAAGCATTTCGCTACACTCGCAATAACATCTGATAACCATGTGTGTGTGACCAATAGAATTTGATTTGATCTCTCGTGACCACAAGGGAGAGATGTATATTGTTTTGAAAAGAGATGCTTGTCAGCTAATCTAACAGCTAATTCTTTATGATGGCAGCCATGTTTATATTTGACAAGCAAAAACTCCCTGATCCCAGAATGCCATTCACTATAAAATGCAAATAAATCAAGTCAAAGATGGCTGCACCCATTGCCTGAAAAATCTGAATTTAGTTTGGCCACTTTTCAGCATATTACAAATCTTCAACGTACGTGTTACAGTGTATACAAGAACCGGAGCACATGACTTAATAAGTCATTTACAGTTTTTGGCAAATCACAAAGCAAATAAAATGTTATCACCTCACAGATCATCACCCCAAATACAAGTCTACTTCCTAGCCTTACCGTAGCATGAAAGCTACGAAACAGAACAGGAGTATATTTTTACTGAGATCATGTGACAGATCATGTGGCACTTAGATTGCACACAGGTGGACTTTATTTAACTAACTACGTGACTTCTGAAGGTAATTGGTTGCACCAGATCTTATTTAGGGGCTTCATAGCAAAGGGGTGATTACATTTGCACGCACCACTTTTCTGTTTTTATTTTTTAGAATATTTAACACAATATATTTTTAATTTCATGTCACCAATTTGGACTGAATACTTTTGCAAGGCACTACAGTTTTTGTCGATAGAAATTCACTCGCATTTTTGTCAAATGTGCTTTGCTACAATAATTGCGCCCTCAGGATATGTGGTTTCCAGTTTGCATAAAGTGCAGTTAAGTTCTTTGAGGGCCGTTGTGGTATCGGCTTGAGGGGGAATATACACGGCTGTGACTTTTACCGATGAGAATAGGAATCAGTTAATTTGCCCTGTGGGGTACGAACAAAGGATCCGATTTGGGAAAGTCCTATTCCTGGTTGTAATGCTGGTGAGTTACCGTCGCTCTAATATCCAACAGATCATCCTGGCTGTATGTAGAAACGCCCCAAAAATTCTGTAAGAAATAACACATAAAAAAAAGAAATACTGCAAAGTTTCCTAAGAGCTAGGAGCAAGGCAGCCCTATCTGCCCAGTGCCATTTTCAGCATGATCATTACACAGGTGCACCTAGTGCTGGGGACAATAAAAGGCCACTCTAAAATGTTCAGTTTGTCACACAACACAATGCCACAGATGTCTCAAGTTTCGAGGGAGCATGTAATTGGCATGCTGACTGCAGGAATATCCACCGGAGATGTCGCCAGATAATTGAATGTTGAATGAATTTCTCTACCATATGCCGCCTCAACGTCATTTTAGAGTATTTGGCAGATACGCCATCTGGCCTCCATAACCATAGAGCACGTGTAACCACGCCAGCCAGGACCTCCACATCCGGCTTCTTCACCTAAGACCAGCCACCCAGACATCTGGTGAAACTGTGGGTTCGTACAACCAAATAATTTTTGCACATGCTGTCAGAAACCGTCCCAGGGAAGGTCATCTGCATACTCGTCCTCACCAGCGTCTTGACCTGACTGCAGTTCGGCATCGTAATTGACTTCAGTGGACAAATGTTCACCTTCTATGGCCACTGGCATGCCAGAGAAGTGTGCACTTCAGGGAAGAATCTTGGTTTCTACTGTACCGGCCAGATGGCCAGCATATTTGGGATGCTCTAGATCGCCGTGTACGACAGTGTGTTCCAGTTCCCGCCAATAACCAGCAACTTTGCACAACCATTAGCCTTTATGGGATTGGTGCCACCCCCGCAGGACGGTTGAGTTAATGTAGGCTAATGTGATTAGCATGAGGTTGTAAGTAAAATAAAATCCCAGGACATAGACATATCTGATATGGGCAGAAGCTTAAATTCCTGTTAATCTAACTACACTTTCCAATTTACAGAAGCTATTACAGTGAAAGAATATCATGCTATTGTTTGAGGAGAGTGCACAATTATGAAATTGAAATTGTATTAATAAATCAATTAGGCACATTTAGGCAGTCTCGATACAACATTTTGAACAGATCTGCAATGGTTCATTGGATCAGTCTAAAATGTTGCACATCTAGTGGCCAAAATCAAAATTGCACCTGGGCTGGAAAAATACATGATGGCCTTTCTCTTGCATTTAATAGATGATTGTAATTACAAAAACGTTTATTTTCTTTGTATTATCTTTTACCAGATCTAATGTGTTTTTTTCTCCCACATTAATTTTACATTTCCACAAACTCCAAAGTGTTTCCTTTCAAACGGTAGAAAAAATATGCATATCCTTGCTTCAGGTCCTGAGCAATTATATTTGGGTATGTCATTTTAGTCAAAAATTGAAAAAAAGGGTCTGATACTTAGAGAAGTGGGACAACATTCCACAGGACAGAATCAACTGCCTGATCATCCTATGCGAAGGAGATGTGTCATGCTGCATGAGGCAAATGGTGGCTACACCAGATACTGACTGGTTTTCTAATCCATACCCGTACCTTTTTTTAAGGTATCTGAACCCAACAAATGCATGTCTGTATTCCCAGTCATCTGAAATCCATAGATTAGGGCCAAATGAATTTATTTCGATTGACTGATTTCCTTATATGAACTGTAACTCAGTAAAATCTTTGAAATTGTTGCATGTTGCGTTTATCTTTTTGTTCTGTGTAATTACTAATAATTCCTCTTTATTCTGTACTTTCAGAAACCACACACATAATTACACTGAACATCTTTCTTGCCGAAGATTGTGGCCAGCTTTTGTATGCTAGTAACATACTGTTTGAACCTATATGTAATGGTTGTTCATTTAATTGAAGTAGTAGTAGTGGTTGAAGCAAACTAACTAGTTTTACTAGAAGAAAGAAAAACGTCAAGAAAAGACTGACAACTGTCATTTCATTATAAATATGCATAACCCATATTTCAATATTCATATAGTAATTGAACAACCAAAACTGCACTCCCACCCTCCAAGTAATCCTCCAGCAGCTCTGTCATGAGGTTCTTTTTGTACTTTCAGTAGGTAATCATCCCACCTATGGGGAAATGGAGTGGGGAGAATGAAGAAGTGGGAGGGGGTAGGTGGGTGAGCTATTGTCAATATAATTGCATATTGGAACTTTATGTCCAATTCTAAAATAAAATAAAAAACTAGTTCAGTAATATTTTCAGCTGTAAGATGACTTTGAAGTATGTGGCTATTGAGAAATGAATGCCGATCAGATGGAAAAATATCTTCTTATACCACTTTGTAGTTTTCTCAGCGCATTCCACAAAACTGTTCATCATGTTCACCTTATTCACTACCCCCATTTTGAGGTTACAGTACACAGTCTGCTTTGATCTTTCCCTCTCCCGTCAGGTGGTCGACCTTCCCTGTGGCCGACAGGGTTGCTGTATGGACAATGCAGAGGACATGGACGTCTTGTTTGTCATGCTATTTTACTGTCAGCTGTTGACCGTTCTCATTGAACTCCACTTCCTCATCTTCCTGCTTCCGAAATACTGGCATCCCCTTCATGTTTGACAGGACTGTGCCACAGGCCACTTTGCAGTTGAAGAGCAGATGCTGGAAGAGTGTGGGACTGTACCGATTGTCCACGTACAAAGTGTGTCCGTTCCTAAGAAGTGGAGCCAGCATGGTCAACACCATGGACCCGGACACCCCAAGCCCCTCACAATGTTGGATGTCAGTGATGGACCCTGTGTAGACTATATTGTCCTAGACAAATCCTGTATTCACGTCGCACATAACAAAGAACTTGACCCCAAACCTGTGCATTTTGGAGGGAATGTACTGAGAGAAAGCTAGCCTACGCTTCCATAACATCAGGGACTCGTCAATGCATAGGTTTTTGTATGGCACAAAGACCAGACCAAATGCTGATGTCATGCTGGTAAGAACATTGATTTGTATAAAATTGGTCATTTAGGTTGGCAGTAGCCTTGTTTACGAAATGCAGGCATCACAGCAGAACTAGGAAGGGAAAAGAGAGTGACAAAGAAGGGAGTTGCAAACATAGGATCTGTGCTCCAGTGTTCTCTTATGGTGTTATTTACTATTCAGATGAGAAGGACTGTCACCAGGAAGGTATACATTTCACTAATTGTGGTTGTCACCCATTTAGCGAGCCGCCCCTCACTCTTGGCTCTCTCTTCTCCTGTAGCTCCAAGGCAAATTGATTGGTCTCCTCTAATATGTCTCCCACCAGCTCCTCTGTCAGAAACAGCTTGAAGCACTCTGCCTCAGAGGGAGATGGCAAGGGGCTTTGCACTCCAGACTGATACTCAGCAGGGCCGGAGGGGTGAAATGGCTGGTTGCCTTCCAGCTACCGCAGACCTGCCGTACTTCACCCACTGTTGGTCTGCCTCCATCACCACCATAAATCTCCAGAATGACCGGGGACTTCATCGGTGGGAAAGGGGTTAAAATTATTATTGTCATATAATCTTACTTAATTGACCATGTATAGCAAGTTGAAATTTGGCCTTAGAATCAATGACCAAAAAATATGTATTTTCACGTTTCATTGAGCACCTAAAACGCACCGGATTTTAATGCCTGGAAAATACACATTTTCAAAGTCTGGAAACTACATATTTTTGACGAACGTATAAGGCGTCTTTTCAACATCCATATAAGACAGATTATTTTTCAACATAATTTTCCTTACTTGGGTGGATCCATTGTTGTTCCATTTGTCCAGTGAACTATGGACACCTCTCCCACTCTGTCTGGGCAGGGTGACAGGAAGCGGTCTAGGATAGACTAATGTTCGAGAGGTTATACACTCTTAGATAAAAAAAAGCTACTAAGTAAGGTTCTTTGGCTTGTCTCCTTTATGATGGGTCCTGCCTAGAACCCTCTATAAATGGTTCTACCAAACCCTTTTTTATCATCTAAAGGTTCTTCCTAGAACTCTCTTTGAAGGGTTCTTCTTAGAACCATCTATGAATTATTCCACCAGCCTTATTAACCTTTAAAATGAAACTCTTTATGACATTACATAAATCATATGGACTTTCTTTGAGGGCCTAGTTATAGCCTAACACAGTGGTCGGAAACTCCTGGTTTACAAGTCACATTATGCTGGCTTGCAAAGTGATGTGTAATTCCTATTGGAATCCAGCTAGAGTGAAGATATCCAACAATTGGATTTTAAAAATGTTATTTAGGCTTTATTTAACTAGGAAAGTCTGTTAAGAACAAATTCTTATTTACAATGACGGAAAGGGAGGGTTGATAAATGAGACAATCTAAATCATGTTAACAGAAACAATCATCCCACGAGAAAAAAAAACTCACCACAGCCGGATGAAATTTATGACACCTGTGGTAAGGGATCCTCAAAAATGATTTGGACACCCCTCACTCACCCACACACACACATGCACGTATGGACACACACAGTTGCACGCATGCACGGACACCACACACTTACTGCTGGAGCTGCTGATGTCTTTGGGGGTAGGGGACATAGGGTGGATGCAGTGTTGACAGAGACAGTCTTTCCCATTAAAGGTGACACGATCTCCAGTAGGAAATGGTCGTCTGAGAGTGAGAGAGAGAGAGAGTGAGAGAAGAGATACGTCTACAGTATGTGTATGTGCGTGTCTGTGTCTGTGTGTGTATATGCATGTGCATGTGGTAGCACAATGATCTTACTTGCAGATTGTGCAGACGAAACAGGCCGGATGGTACGTCTTGCCGAGAGCAGTGACCACCTCTCCCTCTACAAAGCTCCCACAGCCATTGCAGCATGTGCCATGGAGCCGCTGGTAGTCCAACGTGCACAGGTAGTCCCCGTTCTTCATGAAGAAACCTCCCTGAGCCAAGTCGCACCCGCACACTGAACACACAAACACAACATGTATTCGCTTAGCATACATGCTAAAATTAGAAAAGTTATCTCAGAATCCATCTTCATCAAAATTTTGCCTTCATTTCTTCACAAAATAAAACATTTAATTTCTTCCCACATAAAATGGTTGTAGGTAGCATTATGCTGCAATTAATTAGTAATCTCAGACAAAAAAAATGTCAAGACTCCAGCCACCCTAGTCATAGACTGTTCTTTCTGCTATCGCACGGCAAGCGGTACTGGAGTGCCAAGTCTATGTCCAAGAGGCTTCTAAACAGCTTCTTCCCCCAAGCCAAAAGACTCATGAACAGCTAATTAAATGACTACCCAGACTATTTGGAATCCCCCTCCCCCTTTCCGCTGCTGCTACTCTCTGTTATTATCTATGCATAGTCACTTTAATAACTCTACCCACATGTACATATTACCTCAATTACCCCGACATCGGTGCCCGGTTTTGAACTGCCATTGTTATTTACTGCTGCTTTTTAACTATTAGTTATTCATATCTCACACTTTTTTGTTGGTATTTTCTCAAAACTGCATTGTTGGTTAAGGGCTTGTAAGTAAGCATTTCACTGTAAGGTTGTATTCGGCACATGAGACAAATAAAATGTGATTTGATTTACACAGTAGCTCCAATTTGAGTAATGGAGGATTCCAGAAGTATGTCAGAATATGGCTGCACGATTTGGACAAAATACAGTTGAAGTCACTGTTGAAGTCACAAGTTTACATACACCTTAGCCAAATACATTTAAACTCAGTTTTTCACAATTCCTGATATTTAATCCGGTTAAAAATTCCCTGTCTTAGGTCAATTAGGATCACCACTTTATTTAAGAATGTGCATGGTCTGAATAATAGTGGAAATAATTATTTATTTCAGTTTTTATTTCTTTCATCACATTCCCAGTGGGGCAGAAGTTTACATACACTCAATTAGTATTTGGTAGCATTTCCTTTAAATTGTTTAACTTGGGTCAAACATTTTAGGTAGCCTTCCACAAGCTACCCACAATAAGTTGGGTGAATTTTGGCCCATGACTCCTGTCGGAACTGGTGTAACTGAGTCAGGTTTGTAGGCCTCCTTGCTCGCACAAGCTTTTTCAGACATTTCTCCAAAAAGTACGATCTTTGTCCCCATGTGCAGTTGCAAACCGTAGTCTGGCTTTTTTATGGCAGTTTTGGAGCAGTGGCTTCTTCCTTGCTGAGCGGCCTTTCAGGTTATGTCGATATAGGACTCGTTTTACTGTGGATATAGATAATTTTGTATCTGTTTCCTCCAGCTTCTTCACAAGGTCTTTTGCTGTTGTTCTGGGATTGATTTGCACTTTTCGCACCAAAGTACGTTCATCTCTAGGAGACAGAACGCGTCTCCTTCCTGAGCGGTCCAATGGTGTTTATACTTGTATACTATTGTTTGTACAGATGAACGTGGTACTTTTAGGCATTTGGAAATTGCTCCCAAGGATGAACCGAACTTGTGGAGGTCTACAATTTTTTCTCTGAGGTCTTGGCTGATTTCTTTTGATTTTTCCATGATGTCAAGCAAAGAGGCACTGAGTTTGAAGGTAGGCCTTAAAATACATCCACAGGTACACCTCCAAATGACTCAATTGATGTCAATTAGCCTATCAGAAGCTTCTAAAGCCATGACATAAATTTCTGGAATTTTCCAAGCTGTTTAAAGGCACAGTCAGCTTAGTGTACTGTATGTAAACGTCTGACCCACTGGAATTGTGATAAAATGAATAAGTGAAGTAATCGGTCTATAAACAATTGTTGGAAAAATTACTTGTGTCATGCACAAAGTAGATGTCCTAACCGACTTGCCAAAACTATAGTTTGTTAACAAGAAATTTGTGGAGTGGTTGAAAAATGAGTTTTAATGACTCCAACCTAAGTGTTTGTAAACTTCCAACTACAGCTGTATACTATACATTTTTGTGCATGTAGATATGTTTGTCCGTGTTCGATAGAGCCATTGGACGTCTTTCAGCGATGTTCCAATCAGCGGATTCATTGCTAAATATACAAGCACACATATTTTCTTCCAGTCTCTGAAAGACTACAACTTGTGTTGGGTGGTGCTTCCTGTTCTAGCCTCCGGCACTCCTCCAAGAGGCACCACTAACAACAACATCCTTTGGGCAAAACTGAAAGAACTGACCAGACGCAATGGCTTCAAGTGATTTCTCTCATCAACACGAATTCGACCAGAGAGTATTTTTGATGTTCTATTATCTACATTGTGACATTCAACCATACATGTTTCAACTGGACATTTTTGGGATAGCTAACGTTAGAAGCTCAGCTACAGCCGATGCCAGCATCAAGAGGGCAGATGACAAATATGGTGCCTAGCTAAGTAAGTTTCCGGCAAGCCACCTAGCTAGCTAACTTTAGTTTATCGACTGAAACCCATATTGTACTCCCAGTTAGCACATTGGTGCTGGGCCGATTCCGGCTGAGAGTCGGGCCATTCGGCTGAGAGTCAGACTCAGCCGATGTCATGTGACCCGAGTCTGTCCCGCCTTCGGCAGGATTACGTATGGCTAGGATGTGACAATTGAGCTCGTGCCGTGATTTTGTTAACAACGTTAAACTTCAATGGTAAATTATATTTCTTATCCAATTTGGACATTAAGTAACTGGATAATTTTTGTAATAATATTCCGTAGAAAAGTATGTTAAAATTATTTTACTTCTGCTTAAGTTACCAGTGTAAAAAGGCAGGTGAAATGTAGCTTAACGTTAATTTATTGGACTGAGTAGGATATCGACACATAAAACGACAACGTTAACATAACGGGACTTCTAACATATTTCAAGGCCCGTTTCAAATCAGCTATCAAATTGTGTTGTCTGTGATGTTATTAACTTACAGAAAATTGCTAAACAACCTCTTCTGATTAATCAAGGTGATTGTTTCCTGAAAATGACACGTTTTTGAATGTTAATGCAGTCACTTCGACACCTAAAAATCTATTCTCTGTCTTTCTAGCCTGCCAGCTAATTCCAGCCCCAGTTCTTCCTCCTGCAGCTATTCAGCCAACAAAGATGATTAAGGTTCCTAAGAATTAATGTAAATGCAAATCGCTGCCCTTTAGTAATTCAGTTCAGCAATATGTGTTTCAGAGCTGCAGCCCTCAAAGTGAGCCAGAAATGACTGAGAAGTATTCAGAGTATAGTGTGACTTCAAACATCTGGCGAAGGAGTACTGCAAACGTGTCAAGATTTCTGACTCTATTTAAAAAGAGCAGTCTACACATAATGTAGAAAATGCTGCTGTTCCTTCGATATTTTATATGTCCAATGAGAGCGCAGAGGAAATGTTGGTCAGGACTTTGAGGAAGAACTGTTTGTGGATGCTTTGATGGACACTGCAGGTGTGGGAGAAGGCGAAGGTCAGGGTGAGTTTGATGAGGCTGAGGAGAACCGTTGATAATGAGAGTGATGTCGAGGAGATGGTTGACAATGAGGTTGAAAGTCAAACGGACCGTTTCAAAGACTACTTGGTGAATTGGGTTCTTGAATATGGAATAACATTAGTTGCGTTAAAAGCCCTGTTTTCGATTCTGAGGTTCCACCATCCAACCTTGATGCAAAGATGCAAGAACCCTCAATACCAACAGAGTTGACAGAGCTGCTGGTGGCACTTTTTAAAACTTTGGTATTCTAGGTTCTCTGACACAATTGACAAGCTTTGGCAGAAACTCCCAAATAGGTATACAAAAGTTATTCTATGCACCTGTGAGCATACATAAGTCACCAACTAGCATGGAAAAGTAAGACATGTCTAAAAAAAATAACCATGACACAAATACACAATCTAGTGGGCTAAATGTGGGACATTCAGAATCAGTGAGGGTCAGCAGTTACAGTCGACACCACAGCTTGCGTTTGGCTGGTCAGCATTATAAATTATGCATATTCATTTTCAATTTACACAGTATGTTTCACCTTGTGGACTTTATATCTGTGGAGAAGAAGGAGACCATCATGGGTCCAAGATGGCATGAGCTACTGGCCCCCTTATACAGTGGGGAGAAGAAGTATTTGATCCACTGCCGATTTTGCAGTTTTTCCTACTTACAAAGCATGTAGAGGTCTGTAATTTTTATCATAGGTGCACTTAAAAAGTGAGAGACGGAATCTAAAATAAAAATCCAGAAAATCACATTGTATGATTTTTAAGTAATTAATTTGCATTTTATTGCACTTTTATTTGCACACACTGCAGCAGGTATTTTGGCCCATTCCTCCATACAGACCTTCTCCAGATCCTTCAGGTTTCGGGGCTGTCGCTGGGCAATATGGACTTTCAGCTCCCTTCAAAGATTTTCTATTGGGTTCAGGTCTGGAGACTGGCTAGGCCACTCCAGGACCTTAAAGATGCTTCTTATGGAGCCACTCCTTAGTTGCCCTGGCTGTGTGTTTCGGGTCATTGTCATGCTCGAAGAGCCAGCCACAGTCCACACAGGTGGACTTAATTTAACTAATGATGTGACTTCTGAAGGTAATTGGTTACACCAGATCTTATTTAGGGCCTTCATAGCAAAGGAGGTGAATATATATGCACGCACCACTTTTCCGTTTACATTTTTTTGAAACAAGTTATTTTTTAAATTTCGGACTATTTTATATATGATCCAAATTAATATCAATTTAAATTACAGGTTGTAATGCAACAAAATAGGAAAAACATAAAGGGGATGAACAATTTTGCAATGCACTGTAAGCAAGTAATTTGTGAAACCATGATGTGATGTATTACAGGATTGGATGTTGCCATTTCAATGTTTTTGAATTCCTTTGTGTATCAGCAAATTTGCTTGAGATAATCTCACTGCAACTGCTCACTGTGTCCATGTTGCATAACATAGGCATTTTCAAAGACCCACCAGTCATGGTTAGCTCCCCGCCCACTCACTCTATCTTTTCAGACTTCCAGGTAGTTTGACATTTCAGGAAAGGTAATTGTTTCCAAATGTTGATCATTTATACACAATTTTCCCACAATGCACCATAATTTACAGTATGCTGCAGTAATATGTTTCAGAGTATTTTACTGTTGATAATACCCAAAATTATCATATGAATTACAGTTTTCCGTTACAGTGTACAATTGGATGCGCTAGTGCCTCTCTGGAAGTTCAGGGTAAATTACTTGTTCACAGAGGAATGCACATATTTTTTGTGTGGAAGGACGACACGTCAGCCATTAGCGGAAATTGCTAATGCAGGTCACACCAACCACTGGTATTATGATAGAGGGATTATGGCAGGCTTCCCAGAGCCCTGGAGGTCGAGGGGCCCAGAAGGACACAAATAGACTTTGCCTCTGTGGATTTAGACAGGCATGCACACGAAACACACACACACACACACAGAGAGAGAGAAAGATTTCTGGAGGTGAAATGCTAGCCATCTTTATATATGCTCCAACAGTACTGTCTAAATTCCTGAATCTGCCCACAAGAATGGGACTTTAAAACCTAAAAGCTAACATATGGAATTGTTTTACGATGGTTATGTCATGGATCATTTAGCTATTTGCTTTTGAATTGTAGGACCCCTTTAGGTATGAAAAAATATAAACAGTTATTTGATAATATGTTGCATTTGATCTTTACTACTATAGCCCATAGAAACACATTCATAAATGGCAAGAAAGTTAAAAATAAATCATAAGGAATGTGGTTTTGAAGTGTCTATATTATATCTGGAGGATATAAGAAAGCTCAGGGAATATTTATGATTTTCTGATGTTTTTTTGGACACATATTTTTTATTTTTGTTGCCACTAAACTACCTCCGTTCATTTGTATGGGTTACCTTCAGACATGTCCCGTGAAATGTAGAGCAAAACGGAGAACACCTGCCGAGTTCGTGAGAGTGTCCTCTTTCCTGAGTGGTGTAATATTAGCCGTTTGGATGCTACTGACGTTTTTTTTTGAGATGACCGGTTTTCGGCATGTATCATGGTATGACAAACACTGCTGTTGCTCGGCACAGGTGCGTCAATAGACTCTTAGGATTTGTTCATGAGGTTGCCATGAAAATGGACAGACAAAGCTTTATGAGCGTAGTCTGGCGTATGCAGTCTTTCCAAAAATCTTTCACAAACGTAAGAAAAAATGTGAACATGAAATGTATTTGGTAGTTTTTCATTCAATATATGAAATTCAACAACACTGAGCTCTTTTTTTGTAAGCAGTAAGGAAGATTTGTAGAGCAAGACAAGGTTTTGTTAGTATAAAGGTGGTTTGAGCAATGTTCTTGGTCTAATACTAATTGTAATTTCTATGGATACCAGAGGAGTGAGTTAGTTGCAGACTAAATACTTCTCTATCACAGGCAAATATCATCTTATTTCTGTCAAGATCCTGTAAAGCAATCACTTCGAAATTTGTGAAGACAGTGGAGTGTGGTTAGCGCTTCATAGGGGGTTTCCATAGGAAGCAGCTCAATTTGATTAAAAAAGAGAGGAGAATGATAGAACATTCTTATTCTTTTGGATGCTGAATATCTGCTTGACTTGTGAGTATATTGAGGTAGTTGTACTTACAAGTTGGGCAGCTAGTTATGGATCTCAGTCTTTGGTAAAGGTGGTTCATATCAAATCAAATGTTATTGGTCACATACACATATTTAGCAGATGTTATTGCTTGTGTTCCTACCTCCACCAGTGCAGTAGTATCTAACAATTCACACACATCTAAAAGTCAAATAATGGAATTAAAAAATATATAAATATATAATTATTAGGACGAGCAATGTCTTAGTGGCATTGTTTGATGCTGCTACTGTGCGCATTGTACAGCTGTTAGCATAAGACAAATTATTATAGTTTATAAGAAGTGAACATTTGATATTGTGTCATACTATTGACTGACAATTGACTAAACTGATGAATTTGTATTACTTTGATTATTATTACTGAAAAAAACATTACATATGTTAGCCTTTCCTTCAATGTCCTCTCTCAGCCCACAATACAAACTAACAAGAAGTCCTCTAGAGTTAACCCTGGCTTGAGGGGCGATAATGTCACTGTGGGATTACAAGTTCTGAATGTTTCGTCTTCAATTTTCAATTTTCTGTGAATAAAAATATATTATAAAGAAAATAGTAAGTGGGATCATTTGGAATGAAAATTCCATAGTTCCCGTTCTGGGTGAGAATAGCACGTGACCTATCTCAAGTAAGGAAATGTATACCCTTTGAGACCAGGTGAAAGGTGCCATGTAAATACAATTCATTACCATTCAATGAATCATTCAAGGGCACACTACTCACTCAAGACAGTAACCACAAAGTGACAAAAATTGCAAGAGTTCCAACCATCCTCCACATCTTACCTTTTCTGAAGACTTCCCTGTGCATTGAACCAAAGGGCATGCACCGCAAATTCCTCAAAGTTGACAAGGAAAAGAGACTGGGAATAATAGTGAGATTTGGGTCCGGGGACAGACGCACATGTGCGCACAGACAAACATGTACGTGCGAGCGCACACACACACAAACACACATATATACATGCTCACCCTTGCAGGTAAAGCACTTGATGTGGAAGTGCTTGGACTGGACCCGCAGCACCTCTCCCTTGCATGGCTCCCCACATTTGTAGCACTGGATGCACAGCTTTTCTGCAGGGTCCTGAACATGGGCCACTGGAGGAGAGAACAGACAGGCATGAGCATGGCCACCTAAAATGTATTTAAATCACTGTGTTCAAAACGGGGTGCGTGTACACACAGCAAACATGCGGGTGTTAAAAGTGTTGTGAGTGTTATATCCGATTATTGATTCTAGTGGGGTTAACACCAGTGCGATTGAAATTGACACCAACTGCAGTGAATAAATGAAGTTTTATTTCAATCACAGTGGAATCAACACTGCGGGGTGTTGTTACTTGACTGTGTTGAGTTCATTTCCGTTAAATATGTGTACGAAATATATTTTTTAAATATCTCCTAGATTTATGACAACCATGTTTCTTATTTACTTTTGGTCTGTCCTTTTTGCCATTTATGATGTTTCTATAGGCTTTAGTAGTAAAGGCCAAAATCAACATTTTATCAAATACATTTTTTTATACCAAACGAGGTCCTAAAAATTCAAAATCAAACAGTTAGATGATCCATAGTTTGACCATCTTAAAACAATTCCATACCCCAAGTCCCCTAACATCTTTGACTCTCGTCACCTGCAACAATAAAGACTGCTTCCGGGTAAAAGGATTTTTGCTGGCTAATAATCTTGTACAGTTCACTGAGTGTCGTCTTGGTGTTTGCTGTGATAATAACACGTGAGTTTCCTCAGCGTATAGTGGGGTTGGTGTTTTAACATCAGAAACTCCAGGTTGGGTGAACAGGAGCTTGCGATGTTTTCAACTTCCGTACATCAGGAATTGTTTGAGGAAACATACCCCCATAGACTCTTATTAGACATCGCCATCTGATCCATTCGAAATATGGAGAAGCCGTCTGGTTGAATAGTAGAGTGTAGTGTATTATCCGTAAACCACAACTCAGCAAAAACAAAGACACTGCATTCCCTGATGTCCCTCTGCAATTGTTCACAAAGTTTATTTTCCAGCGATTGGATATTAGCCATCAGGATACTAGGATGAGGAGGCGGTGTAGCCTATATTTTCAGCCTAGCTCGGATTCCCTACTTTCCTTCCTCTTCTTCATCGCCAGATTAATAGCGACTCTTGGCGGAATGCATTGCTTGCCTGCTGTGGGAGTGATAAGCATTAATTTAATTTAAATGTAACCTTTATTTAACTAGGCAAGTCAGTTAAGAACAAATTCTTATTTACAATGATGGCCTACACCGGCCAAACCCGGACGACACTGGGCCAATTGTGCGCCGTCCTTTCGGACTCCCAATCATGGCCGGTTGTGATACAGCCTGGGTTCTCAGTAACTTAAGGATTGGACACTTTAAAAAAAGAAATCAGCTAAAATGACGTACCCAAATCTAACTGCCTGTAGCTCAGGACCTGAAGCAAGGATATGCATATTCATGATACCATTTTAAAGGAAACACATTGACGTTTCTGGAAATGTGAGATTAATCTAGGAGAATAGAATACATTAGATCTGGTAAATGCAATAGAAAAGCCATTATATGACTTAGGAGTCTAGACACCATTTAGATTTTGGTCACTAGATGGCAGCAGTGTATGTGCACAGTTTTAGACTGATCCAATGAACCATTGTATTACTGTATCAAGTCCGCCCAAATGTGCCTTGGTTTGGTTTATTGATACATTTAAGTACATAACTGTGCACTCTCCTCAAACAACAGCATGGTATTATTTCACTGTAAAAGTGAATGTAATACTGAAAGTACAGTTAGATTAACAAGAATTTAAGCTTTCTGCCCATATAAGATATGTCTATGTCCTGGGAAATGTTCTTCTTACTTACAACGTCATGCTAATCACTTTAGCACACGTCAGCTCAACCGTCACGCGGGGGAGACACCAATTCGGTAAAGGATATCATGCAGACATGAATAATGAACTCTCTGGGAAGTAGAAAGACAGGGGTGTATGTTTTATGATTAACCACTCATGGTGTGATTGTTATAACATACAGAGACTCGAGTCCTTTTGTCCACCCGACCTAGAATACCTCACAATCAAATGCAGACCATATTACCTCCCAAGAGAATTCTCTTCGGTTATAGTCACAGCCGTGTATATTCCCCCTCAAGCTGACACCACGTCAGTCCTCAAAAGGACTTCAAGGGACTTTATGCAAACTGGAAACCACATATTATTGTAGCTGGGGATTTTAACAAAGCAAACTTGAGGAAAACGCTACCGAAGTTCTGCAAACACATTGACTGCAGCACTCGCTCTGAGAAAACATTAGACCACTGCTACTCAGCTGCTACTCAGAAACGCTTACAATGCCCTCCCCCGCCTTCCCTTCAACAAATCTGACCACGACTCCATTTTGCTCCTCCCTTCATATAGGCTGAATCTAAAACAGGAAATACCCATTCTGAGGACTATTCAACGCTGGTCTGACCAATCAGAATCGGTGCTTCAAGATTGTTTTGATCGTGTAGACTGGGATACATCTTCTGCACATCTATCACTCCAATGTTTAATTGCTGTATTGTTATTATTTCACCACTATGGGCCTATTTATTGCCTTACCTCCCTTATCCTATCTTCTTTGCACACACTGTATACTTTTTCTATTGTATTATTGACCATATGTTTGTTTATTCCATGTGTAACTCTGTGTTGTTATTTGTGTCGCACTGCTTTGCTTTATCTTGGCCAGGTCGCAGGTGTAAATGAGAACTTGTTCTCAACTAGCCTACCTGGTTAAATAAAGGTGGGAAAAAAAGTACAATTATATATTCCGGGTAGACTCACAGAAAAACATTGACGAATACGGTGACTAAGTTTATCAGGAAGTGTATAGGAGATGTTGTACCCACTGTGACCATTAAAACCTACCCTAACCAGAAACCGTGGAAAGATGGCAGCGTTCACGCAAAACTGAAACCACCGCATTTAACCATGTCATGGTGACTGGGAATATGGCCGAATACAAACAGTGTAGTTATACCCTCTGTAACGAAATTAAACAGGCAAAATGTTAATATTGAGACAAAGTGGAGTCACAATTCAAGGCCTAAGACACAAAACTTATGCGGCAGGGTCTATAGAAAGTCACACCGACATCTTGCTTCCGGACAAGCTAAACACCTTCACCTGCTTTGAGGATAACACAATGCTACCGGAGTGGCCCACTACCAAGAACTGTGGGCTCTCCTCCGTGGCCGACGTGAGTAAAACATTTAAACGTGTTAACCCTCGCAAGGCTGCCGAACCAGATGACATCCCTAGCCGCGTCCCCAGAACATGTGCAGACCAGCTGGCTGGAGTGTTAATGGACATATTCAATCTCTTCCTATCCCAGTCTGCTGTCCCCACTTGTTGCCCCAAGATGTCCACCATTGTTTCTGTACCCAAGAAAGCAAAGGTAACTGAACTAAATTACTATTACCCCTTAGCACTTCTGTCATCATAAATTGCTTTGAGTGGCTAGTGTTGTGGAAATTCAGTACTGAGAGAGATTTGGCCATTTCTTCAAACAATCATCTTTATTTAATATTGATTAATTATTGCAATAATGAGGCTGGTCGACCCGCCCACCCTTGAGTGTTGTACCGAGTAACCTAACCTTTACACAAATGCAGAGTACTATATATAGCTGACACCAACAAGTCATGGTTGGTTAAACAGCCCCCTCATGCAGACCAAAGAGCATCAGAGGCCACTGTGGCTTCGTCCTGTCGTTATCTGCACGTGGGTTGTTGTCTTAACACTACCCTGACTTAGTTTCCCAGATGCGAGGATGATTTTGAGACAATGAGGGATTGTTCTACTCCTAAACTATCTCTAGTAAAACACATTATTTTCTATGTAATGCTGTCTTTAACCCATTTGTCAGCTCAAGCCATCTCCAGTGAAGCCCATGTAAACACAGACACTAGCAGGACAGAAATGTCTTAATATTAGTTAAATATTAATTGTTAACCATTAAAACCTCTCTTGGGTAGGGGGCAGTATTTTGAAGTGTGGATGACAAACATGCCCAAAGTAAACTCCCTGTTACTCAGGCCCAGCAGCTAGGATAAGCATATGCATGGTACTATTGGATAGAATACACTCTGGTTCTAAAACTGTTAAAATAATGTCTGGGAGTATAACAGAACTGAGGCAAAAACCCGAGGAAAATCCATCCAGGAAGTGGGACTTTTTTGAAGTGAATTGTTTTCCATTGAATGCCTATTGACTCTGTTATAGGTTAGGGCCCAGATTGCAGTTCTTATGGCTTCAACAGTCTTTAGACATGCTTTCAGGCTTGTATTTTGAAAAACGATGAGTAAAAATACCTTTTGGTCAGAGGACAAGGGAAGAATGCAGAGCTGCTTTGCGCGCGTGACCGATAACGCGCCGTTCGTTGTTTTTCCTTTCTATTGAAAACGCTATTGTCCAGTTGAAATATTATTGATTATTTAAACAATAGACAACCTGAGGATTAATTATAAACATCTTTTGACATGTTTCGACGAACTTTACCGGTTAGGATTTATTCGTCTTCATTTTTGACCTCCCTGGAGACAGTGGATTACTGACCAAAACGCCCCAACAAAACAGAGTTTTTGGGACATAAAGAGGGATTTTATCGAACAAGACAAACATTTATTGTGTAACAGGGAGTCTTGTTATATGAAGATCATAAAAGGTGAGTGATAAATGTATCGCTATTTCTGACTTGTGACTCCTCTACTCGGCTGGAAAATGTTTGTATGCTTTTGTAAGCTGGGGGCTGTCCTCAGATGATCGCACGGTATGCTTTCGCCATAAAGCCTTTTTGAAATCTGACACAGCGGCTGGAAAACAAGAAGTTAATCTTTAAACCGATGTGTAACACTTGTATATTTTATGAATGTTTATCATGAGTATTTCTGTATTTTGAATTTGGAGCTCTGCAATTTCACTGGATGTTGGCCAGGTGGGACGCTACCGTCCCACCTGCCCATAAAAGGTTTTAATATCAAATACACAAGGTAAATATGTAATTTTTCTATCACACTAGAAGTTAAGGATCATATCACCTCTACCTTACACCATAGACCCACTTAAATTTGCATGTCTTTTTATTCTCAATGCTGCCTGCAGCATGATATATATTGCCTGTGCGCATAAATGACAGACAGTTTTTGGTCGGTGCAAGTATCTGGAGTCAACAGAGGAGCGTATAATAATCCTACAGTAGAATTCATTTCAGGCAGCAGATCAAATGAATGTCTACAATGAACGAGTCACTCAGAAAAACAAATCATGACCTTTGTCAGTAAAAAAGATTTGTTAAAATGAAAGAATTGTTCACGAATTGCACATCACGACAAGCCAACATATTGTGATTTGATTTGGCCAAAGAATCAGGATCATCAGACCAAAATGTTGGGGGGAAACTATACCATAACGGAGGGCCTTACGACATGTATAATCTATAGTCATGAATCGTTTGCGTTTAATTCAAAAACATGGATTACACTTTCATTTTGTGAAGGTTTCAGAAACAGAGAAGTATCACTGCAAAAACCATGTCTCTGTCATGAACAAAAACAATCAAGGGTGGGTATCTCTTATTTTCACTTGAAAGGAATGCTGGGAAATGTGCAAATAAGGCTCTACCTACAATGTTAAAATAACACTCCCAAAAAAGACCACTAAGTGTTAATTTAAGTTGCTATTTGCAACACCCAAGACGTTAGTTTGTCAACACTTTGAAAAGTGTTACTTTAAAACATATACAATATACACTACTGATAAAAAGTTTGGGGTCACTTATAAATGTCCTTGTTTTTGAAAGAATAGCACATTTTTTGTCCATTAAAATAACATAAAATTGATCAGAAATACAGTGTAGACATTGTCAATGTTGTAAATGACTATTGTAGCTAGAAACGGCACATTTTTTATGGAATATCTGCATAGGTGTAGAGGCCCATTATCAGCAACCATCACTACTGTGTTCCAATGGCACGTTGTGTTAGCTAATCCAAGTTTATAATTTTAAAAGGCTAATTGATCATTAGAAAAACATTTTGCAATTATGTTAGCACAGCTGAAAACTGGCCTTCTTTAGACTAGTTGAGTATCTGGAGCATCAGCATTGTGGGTTCGATTAAAGGCTCAAAATGGCCAGAAACAAAGAACTTTCTGCTGAAACTTGTCAGTCTATTCTTGTTCTGAGAAATGAAGAATATTCCATGCGAGAAATTGCCAAGAAATTGAAGATCTCGTACAACGCTGTGTACTACTCCCTTCACAGAACAGCACAAACTGGCACTAACCAGAATAGAAAGAAGAGTGAGAGGCCCCGGTGCACAACTGAGCAAGAGGACAAGTACATTAGAGTGTCTCGTTTGAGAAAGTAAGATTAAACTGGATTTAATTGTCTTTTCTACACAAATGACTCTATAATGTCAAAGTGGAAGAAAAAGTCTAAGGCTTTCCGCTAGATGTTAGAACATTGCTGTGGGGACTTGCTTCCATTCAGCCACAAGAGAGCATTAGTGAGGTTGGGCACTGATGTTGGTGCGATTAGGCCTGGCTCACAGTCGACTTTCCAATTCATACCCAAGGTGTTCGATGGGGTTAAGTTCAGGGCTCTATGCAGGCCCGTCAAGTTCTTCCACACTGATCTCAACAAACCATTTCTGTATGGACCTTGCTTGTCATGCTGAAACAGGAAAGGGCCTCCCACAAACTGTTGCCACAAAGTTGGAAACACAGAATCATATAGAATGTCATTGTATGCTGTAGCGTTAATATTTCCCTTTATTGGAACTAAGGGGCCTAGGCCGAACCTTGAAAACAGCCCCAGACCATTGTTCCTCTTCCACCAAACTTTACAGTTCGCACTATGCATTCGGGCAGGTAGTGTCCTCCTGGCATCCGCCAAACCCTTTTTTGCTGCTGCTCGGCCATGGAAACCCATTTCATGAAGCTCCCAACGAACAGTTATAGTGCTGATGTTGCTTCCAGAGGCCATTTGGAACTCGGTTGTGATTGTTGCAATCGAGGACAGATGATTTTTATGCGCTACGCACTTCAGCACTCAGTGGTCCCGTTCTGTGAGCTTATGTGGCCTACCACACTTGTGTGGCCTACCATAAGCAGCTGAGCTATTGTTGCTCCTAGACATTTCCTCTTCACAATGTCAGCACATACAGTTGACCGGGGCAGCTCTAGCAGGGCAGAAATTTGACAAACTGATTTGTTGGAAAGGTGACATCCTATGACGGTGCCATATTGAAAGTCACTGAGCCATTTTACTGCCAATATTTGTCTATGGAGGTTGCATGGCTGTGTGCGTGATTGTATTCACCTGTCAGCAACATGTGTAGCCGAATCCACTAATTTGAAGGAGTGTCCACATACTTTTGTATATACAGTGTAAGTATTCAACCCCAACAACATGTTAGAATCACCTTTGGCAGAGATTACAGATGTGAATCTTTCTGGGTAACTCTCTAAGAGCTTTCCACACCTGGATTGTGCAACATTTGCCCATTATTATTTTCAAAATTCTCCAAGCTCTGTCAAATTGGTTGTTGATCATTGCTAGACAACCATTTTCAGGTCTTGCCATAGATTTTTAAGCAGATTTAAGTCAAAAACCTGCCAATCTGTCATCTTGGTAAGCAACTCCAATGTAGATTTTTCTGTCCTGCTGAAAGGTGAATTCATCTTCCAATGTCTAGTGGAAAGCAGAATGAACCACATTTGTCTCTAGGATTTTGTCTGTGCTTAGCTCCATCCCGTAAATGTTTTATTCTGAAAAACTTCCCAGTCCTTAGCGATTACAAGCATACTCATAACATGATGCAGCCACCACAATGCTTGAAAATATGGAGAGTGGTACTGAGTAATGTGTTGTATTGGGTTTACCCTAAACATAACACTTTGTGTTCAGGACAAATAGTGAAAAGATGTTGATCCATCCTCAGTTTTCTCCTATCACAGTCATTTAACTCTGTAACTGATTTAAAATCACCATTAGCCTCATGGTGAAATACCGGTGGTTTCCTTCCTATCCGGCAACTGAGTTAAGAAGGACACACATCTTTGTAGTGACTGGGTGTATTGATACACCATCCAACGTGTAATTAATAACTTCACCATGATCAAATGGATATTCCATGTCTGTTTTATTTTAGTTTTTACCCATCTACCAATAGGTGCCCTTCTTTGTGAGGCATTGGAAAAACTCCCTGGTCTTTATGGTTGAATCTGTTTATTAAATTCACTGTTCGACTGAGGGACCTTACAGATAATTGTATGTGTGGGGTAAAGAGATGAGGTAGGCATTCAAAAATCATGCTAAACACAATGTTTTTTTCTAACACTAGATTAGCGATTAGATCAGGGGTTCCAAAATGTTTGACTCAGGTCCCCCTTCTGACATTGGGGAACATCCCACACCCCCCTTTGCGTGCACGTCACGTCTATTTCTATGGGCACAAGCACTGATCATGCCACAAACCTTTCACACCCTCTTGTTGCCAGAGAGAAACATTTCCAGGCATACAGCTTATTTCCTGCATTTATACACTTTTTGTCATGGGATGCCGAAAACATTGAGCTGTTTCAAAGCTAATTCTCTTGCATTTCTATACATTTCGCCATGTCTAATGTGTATTCATGTGATATTTGAGTGACAAACATTACTCAAAACAAAATCTATGGGCTAAAAAAACCTAGCTAAAAAACGCTGATATCGTCTAGTTCAGTGGTTCCCAAACTAGGAGTCGCCACCTGTCACGTTAGTCATAATGAGGCGCAGCGTGCGTAGAATTCCACATGTTTAATAATTAATAAACCCTATAAATTAATAAACCCTATAAACCCACCCTAGTCACACCCGGACCTAACCAACATAGAGAATGAAAAGCTTTCTATGGTCAGGGTGTGACAGTATCCCCCACAAATGTGTGGACTCCGACCGCAAAACCTGACTCAATAGAGGAAGGTCCTGGTGAGGGGCAGTAAGGGGAGCAGTACCTACTCCGCTTGTGGATACGGCATCATCTTCAATGGCGGCTCTGGTGCTGGGATCGTCGCCGGATGCTCCGGTCCTTGGATCGTCGCCGGGGACACCGGACCGTGGGTCATAGCCAACTGGGTTGTGAAGGTGCACTGGAGACCTGGTGTGTATAGCCGGCATCAATTGTTCCGGAACTTTATCACACTTCTCAGGACGAGTACGGGGAGCTGACTCAAGTGGCACCAAACTGACAACACATTCCTTCATTTCAAATCCGTGCATCCTCCACCAACTCAACAACTCTCCCATTTCTATCTCCTCCAAATTCTCCTTCTTCTCCCAGACTGGCTCTGGTTCACTCTTCTGCACCGCCGACTGCTCCATGTGCACCCCCATTGATTTTATTGGGGTTTCTGTGGCCTACCTCCCCGACTTCGTCGCTTTCGCTGCTTCCGCCTGCCTCCATGGCAGGCTCTTCTCTACTGCTATTATGTCGTCCCAAGTCCAGGATGTTCTCTCCATAATCTCCTCCACAGACCAGGATGCCATTATCTCCCGAGCACGCTGCTTGGTCCGTTGTTGGTGGGATCTTCTGTCTACAGATAGTTGCCTGTGTGCACACCAGTAGTTTCACGTTTCGTTTGTGCTTGTTTGTTTTGTCTGGTGAGTCTCTATTAATTAAAATATGTGGAACTCTACGCACGCTGCGCCTTGGTCCAATCATTATGACGAATGTGACACCACCCCAAAATGGGGTCGCAGAAGAATTTCTAAAATCCCACCAAACCCTCCCCAAAAATGATATATAATATACTCAAAACTGTTGTTGGCTTAGCTACATTTACAAGCTATTCCTCTCAACTATACAATCATACTTTATATCTATCTAGCAAGCTAGTCATCCAGCAAAGCATTTTTATATTTTGCTGACTTTTTTTGTCACTTTTGGAGCACATGCTTTTGTCACTATGGTAGTTCCCTACAATGGCAAAGTGTACCTTTTCTTAGTACATGGTTTTGTATCTGTGGACTACATGTAAGTAAGGTAATATCTGAGATATAAACTGGGGTACAATAATGTACCTACAACTAAAAGTTCAAAGGATGACCTTTACAGGGTATCACCCCAAGCCAAGTGGTTGTACCCCATTAAGAACACATCTAAATCTTTATTGTGTAGGTACAACACACTCAATGAGCTAATCGTCTTTAAGTAAACATGTACTTCAAGTTGTCATATGGGACACATGGATACATACACACGTGTACACAGTACACTCACACACAAACACATGCAAGCAAGCAGACACACACACAGGTTTCTTAAAAAAATATAAAAATGTAAAGACATTGTACATTTTTCCCAGGAAGGATTGTTGTTTGGTACTCGAAAAGTAGCAATTTCTGCAGAATGGCTGCAACTTTATACCAAATGCTTCAGAAAGGGTTTTAAATCTAGTGGACCAATAATCTGCCAGATAAGGACAGGACCAGAATATGTGGGTCAAGTCCGCCAAGGAGCTTTTACACCTGTCACATGTTCCATCAAAATTTGGGTAGAACTTGGACAATCTGGCCTTGCTGAAATGGATATGGTGAAGTACCTTATACTGTATAATGCTTAGCTGGGCACAAGACGAGCTAACATTTACAGTAAGTAAGGCAGTATTCCAGACTCTCCTCTCAGATTGGATTTTATTGAGTGATGGGATATTTTTTATTTTATTTCACCTTTATTTTAACCAGGTAGTATAGTTGAGAACAAGTTCTCATTTACAACTGCGACCTGGCCAAGATAAAGAAAATCAGTTCGACAAATACAACAGCACAGAGTTACGCATGGAATTAACAAAACATACAGTCAATAATACAGTAGAAAAAGTATATATACAGTGTGTGCAAATAAGGTAGGATAAGGGAGGTAAGGCAATAAATAGGCCATGGTGGCGAAATAATTACAATATAGCAATTAAACACTGGAATGGTAGAAAGTGCAGAAGATGAATGTGCAAGTAGAGATACTGGGGTGCAAATGTGCAAGATAAATAAATAAATACAGTATGGGGATGAGGTAGTTGGATGGGCTATTTACAGATGGGCTATGTACAGGTGCAGTGATCTGTGAACTGCTCTGACAGCTGGTGCTTAAAGCTAGTGAGGGAGATATGAGTTTCCAGCTTCAGAGATTTTTGCAGTTCGTTTCAGTCATTGGCAGCAGAGAACTGGAAGTAACCAGTGAGATATACCTGCTGGAGAGCATGCTATGGGTGGGTGCTGCTATGGTGACTAGTGAGCTGAATTAAGGCAGGGCTTTACCTAGCAGAGACTACTAGATGACCTGGAGCCAGTGGGTTTGGCGACGAATATGAAGCAAGGGCCAGCCAACGAGAGCGTACAGGTCGCAGTGGTGGGTAGTATATGGGGCTTTGGTGACAAAACGGATGGCACTGTGATATACTATATCCAATTTGTTGAGTAGAGTGTTGGAGGCTGTTTTGTAAATGACATCGCTGAAATCAAGGATCGGTAGGATGTTTGGCAGCATGAGTGAAGGATGCTTTGTTGCATAATAGGAAACCGATTCTAGATTTCATTTTGGATTGGAGATGCTTAATGTGAGTCTGGAAGGAGAGTTTACAGTCTAACCAGACACCCAGGTATTTGTAGTTGTCAGAACTGTCCAGAGTAGTGATGCTGGAAGGGCGGGCAGCGATCGGTTGAATAGCATGCATTTAGTTTTACTTGCTTTTAAGAGCAGTTGGAGGCCATGGAAGGAGAGTTGTATGGCATTTAAGCTCGTCTGGAGGTTAGTTAACACAGTGTCCAAAGAAGGGCCAGAGGTATACAGAATGGTGTCGTCTGCGTAGAGGTGGATCATAGAATCATCAGCAGCAAGAGCATCATCATTGATGTATATAGAGAAGAGAGTTGGCCCGAGAATTGAACCCTGTGGCACCCCCATAGACTGCCAGAGATCCGGGCAACAGGCCCTCCGATCATTAAACTTAGTAAGGCTGAAAGCTGAATTCAGTTTGCCTGGAAGGAATAGGTGATTATTAAATAAAGGACCTTCAATAGAGAAATCACAGAATTTAAAATGTTGATGGAATTGAGTCCAAATTTCAAGAGTTTTGACAACAATTGGATTGCATGTGTAGCGTAAACAGAAAGAGGGAGATGGTGGAGGTGACTAAAGCTGACAAAGATTAAGAGAAACATGAGTTGGCTTCTGTTTGATACCACCACCCCATAAAAAAGACATAAGCTTATCCAATAAAGTGAAGAAAAAAAAGAGGGAGACACTGGAACAAATACAGAAATCTGGGCAATACGCTCATCTTGATACAATTCGCATTACCAGCTAAAGTAAAAATGGAGAATACTCCATCTCTGAAAGTCCAGTTTAAGTTTGCTGAACAGAGAAATAAAGTTATCATCATGGAGGGAAGACGAGGTACATGTGATATTGTTCCCTAAATATTTAAAGCCAGCCTCGGACATACGAAATGGAATAGTATCCCACGGAATTTGTAATGCTAATGAATTAATAGGAAAATGTATTTATAACCCGAAAACACACCAAACCTATGCAATAGGTCCACTACCTCAGGGACCCACATTTCAGGGTCTGAGATAAAAGCAAGTCATCTGCATACAAGGAAACTTTGTGTTCCAGTCCCCATCTGTAGATAACATGTGTTGTCTTTAGCATAATAGAGAGGGGTTCTAGCGCCAGGGCAAATAACAGAGTGGACATTGGACATCCCTGTGTAATAGCATAACTTTAGTCCGTCCCCTCGCCCCTACCCAGGCTTGAACCAGGGACCCTCTGCACACATAGACAACTGACACCCACGAAGCAGCGTTACACATCGCTCCACAAAAGCAGCGGCACTTGCAAGGGGAACAACTATTTCAGGTCTCAGAGCGAGTGACGTCACCGATTGAAACGCTATTAGCGCGCACCACCACTAACTAGCTAGCCATTTCACATCGGTTACACCTGGCGTGTGGCCCTTGATAATGGGAAATACTGTGAACAAAGTTTGAAGCCTTGGGTGATGAATACAGTTGTACCCAGAAATTAAAATTTGCACCAAAGCCACATTTTCCCAGTACAGAGAATAAATATTCCCATTCTCCCCTGACATTAAGCAGACGGCAAATGTTAGAAAAGGAGTGGCGACCCTTAATAAATCCTGTCTGCTCCGTTGATTCTATTCGAGAGGCATGCAAATTCGCTAATATTTTTACACCTGCATTTAAAAGAGAGATTGGTCTGTATGAGCCACACTCAGATGCATCTTTGCCGGGTTTTAACAAAAATGTAATCGACGCCTCTGTCAGGGTTTGGGGTAAAACACCCAGGTCCAGGGAATTTTCAAACATTTCAATCAGGAGAGGGGATAGTTTGGCAGAAAACGTATTGTATAAATTTGATTGTGCTAGGAGATTTCACACTTTGCATTGCTGTAATTTAATTAATAATATCCTCTAGCTTCAAAGGTCTCCTCTCTATATTACTGGTAGGAGTTTCCAAATTGTCAAGGAAGTCATTCATAATTGAATTGTCTTCAGGTGATTCAGATGTGTTAAGATCAAAAAACATTTTTTTTTGGGGGGGGGGGGGGGTGACAGTATTATTGATTTCAGTGGGACTATCTTAAGACACCCGAGGTGTTGTGAATTTGAGGGATCAGCTGTGCGGCAGATTTTCACTTGAGTTGATGAGCTAGAAGTCGACCAGCCTTTTCTCCATGTTTGTAAACAAAACCGCGTGCACGGAGTAGCTGCTGCTCAGCCTTATTGGTGGATATTAAATTGTACTAAGTTTGAAGACTCAGCCTTTCTTTGTAAAGTTCTGGTGATGGAGAGGTGGAGCACTGTTGGTCTAATTCCAGAATTGAGTTGATCAGCTGTTGTTGTTATATTTGGTTGTTTATTGAGGAGAGGAAGAGAAAAAAAAAATGTTTCCTCTAAAAACAACTTTAAGTGTTTCTCAAAGTGTAGATGCAGAGATCAAATCAGTTTTAATTGTCTCAACAAAGACAAATCTGTTCAATGAGAATGAGAAGTCGTGTGACAGAGGAGCATGATCACTAATAACAATGGCAGAGTATTCTACTTTCTTAACAGAGGGGAGAAGGGCTTTATCTACAAAAAAGTAGTCTATTGTAGAATAGGAGTTGTGCACATGAAAATAAATATAATTATTTGTTACGGGGAAAAAGGAATCTCCATGGATCTACACATCCTGGGTGGATCACACAATTCAAGTCACCTCCAAAAATGTAATGGTGTGAGTTGACATTGGGCAGCAAAGAAATAAGTTTGTTAATGAAATTGGGAGGATAAACATTTACAAGCAAAACAGAGGTGTGAAAGAGAGAACCAGACACCATAACAAAATGCCCCTGTGGATCCAAGATTATGTCAGCAGCGGTAAATTGTACTTTCTTATGAATAAGTACTGCTGTTGCCCTTAGCATTGTATTTTGAGTGGAATATTTGTCCCACCCAAGATTTACGGCGTCTACCATGATCTGCTGCACACAGATGTGTTTCTTGTAAGAATGCTATATCGGTTATTAAATTCTTAAGATAACTAAATACTCTAGTACGTTTAACCAGGCCGTTCATTGCCTTGATGTTCCAGCTTGTAAACCTAATAGCTGATTACCCAAGTCCCACCCCAAAATCTGAATGGTCAGTCATTAAAAGTTGAGATTTCTAAATGAAGACTGAAATAGAGATGAAAACCCTGTATAAGATCACCGATCATATCTTGTGACAAAAGAAAAAGCACGTACCAAAAAGTTAGTCAAAATACTGTTGAAGTAGAATGTGTAAGAATCAAATGGTTAATGAAGGCAAACAACATCCCCCCCACCCCCTGACATAAAACCCTCCAAAATAACACAGCAAACAACATCCCCCCACCCCCTGACATAAAACCCTCAAAATAACACAACAAACAACATCCCCCCCACCCCCTGACATAAAACCCTCAAAATAACACAACAAACAACATCCCCCACCCCCTGACATAAAACCCTCAAAATAACACAACAAACAACATCCCCCCCACGCCTTGACATAAAACCCTCAAAATAACACAACAAACACCCCCCCCCCCACCCCCTGACATAAAACCCTCAAAATAACACAACAAACAACATCCCCCACCCCCTGACATAAAACCCTCAAAATAACACAACAAACAACATCCCCCCCAGGCCTTGACATAAAACCCTCAAAATAACACAACAAACACCCCCCCCCCACCCCCTGACATAAAACCCTCAAAATAACACAACAAACAACATCCCCCAACCCCCTGACATAAAACCCTCAAAATAACACAACAAACAACATCCCCCCACCCCCTGACATAAAACCCTTAAAATAACACAACAAACAACATCCCCCCACCCCCTGACATAAAACCCTCAAAATAACACAACAAACAACATCCCCCCACCCCCTGACATAAAACCCTCAAAATAACACAACAAACAACATCCCTCCCAGGCCCTGACATAAAACCCTCAAAATAACACAACAAACAACATCCCCCCCACGCCTTGACATAAAACCCTCAAAATAACACAACAAACACCCCCCCACCCCCTGACATAAAACCCTCAAAATAACACAACAAACAACATCCCCCAACCCCCTGACATAAAACCCTCAAAATAACAGAACAAACAACATCCCCCCACCCCCTGACATAAAACCCTCAAAATAACACAACAAACAACATCCCCCACCCCCTGACATAAAACCCTCAAAATAACACAACAAACATCCCCCCACCCCTGACATAAAACCCTCAAAATAACACAACAAACAACATCCCTCCCACGGCCTGACATAAAACCCTCAAAATAACACAACAAACAACATCCCCCCACCCCCTGACATAAAACCCTCAAAATAACACAACAAACAACATCATCCCACACCCTGACATAAAACCCTCAAAATAACACAACAAACAACATCCCCCCACCCCCTGACATAAAACCCTCAAAATAACGCAACAAACAACATCCCCCCACCCCCTGACATAAACCCCTCAAAATAACGCAACAGACAACATCCCCCCACCCCCCGACATAAAACCCTCAAAATAACACAACAAACAACATCCCCCCACCTCCTGACATAAAACCCTCAAAATAACACAACAAACAACATCCCCCCCACCCCCTGACATAAAACCCTCAAAATAACACAACAAACAACATCCCCCCATGCCCTGACATAAAACCCTCAAAATAACACAACAAACAACATCCCCCCACCCCCTGACATAAAACCCTCAAAATAACACAACAAACAACATCCCCCCCACCCCCTGACATAAAACCCTAAAAATAACGCAACAGACAACATCCCCCCACCCCCCTGACATAAAACCCTCCAAAATAACACAACAGACAACATCCCCCGACCCCCTGACATAAAACCCTCAAAATAACACAACAAACAACATCCCCACTGACATAAAACCCTCAAAATAACACAACAAACAATGTCCCCCCACCTCCTGACATAAAACCCTCAAAATAACACAACAAACAACATCCCCCCACCTCCTGACATAAAACCCTCAAAATAACACAACAAACATCCCCCCCACCCCCTGACATAAAACCCTCAAAATAACGCAACAGACAACATCCCCCCACCCCCTGACATAAAACCCTCAAAATAACGCAACAGACAACATCCCCCCACCCCCCGACATAAAACCCTCAAAATAACACAACAAACAACATCCCCCCACCTCCTGACATAAAACCCTCAAAATAACACAACAAACAACATCCCCCCCACCCCCTGACATAAAACCCTCAAAATAACACAACAAACAACATCCCCCCATGCCCTGACATAAAACCCTCAAAATAACACAACAAACAACATCCCCCCACCCCCTGACATAAAACCCTCAAAATAACACAACAAACAACATCCCCCCACCTCCTGACATAAAACCCTCAAAATAACACAACAAACATCCCCCCCACCCCCTGACATAAAACCCTCAAAATAACGCAACAGACAACATCCCCCCACCCCCCGACATAAAACCCTCAAAATAACACAACAAACAACATCCCCCCACCCCCTGACATAAAACCCTCAAAATAACACAACAAACAACATCCCCCCCACCCCCTGACATAAAACCCTCAAAATAACACAACAAACAACATCCCCCCCACCCCCTGACATAAAACCCTCAAAATAACACAACAAACAACATCCCCCCATGCCCTGACATAAAACCCTCAAAATAACACAACAAACAACATCCCCCCACCCCCTGACATAAAACCCTCAAAATAACACAACAAACAACATCCCCCCACCCCCTGACATAAAACCCTCAAAATAACGCAACAGACAACATCCCCCCACCCCCCTGACATAAAACCCTCCAAAATAACACAACAGACAACATCCCCCGACCCCCTGACATAAAACCCTCAAAATAACACAACAAACAACATCCCCACTGACATAAAACCCTCAAAATAACACAACAAACAATGTCCCCCCACCCCCCTGACATAAAATCCTCAAAATAACGCAACAGACAACATCCCCCCACCCCCTGACATAAAACCCTCAAAATAACGCAACAGACAACATCCCCCCACCCCCCGACATAAAACCCTCAAAATAACACAACAAACAACATCCCCCCACCTCCTGACATAAAACCCTCAAAATAACACAACAAACAACATCCCCCCCACCCCCTGACATAAAACCCTCAAAATAACACAACAAACAACATCCCCCCATGCCCTGACATAAAACCCTCAAAATAACACAACAAACAACATCCCCCCACCCCCTGACATAAAACCCTCAAAATAACACAACAAACAACATCCCCCCACCTCCTGACATAAAACCCTCAAAATAACACAACAAACATCCCCCCCACCCCCTGACATAAAACCCTCAAAATAACGCAACAGACAACATCCCCCCACCCCCCGACATAAAACCCTCAAAATAACACAACAAACAACATCCCCCCACCCCCTGACATAAAACCCTCAAAATAACACAACAAACAACATCCCCCCCACCCCCTGACATAAAACCCTCAAAATAACACAACAAACAACATCCCCCCCACCCCCTGACATAAAACCCTCAAAATAACACAACAAACAACATCCCCCCATGCCCTGACATAAAACCCTCAAAATAACACAACAAACAACATCCCCCCACCCCCTGACATAAAACCCTCAAAATAACACAACAAACAACATCCCCCCACCCCCTGACATAAAACCCTCAAAATAACGCAACAGACAACATCCCCCCACCCCCCTGACATAAAACCCTCCAAAATAACACAACAGACAACATCCCCCGACCCCCTGACATAAAACCCTCAAAATAACACAACAAACAACATCCCCACTGACATAAAACCCTCAAAATAACACAACAAACAATGTCCCCCCACCCCCCTGACATAAAATCCTCAAAATAACACAACAACCAACATCCCCCCACCCCCTGACATAAAACTCTCAAAATAACACAACAAACAACATCCCCCCACCCCCCTGACATAAAACCCTCAAAATAATAAAATAATAAACAAAATAATGAACACAGTACAAAATGAAACTGTCCTATGCTCGCCTCTAAGGCGGAATGCAAGCTTCCCCAAATAGGGTCAAACTCCCAGTAAACCATCTGTCACTTAACATACCCTACACAAGAGGGCTCTCAATTATTGACATAAATATATACAACGCCAGTTTTAAATTCTTTAAACTCAAATATTAACAGTGTCGCTTAACAGTTGATTAGTTACATCCTCCACTGGCTTTAACAAATGAAAATAGTCAAATAAAATGTTCTGTCTGTCAAGACTTCGGCCCATGTGTTAGGGGGGTGATCTGCGCCACGCCACGTTCCAGTAGCCGCAATGCGCAACGGTGTCCACAACCACAGGGAGTAAAATATGATACTGTAACACCAACCTGTTACAGATAGGCAGCAGTAACACCAATCTCTTTCTCTCTCTCGGAGGACTTGAGCCCTAGGACCATGCCCCAGGACTACCTGACATGATGACTCCTTGCTGTCCCCA
Organism: Oncorhynchus mykiss; assembly: GCF_013265735.2. Lineage (NCBI taxonomy): Eukaryota > Metazoa > Chordata > Actinopteri > Salmoniformes > Salmonidae > Oncorhynchus > Oncorhynchus mykiss. The sequence continues at coordinate 3,700,924 of NC_048584.1, forward strand.
GTCCACCTGGCTGTGCTGCTGCTCCAGTTTCAACTGTTCTGCCTTATTATTATTCGACCATGCTGGTCATTTATGAACATTTGAACATCTTGGCCATGTTCTGTTATAATCTCCACCCGGCACAGCCAGAAGAGGACTGGCCACCCCACATAGCCTGATTCCTCTCTAGGTTTCTTCCTAGGTTTTGGCCTTTCTAGGGAGTTTTTCCTAGCCACCGTGCTTCTACACCTGCATTGCTTGCTGTTTGGGGTTTTAGGCTGGGTTTCTGTACAGCACTTTGAGATATCAGCTGATGTACGAAGGGCTATATAAATACATTTGAATTTGAGTAACGTCACCGGCAGGGCTCTAAAGTGTCACTAATTTGGTTGCATGCAGAATATTTTGTTGTGCTACTATGAAAAAAAATCTCCCAAATAATAATGGCTGTAATGATAAGGCTCCGCTGTACTGTTGTTTCTGAGTGCTCTAGAGAAACAGGCAAGTGCAGATCGTTAGCGCCATGGTTTGCACCCTGACTACACTGAAAATGGCTTGCTTCCAACCAGGTCAAAACATCTGACCCATATTACCGGCACATTTTATCTTTCTGTAGTGGATTACCGGACCGCATTTTACATTCATAAACCATGTAGTGGGCCATTCTAAAACTACTTGCGCGGCAAAGTAGTTCACCATCTGTTTACATTTGTTCAATGATGTTATTTAATTGGCTAGCTAGCTAGCTAACAATCTGGCCATTTTTACCAGTATATTCAAACATGTGGGGGCACAGAAAAAAAGGGATCGCTTCTTCAGGAGATCTACGTATGATCATAGATAGCAATGAGTGAATGACAGATCTCTTGCCCGTCATCATCACAAACATGACATTTTTAAAGAGAGAGTATAATAGGGAAAATAATGCTTTTACACAATGTAGAAACCTAAAATTCCACAAATCACTTAGTAATTTCAATCACAGGTATTCATGTCAAAATGTTTGCTTGTATAATAAAGAAATGTATTTACAGTGTTAGATATTAGTTTCTAACCCACAACATGTGCTTCAAAAGTAGCTAGATTTAATATTGGCCCAATATAGGCTGTTTCTCAATCCATTTTAAAATTCTTATTTTCTGGTGCTCCTAAATTTCATGTGGTGATCCTAACTTTTGTAAATTGGCAACACCATTTTACCAAATATCATTTGTTGTTTTGAGCCCTGGTCACCGGTGACGCAATTCCAATTTCTTAATTGTCCGCTAAAGCTGATTAATAACCTTGATTTACATACTGTTCTTAATTTTATACAAAAAACAGTTGTAGACCTTAAACTGGTACAAAATAGAGAAAAAAGTATACAGTGCCTTGCAAAAGTATTGATCCCCCTGTTTTTCCTGTTTTGTTGCATTACAACCTGTAATTTGAATGGATTTTTATTTGGATTTCATACAATGGACATACACAAAATAGTCCAAATTGGTGAGGTGAAATGAAAAAATATGACTTGTTTCAAAAAATGTTCAACAGATAAATTGGTGCATGCATATGCATTAACACCCTTTGCATTCACACCCTAAATAAGATCTGGTGCAACCAATTACCTTCAGAAGTCACATAAGTACACTGCTCAAAATATAAAGGGAACACTAAAATAACACATCCTAGATCTGAATGAATGAAATATTCCTATTAAATACTTTTTTCTTTACATAGTTGAATGTGCTGACAACAAATTCACACAAAAATGATCAATGGAAATCTAATGTATCAACCCATGGAGGTCTGGATTTGGAGTCACACTCAAAATTAAAGTGGAAAACCACACTACAGGCTGATCCAACTTTTATGTAATGTCCTTAAAACAAGTCAAAATGAGGCTCAGTAGTGTGTGTGGCCTCCAAGTGCCTGTATGACCTCCCTACAATGCCTAGGCATGCTCCTGATGAGGAGGCGGATGGTCTCCTGAGGGATCTCCTCCCAGACCTGGACTAAAGCATCCGCCAACTCCTGGACAGTCTGTGGTGCAACGTGGCGTTAGTGGATGGAGCGAGACATGATGTCCCAGATGTGCTCAATTGGATTCAGGTCTGGGGAACGGGCGGGCCAGTCCATAGCATCAATGCCTTCCTCTTGCAGGAACTGCTGACACACTCCAGCCACATGAGGTCTAGCATTGTCTTGCATTAGGAGGAACCCAGGGCCAACCACACCAGCATATGGTCTCACAAGGGGTCTGAGGATCTCATCTCGGTACCTAATGGCAGTCAGGCTACCTCTGGCGAGCACATGGAGGGCTGTGCGGCCCCCCAAAGAAATGCCACCCCACACCATGACTGACCCACCGCCAAACCGGTCATGCTGGAGGATGTTGCAGGCAGCAGAACATTCTCCACGGCGTCTCCAGACTCTGTCACGTCTGTCACATGTGCTCAGTGTGAACCTGCTTTCATCTGTGAAGAGCACAGGGCGCCAGTGGAGAATTTTCCAATCTTGGTGTTCTCTGGCAAATGCCAAACGTCCTGCACGGTGTTGGGCTGTAAGCACAACCCCCACCTGTGGATGTCGGGCCCTCATACCACCCTCATGGAGTCTGTTTCTGACTGTTTGAGCAGACACATGCACATTTGTGGCCTGCTGGAGGTCATTTTGCAGGGCTCTGGCAGTCCTCCTCCTGCTCCTCCTTGCACAAAGGCGGAGGTAGCGGTCCTGCTGCTAGGTTTTTGCCCTCCTACGGCCTACTCCACGTCTCCTGATGTACTGGCCTGTCTCCTGGTAGCACCTCCATGCTCTGGACACTACGCTGACAGACACAGCAAACCTTCTTGCCACAGCTCGTATTGATGTGCCATCCTGGATGAGCTGCACTACCTGAGCCACTTGTGTGGGTTATAGACTCCGTCTCATGCTACCACTAGAGTGAAAGCACCAACAGCATTCAAAAGTGACCAAAACATCAGCCAGGAAGCATAGGAACTGAGAAGTGGTCTGTGGTCACCACCTGCAGAACCCCTCCTTTATTGGGGGTGTCTTGCTAATTGCCTATAATTTCCACTTGTTGTCTATTCCATTTGCACAACAGCATGTGAAATGTATTGTCAATCAGTGTTGCTTCCTAAGTGGACAGTTTGATTTCACAGAAATGTGATTGACTTGGAGTTACATTGTGTTGTTTAAGTATTCCCTTAATTTTTTTGAGCAGTGTAGTTAGATTGCACACAGGTGGACTCTATTTAAGTGTTACATAATCTGTCACATGATCTCATTATATTATGAAGGAGCTGCAAAGCAGATTGGTGTATCTGTCCATGGGACCACTTTAATCCGTACACTCCACAGAGCTGGGCATTTACGGAAGAGTGGCCAGAAAAAAAGCCATTGCTTAAAGAAAAAAATAAGCAAACACTTTTGGTGTTCGCCAAAGGGCATGTGGGAGACTTCCCAAACATATGGAAGAAGGTGCTCTGGTCAGATAAGACTAAAATTGAGCTTTTTGGCAATCAAGGAAAACGCTATGTCGGGCGCAAACCCAACATCTAATCACCCCAGGAATACCATCCCCACAGTGACGCATGATGGTGGCAGCAGTTATTTCTCAATGTTTTCTCCCCTTCCACTGTCCCGATCTCTTTTCTTCACTAATTTCTCACTCCCTGACCATACTAAAACAAACTCCACCACTCCAGTAGGGCTGCCAACTCAGACCAAACTCAATCTGGGAGATTGAAGGTAATGTTATTATTTGGTGACTCCCTTTACAGATTTGAAAACTGACACTCTATTTATATGCATCTTCTTAGGGTTAGGGTTAGGGTAAGAGTAAGGATTAAGGTTAGGGTTAGTGGATAGTTAATAGAACATTTTGTTAAAAGTTGAACAAGTTCAACTCACCAAATAAAGTGTTACCAAATTGTCCTAAAACTTTTGACATTACAGGAATTAATTTCAAAGACAATCTAACTGAATAGCATTATCGCTCGCCTTCAGAATAACAAGCCTGGTCTCCAGACCAAATCGGAATGGTGGCAACACTAGGCAGATGAGCAATCCCTTACCTGGTCCAATTGATCCCATGTCTGGCGGCATGCCTACCATCCGCTCACACAGGATATAGTCGTTGGGGTTCAGGAAGGGAAGCTGCTCCATCATTGATTGTTTCGGAATCAGGTAGAGAACCTCAGCAATCTGACCATCCTCAATGATCGACATGCGCCTAACCGAATTCTTGCGCTTAGCCCTGTCCATCACCACCATATCCTCGCCCCGGCTGGAGCCACAGATCTTGCCCAGGCTGCTGAGGTTTGGCATGTCGATACTAACAAAGGTCTCGGCCCAGCAACGAGGGTTGCAAACTGACTGAAAATTAGAAACCATGCAGAAGGACTGCAAGAACCAGAGGAACACTAGGACGGCCGTATGGCAAAGCAGAACACAGGAACGGTAGGGCGGCCAAACAGTTAAAGCAGCGAAAACCGCAAACACCCTTTGAACCGTCTCAGGTATTAAGCTGACCTCTAAGACTTTGTAACATTGTATGTGTGTGTGTGTTTGTGTTGTCCGTCAAGCACTGCAAGACTAACTCCTACTCACTCCCTTAAGAAGATTAAGAGGGATGTATTTTTAGTGTTTATCTGCAGGGAAGGTATAGCAGTGGAGCCGTGACGCAGTAAGTCAAGTCAAATGGCTGGTACAGTCATTCTATCATCCTGCATTTCCCCCTCATCCAATTTCATGCCCCTGAGGCATATCAAAACAAGAGCAGCATGCATCTATGGTAATCTCCTGTGATTGGGGGAATCTTTAAGAAGATTATGAACTTCAGTCTTGTTTTTTTACCATCACATGTATTACAGTTAAAATGAATCTCTTTATAGCTAAAGCCACAGTTAAGCTAGATCACAGGTCAATGCATTTTCCTATCCATTCTCTATTCTTGAATTGAATGGGATACAATCTAGGGGCAAGCAGAGAAGTGAATCATTTATCGTTGGAGGGAGAGGGGACTTGGTGGTGTAATTCCATGTTACTACTTAGATTACATTTGATCGGGAGCAGTATCTACAATCAAAACCCTGTTTCAGATGTTGTTGCTGCAGATTTGAGTTCAATTTTTTTTGGATTGGTTAAAGTTGTCACTGGGCAGGTCGTCATTGTAAATAAGAATTTGTTCTTAATTGACTTGCCTGGATAAATAAAGGTTAAATAAAAACATTTTTAAAAAGTTATGAAGCTAGTTCTTTGACAAGGACATTTTGCCCTCTAAGGCTGGGACAGGGAGGTTTCCACATTTACCCTGGCACCCAAGAGGCTGAGATTGGCCTTAAATACATATAAAACTACAAGCGTTGTATTTGGTTGAAAACATTCTGTAAGACCTAAACCTCAACTGGAGTTGTGTATAAAGGGTGTGACCGTTGAGGAAGCTAAACTCCTAGGTATAACATTAGATGGTCAATTCATATCGAAAAAGTTGTTGTGAAGATGGAGAGGGGTATGTCTGCTATAAAAAGATGTTCTGGGTTTTTGAGACAAAAACCAACTGTAATAGTTGTTCCTGCTCCGGTCTTGTCCGATCTTGATTACTGTCTGGTAATATGGTCAAGTAGAGAAAAGAAAGACCTACTGTACAGTAGCAAAGCTGAAGCTGGCTAAAAGCAGAGCAGCATGCCTTGCCCTTACCTGCATAAACAGAATTAACATAACATGCACACCAGTCTTTCCTGGTTGAGGGTTGATTAACTGCTTCTCTTCTAGTTTTTAATGAAAATTATTACTCTAAGGAAAATTCCAGATTGTTTGCATAATCAAATAACATTCAGCTCAGACATCTATACATATGCCACCAGCGGTATCTTCACAGTCCCCAAGTCCAAAACGAATTCACAGCAACACACATCATTATACAGAGCCATGATTGCGCGCATGGAAATCCCTTCCGTACCCAATTACTCAAGCAAACAGCAAAATTACCTTAAAAACAAATATTAAACAACATCTCAAGGAACGTTGGGGACTGTGAGGGGAGTTGTGTTGTTGTAATATTTGTTGTTGTTGATGTATTGTTTGCATATCCGTGTATTTTACACGTGTGACTGTCCTTGTCTATCAGCGTGTCAGTGTTCTGTTACTTGTCATGTTTTGTGTTTTTTGTACAGCCCATGAAGAATAGTTGATGCCTCTTCAAAAGCTAATGGGGATCCACACAAACAAATAAAAATGTATTATAACAAATAACACACAAACACACATGCCCCTTCCCTGAGTTATTTCATATATACTGTATCTCTCGCTGTCTCACGTCAGGGAGTGCAACTTTCTATATTAATTCCTATGAGGGAAGTGCAGAGAGCAGTGATCTCACAGCCCTTATGTAAGCCATTTCCTCAGATCAAAGGTAACCTTATCCGGAGGTCAACATAGGTTGCATACTGAGGTTGCAGCCGAAACATGACACGTTTTTTTATTACTGTGCAGTACAGTGACTTCAGAAAGTATTCATACCATTTGACTTATGCCACATTTTGCCTGAACTCAAAATGATTTTTTTAAAAATTCTCACTCATCTACACACAATTCCCCATAGTGAAAATGCATTGAAAATTAAATACAGAAATATCTAATTTACATATGTATCCACCCCTCTAAGTCAACACATGTTAGAATCACCTTTGGCAGTGATTACAGCTGTGAGTCTTTCTGGATAAGTGTCTAAGAGCTTTGCACACCTGGAGAGTACAATATTTGCCCATTATTCTTTTCAAAATATGTCAAGCTCTGTTAAATTGGTTGTTGATCATTGCTAGACAAAACTGTAACTCGGCCACTCAGGAACATTCACTGTCTTCTTTATAAGCAAGTCCAATGTAGATTTGGCCTTGTGTTTTAGGTTATTGACCTGCTGAAAGGTGAATTCATCTCCCAGTGTAACGGCATTCAGAGGTGGAAGAAGGATCGGACCAAAACTTAGCGTGGTAAGTGTTCATGATGATTTATTCAAAACAAACTGAACACTGAAATACAAAACAATAAACAATGTGAACAAAACGAAAACCGAAACAGTACCGTGTGGCCCAAACACTCACACGGAAACAAACACCCACAAACCAAAAGTGAAACCCAGGCTACCTAAGTATGATTCTCAATTAGGGACAACTAACGACACCTGCCTCTGATTGAGAACCATACTAGGCCGAACACAAAAACCAACATAGAAAAACAAACAGACTGCCCACCCCAACGCACGCCCTGACCATACTAAACAAAGAATAAAATAACAGAACTATGGTCAGAACGTGACACCCAGTGTCTGGTGGAAAGCAGACTGAAGCAGGTTTCCTCTTAGATTTTGCCTGTGCTTAGCTCCATTCAGTTTTTTTTTTATCCATAAAAACTCCACAGTCCTTAACGATCACAAGCATACACACAACATGATTGCATCCTCTACTATGCTTGAAAATATGGAGAGTTGTACTCTGTAATGTGTTGTATTGGATTTGCCTCGAACAAAACACGTTTTGTATTCAGGACAAAAGTTAATTGCCCAATGCCTTGTTGCAAACAGGATTCATGTTTTTGAATATTTTTATTGTGTGCATGCTTCCTTCTTTTCATTCCTTTCTGTCAATTAGGTTAGTATGGTGGAGTAACTACAATGCTATAGATCCATATGCAGTTTTCTACTATCACAGCCATTAAACCCTGTAATTGTTTTAAAGTCACCATATGCCTCATGGTGAAATCTCTGAGCAATTGTCTTCTTCTAGGAAGGACGCCTGTATCTTTGTAGTGACTGGATGTATTGATACACCATCCAAAGTGTAATTAATAACTTCATCAAAGGGATATTCAATATCTGCTTTGTTTTATATTTATTTTTTACACATTACCTTTAGGAGCACCAAAAAATAATTTATGTTTAATTGATTGATATACAGCCAATATGAATTCTAGCTAATATTTAAGACTATGTTGTGCCTTAGAAACTAATATGTAACACTGTAAATATGTTTGTTTATTAAAAAAGCTAAAATGTCATTGAATTACAAGTTATTAGTTCACACATTGCATTCGGGAAATGTATTTTTTCACATTTCGTTATGTTGCAGACTTATGGATGAAAACCTCTCTGGGATATGTGGGACGCTAGCATCCACCTCGCCAACAGCCAGTGAAATTGCAGGGCGCCAAATTCAAAACAACAGAAATACCATAATTAAAATTCCTCAAACATACCAGTATTTTACACCATTTTAAAGATACAGTTATTGTAAAACCAGCCACAGTGTCTGATTTCAAATAGACTTTAAGGCGAAAGCACACCAAACAATTGTTTGGTCAGCACCTAGTCACAGAAAACCATAAAGCCATTTTCAAGCCAAGGAGAGCCCTCACAAAAGTCAGAAATAGTGATTAAATGAATCACTAACCTTTGATGATCTTCATCAGATGGCACTCACAGGACTTCATGTTACACAATAAATGTGTGTTTGTTCAATAAAGTTAATCTTTATACCCAAAAACCTAATTTGAATTAGGTGTGTTACGTTCAGAAATGCATTGTCTCAAACAAACATCCGGTGAAAGTGCAGAGAGCCACATCAAATGACAGAAATACTCATAATAAACATTGATAAAAGATACAAGTGTTATGCATGGAATTACTGATAAACTTCTACTTAAAACCTGTTAAGGATATGGCAGACATACGCCCCCTTTGGAGAGATTGGGTACCCCTAGTAAACTGGAAAAAAAATCTGTCAAAAATTGCTAATATATGCAAATAAATTATTATTGGATAGAAAACACTCTAAAGATTCTAAAACCGTTGGAATTATGTCTAAGTATAGCAGAACTCACAGGGCAGGCATTCTTCCAAACTAGTTTTTGTGGCCATGAAAGTTGGAGCAACTTTGACGTCATGGCCCCCACCCTTCCCAACCAGTTATGATTCTGGGGACACTTTCTATCTCTTCCGCTAGATGTCCTCTTTCATTAGAGCTTTGAATCGTTCAAATCCCGCGAGAATTGACCCTATGGGAGTGAAATTAGTGCGTGCCACGAGAGAATAGGCTGTGCGTATGGGCGCGAATTGGTCCCAGCCATTCCTTTGTTCCAGCACTCAAGAGAATGGCAGACGATGGCCGATTGAATTGAAGTTTGTTTTGCGTGTCTAAAACATCATAAAGCTTGCTTCTGCACTTAGTTTGACCTGTTTAGTCGACATATAATATGTAATTTTGAAGTTTTGATGCGCAACTTTTCCGGACCAGAGGACGTTTTGGGTGCATTTCAGCTGATGTTATTAGCAGTAGCTAATACAAAGACGCAAGACTTGAAACCAAACGATGTATTGGGTAAGTATGAAGCCTTCCAGAACATTCTGAACGAAGACCATCGAAGGTAAGGGAATATTTATGCTTAAATCTGTGTTTCTGTTGACTCCAACATTACGTGGAAATGTAGCTTGGAACTGAGCGCTGTCTCAGCATATGGAATAGTGTGCGATTTCTGTAACGTTAAAAATAAATCTAACACAGCGGTTGCATAAAGAAGCAGTGTATCTTTCTAACTATATGTAGAACATGTATATTTAGTCAAAGTTTATGATGTCTATTTACGTTATCTTGCCGCGCTACATAGATTTCCTGCGGGCATTTTTTAGTAATTTCTGAACGTGAACTCACTGTAAATGGACATTTATGGATATAAATGGCATATTATTGAAAAAAAATATATGTACTGTGTAACATGTCATATTACTGTCATCTGATGAAGATTTTCAAAAGGTTAGTGAGCGATTTATTTTTTAATCCTGCGTTTGTTGATTGCATGTTTTGGCTATTGAAATGAGCTGTGTCTGGTGGTGGTTTTACATATATATGTGCTATGTTTTCGCCGTAAAACATTTTAGAAATCTGACTCGCTGGCTAGATGAACAAGGTGTTTATCTTTCATTTGAGCTATTGGACTTGTTAATGTGTGGAGGTTAAATATTTGTAAGAATATTTTTGCGTTCCATGCGCCACCGTTTCAGCTGAACGTGGGAGGGTTGATTCCCAATTGGGAACCAGTATCGTAGACAGGTTAATGCAACCGCTGTGTCAGATTTCAAAAATACTTTACTGCGAAAGCACATCTTGCGATTATGTTTGGTCAGCGACAGGTCACAGAAAAACATACAGCATTTTCCAAAGAAGGAGAGGTGTTAGAAAAGTCAGAAATAGCATTATGAATATTCACTAACCTTTGATGATCTTCATCAGAATGCACTCCCAGGAATCACAGTTCCACAATAAATGTTTTTTTTCTTTCTATAAAGTCCATAATTTATGTCCAAATACCTCCTTTTTGTTCGCGCGTTTAGATCACAAAGCCAAACTCACGATGCGAGGGCAAGTCCAGGCGAAAGTTCAGACAAAGTCCAAAAAGTTATATTACAGTTCGTAGAAACATGTCAAACAATGTATAGAATCAATCTTTAGGATGATTTATCATAAATCTTCAATAATGTTTCAACCGGACAATTTCTTTGTCTTTAGAAAGGAAAAGGAACTCAGCTCTCTCACGTGAGCGTGCGAGACTGAGCTCATGGCATTCTGCCAGACACCTGACTCAAACAGCTCTCATTCTCTCCCCCTTCACAGTAGAAGCCTGAAACAAGGTTCTAAAGACTGTTGCCATCTAGTGGAAGCCTTAGGAAGTGCAATATGACACCATAGACACTGTATATTATATAGGCAATGACTTGAAAAACTACAAACCTCAGATTTCCCACTTCCTGGTTGGATTTTTTTTCAGGTTTTTGCCTGCCATATGAGTTCTGTTACACTCACAGACATCATTCAAACAGTGTAAAAAACTCTAGAGTGTTGTCTATCCAAATTTAATATTTATATCCAAATCAAATGATACGCATATTCTAGCTTTTGGGCCTGAGTTTAAGGTAGTTTACTCTGGGTACCTTATTATCTAAGCTACTCAATACTGCCCCCCAGTCCCAAAGATGTTAAATAAATAATTTTCATCATCAATCTACACACAATACGCCATAAGGAAAAAGAGAAACAGGTTTTTAGAATTGTTTGCACATTTATTAAAAATAAAAACATAAATACCTTATTTACATTAGTATTCAGACCCTTTGCTATGAGACTCAAAATTGAGCTCATGTGCATCCTGTTTCCATTGATCAGCCTTGAGTTGTTTCTACAACTTGACTGGAGTCCACCTGTGGTAAATGCAATAAATTGGACGTGATTTGGAAAGGTTCACACCTGTCTACATAAGGTCCCACAGTTGACAGTGCATGTCAGAGCAAAAACCAAGCAATGAGGTCGAAGGAATTCTCCATAGAGCACCAAGACAGGATTGTGTTGAGGAATATATCTGGGGAAGGGTACCAAAAAGGTTCTGTAGCATTGAACGTCCCCAAGAACACAATGGCCTCCATTCTTAAATGGAAGAAGTTTGGAACCACCAATACTCTTCATAGAGCTGGCAGCCCGGCGATCGGGGGAGAAGGGCAATGGTCAGGGAGGTGACCAAGAACCCAATCGTCACTCTGACAGAGCTCTAGAGTTCCTCTGTGGAGATGGGAGAACCTTTCAGAAGGACAACCATCTCTGCAGCACTCCACCAATTAGGCCTTTGTGGTATTGTAGCCATACGGAAGCCACTCCTCAATAAAAGGTGCATGACTATCAGATCATGAGAAACAAGGTTCTCTGTTCTGATGAAATCAAGATTGAACTCTTTGGCATCACTTCTTGAAGAAACCTGGCAAAATCCCTACGGTGAAGCATGGTGGTGGCAGCATCATGCAGTAGGGATGTTTTTCAGCAGCAGGGACTGGGAGAATAGTCAGAAACGAAGGAAAGATTAACGGAGCAAAGTACATAGAGATCCTTGATGAAAACCTGCTCCAAAGTGCTCAGGACCTCAGACTGGGACAAAGGTTCATCTTCCAACAGGACAACGATCCTAAGCACACAGCCAAGACAACACAGGAGTCTCTGAAATTCCTTGAGTGGCCCTGCCAGAGCCTGGACTTGAACCCGATTTAACATGTCTGGAGAGACCTGAAAATAGCTGTGCAGTGATGCTCCCCATCCAACCTGACAGAGCTTGAGAGGATCTGCAGAGAAGAATGGGGAAACTCCCCAAATACAGGTGTCCCATGCTTGTAGCGTCATACCCAAAAAGACTCGAGGCTGTAATTGCTGCCAAAGGTGCTTCAACAAAGAACTGAGTACAGGGTCTGAATACTTATGTAAATGTGATGTTTGTCTTTTATTTTTAATACATTTGCTAAATGTCTAAAAATCTGTTGTTTCTTTGTCATCCTGGGGTATTGTGTGTAGATTGATCAGGGGAAAAAATGATTTAATCAATTTTAGAATAAAGCTGTAACATAAGAAAATGTGGCAAAAGTAAAGAGGTCTGAATGCTTTCCGAAGGCACTGTATATATTAGGTTTCTACATTGTGTAAAAGCACTATTTTCCTATTTTCTTTATAAACATCTATCATTGATGTCCTGAAAAAGCTATCCCTTTTCCTTTCTTTCTGTGGCAACAAATATTTGGATATACTGGTAAAATTAACAGCTTGTTAGCTAGCTAGCCAATGAGGTAACATCACTGAACAAATGTAAACTAATGGTTAAAGACCCGTTTTCACTCTAGTAATGGTGAAACCATGACGCTAACATATCTGCCCTCATTTGTTTATGGCAATCAAAAAAAATGGCACAACGACGCCTTATCATTTCAATCTACCCATTTTGCCATGGGGTGGAGAGTAATACCGATACTGTCATCGGATCATAGGATGTGCCAATGTTTGTGAACGATTCCCTTAATTTGTTCAGAGCACTTTGAATAGTGAATAACACAAAATTGTCCTTGAAAGAGATCAGGTCTTTTTTGGATTTTCTCAATGGCAGTATTAATCCGACCATTTTTGTACCCCCTCTCCTTGAAATTTTGTTGCATCTCAAATTCCTCTCCAAATCTGAAGCTGATTTGACGTGTGTCAGATTGCATAGTAAATCTCAGGTGCTCAGAACAATAGTTAAGAAAAGCATGGGGCAAGAGGGTTGAGAATTGACTGTTTCTCCATGTAACCCAGATACAAATTAGCATAGTTAGGAGCCATAGAAGATCCCATAGCAGTACCCTTCGTCTGGATAAAGAAATTATTTAGAAACGTGTGCATGAGTGCCTCCCGAGTGGCAGAGCGGTCTAATGTGTCTAAGGTGTCACTACAGACCTTGGTTTGATCCCAGGCTTTGAGGCAGCTGGCCAGGGTTTGGCTGGGATAGGTCGTCATTGTGAATAAGAATTTGTTCTTAACTGACATGCCTAGCTAATTAAAGGTAAAATATTTTTTTATTGGATATCATGAAAACTGAGGAAAAAGGTGGTAAAAAGTACAAAAAGATACGCCAATGTTATAATGCGAGTGTTGAATAGCCAAAAGCTGTGTTCTTTTTTGGAAGGTACAGTGGCAAGAAAACGTTTGTGAACCCTTTGCAATTACCTGAATTTTTGCATAAATTGGTCATAAAATTTGAACTTCATTTAAGTCACAACAATAGACAAACACAGTCTGCTTAAACTAATAACACGCAAACAATATTACATTTTAATGTGTTTATTGAACACAGTGTAAACAATATGTGAACCCTTGGATTTAATAACTAGTTTACCCTCCTTTGGCAGCAATAACCTCAACCAAACATTTTCTGTAGTTGCATATCTGGTCAGTGGTCAGGAGGAATTTGAGGTCAGGTCGGGTTGAGGTCAGGACTCTGAATGAGCCACTCTAGAAGGCGTATTTTCTTCTGTTGAGGCGATTCTGTTGTTGATTTACTTCTGTGTTTTGGGTCACTGTCCTGTTGCATCACCCAACTTCTGTTGAGCATCAATTGGCGGACAGATGGGCTTATATTCTCCTGGAAAAAGTCTTGATAAACTTGTGAATTCATTTTTCCATAGATGATAGCAACTGTCCAGGCCCTGAGGCAGCAAAGAAGCCCCCAACCATGATGCTCACTCCACTACACTTTACAGTTGGGATAAGATTTTGATGTTGGTGTGCTGTGCTGTGCCTTTTTTTCTCCACATATAGTTTAATCTGTCCACAGAATATTTTGAAAGTAGCACTGTGGAACATCCAGGTGCACTTTTGCGAACTTCAGATGTGCAGCAATGTTTTTTTTGGACAGCAGTGACTTCTTCCGTGGTGTCCTCTTATGAACACAGTTCTTGTTTAGTTTTTTACGTATCGTAGACTCGTCAACAGAGATGTTAGCATGTTCCAGAGATTTCTGTAAGTGTTTAGATTACACTCTAGGATTCTTCTTAACCTCATTGAGCATTCTGCACTATGCTCTTGCAGTCATCTTTGCAGGACGGCCACTCCTAGGGAGAGTAGCAACAGTGCTGAACTTTCTCCATTTGTAGACAATTTGTCTTACCGTGGACTGACAAACATCAAGGCTTTTTAAGATACTTTGTAACCCTTTCCAGCTTTATGCAAGTCAACAATTCTTAATCTTCGGTCTTCTGAGATCTCTTTTGTTCGAGGCATGGTTCACATCAGGCAATGCTTCTTGAGGAATACCAAGAATAGTGTTTTTATACGGCAGGCCAGCTCTAACCAATATTTAAAATCTCGTCTCATTGATTGAACTCCAGGTAAGCTGACTCCTGACTACAATTAGTTTTTGGAGTCATTAGTCTATGGGTTCACATATTTTTTCCAACCTACACTATAAATGTTTAAATTATATTTTCAATATCGACAAGAAAAATATTATAATTTGTGTGTTATTAGTTTAACTTCTTGAATCTAGGGGGCACTATATTCATTTTTGTAAAAATAACGTTCCCAAAGTTAACGGGCTATTTTATCAGGACAAGATGCTATAATATGCATATACTTGACAGCTTAGGATAGAAAACACTCTAAAGTTGCCAAAACTGTAAAAATATTGTCTGTGAGTATAACAGAACTGATATTGCAGGCAAAAGCCTGAGAAAAATCCAATCCAGAAGGGACTCTTAGAATGCTCTGAGTTCCTATGCGTCCCTATTGAGCAGTGAATGAGATATCAACTAGATTCCCTTTTCAATTGCTTCCCTAATGTGTCTAGTGTCACAATACATAGTTTCCGGCTTTCATTTTGAAAAATGAGCCTGAACGTCAGTGGTCAGCTGGAGTCTCTCAGTGTTTGTGCGTAAGAGACAAATGCGGCCATTGTTTCTCTCTTTCCTACTAAGAAGCCATCTGTCCCGGTTAATATATTATCGAATAGATATTTGAAAAACACCTTGAGGATTGATTATAAACAACGTTTGCCATGGTTCTGTCGATATTATGGAGCTAATTTTGAATATTTTTCGTGACCGCAATTTCCGGTCGAATTCTCAGCCAAACGTGAAGAACAAACAGAGTTATTTCGGCTACAAAAATAATATTTTTGGAAAAAAGGAACATTTGCTGTCTAACTGGGAGTCTTGTGAGTGAAAACATCCGAAGCTCATCAAAGGTAAACTATTTAATTTGATTGCTTTTCTGATTTTCGTGACCAGGTTGCCTGCTGCTAGCTAGGCATAATGCTATGCTAGGCTATCGATAAACTTACACAAATGCTTGTCTTGCTTTGGCTGTAAAGAATATTTTCAAAATCTGAGATGACAGGGTGATTAAACGCTAGTAAAAAGAAATGCATGCTTTTCAACCGTTCGCTGCATGCACCCGCACGCCCGACTAGCATCACCACCCTGGATGGTTCCGACCTAGAATATGTGGACATCTATAAGTACCTAGGTGTCTGGCTAGACTGTAAACTCTCCTTCCATACTCATGTCAATCATCTCCAATCTAAAATCAAATCTAGAGCCGGCTTTCTATTTCGCAAAAAAGCCTCCTTCACTCACGCCGCCGAACGTACCCTAGTAAAACTGACTACCCCACCGATCCTCGACTTCGGCGATGTCATCTACAAAATAGCTTCCAATACCCTACTCAGCAAACTGGATGCAGTTTATCACAGTGCCATCCGTTTTGTTACTAAAGCACCTTATACCACCCACCACTGCGACCTGTATGCTCTAGTCGGCTGGACCTCGCTACATATTCGTCGCCAGACTCACTGGCTCCAGGTCATCTACAAGTCCATGCTAGGTAAAGCTCCGCCTTATCTCAGTTCACTGGTCACGATGGCAACACCCACCCATAGCACACGCTCATCCCTAAAGCCAACACCTAATTTGGCCGCCTTTCCTTCCAGTTCTCTGCTGCCTGTGACTGGAAGGTATTGCAAAAATCATTGAAGCTGGAGATTTATCTCCCTCACCAATTTTAAACATCTGCTATCTGAGCATCTAACCGATCTCTGCATCGGTAAATAGCCCACCCAATTTACCTACCTCATCCCCATACTGTTTTTATTTATTTACTTTTCTGCTCTTTTGCACACCAGTATCTCTACCTGCACATGACCACCTGACCATTTATCACTCCAGTGTTAATCTGCTAAATTGTAATTATTTGCCTTCCTCCTCATACCTTTTGCACACAATGTATATAGACTATATATTTTTTTTATCTACTGTTTTATTGACTTGTTTATTGTTTACTCCTTGAGTAACTCTTGTGTTGTTCTCTGTTCACACTGCTATGCTTTATCTTGGCCAGGTCGCAGTTGTAAATGAGAACTTGTTCTCAACTAGCCTACCTGGTTAAATAAAGGTGAAATAAATAAATACAAATAAAATCTAGAGGTGTGAAGACACAAACAAAGAAGCGGAGGAAGGGAAGTGTGGAACCTGCTGGCAGAGAGGTAGAGTGGCAATGGCACTCTGTGCTGGAGGAGGATGTGGAGCCACGTTTTCCAATATTCAGACCAAAAAGGCCACCAGAACCTCAGCTGGACATGACCTCAAAATACAGCCCCATGCAACTTTTTCAGCTGTTTTTCATCCCGTCAGTTGTTGATTCCCTGGTGTGTAATACAAACAAGTATGGGGCTAGGAAGCAAGCAGTAAAGAAAGAGGCATGGAATCCCATTTCCATGTCAGACCTTTTCTGCTACCTTTCACTGGTCATTTACATGGAGCTGGTGAAGTTAAAAACCCTAAAGGATTACTGGAAAACATCCCCACTCTATCAACTGCCTTTCCCCCCACTGTCATGTCCTCTACAAGGTTTCTAAATATCTCACGGGCGCTTCACATCAGTGACCCAGAAGTTGATGAGGAGAACGACAGGAGGAGAGTCTGTAGACTGGGCCTCTGTCTGTTTTCATATCTATCAGTATCCTACAAATCCTGATATAGCAGACTGAGTAGTTTAATGGAATTGGGTAATGAACATGAGAACATAATTCTCATTTCAATTTGATCCTTCGAGAGCCAGATTCCAATACCTGTCCCTGCCATCCGACGGTACCACGCCGAAAACGGTGCACGGGCGTGTCATTGACTCGTAAATTAAAGACCTGTCCCCTGACATGGGGGCTCTATAACAGGCCGGTATATATCTAAGGTCGGCAGAGATGGTGACAGAATCTAACCAACATTGCTTTTCCCGGTTTACGAGACGAAGGTCAGAAAATCTTTATTCATGAATTGGGGGAATTGACACTTTGTTTTTGTGTAGTTGAGGTGTTGATTTTAAATTCCCAGAGTGCATTCCTACCCGGTGACCTATCTTTAGAATTTTATGGAGAGAAAAGTTTTAAAGGCAACAAATTATTCTATGCAAATGGAAGGTAGGAATTGGGTGTAGAGCCACCTAGGCAGCAGTAGAATGGGGTCCGTAATGACACCGGGTATCTGCAGTACCAAACTAAACTAAAGAATATTGAGATCTAATTGTAACTCGATCAAGAATATATTAGAAGATCCGTAAATGACACGAGGTATCAGGGGCTACTACCTATGTAAACTAACGAAAAGGAGAGTTACACATTAGAAAAGGATGATAGCAATTGGGTAAGAGATTAAAGAGACCACACACGTAGTAGTCAGGCACATACATTGATCATAGAAATAGATACACCTAGAGTGAGTTTGAGAATAGGCATATTGGTAATAAATCCTCAAAGGAGGTTCCGGAATTAACCGGAGATGTACGGTATATGCAGTTAAAAGATAAAATAAATGTCTATTTTTGTGTAACGTGGAGGAAGAAGTATGAATTTGATGGAAGTTTGGACGTAGAAAAGTTGGAACTAATGATACGACGAATATGTAAGGCATGTGGAGACAAGGCAGATAAACAGCAGGCCGAGGGGCATGAAACAGCGAGGGTATGGTTAGCCGAGGCGAGGAAGAGAGCAGAGGGAGAAAAGAAAAAGGAAGTAAAAAAGAAGGAAGGCGTAAGTAGCCAGCAACTAGGAACAATAACTCCCACGGCTCCTCTGGAGGTCTCTCATAAGCCTAAATTGTACCCAACCTGATAGATCAGGCGTGGAGAGAGAATCCCGATGATGAAACGGTGGTGGTGAGACGATGGCAGCCAGGGCTTCCCGTCCCACCCCCACCACCCCCATATGGGGAACCTCAAAGAGCCGAGGGAGGGGTAGAGCAGGAGGAGGAAAGGAGAGGGCTAGCTGCCCTAGGGAAAGTCAGGAAAGATTTAACCGAACTAGGACAGGCTTTAGCAAACTTATTGAGAAAGTGGATAGAGGTAGAGAAAGGGAGAAAGTCGAGAAAAGTGGATAGAGACAGTCAAAAGAAAGGGGGAGATAGATGCTTTAACTGTCACAAACCGGGTCATTTTGCTAGAGATTGTGAGGCACCGTGTAAACACTTCACTAAAGTAGGCCACAATCACAGAGGCTGTAGAAAGGACAGAAAGGATAGGAGAGAGGGTCAAAGGCAAGAACCGAGAGAAAAAGGTCAGGCGCCTACAGCCAGACAGAATAGAAAAGAAAGGAGATCAGTACCTAATGGTAACTATCGGAATAACTTTAGATAAGCATAAAGGAGGCTTCAAGGAAACGAGAAGTAAGGAAGATCAGACAGGAACGGAATATTTCATCGCCGCTCTTGAGGAAAGAGCAGGAAAGATTTTAAACAGAAGGGGAAAAACAGAGAAATGCGATGACAGAGACAAGCGGTGTTTTAATTGCGATAAGAAGTGGTGTTTCAATTGCAATGAGACAGGACATTTCGCCTGGGAGTGTAAGGCTCCCTGTAAACAATGTGACCTGGTGGGACACAATCACCGAAATTGTAATTCAACTAAGGGGTAGGACAGGCGTGACAAGCGGGAGAGAAAGAGGGAGGCAGAGACAAGGAGAGCGAGATTAATGAGAATCCTCGATGGGGAAACGCTTGGACCTTTAAATTAGGGCTATTTTCTGGGAATTGTCTCGGTGCCGGACTACAGACAATTATAATAATAGGGTTATTTGTGTTGAGGAACACCAACATTTACAGGGACAAACTGATATCTTTCCGACAGATATGATTGATCTAAACCAGGCCAGAACTTGTCCATGTAGATCAATTTGGGTTTCCAAGCTCTCCAAAAGAATGTGGTGATCAATGGTATAAAATGCAGCACTAAGGTCTAGGAGCACGAGGA
Organism: Oncorhynchus mykiss; assembly: GCF_013265735.2. Lineage (NCBI taxonomy): Eukaryota > Metazoa > Chordata > Actinopteri > Salmoniformes > Salmonidae > Oncorhynchus > Oncorhynchus mykiss. The sequence continues at coordinate 3,720,507 of NC_048584.1, forward strand.
CAGATGCAGAGTCTCGGTCTGGTGCTATTAGAAGGTCATTTACCACCTTCACAAGTGCAGTCTCAGTGCTATGATGGGGTCTAAAACCAGAGTGAAGCGTTCCATATAGTACATTGTTTTCCTTCAGGAAGGCGCAACAGATTTTTCACATTTTTTTGAGAGGAATGGGAGACACGATATAGACCGATAGTTTATATTTTCTGGGTCAAGGTTTGGCTTTTTCAAGAGAGGCATTATTACTGCCACTTTCAGTGAGTTTGGTACACATCCAGTGGATAGAGAGCCATTTATTATGTTCAACATAGGAGGGCCAAGCACAGGAAGCAGCTCTTTCAGTAGTTTAGTTGGAATAAGGTCCAGTATGCCGCTTGAAGGTTTAGAGGCCATGATTATTTTCATCAATGTGTCAAGAGATATAGAAAGAGAGGAGGATGGCATTGCCGTCAACATGTTTTTTCTACTTAAGCACACACAGAGATACACAGAAATCAGTACCATGGACAGCCAAATTATATTTAGCTTTTAGATGTCACTGTAACTAAGGATAGGTGATTAGATGATGTTGAAATATTGAAGTTGAAATGGGGCTGGAATAGTGGTGTAACGGCTTTCTTCTATCTCCTCCTCTGACGAAGAGGTGGAACAAGGATCGGACCAAAATGCAGCGTGTAGATTGCGATCCATGTTTAATGAACAAACGTAAACATGAATTAATACAAACACTACAAAACAAAAGAACGTAATGAACGAAACGAAAACAGCCTATACTTGTGTAAACTAACAAAGACAGGAACAAGGACACTAAGGACAATCACCCACAACAAACTCAAAGAATATGGCTGCCTAAATATGGTTCCCAATCAGAGACAACGATAAACACCTGCCTCTGATTGAGAACCACTTCAGACAGCCATAGACTTAACTAGAACACCCCACTAGCTACAATCCCCATATATACACACCACATACAAAAACCCATGCCACACCCTGGCCTGACCAAATAAATAAAGATAAACACAAAATACTTCGACCAGACCACTCAATCAATGTCTTAGTCCCCTCTCCTCGCGTCCTTGGATAGTCCACCCTCGCCACCGACCATGGCCTAGTAGTCCTCACCCAGAACCCCACTGGACTGAGGGGCAGCTCGGGACTGAGGCAGCTCGGGAGTGAGAGGAAGCTCAGGAGTGAGAGGAAGCTCAGGAGTGAGAGGAAGCTCAGGAGTGAGAGGAAGCTCAGGAGTGAGAGGAAGCTCAGGAGTGAGAGGAAGCTCAGGAGTGAGAGGAAGCTCAGGCAGGCTGATGAATCTACCAGATCCTGGCTGACCTGGCAGATCCTGGCTGATCCTGGCCGACTGGCGGATCTGGAAGAGTCTGGTTGACTGGCAGATCTGGAAGAGTCTGGTTGACTGGCAGATCTGGAAGAGTCTGGTTGACTGGCAGATCTGGAAAAGTCTGGTTGACTGGCAGATCTGGAATAGTCTGGTTGACTGGCAGATCTGGAAGAGTCTGGTTGACTGGCAGATCTGGAAGCTCCATGCTGACTGGCTGCTCTGGTTGCTCCATGTTGACTGGCGGCTCTGGCTGCTCCATGCTGACTGGCGGCCCTGGCTGCTCCATGCTGACTGGCGGCCCTGGCTGCTCCATGCTGACTGGCGGCCCTGGCTGCTCCATGCTGACTGGCGGCCCTGGCTGCTCCATGCTGACTGGCGGCCCTGGCTGCTCCATGCTGACTGGCGGCCCTGGCTGCTCCATGCTGACTGGCGGCCCTGGCTGCTCCATGCTGACTGGCGGCCCTGGCTGCTCCATGCTGACTGGCGGCCCTGGCTGCTCCATGCTGACTGGCGGCCCTGGCTGCTCCATGCTGACTGGCGGCCCTGGCTGCTCCATGCTGACTGGCGGCCCTGGCTGCTCCATGCTGACTGGCGGCCCTGGCTGCTCCATGCTGACTGGCGGCCCTGGCTGCTCCATGCTGACTGGCGGCCCTGGCTGCTCCATGCTGACTGGCGGCCCTGGCGGCTCCATGCAGACTGGCAGCTCTGGCGGCTCCATGCAGACTGGCAGCTCTGGCGGCTCCATGCAGACTGGCAGCTCTGGCGGCTCCATGCAGACTGGCAGCTCTGGCGGCTCCATGCAGACTGGCAGCTCTGGCGGCTCCATGCAGACTGGCAGCTCTGGCGGCTCCATGCAGACTGGCAGCTCTGGCGGCTCCATGCAGACTGGCAGTTCTGGCAGCTCCTTGCAGACTGGCAGCTTTGGCGGCATCCTGCAGACTGGCAGCTCTGGCGGCTCCTTGCAGACTGGCAGCTCTATGCAGACTGGCAGCTCCTTGCAGACTGGCAGCTCCTTGCAGACTGGCAGTTCTGAACAGGCGGGAGACTCCGGCAGCGCTGTAGAGGAGGAAGGCTCTAACAGCGCTAGACAGGCGGGAGACTCCGACAGCGCTGGAGAGGAGGACGGCTCTGGCAGCGCTGGACAGGCGAGGCGCACTGTATGCCTGATGCGTGGTGCTGGCACTGGTGGTACTGGGCCGAGGACACGCACAGGAAGCCTGGTGCGGGGAGCTGCTACCGGAGGGCTGGGGTGTGGAGGTGGTACTGGGTAGACCGGACCGTGCAGGCGCACTGGAGCTCTTGAGCACCGAGCCTGCCCAACCTTACCTGGTTGAATGCTCACGGTCGCCCTGCCAGTGCGTTGAGGTGGAATAGCCCGCACTGGGCTATGCAGGCGAACCGGAGACACCGAGCGCAAGGCTGGTGCCATGTAAGCCGGCCCAAGGAGACGCACTGGGGACCAGATGCGTAGAGCCGGCTTCATGGCACTTGGCTCGATGCTCACTCTAGCCCGGCCGATACGCGGAGCTGGAATGTACCGCACCGGGCTATGCACCCGCACTGGAGACACCGTGCGCACCACAGCATAACACGGTGCCTGCCCGGTCTCTCTAGCCGAAGAGGTGGAACAAGGATCAAACCAAAATGCAGCGTGTAGATTGCGATCCATGTTTAATGAACAAACGTAAACATGAATTAATACAAACACTACAAAACAAAAGAACGTAATGAACGAAACGAAAACCGAAACAGCCTATACTTGTGTAAACTAACAAAGACAGGAACAAGGACACTAAGGACAATCACCCACAATAAACTCAAAGAATATGGCTGCCTAAATATGGTTCCCAATCAGAGACAACGATAAACACCTGCCTCTGATTGAGAACCACTTCAGACAGCCATAGACTTAACTAGAACACCCCACTAGCTACAATCCCAATATATACACACCACATACAAAAACCCATGCCACACCCTGGCTTGACCAAATAAATAAAGATAAACACAAAATACTTCGACCAGGGCGTGACAAGTGGAGCCAGCTCCTGTTTTCTTTGTGACTTGCAGTAACTCTCCGGTGTTTTAAATGAACAGTTGTTCAGTTGCCTGAAAATGTCGTAAACATTAACTTGATTGACAATGCTGTAGGTCATGTAACTGTTTGTTACATGCAATATGTTTTGTGGTCTCCACCGGACAAATGTTGCTCTCCGGTTTTGTGATGAAACAAATGTGTGGTTGAATTTATTCTGACATTGTGTCTTCTTATTGTTTCGGTCTTATATATCATGGTGGCAAGGCATATGAACAAAAAGGCTATAGAGCAAACAACGCAATTATCACAACACATAGGTTGTAATGGGGCTTTTTTTCCTGGCTTGGCTTCCCCAGTGATTTTACCCACGCACCCCTACTGCAAAAAAGGTGTTGCATTATACTCCTGAAAAGATTACAACAGAGTTCATAATTGATTTCTTTTGATCACTTTCCAACAAAAGTTTTGTCGTTTTTTTCTACCAAAATACAAAGAAACCATGATTTCGAAATGTTCTCTGAAAGCATTCTCCAGAGGAATGCTTTTGAGGAGGTTTTTGACCAACTTAAACATTGGCCTTTGAATTCCAACTCCTAAAAAGGTCTTGGAATATCATGTCAAATGTGCATTATAACTGAACACCATCTTCTTGCAACCCAACTCCCCCCTAAGGATGGTTCACATTTAACACAATCAAATATGTTTGCTTGTAGATCACAACGATTCCCAGATAAGCAAAACAGCCTGAAAAAGTTGACCATACCAACTGCATCCCACACAAGAGTGAACGCAAAAAAAATAAAACATTTAATAGCACAGTGGACAGAGAAAGTATTCCCCCAAAGCTCTTACATCAAAGCCTGTAAGGTCTTAAGCCTCCCGGTTGTTTGGTAAATATAACTCACAAATACTCAGCCAAGAATGTGCTGGGCCGCCTGCCCATTGAGCGATTACGGCCCTGCGGGTTGTTTCAGTACTATCTAATCCTATTACACGATCCCTTGTACTGCTGCTCGTGAGTTCCAGTGACTCACTTGGTAAAGATGTGATTAATGTAATTGCACTTCCATTGCCGGACAGACGGCTTCAGGAAGTGGTAATTACACTTAAGTCCTCCTGCTAGTGGAGCTCAGAGGTAGATAGTTCAGAGTGAAGTAATTTTTCCAACAATTGTTTACGGACAGATTATTTCACTTATAATTATCACAATTATAAGTGATTATCACAATTCCATTGGGTCAGAAGTTTACATACACTAAGTTGACTGTGCCTTTGAACAGCTTGGAAAATTCCAGAAAATGATGTAATGGCTTTAGAAGCTTCTGATAGGCTGATTGACATAATTTGAGTCAATTGGAGGTGTACCTGTGGATGTATTTCAAGGCCTACCTTCAAACTCAGTGCTTCTTTGCTTGACATCATGGGAAAATTGAAAGAAATCAGCCAAGACACGTTCATCTGTACGAACAATCAATCCCAGAACAACAGCAAAGGACATTGTGAAGATGCTGGAGGAAACAGGTACAAAAGTATCTAGTAAAATGAGTTAAAAAAAACAGTAAAACGAGTCTATATCGACATAACCTGAAAGGGTGCTTAGCAAGGAAGAAGCCACTGCTCCAAAACCTCCATAAAAAAGCCAGCCTACTGTTTGCAACTAACTGCTCATGGGGACAAAGATTGTACTTTTGGAGAAATGTCTTCTGTTCTGATAAAATACAACTGTTTTGCCATAATGACCCTCAATATGTTTGGAGGAAAAAGGGGGAGGCTTGCAAGCTGAAGAACACCATCCCAAGCGTGAAGCACAAGGGTGGCAGCATCATGTTGTGGGGGTGCTTTGCTGCAGGAGGGACTAGTGCACTTCACAAAATAGATTACATCATGAGGGAGGAAAATTATGTGGATATATTGAAGCAACATCTCAAGACATCAGTCAGGAAGTTGAAGCTTGGTTGCAGATGGGTCTTCCAAATGGACAATGACCCCAAGCAAAATTCCAAAGTTGTGGCAAAATGGCTTAAGGACAACAAAGTCAAGGTATTGAAGTGGCCATCACAAAGCCCTGACCTCAAGCCTATAGAAAATTTATGGGCAGAATTGAGAAAACATGTGCGAGCAAGGAGGCCTACAAACCTGACTCAGTTACACCAGCTGGGTCAGGAGGAATGTGCCAAAATTCACCCAACTTATTGTGGGACGCTTGTGAAAGGCTACCCGAAATGTTTGACCTGAGTTAAACAATTTAAAGGCAATGCTACCAAATATGAATTGAGTGTGTGTAAACTTCTGACCCACTAGGAATGTGATGAAATAAATAAAAGCTTAAAATAAATAATTTTCTCTACTATTATTCTGACACTTCACTTTCTTAAGATAAAGTGGTGATCCTAACTGACCTAAGACATGGAATTTTTACTAGGATTGAATGTCAGGAATTGTGAAAAACTGAGTTTAAATGTATTTGGCTAAGGTGTATGTAAACTTACGACTTCAACTGTATGTGCAGGCTTTTGTCTAAGCTGAGCACTAATTCCCTTTTCACACCACTGTGCCAAGCTAAGTTGAGCTGGTCTGGTTAGGCATCCACCATAGATGCTGAATCCATGGTGGAAAGGACATTGTAAAAATAAAGATTCTCAGAGCCAGCAAAGTACCATTCGGGTCAGCAAGGTAGTGTGAAAAGGGTATAACACACTAGTCTGGCTGACACCAGACCACGCCAGAGTCTGTCGCTTTAGACAGGCAAATAACACACCTGATTCAACTAGTCAACTAAACTTCAAGACCGTTGTTAGCTGAATGAGAAATGTTAGGGCCTGCAAGTACTGCAGCTCTCCAGGAACAGTAGCGGAGAACATTTTCACATGGGAAAAGAGGTCAGTTCACAATGTTTACTTTCCACTTGACTGTAAATTCAAAGCATTGTTTTGGCTCTTTGGTTCACTAGTGCAAATAAAGCTGAAAAGAGAGGAAGAGCGTGTTAAACGTCATTAAATCAAAAATAAATAAAAACAGAAGTACAGAAAAAGCAATAAATGCAGTTGAATGGTCAGAACAAAAAAAAAAACAGCTTATAGAGCGAGTTTTAGGAGTCACACACAGACACATTCAACGCACCCACTACGCTATCAATGCAAGTGTATAACCAGATGATCAACCACGTTAAATTGGCCTTAATAGCCATAATAACTCTTGATGATGGTGACCTGAGAACATCAAGCTGAATGTCTTAGATTTATTCATAGCAGTGTTTTGTTAAGCCATCAACAGCTCCTTTTTAACAAACATGCTCGCTAAGATCCCACTGGGCACAGATGTAAGTTTAGCATCTAATTTAGATTTACATTTGGTGTAGTTGTCAAATAAAGTGAATTCAATGTGAAATCATAAAAACATGGCACCATGTCATTGAATATAGGTTAAAAGTTGGGTGAAAAAACTTGCCTGAAGTTGATTATTCTTTTTAAATCCAATCAGTTTCCCACATAATTTTGGTTGAAATTACGTGGAAACAACGTTGATTCGGCCTCCGTCAAACAGGCATTGGATGTACAGTGGTTCCTCCTTTAAAAGTTGCGAGTTTACACTGCGCGACTTAGAGTCACAGCTTCATTGCTCCAGGCCACCGCAAGGGGGAGTTAGAGCACTCATTATGCATTTGGGTCCCAAGGTTTTTATATGACCAATCATATCGAGTGGTTCCAATGACAAATTTGACGTGAGCCACCCGTTGGTGACTTTCTTCAGCAGAGATGGCTGACAAAACGGTGGAACCCAATGTAAGTAATGATAACGTCATAACGAGTCAAGCAAAAAAAGATATATTGAAAGGAATATGTTAGTTAATGTAGAGACAAACGATTATAATAAAAAAATATGCACAAAGTTAATTTACGAAAATTGCTATTTAGTAAAAAATAAATAAGTCAAAACCAATACCAGTGGTATCAAACTCCATTCTTGATGCTGTGTCTGCATGTATGTATTACAATTATACATTTCAACAGTGTTTACCACTCCTGCTCCTTGGACATCAATGATTACACATTGTAACTATGCAATAGACTAGAAACATGATCTAAGTAAAGGCTGATTTGTAATTCATATATACTGAAAAAAACAATACACTACACTTCCTCTGCATATCTAACTCCCTTCATTGGCATTAATCTGAGGTTCTACCAGCCATGTGAACGATTGAAAACAGGGCAGCAAAGTTTGTTTGTCACCAGAGTGGTTTAGAGCATGTTACTATTTGCCTGTGAATAACCAGACCTTCATACAAACTTGCTATGCTGAATTATTGACGCACAACCGAAGGTGCTGCCATATCCTGCCAGCACGCCCACGAGCGAGCCACTCAGGCGGTTAATGTTCTGGAAGAAGAAAAAAAAATATATATATGTCACTGCTCCCAAGTGGCACAGCGGTCTAGGGCACTGCATCTCAGTGCAAGAGGCTTTACTACAGTCCCTGGTTTGAATACAGGCTGTATCACATCCAAATGGGAGTGCCATATGGTGGCATCTTGGTTGGGCCTGGGTAGGCCATCATTGGAAATAAGAATTTGTTCTTACCTGACTGGACTAGTTAAATAAATAAAAACAGGTGGCAATCAATAGGAGGTGAACAGTGGTTGCTGAAAATATAGCCAACTGGCACACCAACAGATGGAGAACACCTACACCAGTCGAGCAATTCATTTCAACAATAATCTTCATTTTAAGTTGACTTTATAAACAACAATAGGTATTAATTAGAGTCTATTTCTTCTGAGCCAAGACCTGCTGTATATAACATAACTTAACTGGCTGACAAGGCTATGAGGCTAACAGCCTAATAGAAGTAAGATTTGTTTTATTAGGCCTACTTACAATCTGGCATCTGGTCAAAAATGCAGCATTCTACGTAACAATCATTTAAAGAAAAAAGGTCTGCACTTTAGAAATAAAAACTAACCATGTATATCTCAAATTCTGAAAGTAATTGGAAAGGTAGATACAAATTATTTGTGACACTGTGGTTACAATAAGAAATGTAAACAAGATGCTGTGGTTTTATTTACAGTAGTGATGGACAACTGGAGGCATTTTGAAAACAGGTTTTCAAACACTTGTTTTTCACAAGTGTACTGTAGTACTGTAGCAAGTGTAGCCCATCAAGCAAATGCTTCCTATTAGCAGGACAATAGACTTTTAGAACCTGGCTACTATTGTGAAAATACCTCAACTTCCATCCAATGTACTCTGAAGTGCTACATTTCTAACTCAAACAGCGAATGTTAATGTAAAATATATTTTAGTCGCACCTCCACCCAGCTCCACGACCACAGGTAAAACCTTGCTGAGATTATCAATGTATTTGTTGCATTGTTGTATTGTCAATTTCTCAAAACATCTTGATGGCCTTGACCAGTTAATCTTTGCTTGGCAGAGTTATGGATGAACGTTATCAGTTGATGCCAAACAAGTTTGATCGAGTTTAAATCAAGAGACCTACATGAAGAGATGTAAAAAATATTTTCAGATATCCTGCAGAACTACCATAGGTGTTGTAGGTCTATTATTTAACCTTTATTTTACTACATAAAGGTCTGCTTACTCTGCTGGCGTCTTGACCCAGTTTATGGCCTCATTTGCAATGCAAACCCGGGCGGCAGTGTGTTTTGGGTCATTGTCTGCATTTGGGAAGAAAAAAATACATTTAGCCTAACAGCCAACATTAGGTACAATACTAGAAATATACATGTAAAAAGGACTAAACATAACAAAATATTGCTATAATGCTACCTTGAAAGAAACAATGTGTACCCAGAAACACCTCTCTGACATAGGGTCCAGCGTGTCTCTTGATGATTTCTTCCTCAAAGAAATCTCGAGCCACACATGAAAAAGGAGGCAAGAGTGAATTATTGTGGAACACAACAGTCCCTGAGGTGTAGGCTACAATATTTTATGTACCTTTTGCTTTGTAAATTATAAGGGCACAGGGTGAGACCCAGATGCAGACAAGGGAGGCAGATGGTTCGAGTCTTTAATACTTATTGTATCCAAGGGGCAGGCCTGAGAATGGTCGTGGACAAGCAAAAGATCATAACAAGGTCAGAGTCCAGGAGGTACAGAGTGGCAGACAGGCTCGAGGTCAGGGCAGGCAGTATGGTTGGGAAGGCGGGTTCAGAGTCAAGGGAGGCAAGGGTCAAAACCAGGAGGATTAGTAAAAAACAGAGAAGGAGGGGGGAGCAGGTGCACGACGTAACACACTGATTGACTTGACAAAACAAGACAAACTGGCACAGACAGACAGAAAACACAGGTATAAATACCCAGGGGATAATGGGGAAGATGGCTGACACCTAGCGGGGGTGGAGACAAGCACAGGTGAAACAGATCAGGGTGTGACAGTAAATAGCCAAACTTACCATCAAAAATCTAACATGGGCCTGGTCCCTGGCGAGAAATTGCCCCCCACACATGGAGTTTTAGTAGATGCTTGGGACTCGGCTTGCTTGATCTTCTTCCTTCTTCCCTGTCGCCATTTTGAGCAAATTGCTCAAGGGCCACGGTTGATTCCTCTATGTAGAAAACGTCATTGAATATCTCGCCAGCTTTGATCCATGCCTGGGCCTGCAGGACGCGAGGGTCTTTGTTTGTCAGCCGAATCATAGGGTCGAAACTACAGAACATTATGGCTATTAGCAGGGCTATATTTTGGCCTTCATAACATATTATTTTGGCCTTTATTCAGTTCACAATCGCTCACTTGTTTTTTCAAAATAAAATAATCTCCAAAATATCGCTATATATAGCCTTCCCGCTGTGGATGTCTATTTCAGCACCATTTTCGCGCTGCTCTGAGATAAGCATTGAGAAACTAAAATGTTCAAATATATTCCATGATAGTCTTAAAATATAAGTGTTGACTGACTATAAGCAAATTATGACTGCTAAATAATCAAGTTAGGTTTCTCTAGAAATAAATAATTCTAAATAACAAACTGGCTTTATTTACAAATTAGTGAGAATGTCTCACCCCATGTTCAAGAATTGCCTTTTTCTCAGGTTAAATGAAAAATAAATCTCCAAAATATTGTTACTTTTTAAACAAAGCAAGTATTATTATGAATTAATTTAGAATTATATAAAAAACCCTTAGATAAAATCACAGATTCTAATGGAAAATGCCCTTAGATATTAATTTAGAATCCTCTAATCCTCAAAATGTTATTATTGGCGGAGAGTCACGTCATTGCAAAAAATATACTGTAGGCATTCCATAGGTGAAATGAGTCTCACTAGGGTTGACTAATGTGCTGTTAAAAGTGGTATAGGTCTTATTTATTTAAAAAGTATATTGAAGTTAGAAGAAATAGGATTTGAAGCAATAACATTTTTTAAACAATAAGATTTCAGCATCGTTTCGCTTACTCTGAGACCGGTCTTGATAAATCAATGTGATTTTTATTTTCACTGATTCTCCATTTGAGTATTGGTTAGACTAGAATTAGAACATTAGTGTGCAGAAATGTTATGTTCTTAGTGTAACCTTCATTCAACTAGACAAGTCAGTTAAACACCAACTGTCAGAGCAGCTCACAGATTACTGGACCTGTACATAGCCCACCTATACTTTAGCCCAAACAACTACCTCTTTCCCTAATGTATTTAATTTATTTATTACTTTGCCACCATGGCCTTTTTTTTTTTGCCTTTAACTTCCTTATCTCACCTCATTTGCTCACATCGTATATAGACTTGTTTATACTGTATTATTGACTGTATGTTTATTTTACTCCATGTGTAACTCTGTGTCCTTGTATGTGTCGAACTGCTTTGCTTTTTTTTGGCCAGGTCGCAAATGTAAATGAGAACTTGTTCTCAAATTGCCTACCTGGTTAAATAAAGGTGAAATAAAATAAATCAATAAATAATTGTGCATGAAAGAACAGTGAAGAAATATATTCAATATAGCCTAAATATTTATAATTTAAAATATATTACTATTACGAACCCCTTTGGCCTAGGGGGAATGGAAACGAGACCCGTAACATATCTCTTACAAATCATAACAGTGAAAAAAGAACAGTGAGAACTAAAAACAACAGACCCTCAACCAGCTGTATAAGTCCATAAGCAAACAAGAAAATGCTCATCCAGAAGCGGCGCTCCTAGTGTCCGGGGATTTTAATGAAGGGAAACTTAAATCCATTTGATCTAATTTCCTCCAGCATGTCACATGTGCAACCAGAGAAAAAAAACTCTAGATCACCTTTACTCCACAAAGAGAGACGCATACAAAGCTCTCCCTCGCCCTCCATTTGGTAAATCTGACCATAATTCTACCCTCCTGATTCCTGCTTACAAGCAAAAACTAAAGCAGGAAGTACCAGTGACTCGCTCAATACTGAAGTGGTGAGATGATGCGGATGCAACACTACAGGACTGTTTTGCTAGCACAGACTGGAATATGTTCCGGGATTCATCCAATGCTATTGATGAGTATATCACCTCAGTCACCAGCTTCATCAAAAGGGCATCTTCAAACCAAGCTGCTTACCTATTGCAGATTCAGTCTTCCCAGCCTGGTGCAGGTCTACAATTTTGTTTCTGGTGTCCTTTGACAGCTCTTTGGTCTTGGCCATAGTGGAGTTTGGAGTGTGACTGTTTGAGGTTGTGGACAGGTGTCTTTTATACTGATAACAAGTTCAAACAGGTGCAATTAATACAGGTAACGAGTGGAGGACAGAGGAGCCTCTTAAAGAAGAAGTTACAGGTCTGTGAGAGCCAGAAATCTTGCTTGTTTGTAGGTGACCAAATACTTATTTTCCACCATAATTTGCAAATTAATTCATTAAAAATCCTACAATGTGATTTTCTGGATTTTTTTTTCTTGTTTTGTCTGTCATAGTTGAAGTGTACCTATGATGAAAATTACAGGCCTCTCTCATCTTTTTAAGTGGGAGAACTTGCACAATTGGTGGCTGACTAAATACATTTTTGCCCTACTGTATGTGAGAATGCTGTTCATTGACTAAAGTTCAGCATTCAACACCTTAGTGCCCGCAAAGCTCATCACTAAACTGAGGACTCTGGGACTAAACACCTCCCTCTACAACTGGATCCTGGACTTCCTGATGGGCCGCCCCAAGGTGGTACGGGTAGGCAACAACACATCAGCCACGCTGATCCTCAGCACGTGGGCCCCTCAGGAGTGCGTGCTTAGTCCCCTCCTGCACTCCCTGTTCAACCACGACTGCGTGGCCAAGCACAACTCCAACACCATCATGAAGTTTGCTGACGACTAAACAGTGGTAGGCCTGATCACCGACAACGATGAGACAGCCTATAGGGAGGAGTTCAGAGACCTGGCAGTGTGGTGCCAGTACAACAATCTCTCCATCAACTTGAGCAAGAGAAAGGAGTTGATTGTGGACTACATGAAAAGGAGGGACAAACAAGCCCCTATTCACATCGAGGGTATCTGTAGTGGAGCGGGTCAAGAGTTTCAGTTTCCTTGGTGTCCACATCACCAACGAACTATCATGGTCCAAACACACCAAGACAGTTGTGGAGAGGGCACGACAACACCTAGTCCCACTCAGGAGACTGAAAAGATTTGGCATGGCTCCCTAGATCCTCAAAAAGTTCTACAGCTGCACCATCGAGAGCATCCTGACTGGTTGCATCACTGCCTGATATTGCAACTGCTCAGCCTCCGACCGCAAGGCACTACAGATGGTAGTGCTTATGGCCTAGTACATCACTGAGGCCAAGCTTCCTGCCAAACAGGACCTTTAAATACTAGAGGCATGCCACCAAAATTGTCAGACTCCATTCACCCAAGTCATAGACTCTTCTCTCTGCTACCGCACGGCAAATGGTCCAAAAGGCTCCTTAACAGCTTCTACCCCCAAGCCATAAGACTGCTGAACAATTAATCAAACGGCCACCCGGACTATTTACATTGACATCCTCCTACCATTTTGCTTTTACACTGCTGCTACTCGCTGTTTATTATCTATGCATAGTCACTTTAACCCTACCTACATGTACAAATTACTAACCTGTACCCCCGCACATTGACTCAGTACCGGTACACCCTGTATATAGCCTCGTTATTTTTATTTTATTGTGTTACTTTTTCATTTTTTACTTTTAGTTTATTTAGTAAATATTTTCTTAACTCTATTTCTTGTACTGCATTGTCGGTTAAACTTCTTCGGGATAGGTGTCCTGTTAACTTAACAGTTGTAAATCATGTAGCGCAGTGTGTCATCATCGCAGATTTTAGAGAAACAACAAATGTCGATACATTTAAGTGTCTTATATTGGCTGAAAATTTCAATTCTTGTTCATCTAACTGCGTTGTCCAATTTACAGTAGCTATTACTGCGAAAAGAAATGCCATGCTATTGTTTGAGGAGAGCTCAAAACAACAAAACACTTTTTTCACCTCGACAGGTTTGATACATTCACATCTTAAGGTGAAATGTGTACATACACTCTGAAATCTTGCTGTGATTTGTAATCCCAAGGGTCCCAGAGATAACATGAACTGTCATTTTGTTGGATTAAATCCTTTTTCACATCCTAAATATGTCCATATAGCATGCACGATCGATTTTGTATTTCCCCTTGTTCAACTTGCAAAGAAAGGAATCTGTAAAAATCTAACTCTGAACATTGTTTCAATCAGTCAAATTACATTCATATTTATTCCTCAGAGATCCTAGTATGTAACTAGACTTCACTATATCGTTAGGAGTGTAGTATATCCCATAGGTCACCAAATTTGGTCAGAGAGCGACGCCTTCATGGCGCGCCGATGACACGGGCGGTCTTCACTTGATTGACTGAAACTTTGTCAAATGAGCACCAATTGGGGTCAAACCAAGCTGGGCTTTACGGAAACCTCATATCTGTCGCACAATTTTCTTTTCTCTAATTCTTTTAGTGGTAAAGACTGACTTCAAAGATACCACATTCAAGTCCTCCTTCCCCCACTTAGTCTGACTGCTGCTCTCTCTAACTCCACAACAACCCCCCCCCCACGGCCATCTATAGGTGTGAATACCCAGCCAGCCTACAAATAGATGGTAAGTGCTTTACAGCTGTAAGGGGGGAATAGAAGTTTAGGCTTGGATAAAAACAAAAGAACATTGTCTGCATGTAGGGAAATTTTGTGCTGCGTGTCTTTTATTTTAACAGAAGCTATATCGGCAAAACTGTTTCCAAAACTGTAAAAATATTGTCTGTGAGTATAACATAGTTGATATTGCAGGCGAAAGCTTGAGAAAAATCCAATCCGGAAGTGACTCATCTTTTGAAAGCTCTGCGTTCCAATGCGTCCCTATTGAGCTGTGAATGGGCTATCAACCAGATTACTTTTCTCCGTATTCCCCAAGGTGTCTACTGCATTGTGACATAGTTTTACGCATTTATGTTGAAGAATACCCGTAAGCGGCTACATTGCGCAAGTGGTCACCTGATGGCTCTCAGAGTGATTCTCGCGTAAATACAGAGGTAGCCATTATTCCAATCGGTCCTACTGAAAAAACAATATTATATGATTATAAACAACGTTTGCCATGTTTCTGTCGATATTATGGAGCTAATTTGGAATATTTTTGCAGTTTTCGTGACTGCAATTTCCGGGCGATTTCTCAGCCAAACGTGAAGAAGAAACGGAGCTATTTCGCCTACAAAAATTACATTTTTGGTAAAAAGGAACATTGGCTAACTGGGAGTCTCGTGAGTGAAAACATCCGAAGCTCATCAAAGGTAAACGATTTAATCTGATTGCTTTAATGATTTCCGTGACCAAGTTACCTGCTGCTAGCTGGACAAAATGCAATGCTAGGTTATTGATAGGAACATTTGTTGTGTAACTGGGAGTCTCGTGAGTGAAAACATCTGAAGATCATCAAAGGTAAATGATTAATTTGATTGCTTTTCTGATGTTCGTGACATAGCTACTTAATTCTTAGTGTACATAATGTTTTGTAACGCTATCGATAAACTTACACAAACGCTTGGATTGCTTTCGCTGTAAAGCATAATTTCAAAATCTGAGACGACAGGTGGATTAACAAAAGGCTAAACTGTGTTTTGCAATGCTGTACTTGTGATTTTGTGAATATGAATACTTTTTAGTAATATCATTTGACTGTGGCTCTATGCTATTCAGCGGTTGCTGACGAAAATTATCCCGCTAACGGGATGGGTAGCGTCAATAAGGTAAAGGGGAACTTTTGACTAGCCAGCTTGAGGATGAGATCCCTGGTCTGGGGATAGTGCAGCCGTATAATGAATGGCCTTGGTGGCACGCCCTTGGCCAGCTTCGTTGCCTGTGATCTGTGTGCATGGTTGATCAGGATGGCCGTTTTGAAGTGTTCACTTCCCAGCAATGTCAGTATCAGCTCCGAGACAAATTCAGTGGGTTCCCCTTTCTCAGTATCCTCCTGGATCCCAAATATTTGGATGTTCTGGCATCTTGAATGCGACTCGAGCATTTCCAATCGGGCATTCAGGGTTTTGTTGGCATTTTTTTACTTCTTGATGCTACCCATCCCTTTAGTGGGATAATTGTCATCAACAACCGCTGAATTGCATAGCGCCACATTCAAATAATATTACAAAAAATATTTATATTCATTAAATCACAAGTGCAATATAGCAAAACACAGTTTAGCCTTTTGTTAATCCACCTGTCGTGTCAGATTTTGAAAATATGCTTTACAGCGAAAGCAATCCAAGCGTTTGTGTAAGTTTATCGATCGCTCGACAAAACAATATGAACACCTAGCATCAAGTAGCTTGGTCACGAGACTGAGAAAAGCAATCAAATGAATTGTTTACCTTTGATGATCTTCGGATGTTTTCACTCACGAGACTCCCAGTTACACAATAAATGTTCCTTTTGTTCCATAAAGATGATTTTATATCCAAAATACCTCCGGTTGTTTGGCGTGTTATGTTCAGAAATCCACAGGAAAGAGCGATCACGACAACGCAGACAAATTCCAAATAGTATCCGAAATGTCCACAGAAACATATCAAACGTTTTTTATAATCAATCCTCAGGTTGTTTTTAAAATATATAATCAATAACATATCAACCGCAACTGTCTTTTGCAGTAGGAGAGGGAAAGGCAATGGCTGCCCAAACTCTGTTGCGCCAAGCAAAACGTTGCTGGCACCCGGCCATACAATGACGCGATGTTATCTTTCTGGCAAATTTTTCAAAATAAAAGCCTGAAACTATGTCTAAAGACTGTTGACACCTTGAGGAAGCGATAGGAAAAGGAATATGGTTGAAATCCCTTTAAATGGAGCAAAGGCATTAAATGGAACATGAAGTTTTCAAAATAGAAGCCACTTCCTGGTTTAATCTTCCTTTCACCTGCAATATCAGTTCTCATCACTACAACTCCAGTACGGGCTCGGGAGAGACAGGTTGAAAGTCATGCGTCCTCCGATACACAACCCAACCAAGCCGCACTGCTTCTTAACACAGCGCGCATGAATTGCAAGCTGCACCAATGTGTCGGAGGAAACACCGTGCACCTGGCAACCTTGGTTAGCGCGCACTGCACCCGGCCTGCCATAGGAGTTGCTGGTGAGCAGTGAGACAAGGATATCCCTACCGGCCAAACCCTCCCTAACCCGGACGATGCTAGGCCAATTGTGCGTCGCCCCACAGACCTCCCGGTCACAGCCGGTTACGACAGAGCCTGGGCGCGAACCCAGAGTCTCTGGTGAAACAGCTGGCGCTGCCGTACAGCACCCTTAACCACTGCGCCACCCGGGAGGCCCTCACGGACAATATCTTGACAGTTTTGGAAACTTTAGAGCATTTATCCTAATCTGTCAATTATTTGCATATTCTAGCATCTGTTCCTGAGAAATAGGCAGTTTACTTTGGAAGGTCATTTTTCCAAACATAAAAATAGTGTCCCCTAGCTTCAAGAGGTTAACCTCTCTAGGATAAGGGACGCTTGCGTCCCACTTGGCCAAAAGCCAGGGAAAATGCAGCACGGCAAATTCCAATCAAATTATATAAAAATCCAACTTTCATTAAATCACACATGTAAGATACTAAATTAAAGCAACACTCGTTGTGAATCCAGCCAACATGTCAGATTTAAAAAAGGCTTTTCGGCGAAAGCATAAGAAGCTTTTTTTGTTGGCACTCCAATATGTCCCATAAACATAACAATTGGTCCTTTTGTTCGATTAATTTCATCCATATATATCCAAAATGTCAATTTATTTGGCGCGTTTGATCCAGAAAAAAACAGCTTAAAATTTGCACAACATCACTACAAAATATCTCAAAAGTTGCCTGTCAACTTTTCCAAAACATTTCAAACTACTTTTGTAATACAACTTTAGGTATTTTTAAACGTTAATAATCGATCAAATTGAAGACGGGTCTATCTGTGTTCAATACAGGAAGACAACAAACCAACGCTACTTTTCAAGTCTTGCGCAACTCTCAACATTGTTACCCAGTTCCTAGATGGCCGTACTTCTTCATTGCACAAAGGAATAACCTCAACCATATTCCAAAGACGGGTGACATCCAGTGGAAGCAGTAGGAACTGAAAACACCTGCCTAAGATATACAATTTCCCAATGAGAATTCACTGAACAGACAGAGACCTCAAAAAAGAAAATGCTTAACTGTTAGTCCTCAGGGTTTTGCCTGCTACATAAGTTATGTTATGTGTTTTCTATCCAAATCTACTAATAATGTGCATATCTTATATTCTTGGCATGAGTAGCAGGAAGTTGAAATTGGGGACGCTATTTATCCAAAAGTGAAAATGCTGCCCCCTATACCTTAATAAGTTAAAAGTACATGGAGAGCTAACATTAACGACATGCATGTCAATTTCTCATGGCTCAAAGTGGAAGAGACATCATCATTACTTGTTATCGCAAGAGGTATTGACAAGCTGAAGGTACTGAGCTGTCTGTTTAAAAAATACTAGCACACAGCTCGGACACCCATGCATACCCCACAAGACATGCCACCAAAGGTCACAGTCCCCATGTCCAGAACAGACTATGGGAGGCGCAAAGTACATCCGGTAACTGATGCAAGCAGTAGAATGAGATTTAAAAAGCAGGTATAAATACACATTATGGAACAGCAGGGACTGTGAAGTAACACAAACATAGGCACAGACACATGCATACACACATGATAACATACGCACTATACACACTTGTACACATGGATTTTGTGTGGTAGTGTAGTATGGGTCTGAGGGCATACACTTAGTGTGTTGTGAATTCTGTAATGAATGTATTGTAATGTTTTTTAAATTGTGTAACTGCCTTAATTCTGCCGAACCCCAGGAAGAGTAGCTACTTCCTTGACTAATGTGGATCCATAATAAATACAAATTCAAAATTCTCTTGACCTCCAATGTTAATTCACCTAACCTGCTGTGTTAATTATCCTAACCTGCAACATTAATTATCCTAAACTGCTATGTAAACAAACTATCTTTGGAGACAAATCAGCATCATCACCACACCGACAGCCGATAATTTCCCCTGACACTCACTTGGAGCCATTCAGTGCTGTTGTTTATGTATGTAACTCGTGGGATAAGCTGTAGCATTAGCAATTTATTTCAAAAGGAGCCAACTCACAAGTGAAGAAATTCTGGAGATTTTTGTCAATTCAGACAATGATTCTGAGTATGACAGTGAGGAAAAAGATTCTGACAGTGACAGTGAGGATCTGCCTTCTAACCATGTGGCCATGGAGAACCCAGAATCTGAGGACTGTTTGCTCACCAACGAATTCCCAGGTCCCTCTGAAGATGCTGATGGAGGCCTGTGGTAGCTGTAAGGCCTCTAGCCATTTCACCCCTCCTGGCGCTGCTGTTTGCTTTGATGAGTCCCTGTCTGGAGTGCAAAGCCCCTTGCCATTTCCCTCTGAGGCAGAGTATTTCAATCTGTTTCTGACAGAGGAGCTGGTGGGAGACGGTGCAGGAGACCAATAGCTATGCCTTGGTGTTACAGGAGGAGAGAGATCCACAGGGCCACCTGACGGGAGAGAGAAAGATAAAACCAGACTGTGTTCTTGACTATAATTGCAAAATGGGGGCAGTGGATAAGGCGGACATGATAAACAGCTTTGTGGCATGCGCTCGTACAACCACCAAGTGATATAAGAAGATGTTTGTATCTGATTGACACGTCCTTAATGACCACATACAGTGAGCTCCAAAAGTATTGGAACAGTGACAATTTTTTTGGGGGGGGCTCTGTACTCCAGCACTTTGGATTTGAAATTATACAATGACTATGAGGTTAAAGTGCAGACTAACAGCTTTAATTTTTGTACATACTGTAGTCTCCCCATTTTAGGGGACCAAAAGTATTGCGACAAATTCACATAAAAGTAGTAAAAAGTTAAGTATTTGGTCACATATTCATAGCACGCAATAATGATTAGTGAAAATGTTACAATTGCCTAGCATTAATATTACTGCTTAGCATACAGTCGTGGCCAAAAGTTTTGAGAATGACACAAATATAAATTTTTACAAAGTCTGCTGCCTCAGTTTGCATGATGGCAATTTGCATATACTCCAGAATGTTTTGAAGAGTGATCAGATGAATTGCAATGAATTGCAAAGTCCCTCTTTGCCATGCAAATTAACTGAATGTCACATTCGACGTACGGAGGAGACCAAGGCGCACCGTAAGATGAATACATACTTTAATGAAGACGAAGAACACTTAACAAACTATACAAAACAACAACCCGACCGTGAAGCTATAATAATACTAGTACAGGCAAGAATAGACATAGACAATAACCCACGAAATACCCAAAGAAGATGGCTGCCTAAATATGGTTCCCAATCAGAGACAACGATACACACCTGCCTCTAATTGAGATCCAATCTAGGCAACCATAGACATATATAAACACCTAGATAGTAAACCAACCCCAAAAAACAAACAAAACCACTAGACAGTACAAAAACACAAACATCACCCATGTCACACCCTGACCTAACCAAAATAATAAAGAAAACAAAGAATACTCAGGTCAAGGCGTGACAATGAATCCCAAAAAACATTTTACACTGCATTTCAGCCCTGCCACAAAAGGACCAGCTGACATCATGTCAGTGATTCTCTCGTTAACACAGGTGTGAGTGTTGACGAGGACAAGGCTGGAGATCACTCTGTCATGCTGATTGAGTTCGAATAACAGACTGGAAGCTTCAAAAGGAGGGTGGTGCTTGGAATCATTGTTCTTCTTCTGTCAACCATGGTTACCTGCAAGGAAACATGTGCCGTCATCATTGCTTTGCACAAAAAGTGCTTCACAGGAAAGAATATTGCTGCCAGTAAGATTGCACCTAAATCAACCATTTATCGGATTATCAAGAACTTCAAGGAGAGCGGTTCAATTGTTGTGGAGAAGGCTTCAGGATGCCCAAGAAAGTCCAGCGAGTGCCAGGACCGTCTCCTAAAGTTGATTCAGCTGCGGGATCGGGGCACTACCAGTACAGAGCTTGCTCAGGAATGGCAGCAGGCAGATGTGAGTGCATCTGCACGCACAGTGAGACAAAGACTTTTGGAGGATGGCCTGGTGTCAAGAAGGGCAGCAAAGAAGCCACTTCTTTCCAGGAAAAACATCAGGGACAGACTGATATTCTGCAAACGGTACAGGGATTGGACTGCTGAGAACTGGGGTAAAGTAATTTTCTCTGATGAGTCCCCTTTCCGATTGTTTGGGGCATCCGGAAAAAAGTTTCTCCGGAGAAGACGAGGTGAGCGCCTGTGACCATTCATGTGTGGGGTTGTTTTTTAGCCAAGGGAATGGGCTCACTCACAATTTTTCCTAAGAACACAGCCATGAATAAAGAATGGTACCAACACATCCTCCGAGAGCAACTTCTCCCAACCATCCATGAACAGTTTGGTGATGAACAATGCCTTTTCCAGCATGATGGAGCGCCTAGACATAAGGCAAAAGTAATATCTAAGTGGCTCGGAGAACAAAACATCGATATTTTGGGTCCATGGCCAAGTTACTCCCCAGACCGTAATCCCATTGAGAACTTGTGGTCAATCTTTAAGAGGCGGGTGGACAAACAAAAACCCACATTCTAACAAACTTCAAGCATTGATTATGCAAGAATGTGCTGCCATCAGTCAGGATGTGGCCCAGAAGTTAATTGACAGCATGCTTCAGTGGATTGCAGTGCCGTGGTAATTTCCTGTATTACTAAATGAGGAGAGTTTACAAACCACGCACCAGTCAGAGTTATACTTAAACTTCATCTTTAATTATATGAGCTTCTGCAATAGCATTTTACTTTCAACATTTCAGTATCTCTAATGAAAAGTTGATAGTGGTCAACATAATGGCAACTGAGATCTTTTATAGCAAAGATCCACCCCTAGTCGACATGACAAACCACAGATAAGAGGAACTGTTCACAAATACTTTTACTTGAGAGAGGAGTATCCCATAGCCAGATTGCATTCACTATAATTTATCATTCAGTTTGGTCTCTAAAACGAGATTATAATCTCATCCCAGGTACTTCATAGTACAAAAACATTACCTCAGTATCTGGAGTGCTCTTTGGCCAAAGACATTGTAAATCTCCTTTGTCAGTGCTATCTCATAGAGGCCCATCCTCAGTGGAACACTGAACACACAATATTCTGTCAAATAAAACAACCATTCTAATGCAATACAAAGATTATAATATAATATTTCAAGCACTATAACATAATCTCGCAATTTTCCAAGACAAGAGGTCTTGAAAAAGAAGGGTCAACACTGCAAATATTAACTCTTTGCATCAACTTGGGGTGGCAGGGTAGCCTAGTGGTTAGAGCGTTGGACTAGTAACCGAAAGGTTGCAAATTCAAATCCCCGAGCTGACTAGGTACAAATCTGTCGTTCAGCCCCTGAACAGGCCCACTGTTCCTAGGCTGTCATTGAAAATAAGAACGTGTTCTTAACTGAATTGCCTAGTTAAATAAAGGTAAAATAAAAACTTAATGTAATTGTCAATAAAAGCCTTCGACACAAGAAATGCTTGTAATTACACTTCAGTATTCCAAAGTAACATCTGACAAAAATATTTAAAGACACTGAGGCAGCAGACTTTGTGGAAATTCATATTTGTGTCATTCTAAAAACTTTTGGCCACGACTGTACTATACTTTGAGCTCTTTCGCTGAATGACATGCCATAGTTTCACCAGACCTGTTCCCAGAAAAGGAAATTAACTAACACAGAAAGACAGTCAGACTGCAATTTTTATATAAACTCAATGACACATACTGTACACTCTGTTGTCTCTGAGGTAGTCCTTGTGCATTTTTGAACTTACTTGAGAAATGAACGAGCCCTTGGATTTCTGTAAGGAGGCACTTTAGCGAGATGAGTCTCAAAACACTACTGATGGCTGTCAGGCCTTACTCTGGAAGTGGAGAGACTATGTCAGCAGATATCAAATGAGGCCGAGCAATTGTTTGGGGGGAAACAGCAAGGACATTGAAGCTTTCTTCGACTGCTTTATTTGTGGCTATGGTTTGCTGAACTCACAATGTGGACATTAAAGTGAATGACAGTTTCAGTTAAACCACTGTTCACAGTTATGGATTCGGGATATGCACTTAACATGATCTGTATCAAAATGCAATATTTATTTCCAAATTCTCCAGTGACGTCTCATAATGTTTCCCTTTCACCGGCTTGTTTGGAAAACCAACCGTTTTCTTCAATCTTTGATGGGTTTGCCGCCTTCTGCTATTTCTTTTGACATTATCTGGGATACAGGGGAAATGTGAGAAGTGAAAATTTGAATTTATTATTTATTTTTGGCCTTGTCTCCTGCCGAGCCGCTCACTGAAGCATACCTTATCCCTACTCCTCATTCATGCCGAGTAGGGGGTTATTTGAGGGTTGATGATACACTGCCAGACTGGATACGTCACTCTGTCACTGGCTCTCTCGACAAGCCTCACTTCAAAGTTGTGGCGATCAGTGCCGTTTAAGATTAGGGAGGACAATTTTTTTTAATGAGCATGGCCTTATTTCTACTACAGCATATTGGATGACTGTCATTCATATTCCATTTACCCAGCACAATGTAACATCGATAGGTATAGGCAACAACATGATACTCAAATGAACACTATAACCATCATGAGGTTGCTACAACCTAGCCTACAAATGAATGTTTAAAACGTAGTTGAACAGACTGATCTGGGGTGTAATCATTAGTCCAAACAGTAAAACAAGAGTTTATAATGGGCAAATTCAGGTGGATCCCTCCCCGTTTCATTCTGTTTGCTTCTGTTTAAGAAACATTTTGCAACAGAATCAACTGAATGAATACACTCTTGATCACCCACACACACAGTTCACTTTCATAGCAGTCACATACACAGCATCATCACTTTGCTCATTGTATAATTCCTCCTCTCATCCTAGTGCTCTCCTCCTCTCACCTTTTCCCTTGCTTGTGGACTTCAGCGCACAACACAACATCTGTATGTGACCGGGCGCAATAACCTCTCCAAGCCAAATCTTCATACCATAACCGCTAACAGCTACACAGCCTACGTCATTGTCACCGTGTTAATATTATAGTTAACAAACTGTACTGAACAAAAATACAAACGCAACAATGTAACAAGTTCAAAAATGTTACAGTTCATATAAGGAAATCAGTCAATTGAAATTATTCATTAGGCCCTAATCTATGGATTCCACAAGATTGGGCAGGGGCACAGCCATGGGTGGGCATGGGAGGGCATAAGCCCACCCACTTGGGGGCCAGCACCACCCACTAGGGGGCCAGGCCCAGTCAATCAGTATGTGTTTTGCCCCACAAAAGGGCTTTATTCCAGACAAATACTCCATCTGTCCGGGTAGCTTGTCTCAGACGATCCCACAGCTGAAGAAGCAGGATGTGAAGGTCCTGTGCTGGTGTGGTTACACGTGGTGTGTGGTTGCGAGGCCAGTTGGCGTGTACCGCCAAATTCTCTAAAACAACATTAGTGGCGGCTTATGGTAGAGAAATTAACATACAATTATCTGGCAACAGCTCTAGTGGACATTCCTGTAGGCTGCATGCCAATTGCACACTCCTTTAAAACTTGAAACATCTGTGGCATTGTGTTATGTAACAAAATTGCACATTTTAGAGTGGCCTTTTATTGTTCCCAGCACAAGGTGTAACTGTAATGATCATGCTGTTTAATTAGCTGCTTGATATGCCACACCTGTCAGGTCGATGGAATATCTTGACAGAAGAGTAATGCTCACTAACAGAGATGTAAACAAATTTGTGCACAAAATTGGAAAGACATGAGCTTTTTGTGCATATGAAACATTTCTGGGATCTTTTATTTCAGCTCAT
The DNA here is from genome assembly GCF_013265735.2 of Oncorhynchus mykiss. Taxonomy (NCBI): domain Eukaryota; kingdom Metazoa; phylum Chordata; class Actinopteri; order Salmoniformes; family Salmonidae; genus Oncorhynchus; species Oncorhynchus mykiss. The sequence continues at coordinate 3,745,305 of NC_048584.1, forward strand.
GAAATATGGGACCAACACTTTACATGTTGTGTTTATATTTTTGTTCAGTATAGAATTAACATGTTAGTAAACCCACAATCCAATCAAGGTGTAAAATCACACGGTGCAGTGTACAGCAAGCAGTTTAGTAGTTACACCCAGTGGGAATAAATTAATTAAACCAAAAGCTTCCCTTGGCTTGGAAGAGTTGACGTGTTGGATAGCCTTAGCCAGCTAGGTAACATAAAAAGCATTTCCTCTCTGTTTGCGTCAGGTTGTTGAGTAGGCTAAATTAGCTGCATTTAGTAAGTTCCTTTGAGGAACCTCCACTGCTTCAAAGGCAACAGACATAGTGGCTGTTCGAGTGGAACACTAGCTTCTGACACATCAGTATTCCTCACACACGGCGGCGCAGCTGCAGCAGAAAGACGCCACAGAACAATAAATGTGTCTGCATTTGGAGGTGTCTCTTTGGGAGTGGATCCTGCTGTGTCTCTCTCTATTTGTCAAGTCCATTTTCTGTGATTCATAGCAGCCAAATCTGTCCAAGGAAATCAATCCTCTTCAATACATTCGTTATGTCTGATACTAAGATACACTCTAAAGTCTGGGTTACAAACAATCCAATGTGGGTTCTTTGGTAAATATTGGACAAAACACACTGTTTTATTTTGACCCAGCCAGTTGGGTTGCATGAATAACCCAACGTGTTGGGTTGTTGGAATTACCCAAACATGAGCTAATTTAAAGGTCCCGAACAGTCTGATTTCCATGTAAAATAGTATTTTCAGCCATAATATTTTGTCCTGATAAAAATTGCTTGAAATATTTGTATCTTATGTCAAACTACCAGGAAGTCTGAAAAGACTGACTGGGATGGTAGCTAGTAGGCTGAGTGGGCGGGGAGAGCACCATGACTGGTGGTTCTTTGAAAATGCTTCTGTCAAGCAAAGTGGACACAGTGAGCAAGTGAGATTATCTCATGCAAATTTGCTGACACAAAGCAACTCAAAAAACATTGAAATTGTATGCAACATCCAATGTTGATGAAGCAAGTTAGCTAGTTCACCTTGGACAAGTTGAAACTTTACAGGGTGAGATCTGGGTACACTTAATTAAATATACATATTGAGTGCCAGACAGTGTTCATACAGTGCATTCAGAAAATATTCAGACCACTTGACTTTTTCCACATTTTGTTGCGTTACAGCCTTCTTCTAAAATGAATGAAATAGTATTCAGACCCTTTACTCAATACTTTGTTAAAGCACCTTTTACAGCAATTGCAGCCTTAAGTCATCTTGAGTCATCAATCTTGGCACACCTGTATTTGGGGAGTTTCTCCCATTCTTTTCTGCAGATCCTCTCAAGCTATTTCAGGTTGGATGGGGAGCATCGCTGCACAGCTACTTTCAGGTCTCTCCAGAGGTGTTCGACTGGGTTCAAGTCCGGGCTCTGGCTGGGCTTTTCAAGGACATTCAGAGACTTGTCCCGAAGCCACTCCTGTGTTGTCTTGGCTGTGTGCTTAGGGTCTTTGTCCTGTTGAAAGGTGAACCTTCACCACAGCCTGAGGTCCTGAGTGCTCTGGAGCAGGTTTTCATTAAGGATCTCTCTGTACTTTGCTCCGTTCATCTTTGCCTCGACCCTGGCTTGTCTCCCAATCCCTGCTGCTGAACAACATCACCACAGCATGATGCTGCTGCCACCACCAAGCTTCACCGTAGGGATGGTTCCATGTTTCCTCCAGACATGACAATTGGCATTCAGGCCAAAGAGTTCAATCTTGGTTCATCAGACCAGAGAATCTAGTTTCTCATGGTCTGAGAGTCTTTAGGTTCCTTTTGGAAAACTCCAAGCGGACTGTCATGTGCCTTTTACTGAGGAGAGGCTTCTGTCTGGCCAAAACCATAAAGGCCTGATTGGTGGAGTGCTGCAGAGATGGTTGTCCTTCCCCTATTTCCACATAGGAACTCTGGAGCTCTGTCAGAGTGACCATCTGGTTCACCTCCCTGACCAAAGCCGGGCAGCTAGCTCTTCGAAGAGTCTTGGTGGTTCCAAACTTCTTCCGTTTATGAATGACTGAGGCCACGGTGTTCTTGGGGACCGTCAGTGCTGCAGTCATTTTTTGGTACCCTTCCCCAGATCTGTGCCTCGACACAATCCTGTCTCGGAGCTCTACGGACAATTCCATTGACCTCATGGCTTAGTTTTCGCTCAGACATGCACTGTCAAATGTGGGACCTTAGAAAGACAGTTTGTGTGCCTTTCCAAATCATGTTGTAGAAACATCTCAAGAATGATCAATGGAAACAGGATGCACCTGAGTTTAATTTAGAGTCTCATAGCAAAGGGTCTGAATACTTAAATAAATAAGGTATTTCTGTATTTTTTAAACAAAAATGTACAAACACTTCTAAACACCTGTTTTCACCTTGTCATTATGGGGTATTGGGTGTTGATTCATATCAAAATATATATTTTAATCAATTTTAGAATAAGGCTGTAACATTTCAAAATTTTGAAAAAGTCGCACCAAATGGTGGGCGTCACAGGCACCAGGATTATTCCATTTAAGATGATCTTCCTCAACACTTAATCCCACCCCTATTATCACTCCTTTCAATGGCACCCTACTTCAAAGAGCAAAGCAAGTCACAGTTCTTGTCCCTAGTCGCGTGTTAGAGAGCGCCCACTCCCTTGGGACCAAAGAAACACAATAAATCATCACAAGTCCACTTCAAGTTACTTTCAACAACTAAACAGTCCCAACCTCTTCTCCACCCAACCTGACACCACATGTGGATTAGCCAGAATACAAGGATCCATTCTTTCCACAAATCTCACTCCCACTGGGCCAGAATCATCTTTGTCCTCTTCGAGACGAAGCTCAATCTCAGCGGTCGTCATCGCAGGTACTTCATTCTCACTCTCTTCAGGTTCCATCTCTGAGCTACTGGAGCACAATCCCTCTTCTTGCACTTAACACTAACCTTCCTCACCACACTGCTTCTCTATATACAGCTCCTTTTCGGCAGTCACCACCAGAATTGAATTAATACTGAATCTAGGCACATTCAATTTCCTCCTGTAGCTCTTCCAACAGTTTTGTGTCCTCCTCTAATCCATATTCACTCAAAGCTCCTTAAACTTTCCTCCGTTCTGCCATTTTACAGGCTATATGTCCCCTACCTACTCTCATCCGACGACACTACGATTTGACACAAAAAAAAAAAATACAGTTTGGCATGTCTCTTGATGTAATGACATGACAACTGCATCTGCCTTTTGAGCCACCATTCTTCTGCATTTATTCCATAGCCAGTTACTAGCTAACATCAGACACAGATGAAAGCAAAAACCTTTAATTAAGTATATTTGCCTTAGATTAATAGAGTAAACCTCTAATTATATTGGCTACACTCACTTCTGTCATCACACAGCACACTGCCCTATCCCATCTGGACAGGAGGAATACCTATGTAAGAATGCTGTTTATTGAATATAGCTTAGCATTCAACCTCATAGTACCCTCCAAGCTCATCATTAAGCTTGAGGCCCTGGGTTTCAACCCCGCCCTGTTCAATTGTGTCCTGGACTTCGTGACGGGCCACCCCCAGGTGGTCACAGTAGGAAACAAGACGTCCACTTTTCTGATCCTCACCACAGGGGCCCTAGAAGGGTGCATGCTCAGCCACCTGCTCTATTCCCTGTTCACCCATGACTGCGTGGCCAGGCACACCTCCAACTCAATCATCAAGTTTGCAGATGACACAACAGTAGTGGGCTTAATTACCAACAATGACGAGACAGCCTACAGGGAGGAGGTGAGGGCATTTGGAGTGTGGTGTGAGGAAAACAACCTCTCATTCAACATCAACAAAACAAAGGAAATGATCGTGGACTTCAGGAAACAGCAGAGGGAGCACCCCACCCTATCCACATCGACGGGACAGTAGTAGAGAAGGTGGAAAGTTTTAAGTTCCTCGGCGTACTCATCACAGACAAACTGAAATGGTCCACCCACACAGACAGTGTGGTGAAAATGGCGCCAGGAGTCTGAAGAAATGTGGCTTTTCACCTAAAACCCTCAAACTTTTAAAGATGCACAATTGAGAGCATCCTATCTGGCTGTATCACCTCCTAGTAAAGGAACTGCACAGAGGGTGGTGGAGTCTGCACAATGCATCACCGGGGGCAAACTATCTGCCCTCCAGGACAACTACAACACCCGATATGACAGGAAGGCCAAAAAGATCATCAAGGACAACAACCACACGAACCACTGCTTGTTCAGCCCGTATCAAAGCTGGGACAGAGAGACTGAAAAACAGCTTCTATCTCAAGGCCATCAGACTGTTAAACAGCCATCACCAACATAGAGAGGCTGCTGCCTACATACAGACTTGAAATTATTGGCCACTTTAATAAATGGATCACTAGACACTTCAGTAATTCCACTTGAACTTTTATGGCTGCAGGGGCAGTATTGAGTAGCTTGGATGAAAAGGTGCCGATTGTAAACGGCCAGCTCCTCAGTCTCAGTTGCTAATATATGCATATTATTATTAGTATTTGATATAAAACACTCTGAAGTTTCTAAAACTGTTTGAATTATGTCTGTGAGTATAACAGAACTCATATTGCAGGCAAAAACCTGAGAAATTACACTTCCTGTTTGTATTTTTTCTGGGGGTGACAGATTTTCAACCAAGCTCTAATTGAAATTACAGCGAGATATGGATGAGTTTTCACTTCCTACGCCTTCCGCTAGATGTCAACAGTCAATAGAACTTTGTTTGATGACTCTAATGTGAAGGGGAGTCGAATGAGACAGGAAATAGTCACGACTGCCACAAGTTGACCATGCTTTCACCAAGCGCGTTCACAGGGGAAGGACCTGCGTTCCACTGGTCATCTGAAGTCATTCTAATTCTCTGGTTGGAACATTATTCAAGATATATGTAAACAACATTCTAAAGATTGATTCAGTACATCATTTGACATGTTTCTACTGGCTATTACGGAACTTTTGGACGTTTCGTCACGTTATAGTGGACGCGCTTATGTGCCTTTGGAATTGTTTAACAAACGCGCTAACCAAGGTAGCTAATTGGACATAAATAATGGACATTTTCGAACAAATCAAGCATTTATTGTGGACCTGGGATTCCTAGGACTGCATTCTGATGAAGTTCATCAAAGGTAAGAAAACATTTATCATGTATTTTTCTAATTTTATTATATTTCTGAGCGCCGTCTCAGATTATTGCATGGGTTGCTTTTTCCGTAAAGTTTTTTTGAAATCTGACAGCGGTTGCATTAAGGAGAGGTATATCTAGAAATACATGTGTATAACTTGTATTATCATCTACATTTACGATGAGTATTTATGTTGAAACGATGTGGCTGTGCAAAATCACTTGATGTTTTTGGAACTAGTGAATCTAATAAGCCAATGTAAACTCAGATTTTTTTATATAGATATTAACTTTATCAAACAAAACATGCATGTATTGTGTAACATGAAGTCCTATGAGTATCATCTGATGGAGATAATTCAAGGTTAGTGATTAATTGTATCTCTATTTCTGCTTTTTGTGAATTTTATATTTAGCTGGAAAATGGCTGTGCTTATTGTGGTTTGGTGTAGACCTAACATAATCGTTTGTAGTGCTTTTGCTGAAAAACATATTTGAAATCGGACACTTTGGTTGGATTAACAACAAGATTAACTTTAAAATGATATACTGTAAAACACATGTATATTTTGGGAATTGTAATTATGAGATTTCTGTGGTTTGAATTTGGCGCCCTCTATTTTCACTGGTAGATGTCATATTGATCCCGTTAGCAGGATTGCAGCCATAACAAGAAATGTTTACATGTCTTGCATCATTCATCTCATATGTATATTCTGTATTGTATACCATCTATTGCATCTTGTCTATGTCGCTCTGTCATTCTCATCCACATACAGTGCCTTGCGAAAGTATTCGGCCCCCTTGAACTTTGTGACCTTTTGCCACATTTCAGGCTTCAAACATAAAGATATAAAACTGTATTTAATTGTGAAGAATCAACAACAAGTGGGACACAATCATGAAGTGGAACTACATTTATTGGATATTTCAAAATATTTTAACAAATCAAAAACTGAAAAATTGGGCGTGCAAAATTATTCAGCCCCTTTACTTTCAGTGCAGCAAACTCTCTCCAGAAATTCAGTGAGGATCTAGAAGCACTAGAAGCAAAAGCATTTCGCTACACTCGCAATAACACCTGCTAACCATGAGTAAGTGACCAATAAAATTTGATTTGATATGAACCCACACTGCCTTCAAACCAAGACATGCTGCCTGCTAGTTGTCTATGTATCAACTTTCAAATCATTTTCTAACAGTTTGAATTGAGTTGTGTTCTGCCTCCTTATTAATTCACATAGAAGTAGCCCACTTCACTGTTTCGGACAAACTTACCTCTTTGAAGAGAGCCCAAGCACTTCCCCAGTGTTTTCGCAGATCAAGTATGCAGACATTTGTACAGGCTTGCACAAACTTTTTCCCCTTGGCACATTTTCTGGCTTGCACCTGCATTGCCTTCGTTGTTGTTTTCCTTACAAATAATAACTTTGCAACATCAATGTAAGTGCCTATTTCTGTATATACTGTTGTCATTTGTACTGTAGCATACAATATGTACTCTTCCGTTCAAAAGTTTGGGGTCACTTAGAAAAGGCCTTGTTTTTGAATGAAAAGCATATTTTTTTGTCCATTAAAATAACTTTGAATTGATCAGACATACAGTGTAGACATTGTTAATGTTGTAAATAACTATTGTAGCTGGAAACGGCAGATTTTTTAATGGAATATTTACATAGAAGTACAGAGGCCCATTATCAGCAACCATCACTCCTGTGTTCCAATGGCACGTTGTGTTAGCTAATCCAAGTTTATCATTTTAAAAGGCTAATTGATCATTAGAAAACCCTTTTGTAAGTATGTTAGCACAGCTGAAAACTGTTGTTCTGATTTAAAACTGGCCTTATTTAGACTAGTTTAGTATCTGGAGCATCAGTATTTGTGGGTTTGATTACAGGCTTAAATTGGCCAGAAACAAAGCCTTTCTTCTGAAACTTGTCAGTCTATTCTTGTTCTGAGAAATGAAGGCTATTCCATGCGAGAAATTGCCAAGAAACTGAAGATCTCGTACAATGCTGTGTACTACTCCCTTCACAGAACAGAGCAAACTGGCCCTAACCACAATAGAAAGAGGATTGGGAGGCCCCGGTGCACAACTGAGCAAGCGAGCAAGTACATTAGTGTCTAGTTTGAGAAACAGACACCACAAGTCCTCAACTGGGAGCTTCATTAAATATTACTTGCAAAACACCAGTCTCAACGTCAACAGTGAAGAGGCGACTCCGGGATGCTGGCCTTCTAGGCAGAGTTGCAAAGAAAAAGCCATATCTCAGACTGGCCAATAAAAATAAAATATTAAGATGTGCAAAACACTGGACAGAGGAAGATTGGAAAAAAGTGTTATGGACAGATGAATCTAAGTTTGAGGTATTTGGATCACAAAGAAGAACATTCGTTAGACGCAGAAAAAATTAAAAGATGCTGGAGGAGTTCTTTACGGCATATGTCAAGCATGGTGGAGGCAATGTGATGGTCTGGGGGTGCTTTGGTGGTGGTAAAGTGGGAGATGTGTACAGGGTAAAAGGGATCATGAAGAAGGAAGGCTATCACTCCATTTTGCAAAGCCATGCCATACCCTGTGGATGGTGTTTAATTGGAGCCAATTTCCTCCAACAACAGGACAATGACCCAAAGCACAGCTCCAAACTATACAATAACTATTTATGCAATAACTATTTAGCAGTCAGCTGGTATTCTGTCTATAATGGAGTGGCCACCACAGTCACCAGATCTCAACCCTATTGAGCTGTTGTGGGAGCAGCTTGACCGTGGGAGGTGCTTCAGGAAGCATGGGGTGAAATCTCTTCAGATTACCTCAACAAATTGACAACTAGAATGCCAAAGGTCTGCAAGGCTGTAATTGCTGCAAATTGATTCTTTGATGAAAGCAAAGTTTGAAGGACACTATTATTATTTAAATGAAAATATCATTACTTACAACCTTGTCATCATCTTGACTATATTTCCTATTCATTTTGCAAATCATTTCATGCATGTTTTCATGGAAAACAAGGACTTCTCTAGATGACCCCAAACTTGTGAACGGTAGTGTACAGTGGTCCCTCCTTTAACAGTTGTGAGCTTACACAGTGGGACTTAGAGGTACCCAGCATCATGGCTTCATTGCTCCAGACCAACACAAGGGGTAGAAGGAGCACTTATTATGCATTTGGGTCTCAAGGTTTTTATATGACCAATCATATTGAGTTGTTCCAATGACGAATTTTGATGCGAGCCACCCGTGCCTGTTGGAGTTCTTCAACAACGATGGCTGACAAAACATTACGGTGGAACCAAATATAAGTTGTTATAACGTCTTAACAAGTCAAGCAAAACATTTACAATTGAGAGGAATATGTTGAGACAAACGTTTGTGCATATTTTTCTGTCAAAGTTCACTTGCTAAATAGCGATTTTGGTAAATTATCTGACTAGCTAACATTAGCCAGCTAGCTAGTGTTAGGAGAATGAATTTGTCATTTGTGTTTAATGTTTTAGGGACTACTGAGAAAACCAGTAAACCAGGCTGTCGTCTTGTGAAACAGTGGATGTAAAGAATCTAGCTAGCTAAAGCATTTACAGCAAATTGAATGTGCAATTGTGTAAGCTTGCCTTGCAATGCAGCTGAAGTAACATAGCTAGCTAACTATTTACTTGCTTATTGTGTAGTGGAGGATAAAAATAACTGTATGCCTATGGATGTGTAGCTAGCTACAGTATGTAGCCGATCTGTGAATGGACACTAAAACGTTAGGTTCTGTACGAATATTCAAACCTATCTATGAACCTCAGCTATCAAAGTTGTTGCATCAACAAACTTCAAGACTGAGTGGCATTAATGAAGCCTATGGATTGAGTAGAATATAATCATTTTATTGTGCTAAGGACGCAAGTCCTATATACATGTTTTGTAGTTATTACCACGCATGAGATCCCCATATTGTAGCCTGTACATTGAATATATTCACTGATCATCTACTCTTCCTTGGCAAATAAAGGTGTGGTTCAGGTATGAATCTCTTTGCGACATTATTTTTCAATCACATCAAACTCCATTAATTCATTAAAAATCCTACAATGTGATTTTCTGGATTTTTTTTCTCATTTTGTCTGTCATAGTTGAAGTGTACCTATGATGAAAATTACTGGCCTCTCTCATCTTTTTAAGTGGGAGAACTTGCACAATTGGTGGCTGACTAAATACTTTTTTGCCCCACTGTATGTCTCAGCACTTGGTTATTGAAAGGCTAGCCCCAGGGAAATCCAGACATGGCAGCAACAGATAGCAACAGATAGTCCAGTGAAAATGGCTGTGTTTATGTGGGTGTAAATCTGAAAATTAGCAGCTGACATCTTAAGGGTTTTTTAAATAATGCATGAGAGAGGTTCCATGTACAACAAGACAGGCAGAGACGGAGAAAAAGATCACAGAACAGTTTAATTACCACTGGTTATGGACACTTTTGCCAGCAATAAATCTTCCACGGCCTGGTCCTCGAACAGTGAACATCTGGCAATATCTACATTTTCGACCCCTTGATCAACTCACTTTCTGAAAGTAAAGAAAACATCTTATTTTTTCTAGATATGAAAAAAATAACTGAGATATGATCGTTCAATCTAAAGCAGCAGATGTCATTTTTAAGATATGTCATTACAGCCCAGTGCTGCTTACCTGAGATGCCATCTTCGTAGATGTCCGCTTTGACTTCCTTTGTATCTGAAAAAAGTAGCTTTCAGAACAATTCATTTTGATTGAGAATAAAAAAGTTTTGCTCAAAAAGACAAATTTACCTCCATAGCATATAACAATTTGCCTGTGAATAACCACACCTTCATACAAACGTGTAAGAAGGAAAGGAAAGAGATACTAAAGAATAGTCTAATAGCCGGGCAAGGTGTGACCCCCCCCCCCCTAACACAGACCGGATTTGCCCTAACGACCTATTCAATGTAATAAAGTAATGACTTTTCAAAACAACAATTGTTGTAAGTTTGGGAAGGGGGTTAATAGCTGAACAATAGACTATTCAACCTTTACTAAAGAATAGTCTAATAGCTGAGCTAAGTGTGAAAATCCCCCCTCCTATCACAGACCAGATTTGCCCTAAATGGTATAGTTGTTTTGCTTTCTCAATGGACATTCGGGTGTTTTCATAAATTCACTCTGGCTATCTATAGGCTGGACAATAGAACAAGTCAAAATGACCCCCAAGGCTGAAAAATGGCTTTCAGAACGTTGGCTGAACTGAAACACTAGCGTGAGCCCATAGCAAAGTAATGGAATCGAACGTTCACAGAGCCTGTTTTGACTGGAGCGATGCTTAGAATTCCATGAAAAATGTATCCCTTTTTATTTTACGACTACAATCTGTTTGTTGGACGAGACTAGAAAAAAATAACTTGTAAACTTAGGCACCTCGATGGTGTCAACTGTGCTTATGTCTGCGTAATGAAAAAGTAGGGAAAAAATATAAACTTCTGACTATTTCGATGACAAACAAGTTCTCTGCCCAGACTTACAAAGAGGAGATTCTCCTGATTAAATGTTGCCCGTGTAACAGTTTTGATTCCGTCCCTCTCCTCGTCCCTACCTGGGCTCGAACCAGGGACCCTCTGCACACAGACAACAGCCACCCTCGAAGCATCATTATCCATCGCTCCACAAAAGCCACGGCCCTTACAGAGCAAGGGGAATAACTTCTTCATGGTCTCAGAGCAATTGACGTCACCGATTGAAACGCTATTAGCGCGCACCCCGCTAACTAGCTGGCCATTTCACACTGGTTATACCTGACTTGAATATATATATACACAGTGAGATATTTGGCGAAATACCCCGGCATGCATCTCTCCACATAGGAAAACAATGGGGGAGCTCAGTGTTCCAAGAGCAAAAAGTATTTTGGGGCTAGCATTTGATGACAACCGAGCTAGCAGGCTTAGATAATTAGAAAGCGTAGATTCTCATGATTAAAAACCCAAAATACACACATTGCGCAATTTTTGGCAAAATAGTCAGACATGCCTAAAGTCGTGGCCAAAAGTTATTAATTTGTCACAAATATTAATTTCCACAAAGTTTGCTGCTTCTGTGTCTTTAGATATTTTTGTCAGATGTTACTATGCAATACTGAAGTATGATTACAAGCATTTCATAAGTGTCAAAAGCTTTTATTGACAATTACATGAAGTTGATGCAAAGAGTCTTTGCAGTGTTGACCCTTCTTTTTCAAGACCTCTGCAATCCGCCCTGGCAAGCTGTCAATTCACTTCTGGGCCACATCCTGACTGATGGCAGCCCATTTGTTTGTCAGAATTTGTGGGTTTTTGTTTGTCCACCTGCCTCTTGAGGATTGACCACAAATTCTCAATGGGATTAAGGTCTGGGGAATTTCCTGGCCATGTACCCAAAATATAAATGTTTTGTTCCACTAGCCACTTAGTTATCACTTTTGCCTTATGGCAAGGTGATCCATAATGCTGGAAAAGGCATTGTTTGTCACCAAACTGTTCTTGGATGGTTGGGAGAAGTTGCTCTCGGAGGATGTGTTGGTACCATTCTTTTTTCATGGCTGTGTTCTTAGGTAAAATTGTGAGTGAGCCCACTCCCTTGGCGGAGAAGCAACCCCACACATGAATGGTCTCAGGATGCGTTACTGTTGGCATGACACAGGACTGATGGTAGCACTCACCTTGTCTTCTCCGGAGAAGCTTTTTTCTGGATGCCTCAAACAATAGGAAAGGGGATTCATCAGAGAAAATAACCTTTCCCCTGGGCCTCAGCAGTCCAATCCCTGTACCTTTTGAAGAATATCAGTCTGTCCCTGATGTTTTTCCTGGAAAGAAGTGGCTTCTTTACTGCCCTTCTTGACACCAGGACATCCTCCAAAAGTCTTCGCCTCACTGTGCGTGCAGATGCATTCACACCTGCCTGATGCCATTCCTTAGCAAGCTCTGTACTGGTGGTGCCCCGATCCCGCAGCTGAATCAACTTTAGTAGACGGTCCTGACACTTGCTGGACTTTCTTGGGCACCCTGAAACCTTCTTTACAACAATTGAACCACTCTCCTTGAAGTACTTGATAATCCGATAAATGGTTTATTTAGGTGCAATCTTACTGGCAGCAATAAGCCCTTTTTATGCAAAGCAATGATGACGGCACGTGTTTCCTTGCAGGTAACCATGGTTGACAGATGAAAAACAATGATTTCAAGCACCACCCTCCTTTTGAAGCTTCCAATTTGTTTTTTTTTAACTCAATCAGCATGACAGAGTGATCTCCAGCCTTGTCCTCGTCAACACCCACACCTGTGTTAACGGGAGAATCACTGACATGATGTCAGCTGGTCCTTTTGTGGCAGGGCTGAAATGCAGTGGAAATGTTTTTTGGGGTTTCAGTTCATTTGTATGGCAAAGAGGGACTTTGCAATTAATTGCAATTAATCTGATCACTCTTCATGACATTCGGGGGTACATGTAAATTGCCATCATACAAACTGAGGCAGCAGAAAATTAATATTTGTGTCATTCTCAAAACTTTTGGCCACAACTGTATATTTCCCCCATAGGAATATTACATTATTATTTTTGTTGCCAACAATAGCGAAGCAGGCATTGTGACATTGAACAAGCTGGGAATAGAACGTTCACAAGGTGAGTTGGTGCCACGGTGCTCAAATTATCCAATAGGAGCTGGCAGGGTGAAAAAAATGCACTAAAATAAGGCCTGTTTTTTCTCGATTACTTCAAAATGACGGCAAGAACCTGGGATATATGGTCATATTATGATACTCGGCTCCACGGCGGATGTAATGAAGTAGTTTTTATCACAGAAGAACCTTGTAAAAAATGTTTTTTTTTCCCCAGCCTACTATCTTCACGGATTTCAGAGAACTCTCGTCTGAGTGTACCAGAGCGCAGAAAAATTACTTTACAAGTGCTCAACACCAGTTTGAATATGGCCGGTGTCAGTAAATGTTGGGAAAAAAGCGTATTTAAATTGTTTTCCAGCAGCACGTTTACAGTCACCAAATCAAATCAAATGTATTTATATAGCCCTTCGTATATCAGCTGATATCTCAAAGTGCTGTACAGAAACCCAGCCTAAAACCCCAAACAGCAAGCAATGCAGGTGTAGAAGCACGGTGGCTAGGAAAAACTCCCTAGAAATGCCAAAACCTAGGAAGAAACCTAGAGAGGAACCAGGCTGTGTGGGGTGGCCAGTCCTCTTCTGGCTGTGCCGGGTGGAGATTATAACAGAACATGGCCAAGATGTTCAAATGTTCATAAATGACCAGCATAGTCAAATAATAATGAGGCAGAACAGTTGAAACTGTAGCAGCAGCACGGCCAGGTGGACTGGGGACAGCAAGGAGTCATCATGTCAGGTAGTCCTGAGGCATGGTCCTAGGGCTCAGGTACTCCGAGAGAGAGAAAGAAAGAGAGAAAGTGAGAATTAGAGAGAGCACACTTAAATTCACACAGGACACCGAATAGGACAGGAGAAGTACTCCAGATATAACAAACTGACACTAGCCCCCCGACACATAAACTACTGCAGCATAAATACTGGAGGCTGAAACAGGAGGGGTCAGGAGACACTGTGGCCCCATCCGAGGACACCCCCGGACAGGGCCAAACAGGAAGGATATAACCAACGCTCTGGTTAACACAAAAACTGCCTTACCAGCTCTGCTAGTGCGAGTAAAAGGGTCAGAGTGGTCTCATTTGTGTCTGGAAGTAGCTCCCCAACTTTAGCTTGGGTGCTTGACTGCCGTTGAAAGACCAGAACATTCAAATCAACTCTACTTCTCGGCCCTAACGTCCAGTGTGCTCTCAAAGAGCGAAACGGTCTGAATTTACAAACTGACAATCTGGCTCTGAAGGCTCTGAATTTATGAGCATCACGTTTTACAGTGCCATATTTCCTGTTCCATCCTAACGGAAACCCAGATGGTTTTTCATTTTTCAAGTATTAGAAACACCTCAATATTAATCAAATTAATTAAGCAAGTACCAGTCAAAAGTTTGTATACACATACTCATTCCAGGATTTTTCTTTATTTGTAGTATTTTCTGCATTGTAGAATAATAGTGAAGACATCACAACTGTGAAATAACACCGGTCTCCCGCCTGCCCAGCATTCTGTAGTACAGACATGGCCTGCTCTCCCTTATATAAGGAATTAGGCACGTTCCCATGTTTACTACAGTATGTATTGTAGATTGCACAGTAGCCTAATAAACAAATAGATGAACAAATACGGATGTTGATTTAGTTATGGATCCATTACAAATTACTATGGGAATAAATATCACTTATTTACAGAAATATTGTAGCAAAGTTGTCTAATGAAGTCAAACAATTTAGAGTCCTCCAATCCTGTAGCCTACTTCCGACAATCACGTTGTACAGCGCCATATTTTCCGTTCCATCCTAACGGAACCTCTTAGGGTTTAGTTTTTCATTTTTCTCTGAAAGTAAGCGCCATAATATTAATAAAATTAATTAAGCCAAATTTCTTAAAATCAATCCCTTATACTATGTAATATCCATATGGACATACATTTGTCTTATTTTATTGAGTTTGTCCATAGGGCATATGTGTTGTCCATTTGCAATATATGATCATAGGAAATTGGATTCCGAACCCAAAAGTCAGTGAAACATGTCCAAATCGCATAAGACAAGTCCAAATGGTATATATACTGACCAAATGATAAGCCACGAATCAACCAAGAATGTCTATTTGTCATGTTTGATCATAGGAAGTCAGAATTTCTCATTGATGCTGATTCAGCATGTCCATTTCATAATGGGAAGTCCTTATGAATATACATTGGCAATGGACACTGTCAACTTGCAGAAGAGCATGTTCGCACTGACAATATAGCATATGTGTGATGGACACTGTCCAGTTGCTCGTTGGTGTTGATTTCAGCCTTCCCATTTAGTAATGGAAAATCCCTTGTTAAATACATTGGAAATGGGCAAATGTAAACTGTCCATTTGCAATGTCTTACAACCGGCATTTACCATCATGAATTGGACGTGCTCTAATATACTGCATTGGGTTCCCAGGTGCTGTTGATTGAAACGTCCAAAATTACCAAGGACTCCCCAGTTTGGTTGGACCCGGGTGGGAGGTGCTCCCTACCTGGTCATGGACCCCGAGCACCACCCTGAAGCCACTCTAAAGTTTCTAAAACTGTTTGAATAATGTCTGTGAGTATAACAGAACTCATATGGCAAGCAAAATCCTGAGGAGAAATCAAAACCAGAAGTGAGAAATCTGAGCTTTGTATGAGTCCCCAACGAAATCCCCTTGGAATATTAATGATGTTGCACTGCCTAGGGGTTCCACTAGATGTCAACCATCAACATAAATTATAATGAGACTTCTATGGTGTTGTGGGAGTGAATGTTACGCACGCCTCTATGAAGAGGGAACGCAACACCCTGCTACAACTCAACTCTCTGTGAAGTGAAAAAGGTATGGACTGTAGGCGTGAGTAAGGATGACAAAAGGCAGAATGTGGTACTGTTTACAAGGACTTTATTCCTTTACACGGTAATATGGGGAAAAGGGGCTGGACGGGTAATTGGAGACAGCTGTGTCTTGACGAGGGGGCGGGGTCAGCTCTCCAATTAGCCATGGAGTTGATCAATCAGCTGCTTGAGGGATTTCAGGAAGCCATTTCCTGAAATAAACACATGCAAATACACAAACTACAACACATAAACTGGGGAACGTAACAGTGAATGATAGCAGAATCAGTTAGGTGTCTGGCAGTCAGCCATTTTCTGATCACGCTTATTCCTCATGGTAGTCACTTGCGTTCCATGGCTCATGAAGACAAGAAGGAATTGTCCGGTTGGAACTTTATTGAAGGTATATGCTAAAAACATCCTAATGATTGATTCTGTACATAGTTTGAAATGTTTCTTCGACCTGCAATATAACTTTTTAAAGTTTTTGTCCGATGTAATGCTGACCAAAATGAGGTAACAAAAGAAGGTATTTGGACATAAATAACGGACATTTTCGAACATAACAAACATTTATTGTGGACCTGGGATTCCTGGAGTGCATTCTGATGTTGATCATCTAAGGTTAGGGAATATTTATCACGTAATTTCTTGTTTATGTTGATGTCAACATGGCGGCTATTGTGACAAATGTTTCTGAGAGCCGTCTCAGATAATTGCATGGCTGGTTTATTCCGTAAAGTTTTTTTGAAATCAGACACAGCGGTTGCATTAAGGAGAGGTATATCTATAATTCCATGTGTATAACTTGTATTATCATCTACATTTATGATTAGTATTTCTGTTGAATGATGTGGCTATGCAAAATCACTGGATGTTTTTAGAACTAGTGAATGTAACGCGCCAATGTAAACTCATATTTTCATAAATATGAACCTTATCAAACAGAACATACATGTATTGTGTAACATGAAGTCCTATTAGTGTCATCTGATGAAGATCATCAAAGGTTAGTGATTCATTTTATGTTTTTCTGCTTTTTGAAACTCCTCTCTTTGGCTGGGAAAAAAATGGCTGTGTTTTTCTGTGGCTATATGTGGTGACCTAACATAATCGTTTGTGGTGCTTTTGCTGTAAAGGATATTTGAAATCGGACACTGTGGTGGGATTAACAACAAGAATAACTTTACAATGGTATGAGATACATGATTGTTTGAGGATTGTTAATTATGAGAATTTTGATGTTTTGAAAATGGCGCCCAACACTTTGACTGGCTGTTGTCATCTCGCTCCCGTTAACGGGATTGCAGCCATAAGAAGTTAATGGAATTGCCTTAACACACCGCAACTGGATCTACAGCTTTTTTGGGAAAAAAAAACATTTGTTTAAATGAACCATCAACAAACGAACATTGTACGTTTTCTTGTAAATTATGTTAAACAAATGGCTGGTTCTTTTTTCCTTACACCGTAGGATTATGTACTTTGACGTGAAGCGGTCAAATTGGTGCTGTACTACTGTTTGACCTTTAATCCCAGAAAATGGGCATTAACTCAAAGAGCGTTGAGGCCTCGACGCCATCTTGATTCTGGGATAAAAGTAAGTTTGGCCACCCCTGTGCTCACTGAGTTTCGTCTTTGAAGTCTTTTCCGTTTACGAGAAACAGCCATGTCCTTTTTGTGATGTTATGTCCATTAGCAATAAGCAGCCATGTCACCATCTGGTGGAATTTTCCGGTACATCAGAAAAATGTCCCAAAATGTATAACGCGGAAACCAAATGTCTGAGAGACTTTCTTTGATGACTTCCCAGAAGACCGGGCCCTGGGAATGACCTAAGGCCGTTGGCCTATTTTAATAACACCTGCAGACATCTAGTAAGGTACCGTACATTTGCAATGTGGAGATCCTCATCAACCATACGGGAAGTGCCACTCGCATCCCTTATGTAGGGAAGGGGACGAGTGGAAGTCTGCCTTCAAAATGGCCAGCGGCCACTATGATTATGGATTACATCATCGCTGCAGGGAGTGTACAGATGGATCCCGGGAAGTTGAGAGCGGTGGTTGAGAGCGGTTGGCCCCAGCCTACATCCAGGGTGCAGCTGCAACGTTTATCGCTGCTTTATCCGGGGTTACAGCACCCTGGCTTCCCCTCTGTCTGCACTCACCTCTCCTGAGATTCCGTTCACATGGTTCCCAGCTGCTGATCGGGCGTTCCAGGAACTCAAACATTCTATCACCACAACTCCCATCTTGGTTCATCCTGACCTGTCCCGCCACTTTGTGGTGAAGATTGATGCTTCGTCCTCCACCACAAAGTGGGGGCTGTCATGTCATGTTCTGTCCTGTCCCAGTGTTCTGCCCTGGACCTCAAGATACATCCTTGCACCATCTTCTCCCATCACCTCAACGCCACAGAGAGGAACTACGATGTGGGGAATCGTGAGCTTCTAGCGGTGAAGATGGCATTGGAGGAGTGGAGGCACTGGCTGGAGGGGCCGGAACGTCCGTTCATTGTGTGGACCGATCACAAGAAATTGGAATAGCTCCGCACTGTAAAAAAAAAAAAAAAAAAAAAAAAGAAGGCCACTCAATTACCACCTCATCGACGGGGGGGATTGTGCGATAAATCTCCTGGCAGACGCTGCACTTCCCAGGAATCACGTGTATCCCCTGTCGCAAGCGGAGATGGTGGCTATGGATACATATGTCTCTGAATCCCTGCGTCAGGGGTACATTCGGCCCTCTACTTCACCCGCCTCCTCGAGTTTCTTTTATGTGAAGAAGAAGGATGGAGGTTTACGCCCGTGCATTGACTATGGAGGTCTCAATCAAATCACGGTGAGGTACAGTTTCCTGCTACCTCTTATCGCAACGACGATTGAGTCAATACATGGGGCGCACTTCTTCACAAAACTGGATCTCAGGAGTGCGTATAACCTGGTGCATATCAGGGAGGGAGACGAGTGGAAGACAGCGTTCAGTACCACCACAGGACATTATGAGCACCTTGTCATGCCGTACGGGTTGATGAATGCTCCATCAGTTTTCCAATCCTTTGTATACGAGGGGGACCTGCGGGGTCCCTGCAGGGTGTAGTGGTGTATATCGATGACATTCTGATTCCGCTACACGCGCCGAGCATGTGTCCTTGGTGCGCAAGGTACTTGGACGACTGTTGGACGACTGTCTTGGACGACTGTCCTACCTAGGGTATTGCATTTCCACATCAGTGGGGGAGATGGAGAGTGACCGCATTGCAGTTGTGTGTAATTGGCCGACTCCCACCACAGTAAAGGAGGTACAGCGATTTTTAGGTTTTGCCAACTACTGCCGGAGATTTATCCGGGGTTATGGCCAGGTTGCTGTGCCCATTACCTCGATGCTGAAGGGGGGTCCTGTATGGTTGCAGTGGTCGGGCTGAGGCGGACAGGGCTTTTGGGCAGCTAAGAGATCTGTTTACTTCGGCTCCTGTGCTGGCCCATCCAGATCCCTAGTGAAGGTGGATGTGTCCGAGACTGTGATTGGAGCCGTGATCTCACAGCGCTCAGGCACGCCAATGAAACTCCGCCCCTGTGCTATCTTCTCTATGAAGCTCTGCCCAGCGGAGCGTAATTATGATATGGGGGACCGGGAATTGTTGGCTGTGGTTAAGGCATTGAAAGCGTGGAGACATTGGCTTGAGGGGGCAAAACACCCTTTCCTCATCTGGACTGACCACTGCAACCTGGAGTACATCCGGGCAGCGAGGAGACTGAATCCTCGTCAGGCAAGGTGGGACAATTCTTTACCTGTTTTATATTTACCCCATTCTACAGACCCAGAATAAGAAGGCAGACGCACTGTCCCGGCTGTATGACACAGAGGAGCGGCCCATGGATCAGACTCTCATACTCCCGGCCTCCTGCATCGTAGCGCAGGTCGTGTGGGCTCTGGATGCGGACATTGAGCAGGTGTTGCGTACAGAGCCCACTCCCCTCCAGTGTCCTGTTGGGCGTATGTACGTTCCGTCTGCTGTCCATGACAAGTTGATCTATTGGGCCAACATATGTCCCTCCTCTGGTCATCCGGGGATCGGTCGGACAGTGCGCTGTCTGACTGGGAAGTACTGGTGGCCCGCTTTGGCTAAGGACGTGGGGGTTTATGTCTCCTCCTGCTCGGTGTGTGCCCAGTGTAAGGCTCCGAGACACCTGCCCAGAGGTAAGTTAGATCCCTTACCCATTCCACAATGACCTTGGTCACATCTGTCAGTGAATTCCCTAACAGATTTTCCTCCCTCACAGGGAAACACCACGATCGTTGTCATTGTGAATCGTTTCTCTAAGTCCTGTCGTCTCCTCCCTCTGCCTGGTCTCCCTACGGCTCTACAGACTGCGGATTCCCTGTTAACACACATCTTCCAGCACTACAGGGTGCCTGAGGATATAGTGTCAGATCGGGGTCCCCAGTTCACGTCGAGAGTTTGGAAGGCGTTCATGGAACGTCTGGGGGTCTCGATCAGCCTTACCTCAGGTTTTCACCCCGAGAGTAACGGGCAGGTAGAGAGAGTCAACCAGGATGTAGGCAGGTTTCTGCGGTCCTATTGCCAGGACCAGCCGGGGGAGTGGGCAGCGTTCGTGGCCTGGGCCAAGATGGCACAGAACTCGCTTTGCCACTCCTTCACTAACATCTCCCCCTTTCAGTGTGTATTGGGGAACCAGCCGGTTATGGCACCGTGGCATCAGGGTCAGACCTCCTGCGGTGGACGACTGGTTTAGGCGCACAAAGGAGACATGGGAGGCCGTACCTTCAGTACCTCGTGAAGTGGGAGGGATACGGGCCGAATGAGAGGTGATGGGTTCCGTTTGCAGATGTTTTGGACCCTGAACTGGTGCGGGAATTTCACTGTCGCCGGCCGAATTGCCCTGCACCTCGTCCTCCGGGTCGTCCTCTAGGCCGGTGTTGGCGCGCCGCTGTAGCCGTGCATCAAGGGGGGGCGTCACCGGCTTCTTAGCCATCGCCACTCCATTTTTCATATATCCATTTCTCTTGTTCCATACACACCTGGTTTTCAATTCCCCAATCAATATATTTGTATGTAACCCTCTGTTTCCCATCATGTTTTGTGTGTAATTGTTTCATGTTATTGTGGTGTTTTATTACGCGCTTTACTTTTGTTATGTTCCGTGTTTTGAGCGCGTTTGATTTATGTAGTGCTCTCGTTTTTGGAACTAAAATAAAAGTGCGCCTGTTTACATCACTCTACTCTCCTGCACCTGACTTCGCCTCTAATACACCCGTTGACAGCGACACCTCCAATCTTCTGATTTGACCTGCTGGGTCATATATCAATAACCCAGCATTAATAACCAAGCAGTTTAAAAAAACTAAGAAACAATTAAATGCCTGCAACCTAGCAGTTGGGTCAAACAAAAAAAACATTATTTTGTGTAGGTTCACAAGTAGGAGTAGTGTAGGTTCACAAGTAGGCTACACTACCTCTGCAACCCTCCCAACCCCTTTCCCACTTATTAGTAACCTATACATTTTGGCACAGTCATTTTGCTGCTTATAAAACTGATTTAAAAAATAATTTGAGGAGAAAAAAATGTGTTACTGATTTGGAGGAAAAATAATATCTGTGTTGCTCATCTTTGTTGTGAGCAGGACCAAGTGCTGTCGCTTTCATATTTTCTGGGATTATTTCCTCTTGAGAAACATTCTCACCTGAAAATCGGCTAGTTAAAAACTTTTCTGTTGATATCACTGCAGTTTTTCTAAATAGCTAATGAAAAATAATGAGCCTGCGCTTTAACAAGGGTGTTTTGGGGAAGAGATAAGTAAATTATTTAATCCGTCTGACTCTCCTTATCAAATGGAGTACCTCGCTTTTCCGGGGAGGCACGCACCTGTCATGTTGTGCTCGATGGGGCTGCTGTTGTCATGGAGACAGGAACAGTGACTCTGACCATTTGTCTTTTCTATTTCCTGAACTCTGGTAGGAGATGTCTGGGCTGCTCTGGGTGTAACTTGATTATCTTTCGGTGGAAGAAGATGTAGAACTGAGAAACCTCATTCCGCATAGTGAACAATGCCATAGTCAGCGCCTGTTGACATAATGTGTCATATAGGATAAACTAATTTTGCCATACAATTTACTAGTGTCACGATCGTCGTTGGAAGCATACTCGGACCAAAGCGAAGCATGATCTGTGTTCCACATATTTATTGAAGTGGAACTTTGAACAATACAAAATAAAGAAACAATGAAACGTGATGTAAATGAAGTGCTCAAAGGCAACAACACAAAAACAAGATCCCACAAAACACAGTAGGGAAATGGCTGCCTAAATATGATCCCCAATCAGAAACAATGATAAACAGCTGCCTCTGATTGGGAACCATACCAGGCCAACATAGAACTAAACATCATAGATAGAAACACCCCCCCCCTCCTAGTCACACCCAGACCTAACCAAAATAGAGAATAAAAAGGCTCTCTATGGTCAGGGCGTGACAACTAGGCTATACCCTGACCGACTTGAAAGACACAGACATCAAATGTGAAGCTGAAAGATGTTTCAGAAATTCAATCAATCACACACTCTTTAACACTGTAGTCGTTGTCTTTATTTAGTCACGTTGTCATGTCAAATATTCAGTATATATATGTCTATAGGACATACAGTGGGGGGAACAAGTATTTGATACACTGCCAATTTTGCAATTTTTCCTACTTACTAAGCATGTAGAGGTCTGTAATTTTTATCATAGGTACACTTCAACTGTGAGAGACGGAATATAAAACAAAAATACTGAAAATCACATTGTATGATTTTTAAGTAATTAATTTGCATTTTATTGCTTGACATAAGTATTTGATACATCAGAAAAGCAGAACTTAATATTTGGTACAGAAACCTGCATCTTCAATGCTCTTACTGAGGGAAGGAGGTTGTTGGCCAAGATCTCGCGATAGACGGCCCCATCCATCCTCCCCTCAATACGGTGCAGTCGTCCTGTCCCCTTTGCAGAAAAGCATCCCCAAAGAATGATGTTTCCACCTCCATGCTTCACGGTTGGGATGGTGATCTTGGGGTTGTACTCATCCTTCTTCTTCCTCCAAACACGGCGGGTGGAGTTTAGACCAAAAAGCTCTATTTTTGTCTCATCAGACCACTGCTTGCCTATTGTCCTATATCCCATTCCAGCCTTGTGCAGGTCTACAATTTTACCCCTGATGTCCGTACACAGCTCTCTGGTCTTGGCCATTGTGGAGAGGTTGGAGTCTGTTTTATTGAGTGCGTGGAGAGGTGTTTTTATACAGGTAACGAGTTCAAACAGGTGCAGTTAATACAGGTAATGAGTGGAGAACAGGAGAGCTTCTTAAAGAAAAACGAACAGGTCTGTGAGAGCCGGAATTCTTACTGGTTGGTAGGTTATCAAATACTTATGTCATGCAATAAAATGCAAATTAATTACTTAAAAATCATACAATGTGATTTTCTGGATTTTTGTTTTAGATTCTGTCTCTCACAGTCGAAGTGTTCCTATGATAAAAATGACAGACCTCCACATGCTTAGTAAGTAGGAAAACATGCAAAATCAGCAGTGTATCAAATACTTGTTCTCCCCACTGTATATACAGTGCCTTGCGAAAGTATTCGGCCCCCTTGAACTTTGCGACCTTTTGCCACATTTCAGGCTTCAAACATAAAGATATAAAACTGTATTTTTTTGTGAAGAATCAACAACAAGTGGGACACAATCATGAAGTGGATCGACATTTATTGGATATTTCAAACGTTTTTAACAAATCAAAAACTGAAAAATTGGGCGTGCAAAATTATTCAGCCCCCTTAAGTTAATACTTTGTAGCGCCACCTTTTGCTGCGATTACAGCTGTAAGTCGCTTTTTGGTATGTCTCTATCAGTTTTGCACATCGAGAGACTGAAATTTTTTCCCATTCCTCCTTGCAAAACAGCTCGAGCTCAGTGAGGTTGGATGGAGAGCATTTGTGAACAGCAGTTTTCAGTTCTTTCCACATATTCTCGATTGGATTCAGGTCTGGACTTTGACTTGGCCATTCTAACACCTGGATATGTTTATTTTTGAACCATTCCATTGTAGATTTTGCTTTATGTTTTGGATCATTGTCTTGTTGGAAGACAAATCTCCGTCCCAGTCTCAGATCTTTTGCAGACTCCATCAGGTTTTCTTCCAAAATGGTCCTGTATTTGGCTCCATCCATCTTCCCATCAATTTTAACCATCTTCCCTGTCCCTGCTGAAGAAAAGCAGGCCCAAACCATGATGCTGCCACCACCATGTTTGACAGTGGGGATGGTGTGTTCAGCTGTGTTGCTTTTACGCCAAACATAACGTTTTGCATTGTTGCCAAAAAGTTCAATTTTGGTTTCATCTGACCAGAGCACCTTCTTCCACATGTTTGGTGGGTCTCCCAGGTGGCTTGTGGCAAACTTTAAACAACACTTTTTATGGATATCTTTAAGAAATGGCTTTCTTCTTGCCACTCTTCCATAAAGGCCAGATTTGTGCAATATACGACTGATTGTTGTCCTATGGACAGAGTCTCCCACCTCAGCTGTAGATCTCTGCAGTTCATCCAGAGTGATCATGGGCCTCTTGGCTGCATCTCTGATCAGTCTTCTCCTTGTATGAGCTGAAAGTTTAGAGGGACGGCCAGGTCTTGGTATATTTGCAGTGGTCTGATACTCCTTCCATTTCAATATTATCGCTTGCACAGTGCTCCTTGGGATGTTTAAAGCTTGGGAAATCTTTTTGTATCCAAATCCGGCTTTAAACTTCTTCACAACAGTATCTCGGACCTGCCTGGTGTGTTCCTTGTTCTTCATGATGCTCTCTGCGCTTTTAACGGACCTCTGAGACTATCACAGTGCAGGTGCATTTATACGGAGACTTGATTACAAACAGGTGGATTGTATTTATCATCATTAGTCATTTAGGTCAACATTGGATCATTCAGAGATCCTCACTGAACTTCTGGAGAGAGTTTGCTGCACTGAAAGTAAAGGGGCTGAATAATTTTGCACGCCCAATTTTTCAGTTTTTGATTTGTTAAAAAAGTTTGAAATATCCAATAAATGTCGTTCCACTTCATGATTGTGTCCCACTTGTTGTTGATTCTTCGCAAAAAAATACAGTTTTATATCTTTATGTTTGAAGCCTGAAATGTGGCAAAAGGTCGCAAAGTTCAAGGGGGCCGAATACTTTCGCAAGGCACTGTATATGACATATACAATTCGATTTCTTTACAATAGAGAAACAACATAGCGATGACACACTATTTTGATTTCTAAGTAGAAGCGTTGTTTAGATAGTGCCATATAGATAATGTATATATTATTTTATACACTTTTAAATCAAGCTCCCACTCCAGTTTTTATGTCCGTCTGCATTGTTTCACATTATTCACATAGACTGTGTGTGTATTCTTAATAATTCAAGGTCTTAAATGTATCAATAAATTCCTCTCTGCAGTCCACGCTGCTGTGGCTCTTTTACAGAAACCGGGGGCCATCTGTGATTGGTCCAATTTTTTAGGCAGGTGGTCCCACTCCCCTCGTGTTGTCGATGCAGGTGGGCGGAATCTTTCCCTGCAGGTGTCATGTTACTGATGATTTGTCACCAGATATTGTTTATGTTTTTACCATTGTGGCCAGATGGAGGACTAGAGCGCAAACTAGTTGGCACGTCAGGGACTACAGTTGTTGACAACTGTAGCATTGTAGCTATGCATAATACTTTTTCCTAACCTTAACCCCATTCTCCTAACATGCTACATTAATTCACCAAACCTGCTGTGTTAATTCTAACATACCACGTTCATTCACCTGCAACCAGAGATGGGCAGTATTTCTGTTACATGTATTTGAAATGTGTATTACTTCTGAGTATTTTGTGTAATTTGTATAACACTGGGCTGAACTGCACTCCAATGTATGTTTTAACAAGATACTGTTGAGAGCTATAATTTGTATTTTCAAATGACAAAATACTTTTTTCTATACAATTATTTTTATAGCGGTTCACAATTGTGTGGCCCCCTTTCACCCTGTGTTGGTATCAACATTCTGATGGCAATATGGTGTGTTAAGAGCATCTGATAAATTAACAAAATATAATTGTATATGTACAAATGAACAATTGAAAAGCATGCTGAGTATTCCTCTAATGAGCTTCGCCCAGAAACAAGGCCAATAGTAATACCTAGTGTGCTTTGGTATGTTTATTTTCACATATACATTTATATTTTGGTCATTTAGCAGACACTTTTATCCTGAGTGACTTACAGTCAGTGCATTTAACTCATGTTGATAAACAACAGCGTATCACAGTCATAGCAAGTCAAATGTTTCTGTAACCGTTACTGAGAATGTTGTTGCTGTTCGGTCCGGCAACTTGCAAATGTATTTCTGTATTTTAAAATCCAAAATACATTTATTTTAATTAAATATTTTAAATTTTGTAGTTTATTTTCATACGTTGTTCTTTATGGTATTTTGAAATTGTATTTTGTCATCATTGCACATCCCTGCCCCAACATTAATTATCCTAACCTGCTATGTAAACAAACCATCTGTGGCGACAAATCATCAATATCACCACACCTGTCGGCAAGATCTAGTCCACTCAGCTGGCAGACGTTTTGGCATAATCAATTCCAGCACCTCTGCTCACCACTGCTGTCAGGAGGCAGTTTGCCCCTCCATCCATCAGGGATGGGAGGGCGTATTGTTCCCCGAGCCCCTGGGCCTCCCTTTGGCCTCCTGCCTGAGGACCCCTGCTCCCGGGACAGCTGTATAGCAATCTGGGTGTATACCGCATGTTCTTTCCCTCGGACTCCAGCACGGTCACAGCAATAATAGTGTTTGTGCTGTTCATCCTGGGAACACCTGATCTGGATGCTGCTGTCCCAGAGTGTTGGAACGAGCCCCCTGGCCCTACTGGAGTTTCAGAGGAGCCATGGTGCATGTGGCTAGGGCTTGTCCCTAACCTCAGTACAGTCTTAACGCCGCAGGGACGCACATGACTGGATCTGGCCTCAGATTCTAGTACAGTCTCAGAGGAAGAGGTGGTTGAGTGACGGGGTGTGTGGCTGCTGCCACTGGCAGGTCCTTGGGCCTTGTGACCTGGCCCAGCGAGACCCCCTCCCTGCGAGACCCCCTGCCTGGTCTCATCCATGTGACCCCCCTCACGGCCGTGTCCCTGGAGAGAGGGGATGATGGGGACCGATCGTGTGCGGAGAGAGGGAGGAGCAGGTTTTAGTCCTCTGTCCAGACGGGTGTAGGGCACCTCCCTCCAATCTTTCTTCCACGCTGAACGAGATAGGGTTTGCATATTCTGGAACCCGCTCCGCTGGCGGTCGTCACCACCATCCCTCCCAGTGTCAAACCTGAAGAGATGCAGAGAATAGAAAAGGGAAAAAAGAGAGGGTAGATGACCTTTTGCTCCCAAACCATTATTGCACGATTTCTCATTTTCACACGACAAAGCGGAGAGGGAAAGAGAGAAAATAGGAATAGAAATCCCATCCCATACAATTCAAGCCCCAAAAAACATGTTTATTCTCTGAAGTACTGGGAATGCATAAACATTGTGTAATTATTTATAATCCACCCTTACAGAAATGAATGTGTTGCTGCAAACTTCCCTCAAGTTAGTAAATTTGCTGCAAACTAAATAGTGGGCCACAAAATGTTGCCAGAAGTTTGCAAACATTTGCCACTAGTGGTGAATCTGCGGCAAACTTTTGGAAACAATAATATTTATTGTCACTTGTGGCAAAAGTTTACCAGAAGCAGGTTCCCATGAGTTCACACATGAGTTCCAAGACCAGTAACAGTTGATGACCAATCAGGTGGATTAGAAACATCTGTTGGAAACTACCTACCAAAGTTGTCCAGTAAGGGTCTAACTTATTAATTAGCTTTAACATTTTATTATCTAAATGATGCCTACTTAGCAATGTCATGTTTTATGGGATAGAGTGAAACACTGACAGTTTCATTCTGTCAGTGCCACTGACTGACTGGGTAGCGCTTAGCTTTCATATTTTTGCAGAATTCATGATTTTCCTAAACAATTATATTTTCAATCAACAGCTAAGGTAGCTAGCTAGCTAGCAAAAATATGAGTTGATTTGACATCAGAGTAAAACTCAACTTTTAAAGATGGATACCCTTCCCCTACCCTTGGTGTTGGAAGAGGCTGTATTAGGAGGAGGATGCATCAATACCCTGGAAATCTATTTGTGGTGCAATCGTTCATAACACTTTGAGTGATAAAGGGGCGGCAGGTAGCCTAGTGGTTAGAGCGTTGGACCAGTAACCGGAAGTTGCTAGATCGGACGAGGCAGTTAACCTACTGTTCCTAGGCTGTCATTGTAAATAAGAATTTGTTCTTAACTGACTTGCCTAGTTAAATAAAAAATAAATTAGTGTATCGTCTTTACCCTCCTGTTGTGTTCCTGTCAAATTGGACCGATTTACAAGTTTTCTCTATGAAAAATGTAGTTTATTTAATCTGATTGTCATAAGGTTCCATGACTTTGTCCACACAGAGCATATGAACGCACAAAATACATTGATGATTTTCATAACATTTTGGGTGTGTTATTTAGCTTTTGTACACCTGTGGTGTTCCCGGTCAAAAATGACGGGTCATTAGAAATGAATGGGTGAGACTACAATTAGTGCATAAAATTGAGTTCAGGCACATGCCCATTCATCAGAATGACACACTTCCTCTCCCAGACCCCACATGCATGTGTGTTTGAGGACACACACACACACACGCACAAACCTCACTCCCCTTCTTGGCTTCCATGGCAACCTTTCCTCAATAGAATCTTTCGCCTACGGGAACCACACCTGTTGGCATTCTCACAAACAATCTCAGAATTGTTTCAATAATATATAGACCTGTTCTCACAGCTCTGGTATATAAAGCTTTTTTGAGGCCTTGCTCACAGTTCATTATGTGGCAGCACAATGACCAAACGATATACTGTGTGTGAGGCTCTTGATCATATCTTTGATCATGACACTGGTGAGGAGGAGAGAGGCCAGGCAACTGACAATGAAGATGCATTGGAGGAGGAAGTGTCAGAAGTTGAAGACAACACAGAATATGATCCAGACCAAGAGACAACCGATGTGGAACATTCCAGTGATGACGAAGAGGGCCCTGCTGAGGTTGTTGCTACATTCCGGTCAAAGAATTGGAATTTGTCCTGGTCTTCATCCCCACCGAGAATATGACAACAGGGCCAACGACACAAAGTAGTCTGTGATAAATAGCACAATATCTTTCATCTGAGTATTTGTTATAGTCAAAGTAATCCATATATTATGCTTTTTTTTACTCAAAAACAAGTTGTATGAGCTCAGGTTAATGAGGCCTACAGGCCATAAATAGCAAATAGAAGTTCAAAACTTGCAATGTTCACAAGAACTTAAGTTGATAAAAAGATCTAACGCAACATTAGGTGAAAATACATGTATTTATAATCAGCTGTAATGGGGCGGTCCTTTTGGACCGAGAACACAGAATTAACTAACATGAAACGAACACAACAGGAGGGTTGAAGAGTGATAAGGTAAATATATGCATGTATCATTTCCATACAGTACCAGTCAAAAAGTTTGGACACACCTACTCATTCCAGGGTTGTTCTTAATTTTTTACTATTACCTATATTGTAGAATAATAGTGAAAACATCAAAACTATGAAATAACACATATGGAATCATGTAGCAACCAAAAAAGTGTTAATCAAATCAAAATATATTTTATATTTGAAAATCTTCAAAGTAGCCACCCTTTGTCTTGATGACAGCTTTGCACATTCTTGGCATTCTCTCAACAGCTTCATGAGGTAGTTACCTGGAATGCATTTCAATTAACCGGTGTGCCTTGTTAATTTGTAGAATTTCTTTCCTTAATGTGTTTGAGCCAATCAGTTGTGTTGTGACAAGGTAGAAGTAGTATTCAGAAGATAGCCCTATTTGGTAAAAGACCAAATCCATATTATGGCAAGAACAGCTCATATAAGCAAAGAGAAACGACAGTCTATCATTACTTAAAGACATGAAGGTCAGTGAATAAGGAACATTTCAAGAACTTTGAAAGTTTCTTCAAGTGCAGTCACAAAAATCATCAAACGCTATGATGAAATTGGATCTCATGAGGACCACCACGGGAGAGGAAGACCCAGAGTTACCTCTGCTGCAGAGTTCATATGAGTTACCAGCCTCAAAAATTGCAGCCCAAATGCTTCACAGAGTTCAAGTCACAGACACATCTCAATATCAACTGTTCAGAGAAGACTGCGTGAATCAGGCCTTCATGGTCAAATTGCTGCAAAGAAACCACTACTAAAGGCTACCAATAATAAGAGACTTGCTTGGGACAATAAACACGAGCAATGGACATTAGACCGGTGGAAATCTGTCCTATGGTCTGATGAGTCCAAATTTTAGATTTTGGGTTCCAACCGACGTGTCTTTGTGAGATGCAGATTAGGTGAACGGTTGATCTCTGCATGTGTGGTTCAAACCGTGAAGTATGGAAGAAGAGGTGCAGCATGGCAATGTGCATAATTGTAGGAAATTAGCTGTAAAACTGAAAATGTTTCTCTCCGCTCCATGGCAAAATAAGTAGAATTACATGAAATAATTTGGGCCCCCAACACAATGTTGTTTATTAACCCAATAGGCTAGGGCCGGCTCTGACTAAAGGTGTGGGTTACGGATGTAGGTATATATCTGGGAACGCAGACCCGCTGCGACCCCTCATGATGAGTTCCAGTTTGTGGCCCCCACCCCCATAAAAGTCAAAGTTGCCCATCCCTGGTGTAAAAATAGCAGCTGGCTGTAGCCCATGTACCCCAAAAGTCCAATTTCAGAGTCCAGTCTAGATGGTGTTACGAATTAGCTAGCATTAACCACATGCACACCTTACTTGCTAAGAAGTTATAGAAAGCTAAACCAACAACCAAAAAAACTCAATTGGATTCATTCTAAACGTAGGACCAACGAGGAGAAAATTAGCTAGCTAGCATTCATTTGTTTATGCAGAGACGTCTTTGTTGCAGCATCTTATGAGTAATAAACATTTTCCATGTTTTCCGTCTTTCTGTGTTACAAAATGTGTTGCGGTCATGACGCAAGTGGCACTAGTGCTGTCAAATACTCCCATGTATCTCGTTTGACCACCTGTTTTCAACTACATTTCGGTCAGCTATCGTCATTGCAAACTAGCACTTCACATAGGCTAGCACAGCTGTTATTAGAAAACGTCTGAGATACTCAAATCCTGTAGCTACCTGGCAAGTCAACCTCGGCAACAATGTTATTGTGGTGCAGAATGTTACATTAGTCTTTTCATTTTAAGATAACCTTCAATTAAGTGTGTGGTTACTACTGGTTGTGGATCCGAGGCGAGAGAAATTGTCATGTTTTTTTGTTTTGGTTAAGGCTCAGAGTTGGCTTATTGATATTTTGAAAACTGACACTGCTTCCATAGACATTATGGATAACCGAGAATTGTCAATGGCTTGGAACCTCATTTCAGCCAGTCGGATTGCAGATTTCACCAAACTAGTTGTATTTTTATTTATTTAACCTTTATTTAACTAGGCAAGGCAGTTAATAAGAAATTCTTATTTACAATGACGGCCTTCCAAAAGGCCAAATGCCTCCTGCAGGGACAGGGGCCTGGGCTTAAAAATAAATACAATATAAATATAGGACAGAACTCACATCACATCAAGAGAGGCAGCACAACACTACATAAAAAGAGACCTAAGACAACAACATAGCAAGGCCGCAACATGACAACACAGCATGGTAGCAACACAACATGGCCACAGCATAAAACATGGTACAAACATTACTGGGTACAGACAACAGCACAAAGGGCAAGAAGATAGAGACAACAATGCATCACACAAAGCAGCCACAACTGTCAGTAGGAGTGTCCATGATTGAGTCTTTGAATGAAGAGATTGAGATAAAACTGTCCCGTTTGAGTGTTTGTTGCAGCTCGATCCAGTCGCTAGCTGCAGCGAACTGAAAAGAGGAGTGACCCAGGGATGTGTGTGCTTTGGGGACCTTTAATAGAATGTGACTAGCAGAACGGGTTTGAATGTGGAGGATATGGGCTGCAGTAGATATCTCAGATAGGGGGGAGGGAAGCCTAAGAGGGTTTTATAAATAAGCATTAACCAGTGGGTCTTGCAACAGATATACAGAGATGACCAGTTTACAGAAGAGTATAGAATGCAGTGATGTGTCCTATAAGGAGCATTGGTGGCAAATCTAATGGCTGAATGGTAAAGGTAATAAGGAAATATGGTACAGTATTGAGATCTAATTTCAAAATGTGTCTTCTTAATTTTCAAATGCTGTTAGTGAAACCTAAAAAGACCCACTCAATAAAGCCCCGAGGAGTGAGCCATTTTTATTGTCTGACTTCAGAGACCATAAATGTCCATAAATGAGTACAAATAATTGAACTACTTTCCCCATTCTTCTCTTTTACAGGGGAATGTGTGCACTGGAGGTAAATCCAGCGCATCTTAACATATCTAAAAATAACTGACACGGCACATTTGGCTTCAATCCATTCTTCATCTGTGACAGGTAAATATGTGTTTCTGACAGTGTTTAACGAAACTCACAATGCTCGTTGGGGATTTGCTGTCAAAATTGAAAACACGGCCTGGTTCTCATGCCAATATTCACGCTTTTGTTCTCTCTCTCTCGCTGTCTCTTTATGGTCTCTCTCCCTTCCTCATGCTCTCTGTCTCCCTCACTCCTTCGCCCTCTCTGCTTTACATTTTAGCCATATAGCAGATGCTCTAAGTGATGCTTTCTCTCTCCCTCTCTCTCCCCATCTCTCCCCATCTCTTACTGCTTATCCCCAGAGACCTGAGGGTGTCTCCATGGCAACAAGGGAGGGAGAGTTTTGTATGGCTGTTAAATCTAGAAATAGGTCAGTCCAACTTCCCTGCGCCAGCACAGACTTTCTTTGCTGATGGATCTGTAAAGGGGTTATCAATAGTTAATATGTTCCAACTAGTCAACTAACTAACCCAATCTTTGCATGTCGATGAGAAGAGAAAAGCACTCTTATACCACTCGTTCCCTGAGGATTTGCAAGCCATTAATTGGCTATGGCTACAGATTCCTCCTCTGCTGCTTAAAAAAAATATCCTAGTTATCTCTCCCTCTCTGCATGTGTGTTTGTGTGTGAATGCATACTGTGTGTGTGTTTGTGCACATGTGTGAATACTCTACATATGGCCTGCATACTATGTGTTTGTCGTTGCATGCAAAACCTGCACACTGTATGTGTTGTGCGTGAGCGTGCATATTGAATGTGTGCATAGTGTCTGTGTGCATGCATACTAGTCTGTATGCTGTATGTGTTGGCGTGTGTTTGTGCAATGCTCCAGGAGATCTACTCACAGTCGTTGAACGAATATGCTGAGCTTCCTGCATGCTACCCTGTTGAATACGAATATTAATTGTGATGTGATATAGAAGAGTTTGACAACAGTTTGTACTTTACAAGTCACTGTGATGCTTGAAGAGGTTGGCATGCTAATAAGAACGTTGCCAGGGACTTTCAAGTGCAATAAATTATCTCGGAGACCTATGGTTGTGTCTC
The DNA here is from genome assembly GCF_013265735.2 of Oncorhynchus mykiss. Taxonomy (NCBI): domain Eukaryota; kingdom Metazoa; phylum Chordata; class Actinopteri; order Salmoniformes; family Salmonidae; genus Oncorhynchus; species Oncorhynchus mykiss. The sequence goes on from NC_048584.1 coordinate 3,778,674, forward strand.
AATTGGCAACCTATTCCATTTGTAGTGCACTACTCATTGGTTGCACATTTTGTCACATTATTGTGACAATACTGCGCTGTCACTCAGTTTGCATCTCAAAGCGCATCATTATGTTCCGTCACTTATTCACACACATTGTTCAAAGGTAAACGATCCAGACAGATGAAAAAAACATTAGGGTTAATTACTTACTTAGCCTATTTCGCATGATAATTGAATAGGACTAACAAATACCCAGTGAAGGCTGGTCTGCCAGCATAACCAGCTAGACAAGCTATTCCTAAGCTGGGTATTGTGGGTTTCGAATCCCATCTGGGGTGCCATTTTTTATGTAATGGTTTTGACTTAAGGTTATTGTTTGTTTGAGGTGCCAGGTAGGTCATGACTACCTGAGAAAATATTGATTTCTTCTTTTTGTTTGTGTGGGAATGAGTCCTGTCTGGGCCAGTACAAAAGACTCCGTCAGTATAGAAATACACTTCGTAAACTCTTAACCCTTGTGTGGTGTTCATGTTTTTGTTATTCACCCAATGTTCGCGGGTCTGATGGACCAAAAACATTGTGTTTTTAAAACAATACAGCCATAATAATTTACGCAAAAATACTAAGATGTTGAATTACATCAATTACAAGCAATATAGACAGCATACATGGTTAATATTGGCCATATACCTCTGCTAAATCACATTTTTTAATTTTTTAATTTTTTAAATACAAAATCTGATTTTTGTCAACAAAAATCTATTATAATCAAGACATGGGTAGAATAAATCATGTTAATCTTGAACAAATACAAATGAAACAAGGAACAAATTGGAAAGACACATTTTACATACAGTATTTTATGGAAAATTGTAAATGAGCCCCATTTAACACAAATTAAGGCCGGTCTACACACCACATGAGGGACAGAGTTTTACTGTGTGTGTGATGCTAATTTATTTATTGCACTTGATGCATGCGTGCCATGTCTTCCTGGCCTTATTACGTCCACACACATCGCAGGGCTTCTTCTTGTTGCTAATCTGGAATGATGAAAACACTTACTTCAGGAATTTTACTAACATCTCACTCACTAACTCACTCAAATATATAGGCCAACTAGCATCGTCCGGTTTAGGGATGGTTTGGCCGGTAGAGATATCATTGTCTCATCGCACACTAGCGACTCCTGTGACGGGCCCGGGCGCAGTGCATGCTGACCAGGTCGCCAGGTGCACAGTGTTTCCTCCGACACAGTGGTGCGGCTGGCTTCCGGGTTGGATGCGCGCTGTGTTAAGAACCAGTGCGGCTTGGTTGGGTTGTGTTTCGGAGGACGCATGGCTTTCGACCTTCGTCTCTCCCGAGCCCGTACGGGAGTTGTAGCGATGAGACAAGATAGTAACTACTAACAACTGGATACCACGAAATTGGGGAGAAAAAGGGGGTAAAATAAATAAATAAACAAATATATAGGCCAAGGTAGGAGAGTCAGACACACACACATGCAACAACATCACTCACAAATCACTCACACTTACTTCCTGTATTGCCGCTGTTGCTTCTGTTGGTCGGGTAGATGGGGCACTAGCATCCTCCTCCTGAATCCTCCTCACGATGGCTGCAGAAGCTGGGGTCCTTGGGATATGTTTCCTCCTCTGGATTTGAGGTCTTACCAATGCCTCCTCAAGAAAGAGCTGTCTGCTCTGGAGCTTCCCTCTGTTCCAATCTGTGTTCAACACCATCCAGATTACAAACACATTGTATGCCGAGATATCCAAGATGTTGAAGAATATCACAAATGGCCAGCGTAGGATTTGTCTTTTGCAGCTGTAGCTAGTCACCAGCTTGTCTAAACTGTCCGCCTCTCCATTTGTGGCATAGTAATCCATTATGATTTCTGGTTTTTGATGTTCCTGGCCACAGATTGTCCCATCCCTATGCAGCGTACTCGTGAGTACCACATTTTGGCCTTTCTTTGGCACGTAGGACACTAGGAACGTGTCGGCCTTGAACACAAACTTAGAGGAATTGATAGGCCTGTTCTGTGTATTCAACAGCTGAAGTGGGAGCTCTGGCTTGTTTTTCGTACTGTTCCTACAATCGTTAGCTTCCTCTTGAGGAGCTCCTGTCCCAACTTGTGCAAAGTAAAAAAGTGATTACATGTGATGTTGTGGCCACGAAGTCCCTGTGTTACGTCCAGGACAACCCGCATCCCTTGGTTCTTCTCAGGGGCTCCTTCATCTGGCTTCCCCGTATACAATTGCAAGTTCCACGCATATGATGAACCAGCACCACAGGCAGCCCAGATCTTGATTCCATATTTAGCGGGTTTAGACAGTATGTACTGCCTGAAGAGGCAGCGTCCCCTAAATGGCATAAGACGCTCATCAACAGTAACGTTGGGCCCAGGGTTTTAAAACAGGGGAAGGCGGTCCAACCACTTATCCCACATTGACCTGATTGCAGCTAGCTTGTCTCTCTGCCGCCGACTGGTGTCTCGGTTATCGAAGCGCATAATCCTGGAAACAATGTGGAAATTTTCCAGAGACATTGTTGCACAGAAAAGTTCTCTGCCAGTTTCTGCATCACACAGGGATTTTGTTGATTCCCCATTGGACTGGAAAACACCAGTAAGGATATGAACTCCAAAGTATGCATCTCTCTCAAAAAACATTCCTTCCCTCCAATTTAGTGCAGACCAGAATGATTTTTTGATGTGTCTGTGATGAACAGTTCAAAAGAAGACTTTATGTCCTCCACCATCCGCGTCGGCCCTGGTTGCATCCTCATCACATTGGCAGCCATGCAGGGTGGCTTATTTCTTGGGCAAGAAGACAATTGTATATCAAAAATGTTTACATCCATATTTCTACCCCTGCAAGCTACTGATGAGTTGGTTGCTGATGGGCTGGTCCTGGGGCTGGTTGCTGATGGGCTGGTCCTGGGGCTGGCTGCTGACGGGCTGGTCCTGGGGCTGGCTGGGGGTCAACCTCATCCTCTTCTTCCAACTCACTGTGCAGGTTCCCACAAGACATTGTGTAGTTTCACACAGTACAAAAGGTAAAGAGTTTGAGAAAAGCAGGAGACAGGCAGACAGGCAGGGAGACAGACAGGTTCTTGCTGCTATGTTGAAACAGCAGGCCCATGGAGGAGGAAGACAGAGTGAAGGCACACAGCAAACCTTTTTGCTTCATTTTTACTTGTTTTCACCTATACACACACTTGTTTTACCACCGGGTCCAGTGGACACAAACACGACATATGTAATATAAATGTGTAGGGGGTGCACATTGTGCAGTCACTTCTTTTTTACATGTTCTTCACAGAAAATGAGCCAAGGCCAATGAGTCTCAGGTTGAAAAAAATATTAAATTGTATCATTTTTCTTTTAGTAAACATTTTAGTAAACGGGTCCCACAGACTCGAACACCACACAAGGATTAAAACAATGGAAATAACTTCAAAAACAAATGTTATTTTGCATTGGTTGTATTACCAAAATAAATGATCACACACATAATAATGTCACAGCACAATGGTCTCTGGTTCCTCAAGAAAAGTCCTGTAACTTGTGCCTAAAAAGAGTGCAACACGGTAAATGAGATCAAGTGACCTTAATCACGCATTATTTGTCTGTTCATAAAGTGCATTTTAAACCCAGTCTCAATCACACAATCAAAATCTCTAACTATTTTACCACACAACAACAAAAGGTTATCAGAACTCCCAGTAGTCTTTAACAACAACTAAAAACATAACCCAACATGGTGTAAATCACATTAAAACAAATGTAAAACCTGTTTGAAAAAGTTGTTGTAGTCAGTCGATCAGTCAAACAATCCAATCTGCCAACAGAACTCCCTGTTCCATTGCATGCCTTCCCTCCATTTAAAGGGATATCAACCATATTCAGATCCAGATCCCTATGGCTTCCACATGGTGTGAACAGTCTTTAGACATAGTTTCAGACTTTTATTCTGAAAAATGAACGAGAACGATCACATCGCGTCAGTGGATGGCTGGGTGCCAGCAGAGTTTTGCATGCGCAACAGCTTGGAGCAGACATTTTCTCTCTCTCTTCTATTGAAAAATCTACGGTCCGGTTGAAATATTATCAATTATTTATTGTAAAAACAACCTGAGCTTTGATTATAAAAAACATTTGATATGTTTCTACGAACTTTGCGGATACTATTTGGAATTTTCATCTGCCCGTCATGACCTGCACGAGCCTGTGGATTTCTGAACAAACCGCGCCAACCAAATGGAGGTTTTTGGATATAAAAAGAGTCTTTATCGAATAAAAATAACATTTATTGTGTAACTGGGAGTCTCTTGAGTGCAAACATCTGAAGATCGTCAAGCGATTCATTTTATTGCTTTTCTGACTTTCGTGACCGATCTAATTTGCTGCTAGCTGTTTGAAATGTTTTGTCTGCTGAGAGAGATGTCCTAACAGAAACGATTGGATAGCTTTTGCTGTAAAGCCTTTTTGAAATCTGACACGCCAGGTGGATTAAGAACAAGGCAAGCTGTGTTTTGCTATATTGCACTTGTGATTTCATGAAAATTAAATATATTTAGTCATTTAATTTGATTTGGCGCTCTGCAATTCAGCGGATGTTGGCGGATGGGTGCACCAAGAAGTTAAAGGTGTTTACGATAGCTACATCATGTAGCTACAGTGGTTTTTCCTTCAAAAGTTGCATAACACTGAAGCACACCTTGCGGGCTGCCGCAGAATTCTATGGCACGTTATTTGATTGTCAGCCATTGTTACCATTAATGCTAGTTAGTGCTAGTACGACCACCAGAGGGCATCTTTGAAAAGCATTTGATAGTCTTCAATATTGGCTGTGCTAGAGAATTTAAAACCTTTATTTGGAAGAACATAGTATATGGGATTGATTTTAAGAAATTTAGGTTCATTAATTAGATTAATATTATGGTGTTTCTATTCCAAGAAAATCAAAAACCGAAACCTTCAGGGTTTCCGTTAGGATGGAACGGAAAATATGGCGCTGTACAACGTGACGGTCGGAAGTAGGCTACAGTATTAAGAGCATAACATTTCCACAACCTAATTGTAGTCTAACCAATACCCAAAAGGAGATTCAGTGAAAATAAAAAACTCATTGATTTATCAAGACCAGTCCCCATGCTTGTCATAGAGCAGCACAAAACAGTGCTAAAATAGTTGACCACAGCTTGTTGGCTATTGTTTCAAATCCAAATCCTAGCGATATCAACCCAGAGCATATTGGACTGCTTTTCTCGACCACATCACCGGATCCCTACCTCAAGTTCTGGACCATTACACCGGATCATCGCAGCTAGTTCAATGCAACCGAGTGGCCATTGCTGGCTAACGCCTGTCCAGAAGCAAGCACCAGTTAGCCTTGAGCTAGCCTCGAGCTAGGCCCATCTCGCGGCTAGCCGAATAGGTATACCAGCTAATTCTTGGGTTACAAAACCTCTTTTGCCAATTGGCCTGGACCCTTTATTGGCGACACGGAGCCCCGCCAATCCATCACGACTGGTCTGCAGACTTAATCGTCCAAGGTGGTTTTAAAAGGCTTTTCCGTTGCGATGTCACCAAAGACCCATCTGCTAGACCCGGCCCGCTAGCTTTCTGAATTGCCGTGTCTCCCGCTCACCTAGCGGTTCCCTGACTCACATATTGTTGCTCATTGGACCCTATGATCATTCGGCTACACATGCCTCTCCCTAATGTCAATATGCCTTGACTACTGCTGTGTCGGTTAGTAATTATTGTCTTATTTCACTGTAGAGCCCCCAGCCCCGCTCACCATGCCTTAGATACCGCTTTTGTCCCACACCTCACAAATGCTGAGACCTCACCTGGCTTAACTGGTACCTCCAGAGACACAACCAATCTCATCGTCATTCAATGTCTAGGTTTACCTCCACTGTACTCTCATCCTACCATACCCGTTTCTGTACATTATGCCATGAATCTATTCTACCATGCCCAGAAATCTGCTCATTTTATTCTCTGTTCCCAACGCACTAGACGACCAGTTATTTTATCCTTTAGCCATACACTTATCCTACTCCTCCTCTGTTCTTCTGCTGATGTAGAGGTTAACCCAGGCCCTGTAGCCCCCAGCACTAGACTTATTCCCCAGGCACTCTCATTTGTTGACTTCTGTAACCGTAAAAGCCTTGGTTTCATGCATGTTTCATCAGAAGCCGCCTCCCTAAGTTTGTTTTATTCACATACATTAAGGGAACATTTTGACATTTTGTGTATAGTTAGTGAGAAAGTCCATATTGCAAATGTACGGTCCCTTACTAGACGTCCGAAAACGTTTGTAAAATTTGCGGTCGGCGTCGGGCCGTGCGGTAGGGCCGGACCTACCGGGAAGTCATCAAATTAACTTTGGTCGGACATTCGGTTTCCGTTTTATAAAATACTCAAATTTTGGTCATTTTTGCGCTGTCCCGGAAATTCCCACAAGAGGGCATAAGGAATCATATTGCAATTGTACAAAACATCACGAATCACGATGGGGCCTTATCTCGAAAACGGAAAATATTTCGAAGCCGAAACTTGGTGAGCGTAGGTTTGGCATAATGGGCAGTTGGCCCCGAACAAGAAGGCGTCTAGGCCTCAACGGTTTTTTAGTTATGGCCATTTCTCTGGGATTAAAGGTCCAAAATGAAAATAGAGAAATTATTTTTACACTTCACGTCAAAGTCAAGGAGCCTCCGGTGTCAATAAAAAAAGAACCAGCCATTTATCTATCGTCATTTAAGAGAAATCGTACAATGACAAATTGGTGATGTTCACAAATATACGTTTTTTTTCTTTCAACAGTTACAGATCCAGTTTCAGGGTGTTCATACGAATCTTTTTAAAGTGTGCTGCGGAGCTCTGCGAGATTTCTGTGATTTTCTATGATTTTCTGAAATAACACACACTCGCTAAACCCTCCGTAAATAACTCAGTTCTTAAAGTAAAGACTTATAACTCAGGATTCTGTAAAGGCATACCCCAATCAGGATATGAGTTTATTTATAGCTTCCGGAAGTGCCTTAAATGGTGTCATAGTGGCAGTTCCCAAGGGTTAAAAAGGTCAGATCTTTTCAAAACTTCATATGTGTGATTAGCCAACCCCCATAAACTGTAAGTCAGTCATTTCTCCCAACAGATGTCAAAGAAAAGCTCTCACACACACAAACAGCAAGGATGGAGTGACAAAGTGCAGTGCTTAAAGACACAGAGAGCCTGCAACGGCATTACCATAATCCCTAGGCCGTGCCGAGTTCAACGAGATATCCCGCTTGACCGTAGCTCGCTCGGTCTAGGCACAGCGACCATTAGAAAAGTAGTCCCAAAATGAAGCCTGCCCCACAATGTCATTTGCTTTTGGGTGACAGTGAGAGAACCGTTAGGGTGAGAAGCACAATTCGACCTCAGGTACGTTCCTAAGGTCCTCCCGATCCGTGCAAGCCTAACCTTGACCGTGTGGCATTAACCCTTAATAGTTAAAAGAAGGTGTTTACATCAAACAGTTTGCATTGACTTCTCTCCCCATAGGAATACATTGCCTGCACTCCTACATTCAACCTGAAGCCTATGTGGGTTATGAATGCCGTATGAACCTGTCTTCGGTACCAGTCCATCAGGCCACCATGAGGTCTACCTGTGTTGATTCTTAGCTTCCTGGACCAACCGGAAGTGGTTAAAATCACCCTAAAAGTGTATACCCATACCCTGCCTGCATTTTGATAGACATAGTGCATTCAACCCTGTGTAAATCAGTCAGTTCTTAACGTAAAGACTTAAAACTCAGGATTCTGTAAAAGCATACCCCAATGAGGATGTGTTTTGACAGGGGCTGTTTCGAAGGGTTAAAAAAGTCAGATCTGTCCAAAACTTCATATATGTGATTAGGCAACCCCCATGAACTTTAAATCAGTCATTTTTCCCATAAAATTTCAAAGGAAAACTAAATCACTCACACACACAGCTTGGAAGGAGGGACCCATTGGGGTGCGTAGAGACATACACTGCCTGCATTAGTTAACCTTGTTGGAACTTTTAAAGAACCGTCAGACCTAGAGTTCCGAAACTTTAGAAACCAAATGCACGTGCATTTGCAATATGATTCTATAGTGAAAAAACATCACCAAATGGACATGATGAAATCAATACAACGAGTGATGGAAAGGAACAACTATCACTGCCCGGCCATCCTGTGTTCATCAGGTCAGTCAATTTTGCAATTCTGCATGATTTTTGAGCTTGCCAAATTCGTGATGGTAAATGCCCATTGAAACATATTGCAAATGCACATGCATTTGCAATATGATTCAATAGTGAAAAAAACATCACCAAATGGACATGATGAAATCAACACAACGAGTGATGGAAATGAACAACTATCACTGCCCGGCCATCCCGAGTTCATCAGTTCAGTCAATTTTGGCCCCCAAAAAAGTGACTTTTGACTTTGACTTTTGACTTCCTATGAAATCATATTGCAAATGGACAAATCATATTCCTTATGCACAAGTAAAAAAAAAAAATATGATAAGAAAATATGACTAAAGTATGTTCATACAGTTCTTACACAAAAAATCGAAAGAATTTCGAAAAACGGTCCAGAAAGTACTTTTTTAAGGGGTGATAAGTTTTTGACAAAAAAACATTTTTTTAAAATGTTGCTTTTGGATGTTGACTTGGGTTGCATTTCCAATATGAAAAACCCCGGTGGAGCGCACTCGCCACCTGTTGGATTTTTGAAGTGTTACAACTGGCACTTGCCATATTGCATTTGCAATCAACTTTACACGAATCAACGCCACATTGGGTGGTATTGGACATCGTGTATTTGGTTTGTCCAATGCCAATGTTTTGCCAATCATTTTTGTCCATTTCAGGGGAGTATTCCCTTACTTCTTTAGCACACCCCGCCAGCCCTAATGTACTAGCCATGTCTGAATCCTGGCTTAGGAAGGCCACCAAAAGAATTCTGAAATGTCCATCCCCAACTAAATCATTTTCAGGCAAGATAGAACTGCCAAAGGGGGCAGAGTTGCAATCTACTGCAGAGATAGCGTGCAGATAGAGTTCTGTGTTTCTATCCAGGTCTGTGCACAAACAGTTCGAGCTTCTACTTTAAAAATCCACCTTTCCAGAAATAAGTCTCTCACCGTTGCCACTTGTTATAGACCCCCTCAGCCCCCAGCTGTGCCCATGGACACCATATGTGAATTGATTTCCCCCCATCTATCTTCAGAGTTCGTAATGTTAGGTGACCTAAACTGGGACATGCTTAAAACTTCTTGGTGACAGGGGGCAGTATTTTCACGTCCGGATGAAATGCATGCCCAAATGTAACTACCTGCTACTCATCCCCAGAAGATAGGATATGCATATTATTAGCAGATTTGGGTGGAAAACACTCTGAAGTTTCTAAAACTGTTTGAATCATGTCTGTGGGTATAACAGAACTTATTTAGCAGGCGAAACCCAAAGGACAAACCATTCAGATATTTTTTTTGAGGTCACTCTCTTTTCAATGGTTTTCATTGGGAATCCAGATTTCTAAAGGACCTTCTTGCAGTTCCTACCGCTTCCACTGGATGTCACCAGTCTTTAGAAATTGGTTGAGGTTTTTCCTTTGTGAAATGAAGAAGTACGGCCATCTTGAACGAGGGTCACTTGAAGTGTACTGTTAGATAGAGGCGTGTGACCAGAAAGCTAGCTACAGTTTGTTTTCCTCCTGTATTGAAGACAGATCATCCCGTCTTCAATTTTATTGATTATTTACATTAGAAAATACCTAAAGTTGTATTACAAAAGTAGTTTGAAATGTTTTGGCAAAGTTTACAGGTAACGTTTGAGATATTTTGTAGTCACGTTGGAACCAGTGTTTTTCTGGATCAAACGCGCCAAATAAATTAACATTTTGGATATATATTGACGGAATTAATCGAACAAAAGGACCATTTGTGATGTTTATGGGACATATTGGAGTGCCGACAAAAGAAGCTCGTCAAAGGTAAGGCATGAATTATATTTTTATTTCTGCGTTTCGTGTCACGCCTGCAGGGTTGAAATATCATTTTCTCTCTTTGTTTTATGGAGGTGCTATCCTCAGATATTAGCATCGTTTGCTTTCCCCCAAAAATCCTTTTTGAAATCTGACATGTTGGCTGGATTCACAACAAGTGTAGCTTTAATTTGCTATCTTGAATGTGTGATTTAATGAAAGTTAGATTTTTATAGTAATTTATTTGAATTTGGTGCTCTGCATTTTCCCTGGCTTTTGGCCAGATGGGACATTAGCGTCCCACATATCCCAGAGAGGTTTTAACACCCCGGCCGTTCTACAATCTAAGCTAGATGCCCTCCATCTCACGCAAATTATCAAGGAAACTACCAGGTACAACCCTTTCTAAAATCTTTGAAATAATGTAACATGGGCTCAAACCAGGGACCCTATGAACACATCGATAACAATCACACATGAAGCATCGTTATATATAACTCCACAAGGAAACAGCTACTTCAAGGTCTCAAATCAAGTGACGTCACAGATTGAAACACTACTAGCACACACTGCTAACTAGCTAGCCATTTCACACCAGTTACATATAAGTCGCTTTGAACATATATAATAAATTAGATTACTCTAAATTAAAACATTTCTAGAATGGCCATACCTCTTTCCCTCTTGGGTGCATTAACCAATATTGAATCTGACCTTAATTTTCCCCAAGATGCTGTGCTGCAGGATGACATACGCTCTAAAATCAGTTTTTATTTTTGCCCACTTCAGGAATTTAGATTTTTTTGTGTAGTTACCTTTTAATTCATGTGCACATACCTCTAGTATTGTTTGGTTAGCAATAGTGATGGGCAGTCTTTTTTTTGTGACTGCTCATTTGGCTTTATCCATTTAAAAAGAGCCAGCTCATTTGGCTCCCAAACGGCTCTTCATTCAAAATACTTAACAATCAACCTACAACCATTGCGAATCTCCAATGTTAAGCCCAGAAGGTAGGTTACCATTGTCAGGTCTGAAAAAAATCAGCATGGACCAGATTGACGTGCTCTCCCTACTATTTATTGTTTCTGCAGTGTCCTTTAATGTACTTGTCCTCTTGCTCAGTTGTGCACCGGGACCTCCCACTCCTCTTTCTGTTCTGGTTAGAGCCAGTTTGCTCTGTTCTGTGAAGGGAGTAGTGCACAGCATTGTACGAGATCCTCAGTTTCTTGGCAATTTCTCACATGGAATAGCCTTAATTTCTCAGAACAAGAATAGACTGACACGTTTTAGAATAAATTTTGAGCCAGAACAACAGTTTTCAGCTGTGCTAACATAATTGCAAAAGGGTTTTCTAATGATCAATTAGCCTTTTAAAATTATAAACTTGGTTTGGCTAACACAACATGCCATTGGAACACAGGAGTGATGGTTGCTGATAATGGGCCTCTGTACGTCTATGTAAATATTCCATAAAAAAAATCTGCCGTTTCCAGCTACAATAGTCATTTACAACATTGACAATGTATATACTGTATTTCTGATCAATTTGATGTTATTTTAATGGACAAAAAAAGGCTTTTCTTTCAAAAACAAGGACATTTCTAAGTGACCCCAAACTTTTGAACGGTAGTGTAGATAGCCAAGGAAGGCACTGAGCCCAAGCTGTCCCCACAAACCCACGTGCTTGAGATGTCCTCCTCTACCTCATACTATTCCTCAACAATTCCATCCCCAGGCTGCTGCACTTACTGCTGATAGGTCAGTTCAGACAGAGACCTGCCATTTAAGATATTTAATGTACTGTTTTCAGTTTATTTGTGAGCATCCATCCATTCTCTCTTGGAGATTGTATAGAAATATGTATCTTTTGTGTTTATTAAATGCAGAGGTGAGTGGCATCAGACGTGACTTATTCTCCTCCAGAGGAGGAGAAGAGGGCAAGTGACCTGGCAGAGGATGCTGAAACCATTCTAATGGTAAGACAACCTGAAAAATATGTGGCGAAAGAAACGCACACCTGTTAAGACGAGGTGCTGGCTAGTACTACTCTTGAAAAGGGAAAGGAGAGCTGCACACTGTAGGAGCTCAAATGAAATAATTGAGCAACCAACGTTTCGACAGACAAACCGTTGGTTATTCAATTATTGCATCTGTGCTCCTAGAGTGTGCAGCTCTCCTTTTTATTTTTCAACCTCAAAAATATTCCTATAAGAATTCTGCTTTTGACATCATACTTTATTTGCTCTAAAGGAATTTTACATATGTCCTGATCCAATATGTTTTCCACCTGATCACATCAATAATTTGAGATTTGTTTGAAATTTAGTATAGACTCATTTGGAGAAGTCTAGTAAATCAATGTAACATACACCACATTTATTTATTTTAGTCAGGTCTAAAGAAACATTATGATATGAAGAAAATATATTTCAGAAGAACAGAATATGAGTAGATCTACTATCTGTTATCTGGCTACGCTCCATGCCATACGCTGTAGACTTGTTCATTTAGCTGACAAGATATGCGTATAAGTCCCGTGGCATTATTTTATATTATTTTATAGTAAGAAGAATATAATTGAACATAGAAAGGATATTTTTCCCATTTTGGAGCGAGTGCACATACAGTACTGTTGAGCGTAAAAGTGCTCATTTGAAACAGGTCCTATACGCTAGACTTAGGGTTATTTGGCAACTTTAGTTGTGAACGATACAAACCTTAGAATGTCTTAGAAATCAAAACATATACGGGCTGCATGATGCAACTATAGGCTATTGATGATATGATACATTTGCAAAAAACCTTGTGCTCTGTTCCTTGTCTCAGGTGGCACAGCTGTTCTCTCATCAAGTGATCATATGTTCACCCATCAGACTTTTCTCAGTTTAATCTTGTTTTTACTAATATGTAAAATGTATGATTTAGAAAGGCCCATTATTAAATGGTCAGGAACAGGGGCAAGAGAAAAAACATGTCATCCGCATATCGAATAGCGAATGGAGGCCGGGAGCAGTTCTGTTCCTTAATGATGCCTGGTAGGCTACTTCGGTGTTAAAGCGGAGCTGTGCCTAATTTGAGCAGCTGAGAAATAAATATAATAACACTTATTTCACACCCACACATCCAATCACTGTTTGAGGAGCATGCTCACACTGCGCAACAGGTGATATTCCACCCAAACTCTGTATGCCATGGGCTTTCCAACGCTGTTCCTGCAGCTACCGAGTGCTTAATTTGGGAAACCAAGTGAAATCTGCTTGGAAACATCAATAGCAACATGTTTTCACAATGACACACATTTCACTAAACCGTTGACAGACCCTCTGCACGCTCAATAAAGGAATAAAGGAGAGAGGAGGAGATGGAAATGCATGGTGGTGAGAAATTCTGTCTAGCTAAAATGGTAAAATGTCAGCCAATTAATTATGAAAATATAACAAATTCAAAATCAAATAAAAATTCACTATAATTGTAAGCCATCCAGTACAATCAATGAAACAAAAGCATTGCCTAGGGCTGTATGTTCCCTCCTAGACTCTTGGATATAAATTTGAGCATACAGTGCATTCAGACCCCTTCCCTTACTCCACATTTTGTCACATGAAATGTTTTTCCTCATCAATCTACACACATTACGCCATAATGACAAAGACAAAACAGGTTTTTATACATTTTTAGCAAATCGATAACGTTTTGTTTTTAAATACCTTAAGTATTCAGACCCTTTGCTATGAGACTCGAAATTGAGCTCAGGTGCATCCTGTTTCCATTGCTCATTCTTGACATGTTTCTACAACTTGATTGAAGTCCACCTGTGGTAAATTAAATTGATTGGACATGATTTGGAAAGGTAAACATCTGTCTATATAATGTTCCACAGTTGACAGTGCATGTCAGAGCAAAAACCAAGCCATGAGGTCGATTGAATTGTCCAAAGAGCTTTGAGACAGGATTGTGTCGAGGCACAGATCTGGGGAAGGGTACCAAAACATTTCTGCAGCATGTAAGGTCCCCAAGAACACAGCGTCCTCCATCAATCTTCAATGGAAGAAGTTTGTAACCACCAAGACTCTTCAAAGAGCTGGCAACCCGGCCAAACTGAACAATCGGGGAGGAGGGCCTTGGTCAGGGAGGTGATCAAGAACCCAATGGTCACTCTGATAGAGCTCCAGAGATCCTCTGTGGAGAGGGGAGAACCTTCAAGAAGGACAACCATCTCTGCAGCACTTCACCAATCAGGCTTTTATGGTAGAGTGGACAGACGGAAGCCACTCCTCAGTAGTTTGTGAAAAGGCACCAAAATGCCTCCCAGACCATGAGAAACAAGATCCTCTGGTCTGATGAAACGAAGAGTGAACTCTTTGGCCTGAATGCCAAGTGTCATGTCTGGAAGAAACATGGCACCATCCCTACGGTGAATAATGGAGGTGGCAGCATCAAGCTTTGGAGATGTTTTTCAGCGTTAGGGACTGGGAGACTAGTCAGGATCGAGGGAAAGATGAATGGAGCAAAGTACAGAGAGATCCTTGATGAAAATCTACTCCAGAGCGCTCAGGACCTCAGAAAGTGGCGAAGGTTCACCTTCAAACAGGACACGACCCTAAGCACAAAACCAAGACAACGCATGAGTGGCTTCGGGACAAGTCTCTGAATGTCATTGAGTAGCCCAGCCAGAGCCCGGACTTGAACCCGATTGAACGTTTCTGGAGAGACCTGAAAATAGCTGTGCAGGGATGCTTCCCATCCAACCTGACAGAGCTTGAGAAGATCTGCAGAGAAGAATGGGAGAAACTCCCCAAAAACAGGTGAGCCAATCTTGTAGCATCATACCCAAGAAGACTTGAGGCTGTATTCGCTGCCAGACGTGGCCACGGGCCATTTAAATTACAGGTTATAACGCAACAAAACAGGAAAAATGCCAAGGGGGATGAATTATTTTGCAAGGCACTGTACAGCGTCACAAGGAATTTGTGTATGTGTTATGAATTACCAAAGTTTTCTGACTTTAAAGTAAGTAATCTGTCACGCGATATAGAGACTACTGTTGACGTTGGAAGTTTACATTCACTTAGGTTGGAGTCATTAAAACTCATCTTTCAACCACTCCTTAAATTTCTTGTTAACAAACTATAGTTTTGGCAAGTCGGTTAGGACATCTACTTTGTGCATGACAAGTCATTTTTCTAACAATTGTTTATAGAGAGATTATTTCCCTTATAATTCACTGAATCACATATCCAGTGGGTTAGAATTGTACATACACTAAATTGACTGTGCCTTTAACTCTTTTGGGATAGGGGGCAGCATTTTCACTTTTGGATGAATAGCGTGCCCAGAGTGAAGTGCCTCCTACTCTCCCAGATGCTAATATATGCATATTATTATTAGTATTGGATAGAAAACACTCCAAAGTTTCTAAAACTGTTTGAATGATGTCTGTGAGTATAACAGAACTCATACAGCAGGCGAAAACCTGAGAAAATTCCAACCAGGAAGTGGGACATCTGAGGTTTGTAGTTTTTCAAAGCTTGGCCTACAAAATACACATTGAGATATGGATAAAGTTGTACTTCCTACAACTTCCACTAGATGTCAACTGTCTTTAGAAACGTGAATGAGGATTCTACAATAAAGGAGGGGCTCATGAGACCTCTTTGAGTCAGTGGTCTGGCAGAGTGCCTTGGTCTCATGACTTGCGCTCCCGATAGAGTTACTTCTCGTTTCAGTGCTTTTCTTCAGACAAAGGAATTCTCCGGTTGGAACATTATTGATGTTTTATGTTAAAAACATCCTAAAAATTAGATTCCAAACATCGCTTGACATGCTTCTAAAGGACTGTAACGGAAATGTTCGAGTTTGTCTGGACGAAGTGCTTGCGCCTCATGAAGATGAATTAGTGGGCTGAACACGCTAACAACAAGTGGCCATTTTGACATAAATGATGGACTTCATGGAACTTAATGGAACAAATCAGTCATTTATTGTCGAACTGCGATTCCTGGGAGTACCGTTTGATGAAGATCATCAAAGGTAAGTGAATATTTATGGTGTTATTTTTAACTTCTGTTGACTCCAAAATGGCTGATATTCCTCTGGCTGTTTTGGGTTCTGAGCGCCGTACTCAGATTATGCTTTTTCCATAAAGTTTTTTTGAAGTCTGACACAGCGGTTGCATTAAATGCTTTTTCAGTCCTTCCACTTGCGTGTAGAAAGGGACAGAAAAAAGTTTCCTTGTGAGGGTAGTGGTGTATCCAGGGAGAAAAATATTCTTCTGAATTTTCAGTTGTGGTCTTATGCTGCTATGCATTGGAATTATTTAGCAAATGCAGTAGTACTGAAAAAAGTGTATATCCTGACTAAAGTACTAATTACTCAGAATACCAAAATAACAAAGAATGAAACACCATACATTTAGATAAATCATTTTTTACTATTTATTTAGGTGTGACATCTGCCAAAGTCTGCCACCCCCTTAACATATAAACAGACACTGAAAATGTGCTTATTTTTTTTATAAATCTGGTAGCTCTCAAGAGCCTTTTCTTTCCTGAGCAGTTCATTTTCAGGAGTGTGCTGCCAGCCATGAATAATGAAAAGTTAAGATATTGCCATGCTTTCACATAGAGACGTAGTTTATGTTTACATTTTAGCAGACTCTCTTATCCAGAGCAACAAGGATAAGTGCCTTGCTCAAGGGAACATCAAAAGATTTTTCACCTAGACGATTCGGTGATTCAAACCAGACACCTTTCAATTACTGCCAATGCTCTCAACAGCTAGATTACAAAACACAAAACATTAAACACAAAAAGGAAAATGGTAGTAGATAATTGGTAAGCTGGTTAAATGAAATACTGGTCTTGGAACTTTCAGACGGACGGAGTGGCCTTCTGGTCAGACTTCGGAGGCGCGCACCCCACCCACCGCTTCCGAGTATTTTACTCGGTAATGTCCAGTCTCTAGATAACAAGGTAGATGAAATTAGGTCAAGGGTTGCTTTCCAGAGAGATATCTGGGATTCTCTCTAGGGACATGCTGTCGGATTCGGTATAGCCACCGGGATTCTTTGTGCGTTGCGCTAACAGGAATAAACATCTCTCTGGGAAGAAGGGCAGGGGTGTATGTTTGATGATTAACGACTCACGGTGTAATTGTAATAACATACAGCAACTCAAGTCCTTTTGTTCACCCGACCTTGAATACCTCAATCAAATGCCAATCGTATCATCTCCCAAGATAATTCTCAACGGTTATTGTCACAGCTGTGTATATCCCCCCTCAAGCCGATACAATGACAGCCCTCAAGGAACTTCACTGGACTCTATGCAAACTGGAAACCATATATCCTGAGGCAGCATTTACTGTAGCTGGGGATTTTAACAAAGCAAATTTGAGAACAATGCTACCTAAATTCTATCATAATAATGATTGTAGTACCCAGGCTGGCAAAACACTGAATGTTTTACTTTTTTTTCACCTTTATTTAACCAGGTAGGCAAGTTGAGAACAAGTTCTCATTTACAATTGTGACCTGGCCAAGATAAAGCAAAGCAGTTCGACACATACAACAACACAGAGTTACACATGGAGTAAAACAAACATACAGTCAATAATACAGTAGAAAAATAAGTCTATATACAATGTGAATAAATTAGGTGAGATAAGGGAGGTAAAGGCAAAAGAAGGCCATGGTGGCGAAGTAAAACCAATATAGCAAGTAAAACACTGGAATGGTAGATTTGCAGTGGAAGAATGTGCAAAGTAGAAATAGAAATAATGGGGTGCAAAGGAGCAAAATAAATAAACACAGTTGGGGAAGGGGTAGTTGTTTGGGCTAAATAATAGATGGGCTATCTACAGGTGCAGTAATCTGTGAGCTACTCTGACAGCTGGTGCTTGAAGCAGGTTAGGGAGATAAGTGTTCCCAGTTTCAGAGATGTTTGTAGTTCGCTCCAGTCATTGGCAGCAGAGAACTGGAAGGAGAGGCGGCCAAAGGAGGAATTGGCTTTGGGGGTGACCAGAGAGATATACCTGCTGGAGCACGTACTACGGGTGGGTGCTGCTATGGTGACCAGCAAGCTGAGATAAGGGGGGACTTTACCAAGCAGGATCTTATAGATGACCTGGAGACAGTGGGTTTGGCGACGAGTACAAATCGAGGGCCAGCCAACGAGAGCGTACAGGTTGAAGTGCTGGGTAGTATATGGGGCTTTGATGACCAAACAGATGACACTGTGATAGACTGCATCCAATTTATTGAGTAGGGTATTGGAGGCAATTTTGTAAATGACATCGCCGAAGTCGAGGATTGGTAGGATGGTCAGTTTTACGAGGGTATGTTTGGCAGCATGAGTGAAGGATGCTTTAGGAAGATAGAAGACAATTCTAGATTTAACTTTGGATTGGAGATGTTTGATGTGAGTCTGGAAGGAGAGTTTACAGTCTATCCAGACACCTAGGTATTTGTAGTTGTCCACATATTCTAAGTCAGAACCGTCCAGAGTGGTGATGCTGGATGGGCGGGCAGGTGCAGGCAGCGATCGGTTGAAGAGCATGCATTTAGTTTTACTTGTATTGAAGAGCAGTTGGAGGCCACGGAAGGAGAGTTGTATGGCATTGAAGCTCGTCTGCAGGGTTGTTAGCACAGTGTCCAAAGAAGGGCCAGAAGTCTACAGAATGGTGTCGTCTGTGTAGAGGTGGATCAGAGACTCACCAGCAGCAAGAGCAACATCATTGATGTATACAGAGAAGAGAATCGGTCCAAGAATTGAACCCTGTGACACCCCCATAGAGACTGCCAGAGGCCCGGACAACAGGCCCTCCGATTTGACACACTGAACTCTATCAGAGAAGTAGTTGGTGAACACGGTGAGGCAATAATTGAGAAACACAGGCTATTGAGTCTGCCGATGAGGATGTGGTGATTGACAGAGTCGAAAGCATTGGCCAGGTCATTGAATACGGCTGCACAGTATTGTTTCTTATCGATGGCGGTTAAGATATCATTTAGGACCTTGAGCGTGGCTGAGGTGCACCCATGATCAGCTCTGAAGCCAGATTGCATAGCGGAGAAGGTGCGGTGGGATTCTAAATGGTCGGTAATCTGTTTGTTGACTTGACTTTCGAAGACCTTAGAAAGGCAGGGTAGGATTGATATAGGTCTGTACCAGTTTGGGTCAAGAGTGACACCCCCTTTGAAGAGGGGGATGACCACAACAGTTTTCCAATCAATAGGAAACTCAGATGACACGAAAGAGAGGTTGAACAGACTAGTAATAGGGGTTGCAACAATTTCGGCACATCATTTTAGAAAGAAAGGGTCCAGATTTTCTAGCCCGGCTGATTTGTAGGGGTCCAGATTTTGCAGCTGTTTCAGAACAACAGCTGACTGGATTTGGGAGAAGGAGAAACCGGAAAGGCTTGGGCGAGTTGCTGTGGGGGCTGCAACGCTGTTGATCGGGGTAGGGGTAGCCAGGTGGAAAGCATGGCCAGCTGTAGAAAAATGCTTATTGAAATTGTCATTTATAGTGGATTTATTGGTGGTGACAGAGTTTCCTAATCACTGCTTACTAATCAACTTCCACGATGCATACAAGGCCCTCCCCCACCTCCCGTTAGGTAAATCCGCGACTCCATTTTGCTCCTCCCCTCCTATCCAGAAACTCAAACAGGATGCACCTGTGACAATTACTATTCAACGCTGGTCTGACCAATCGGAATCCACGCTTCAAGATTGTTTTGATCACGCTGACTGGGATATGTTCCGGGTAGCCTCAGAGAATAATACAGAGTTATACGCTGATTCGGTGATTGAGTTTATAAGGAAGTACATAGGAGATAATGTACCTACTGTGACAATTAAAACCTACCCTAACCAGAAACCGTGGATAGATGGCGGCATTCGAGCAACTGAAAGTGCGAACCACCACATTTAAACATGGCAAGGTGACTGGGAATTTGGCTGAAATACAGTGTATTTATTCCCTCTGCAAGGCAATCAAACAAGCAAAATGTCAGTATAGGGACAAAGTGGAGTGTCAATTCAATGGCTCAGACACGAGACGTATGTGGCAGGGTCTACAGATAATCACGAAAATAAAAATCAGCCACATCACGGACACCGACGTCTTGCTTGCAGACAAGCTAAACACCTTCATTGCCCGCTTTGAGGATAATACAGTGCCACCGACGCGGCCCACTACCAAGGACTGTGGGCTCTCCTTCTCCATGGCCCGACATGAGTATGACATTTAAATGTGTTAACCCTCGCATCCCTAGCCGAGTCTTCAGAGCATGGGCAGACCAGCTGGCTGGTGTGTTTACAGACACATTCAATCTCTCCCTATCCCAGTCTGCTGTCCCAACATGCTTCAAGATGGCCACCATTGTTCCTGTACCCAAGAAGGGAAAGGGAACTTAACTGAATGACTATCACTAGCACTCACTAGCACTCACTGACTAGCACTCACTTCTGTCATCATGAAGTGCTTTGAGAGACTAGTCAAGGATCATATCACCTCCACCTTACCTACCTTACCTACCGCCACAATAGGTCCACAGTTGATGCAATCGCCATCACACTGCACAATCCCATAAGGACAAGAGGAATACCTATGTAAGAAGGCTGTTTATTGACTACAGCTCAGGATTCAACAGAGGGTGGTGCGGTCTGCACGATGCATCACCGAGGGCAAAATACTTGCCCTCCAGGACACCTACAACACCTGATGTCACAGAAAGGCTAAACAGATCACCAAGGACAACAACCACCTGAGCCACTGTCTGTTCACTCCGCTACCATCCAGAAGGCGAGGTCAGTACAGGTGCAGCAAAGCAGGGACCGAGAGACTGAAAAAGAGCTTCTATCTCAAGGCCATCAGACTGCTAAACAGCCATCACTAACACAGAGAGTCTGCTGCCGACATACAGACTTGAAATCATTGGCCACTCTAACAAATGTTTCACTAGTCACTTTATTAATTCCACTTTAATAATGATGTTTACATATCTTGCATTACTCATCCCAAATGTATATACTGTATTTTATACCATCTATTGCATCCTGCCTATGCCACTCAGTCATTGCTCATCCATATATTGATATGTACATTTCCTTATTCCATCCCTTCACTTAGATTTGTGTGTATTAGGTAGTTGTTGTGGAGTTGTTAGATTACTTGTTTATATTGCTGCACTGTCGGAACTAGAAGCACAAGCATTTCGCTACACTCGCAATAACATCTGCTAACCATGTGTATGTGACCAATAACATTTGATATGAGGACATTTGGGGAAATAGGGACATGTCTGTCTATTTTGCCAAATTGCTCAAAATTTCTGTATTTTAATGGTTTGAAGTTCTACACCATTTTAATCACGATAACCTATTATTGCTAATGATGTAAGTTTGGGCAGTGTACAATGCTGTTACCAATTTCTGGTAAGTTAAAATGTCAACAACAACAACAACAAATGACTCATGAACTCTGAGGTCATCCCATTGTTTCCTATCGGGGAAATATAGGTATGTCTGTTTTTTTCACAAAATATCTCGCAATGTGAATATTTAGATTTTTCAAGTCAGACACCATTTTAAATCAGGAGAATTTCCTCTTTGTAATTATGTAAATCTGGCCAGCACCCGCAGTTGTCATCGATCACTAGACCAGAAATAGTCAGAAGTTTTCATTTTTTCCTACTTCCTCATTACACAGACATAAGCACAGTTGACAACATCGAGGTGCGGATGTTTACTTTCTACACAAGTTAATTTTTTTCCAGTTTCGTCATAAGAACAGATTGCAGTTATAAAATAAAAAAGGGATGCATTTTCTTGTGCCATTTAGGAGAAATTGAATTCTAAGCATCACTCCAGTCAGAAGAGGCTCTGCGAAGGTCCGTTTCAATTAATTTGCTATGGCCTCGCGCTAGCGTTCGTGCTCAGCCAACGTTCTTTTGCCGTTTTTCAGCCTTGGGTGAATTTTGACTTGTTCTATTGTCCAGCTTAACCTTAGGTTCCCTTGAAATCCAACTCTCTCCACCAGTATCTCCCTGAGAAATACATGTTTGTGTGATGTTACCGGACTGAATTTTATAGCTAGATTGATGCATTTTATGGTGTGGTTCGGGGCCAAAAATCAACAACCACACACACTACCATGTCAACAATCTGCATATCTAGCTTTAGCCAGCTAACGTTAGCCAGTTTTAATAAATGCATTGGGCATCTTGTGTGGTTTGTACAGTGTAGCTACATGATGTAGCTATCGTTAGATTACTTTGAGTACAAAACAGTCCAAATACAGATGTTAGCTAGCTAAGTAGCAGTGTTAGCTAGCTTGAACATTGAACACACTAAGGTTAAAAACACAACAACCCTTATCTACCAGTCCATGAGAACAGTAGCCATTTCACTCCATTTTCCACCTTTCAAAAGGAATTCCAATGTTTATCTGGTTTATGGTCATGAGCAGTCTTCTTCTCACTTTTTTTTCTCTTTTGGGGTCGAGTTGATTCAGATCTAAGAATGATGTTTGTTTCTGTCAACATTTTCTGAAAACATTGTCCCTGCTACCAGGACAGTTTATCTGAAAACAAGTTAGCTAGTTTTGTCTGCTCTGTGTTTGTTTCTGGCGGCTGTCACGCCCTGACCATAGAGAGCCATTGTTTTTCTATGGTGAAGTAGGTCAGGGAGTGATCTAGTTTATTTATTTCTATGTGGTGTTCTTGTTTATTTTCTATGTTAGTGATTTGTACGATTCCCAATTAGAGTCAGTTGATAATCGTTGTCTCTAATTGGGGATCATATTTAAGTAGCTGTTTTTCCCACCTATGCTTGTGGGATATTATTTTGTGTTTTGTGCACCACTTAGTCACGTTTCATTGTTTCTTTACTGTTTTGTTTTGCTTAAGTTTCACAAAGAAATAAAGATGTGGAACTCAACCTCCGCTGCGCCTTGGTCCGTCTCTACACACAGTCGTGACAGCAGCTGTAGCTTGCAAGTGACTTTCACTTCATCTCAAGTGCCAGGTGATGTTCCAGCAGGGTTGTTAGATTAGGCGGGAAGACACACCATGCCCAGAAGGCCAGCCCAAGGCGGCTCAGGGCTCAACCCACTTGTTTTCGTTCAAAATGAAAATGCAACACAAGATGTGGGGCGGCATGGTGTGTTGCGTCATTTAAGTTAACTTAGTTCAAGGTGGTTCAAGGTAAACAGAAGATTTATACTCATTAATATTATTTCAAAGCACATAATTCAAACGGACTTATCAAGACCAAACAACCTTGCTATTAACACTGTCCTCATTCAGTTTCAAAGCAAAGCAGAACATCCAGGTGCTTACCCTCTTAAAGACTCCGCCTCCATCTCGGTAGACTCTACCTCTTGCAGGTGCTTATAGGCGGGGCCAGCAACCCTTGGTCCTCGAGAGATTGGCAGGGTCCTGAAGTGATGAGTGTCCTGGTGTCTTTGGGCTGGACTGAGGGACAGGGAGCTACTCCTGGAATGAGCCATGTGAAATAATACGTGACAGAAACAGAAAACATTGAAATGGGTCACAAATGGGTCATCTTATTTGAAGATAAAAATATTAATTTTCCTGTTGTGAAGCCATCAGTGTGATTTTCATGTTAGCTGCTAACTCTGTTAAACTGTAAATCAAACGGGAATGTCCCGATTCTGACTGCTTTTAGAGATGCAGATAAGGGCCTTTGTGTCTGGTACCGGAGCCTAGATGTATATTAACATATTTATTACCAACTGCAATCATCATAAATATTTTTTACATTCCATGAAAGCGCTGTTTATATTGTGCCATATGTGTACATTTTACTTGGCTGCATCCACTTCTGTAGACTGGAGCGGCCCATTTAAACAAGCGGGGCAGGAAGAACAAGAGAAGATGTTCTACTGTATGAGTACCTGAAGCTTTTCCCTTTGGGGAGTGCTCTGTTGAGAGTCGGTGGAGCTGCTGTTGGTGCGCCAGCTGACAGACTGCTGCACCCTTGAGGAGGGGAGAACCCATGAGATTTGTAGCACTGCAGTGAAAGACAAAAATACCTAATAAGGACATGTGTTGAGGAAAGTAGGAAGCATATATTAGGAAAACATTGAGTTCATTGTACATAATATAAACAAACTGAATACACCTACAGTATGCACACAAGCCCACATACACACAAATATTTACACACACACACACACGGCCCATTGCGGAGCCGTAGATAACACTCAATTATGCTCAAAGAGATATTCAACGTCTGCTTTTTTACCCATTCACCAATAGGTGCCCTTTGCGAGCATTGAAAAACCTCTCTGGTCTTTGAGTTTGAAATTCAATGCATGACTGAGGGACCTTATAATATCAATTTAATCCATTTCAAATTCAGTCTAACACAACAAATTGTGGAAAAAGTAATACTTTCCATTCACACCCCTTGACTTTTTCCACATTTTGTTGTGTTACAGACTGAATTTAAAATATATTAAATTGAGATGATTACACCTAATCACAATACCCCATAATGTCAGTGGAATTGTGTTTTTCAATTTTTAATGTATAAAAAATAAAAAGTTGAAATGTCTTGAGTCAATAAGTATTCACTCCCTTTGTTATGGCAAGCCTAAATAAGTTCAGGAGTAGAGATTTGCTTAACAAGTTACATAATAAGTTGCATGGACTCACTCTGTTCGCAATAATATTGTTCAAAATTATTTATGAATGAGTACCTCGTCTCTGTACCCCACACATATAATTTTCTATAAGGTCCCTCAGTTGAGCAGTGAATTTCAAACACAAGGACCAGAGGTTTTCCAATGATCGCAAAGAAGAGCACCTATTGGTAGATGTGTAAAAAAAAAAGCAGACATTGAATATCCCTTTGAATATGGTGAAGTTACTAATGACACTTTAGATGGTGTATCAATACTGCCAGTCACTACAAAGACACAAATAATTTGCCGGAGAGGAAGAAACCTCTCAAGGATTTCACCATGAGGCCAAACAAAACAGTTACAGAGTTTATTGGCTGTGAGAGGAGAAAGCTGGATCGATCAACAACATTGTTTTTAATCCAAAAAATCTAACCTAATTGAAAAAGTGAAAAGAAAGAAGCCTGGACAGAATAAAAATATTCCAAAACATGCATCCTGTTTGAAACAAGGCACTAAAGTAATAAAATGTTGCCAAGCAATACACTTAAACTTTTTGCCCGGGATACAAAGTGTTATGTTTGTGGCAAATCCAATTCAACACATTACAGAGTATTGCTCTCCCTAATTTCAAGCATGGTGGTGACTGCATAATGTTATGCATTTGCTTGGAATCATTAAGGACGGGAGAGTTTCAGGATGAAAAATAAATGGAATGGAGTTAATTAAGCACAGACAAAATCCTACTGGAAATCCTGGTTCAGTTTGATTTCCACCAGACACTGGGAGATGAATTCACATTTCAGCAGGTCAATAACCTAAAACACAAGGCCAAATCTACACTGGAGTTACTTACCAAGAAGACATTGAATGTTCCTTAGTGGCCAAGCTACAGTTTTGATTTAAATCTACTTGAAAATTTAGAAATTATCAACAACCAATTTGAAAGAGCTAGAAGAATTTAGAATAGAATAATTGGCAAATGTTGCCCAATCCAGGTGTGGAAAGCTCTTAGAGACTTACCCAGAAAGACTCACAGCTGTAATCGCTCCCAAAGGTGCTTCAACACATGGGTGTGAATACTTGTTTTATTTTACATTTGTCTCCATTTAATTTAATAAATTAGAAATAATTTCCAAAAACATGTTTTCACTTTGTTATTATGGAGTATTGTGTGTAGATGGATGAGATTTTTTTTATTTTCAATTCAACAAAATGTGGAATAAGAATAATAAGGGTATGAAAAGTCACTCAGCAGAAAAAGAAGCAATAGTCCTGAGTCACTCTAGGAGATGTTCCCCCATGATAAATGCCCCCCTCAGCCCAGGCAGAGTGATTTGATTAGACTTTCCATTAAAAAATAGATTAACAGTTGCCACTTCCTGACTACACTCGCTGACATGGAACTCTCTTCCAATTTATATTAAGCAAGTGAACAGCAAACCTGGTTTTCAAAAAAAAACATATAAAGCAACACCTCATACGCCTCTTCCTCATGTGACCTACTTGTTGTGAGCATTTACCGACATGCATGTTCCACAGATTTTTTTTATTTAACTAGGCAAGTCAGTTAAGATCAACGTCTTATTTACAATGACTGCCTAGGAACTGTGGGTTAACTGCCTTGTTCAGTGGCAGAACAAAATATTTTTACCTTGTCAACTCGGGGATTCGATCTAGCAACCTTTCAGGTATAGAACCAATGCTCTAAGGACTAGGCCTCCTGATATATAAACGCACACTGCAGGTTAATGTTTTAAATGTATGTAAATTGTAAAGTCTTTTGTCTGTAATGTCTTTTTTGTTTTGTCGGACCACAGTCAGTAAGACCAGCTGTCACCATTGGTGTCGGATAATGGTGATCCTAATAAATAAAATAAATCACAGTACTTTCTACAGCGGTCAGTAATTAATCCCAGACAGGATTACATTTATGGATTCCTAAAGAATCTCTCTCTTTTCCTGGATCAAAATTAGAACCATTAACTTATAACAAGGGCCTCTGTACTGGGAGCTTTAACTTCTTGACACACCCATCCCTTTAGCGGGATCATTTTCATCACCCGCTGAATTGCAGGGCGCCAAATCCAAATTAAAATACTAAAAATATTTCATTTTCATGAAATCACAAGTGCAATATAACAAAACACAGTTTAGCTTGTTGTTAATCCACCTGGCCTGTCAGATTTCAAAAAAGCTTTTCGGCGAAAGCATAACAAGTGTTTATGTAAGGACATCTCTCTCAGTAGACAAAACTATTACAAACACTAGCAGCCAAGTAGATTGGTCACGAAAGTCAGAAAAGCAATAGATTAAATCGCTTACCTTTGATGATCTATGGATGTTTGCACTCATGAGACTCCCAGTTACACAATAAATGTTCCTTTTGTTCCATAAAGATTATTTATGGAACAAAATACCTCAATTTGTTTGGCAGAAATCCACAGGCTCGAGCGGTCACGACATCGCAGACGAAATATCCAAATAGTATCCGTAATGTCCACAGAAACATGTCAAACATTTTTTATAATCAATCCTTAGGTTGTTTTTAAAATATATAATCAATAATATATCAACCGGGACTGTCGCTTTTTCAATAGGAGAGGGAAAGACAATGGCTGCCCCACTCTGTTGCGCAAGCAAAACTCTGTGCACACCCAGCTATCCACTGACGCGATGATATCTTTCTCGCTCATTTTCAAAATAAAAGCCTGAAACTATGTCTAAAGACTGTTGACACCTTGAGGAAGCGATAGGAAAAGGAATCTGGTTGATATCCCTTTAAATGGAGGCAAGGCATCCAATGGAACAGAGAGCTTTCAGGAAAAACAACACTTCCTGGTTTGATTTTCCTCAGGTTTTCGCCTGCAATATCAGTTCTGTTATACTCACAGACAATATTTTGACAGTTTTGGAAACTTTAGAGAGTTTTCTATCCTAAGCCTGCAATTATATGCATATTCTAGTTTCTGGGCCTGAGAAATAGGCCGTTTCAAATGGGTACGTTTTTTAGCCAAAAACAAAAATCCTACACTCAAAGAGCTAAGAATTCACACAAGAAGCAGTGCAATGCCCCAAAGCCTCCTGAACGGAGTATAACAGCAGATAATGTTATTCCAAGGACTGAAGTTCCCAAGATGGTCAGCCTCTGATCTTACTGTCAGAAATTAAAGCGATTGGATGTGACTTAGGTAGTGTCTCAAATAGAACCCTATTCATTATATAGTGCACAATGAATAGAGTAGTGCAAAAGTAAATAGGATGTCATTTGGGACTCCCTCTGAGTCTATTCAGATCTCTCATTCCTCATAAGATATCTCACTCTTCTCGTTCTTTGCACCCTTGACTCCAGTAGTGACCTGTTAAAACTTGTGCTCCATCGGCACAGGAAAACTGGATCATTTTGACCACCCTCTCACAAAC
This sequence comes from Oncorhynchus mykiss, assembly GCF_013265735.2. NCBI lineage: Eukaryota > Metazoa > Chordata > Actinopteri > Salmoniformes > Salmonidae > Oncorhynchus > Oncorhynchus mykiss. Next base: position 3,806,755 of record NC_048584.1, read on the forward strand.
TCTGCTGGGGGGAACGGGACGCCGAGGAGGTGGTCATTGTCATTTGACTCTCTCCGGCACAATTGCAGTAACCTTCTTAAGAGTAATGTAACATGAGTATTTTGTCTGCGTCTCGCCACTGCCAACAGCATAATTGGCATATTGAAAATTATGTTATGCCTATCAACACTTGTTTTATATGAGTTACGACGCTCCAGATACTAGTCTAAAGAAGGTCAGTTTAATTGCGTCTATGTGCCTATGTACAGTGCCTTGAGAAAGTATTCGGCCCCCTTGAACTTTGCGACCTTTTGCCACATTTCAGGCTTCAAACATAAAGATATAAAACTGTATTTTTTTGTGAAGAATCAACAACAAGTGGGACACAATCATGAAGTGGAATGACATTTATTGGATATTTCAAACTTTTTTAACAAATCAAAAACTGAAAAATTGGGCGTGCAAAATTATTCAGCCCCCGTAAGTTAATACTTTGTAGCGCCACCTTTTGCTGCGATTACAGCTGTAAGTCGCTTGCGGTATGTCTCTATCAGTTTTGCACATCGAGAGACTGAAATTTTTTCCCATTCCTCCTTGCAAAACAGCTCGAGCTCAGTGAGGTTGGATGGAGAGCATTTGTGAACAGCAGTTTTCAGTTCTTTCCACATATTCTCGATTGGATTCAGGTCTGGACTTTGACTTGGCCATTCTAACACCTGGATATGTTTATTTTTGAACCATTCCATTGTAGACTTTGCTTTATGTTTGGGATCATTGTCTTGTTGGAAGACAAATCTCCGTCCCAGTCTCAGGTCTTTTGCAGACTCCATCAGGTTTTCTTCCAGAATGGTCCTGTATTTGGCTCCATCCATCTTCCCATCAATTTTAACCATCTTCCCTGTCCCTGCTGAAGAAAAGCAGGCCCAAACCATGATGCTGCCACCACCATGTTTCACAGTGGGGATGGTGTGTTCAGGGTGATGAGCTGTGTTGCTTTTACACCAAACATAACGTTTTGCATTGTTGCCAAAAAGTTCAATTTTGGTTTCATCTGACCAGAGCACCTTCTTCCACATGTTTGGTGTGTCTCCCAGGTGGCTTGTGGCAAACTTTAAACAACACTTTTTATGGATATCTTTAAGAAATGGCTTTCTTCTTGCCACTCTTCCATAAAGGCCAGATTTGTGCAATATACGACTGATTGTTGTCCTATGGACAGAGTCTCCCACCTCAGCTGTAGATCTCTGCAGTTCATCCAGAGTGATCATGGGCCTCTTGGCTGCATCTCTGATCAGTCTTCTCCTTGTATGAGCTGAAAGTTTAGAGGGACGGCCAGGTCTTGGTAGATTTGCAGTGGTCTGATACTCCTTCCATTTCAATATTATCGCTTGCACAGTGCTCCTTGGGATGTTTAAAGCTTGGGAAATCTTTTTGTATCCAAATCCGGCTTTAAACGTCTTCACAACAGTATATCGGACCTGCCTGGTGTGTTCCTTGTTCTTCATGATGCTCTCTGCGCTTTTAACGGACCTCTGAGACTATCACAGTGCAGGTGCATTTATACGGAGACTTGATTACACACAGGTGGATTGTATTTATCATCATTAGTCATTTAGGTCAACATTGGATCATTCAGAGATCCTCACTGAACTTCTGGAGAGAGTTTGCTGCACTGAAAGTAAAGGGGCTGAATAATTTTGCACGCCCAATTTTTCAGTTTTTGATTTGTTAAAAAAGTTTGAAATATCCAATAAATGTCGATCCACTTCATGACTGTGTCCCACTTGTTGTTGATTCTTCTCAAAAAAATACAGTTTTATATCTTTATGTTTGAAGCCTGAAATGTGGCAAAAGGTCGCAAAGTTCAAGGAGGCCGAATACTTTTGCAAGGCACTGTAGATATTACATTTTTAAAAATCAGCTGTTTCCAGCTACAATAGTCATTTACAACATTAGCAATGTCTACACTGTATTTCTGATCAATTTGATGTTATTTTAATGGACAACAAATGTGTTCTTAAAAAAACAAGAACATTTCCAAGTGACCCCAAACTTTTGAACAGTAGTGTATATTCATTCATCTGCTTTTCATATTGATGTACTGTTCACAGTGTCAGAGGCAGGATTGCAATCGGTGTCACAGGAGTCTGTTACTGCACACATGACTAGAAGGTGTGAGAATAAAATTACACGATTATGTAATAATGCTGTTTATGCATCAGATAAGGTTTTATGAGTACTCTCTTGTCTCTGGGTTAAATTGGGGCTTGAGCTGGCAGTTGACTTGGTGATAAAACCTAAAGACCGCATTCCAGAGATGAGATGTGGTGGGTGTAACTGAGATAGAGATCCTGGAGGAATAGAACAAAACCCTCATTGTCTCAAAATCATCATGGCATTTGGGAAACTAAGCCGGGGTGTGGTTAAAACAACACTGAGTGCAGATAACCACAGAATGAACCCAGGATGGCTTGTGGTGGACCCCAATCAGCAATGGGAAGCGTGGAACCAGCCATGACTAAGCATTTTTAGTGTCAGCTATATAAGAACTCTGCATTGTCTGTAAAGGTTAAGCTCTCGGCCACACACCTTAGAGTGTGCGGTCGACAGCTTCATTATTGCAATAATTAAATCAATATTAAATAAAGATGATTGTTTGAAAAAAGGACAGTCTCGCTCACTTGATTCAAATATTCCACCACAGAGGTTATAAATCTATGTGATTAAATGTTTCGCTGGAGACGTCTGTAATTGTCACTTGTGGCACTTCCTCTCTCACACAATCTGTCAAATTTAATTGTAGGACCTGCAAAACAAACATTCCATTCTATACTGAAAAAAAAAATATATATAAACAATTTCAAAGATTTTACTGAGTTACAGTTCAAATAAGGAGTTCATTAGACCCTATTCCATGGATTTCACATGTCTGGGAATACAGATATGCATCTGTTTGTCACAGATACATAAGAAAAAGGTTTCAGAAACCAGTCAGTATCTGGTGTGACCACTATTTGCCTCATGCAGCGCGACACATCTCCTTCGCATAGAGTTGATCAGGCTGTTAATTGTGGCCTGTGGAATGTTGTCCCATTCCTGTTCAATGGCTGAGCGAAGTTGCTGGATATTGGCGGTAACTGGAACACGCTGTCATACATGTTGATCCAGAGCATCCCAAACATGCTCAATGGGTGACATGTCTGGTGTGTATGCCGGCCATGGAAGAAATCTTCAGCTTCCAGGAATTGTGTACAGATCCTCATGACATTATTATAATGCTGAAACATGAGGTAATGGTGGCGGATGAATAGCACGACAATTGGCCCCAGGATCTCGTCACGGTATCTCTGTGCATTAAAATTCTCTAAAACGATGTTGGAGGCAGCTTATGGTAGAGAAATGAACATTTAATTCTCTGGCAACAGCTTTGGTGGACATTCCTGCAGTCAGCATGCCAATTGCATGCTCCCACAAAACTTGAGACATCTGTGGCATTGTGTTGTGTGACAAAACTGCACATTTTAAAGTGGCCTTTTAATGTCCCCAGCACAAGGTGCACCTGTGTAATGAACATGCTGTTTAATCAGCTTCTTGATATGCCACACCTGTCAGCTGGATGTATTATCTTGGCAAATGAGAAATGTTCACTAACAGGGCTGTATACAAATTTGAGAGACGTTGAGAGAAATAAGCATTTTGTGTAGTTACACAGCAAAATATAGTTATTTGAAATCCATTACTTCACTGCAAAATCTGCAGAGCTGAGATGGTTGTATGCCCCATATACAGTACATAATATTCTGTTGGTGGCAAGAATTATGTTTAATAATATAAATTGAAAAACGTTAAGGTTAAATCAAGTGTTGTTTTATGTATCAGTTCATAAACCACGTGCCATGGAATCTGAACATCGAAAATCTCTTCCCAGCTATTTTGCAACTTCTATTGCACCGCTGTCAACAGTTTGGTCCTCGGATGAAACTGGTATATTTTTTTATTTACGCAAACTTTGCCAATTTTGGTCTTTAATAAAGGACAGTCAAACAAGTTCCCTACCTATCAGAATATTTGAGTTTAACCATAATACTTGTTGTAATATTTGTTCTGAATTTTCTGGGGGATAAAACTGGTATTGCAACCACCTTTGTATGGCATATTTTAAAACGTGATACTTTGAACAAGGTTTCATTTAGAATTAGTGGGAGGTTGTAATCTGGATAAAGACAAAAATCCAAGGAGTCAGACATTTTTACTCATCTACAGTTCGGATTTAAGTGTAACTTTTTTATGATTGAAGCTTTTAGTGAATGGTTTAATACTTTAATATTAAATTAATAATTTTTGCCACACTTACTCGTATTCATTATATAAATATGCAAGTCTAATTTTGTCTGGCTTACCGTTCCAAATAAAGTGAATAATTTTTTGCTCAAATAATTATAAAAAACAAATTGTTTGTCATAGGCAGGGCCATAAGTAAATTGTGATATGACTAGTTAATCAGTGTGATCCTCTCCATGGTTGCAAGATGATAACTATCAATAGAAATGTGTTCATTTATTTTTGATGGGATATGAATACCAAGTATGTCTACTTGGCCATCAGACTATTTGATTGGTGAATAATAATAATTTCTATTGACCCCAAAACAATCTGAAACTCAACCAAAACAAATAGCATATGCATACAACAAGTTTGGAGTCACAAGCTTGATGTACAGTGCCTTCGTAAAGTATTCAGACTCCTTGACTTTTTACACATTTTGTTATCTTACAGCCTTACATGGTGACCAGACCGATTGCTCGCGTGCGTCCACATGGCAAGTTGATTTTATTCCTCCACACTAGACACAATCAGGACACGCAGGTTAAAATATCAAAACGAAATCTGAACCAACTATATTAATTTGGGGACAGGTCGATAAGCAAATATTTATGGCAATTTAGCTAGCTAGCTTGCTGTTGCTGGTTCATTTGTTCTTGAATATAAACCTTAGGTAGTTATTTTACCTGAAATGCACAAGGTCCTCTACTCCGACAATGAATCCACAGATAAAAGGGTAAACCAAGTTTGTTTCTAGTAATCTCTCCTCCTTCAGGCTTCTTCTTATTCTTTGGACTTTATACGGCGGTTGGCAACCAACTTCAAGGTGCATTACCACCACCAACTGGACTAGAGTGTGGACCTCAGTTCATCATTCAATCACCCACTTGAGTATATGCTCCTAAAAACCAATGAGGAGATGTGAGAGGCGGGACTTGCAGCGAGTCAAGTTTCAGAAATAGAACCAAGTTCTGTTTTAGGCCTGTTTGGTGGTGCTGCAGAGATGGTTGTCCTTCTGGAAGGTTCTCCGATCACCACAGAGGAACTCTAGAGCTCTGTCAGAGTGACCATAGGTTTCTTGGTCATCTTCCTGACCAAGGCCTTTATCCCCCGATTGCTCAGTTTGCTCAGCTCTAGGAAGAGTCCATTCTTCCATTTAAGAATGATGGAGCCCACTGTGTTCTTGGTGTCCTTCAATGCTGCAGAAATGTTTTGCTACTCTTCCCCAGACCTGTGCCTCAACACAATCCTGTCTCGGAGCTCTACGGACAATTCTTTCGACCTCATGGCTTGGTTTTTGATCTGAGATGCACTGTCAACTGTAGGACCTTGTATAGACAGGTTTGCCTTTCCAAATCCTGTCCAATCAATTTAATTTAACAAAGGTGTAATCCAATAAAGTTGCCTGATATTGGCAGGAACTGGAACACGCTGTCGTACACGTTAATCCAGATCATCCCAAACATACTCAAGGGGTGACATGTCTGGTGAATATACAGGCCATGGAAGAACTGGGACATTTCCAGCTTCCTAGAATGGTTTACAGATCCTTGCGGCCATGGGGCCATGCATTATCTTGCTGAAACATGAGGTGATGGTGGCAGATGAATGGCATGACAATGGGCCACATAATCTCGTCGTGGTATCTCTGTGCATTCAAATTGCCATCATTACAATTATATTTTGTTCATTGTCCGTAGCTTATGCCTGCCCATACCATACTTCAGGGATTCATGTGGCAGCTCCCTTATGATTTATGAGAATTTTCATAGGTCAAATGGACAGTCACTTACTAGACATCCGCGGGTGCTATTAAAATAGGCCAGAGACTCAGCTCACCCCCCCAAGGCCTGATCTTCCAGAAAGTCAAAAATAAAGTCTCCAGGACACTAGGTTTATAAAAAAATTTACCAGAAAATTCCACCAGATGGTGACTGACTGTATAATGCAAATGGACATTTCATAACCAAATGGACATGGCTGCAAATGGAACAGACTTCAAAGACAAAACTCGATGAGCACAGGGGTGGCCAAATGTACTTTTAGCCCAGAAACAAGATGGCATCGAGGCCACTACTTTCTTTGAATTAATTCACATTTTGTGGGATTAAAGGTCAAAAATGGTAATCAGTGCTATTTTCACCGCTTCACATAAAAGTGCATGAACCTAGAGTGTAAGGAAAAATAAAACTAGACATTTATCTATCGTAGTTTACGAGAAATCGTACAACGTCCATTTCATGATGCTAAAACAAATGTGTTTATTTGTTGTTGTTATAGATTCAATTGAGGCGTGTTAAGGCAATTAAGGCGGGTTTCCGAGCGTGATTTTTGTGATTTTCTGTACTCACACACCCACACAGCCAAAATGGAGTGACACAGTGTGGGGCTTACAGACACACAGAGCCTGCAATAGTTACCTGCGTTCGAACCATCAAAGAACCGCTAGACCTAGAGCTCTGAAACTTTATAAACCTGTTCTAGAGCTCAAGTCGGTAGTGCATGGTAAATTATGTGGCTCTAGAAGGTTCTCAGGCCGCGAAACATTCTCGTCCATTTACAATATCTTCAATTCAATTAATGTTGTGAAAATGACGACATTTGGAAAAATCCCAGAATCACAAGACTAGGTGCATTGAAAACGCCTCGGCCCATAGAGACGGACCCTACACGTTTCTGTCTGATAACTCTTTCAGGGACCCCGTAGCAACGTCTGGAAAAAGTCAATTTTCAGCATTAATTAAGGTTGCTGCTTGGGGTTGAATGACCTATTGACCCGAAACTCGGTATTCGGGGTCGCCACAGCTAGGCCTACACATAATGTCAGAACTGGACCTGCAGCTCGAATGTAACTATGTTTTTCATGTTTTTTTATGGTTTTAATAGAAGATGCTATGAATTGTGGGCCGGCTCTGAAATATGTGATAGTTGGCTTCTAAACGAGTTAGACAAAGTGGGTTTGGTGTCAGTATGTATCAGTTTGGTGTCAGTACGATATATTATTGACTGATGGCTGACTAGATGGCAGTATAATGTATGGGCATTTTCCATTTCTAATATATTTAAAGAGGAATTTACCATCACCAAATGGACAGGCTGAAATCAACACCAACATGCGATAGAGAGGAACCAATATCACCGCTCGGCCATCCCGAGTTCAACGAGCCAGACAATTTGGCATTTCAGCAGTATATTAATGCATGTCCAATTTGTGATGGGAAATGCCCATTGTAAGACTTTGCAAATGGACACTGTACATTTGTACATTTCCAATGTATTTAATGAGGGATTTACCATCACCAAATGACAGGCTGAAATCAACACCAACAAGCGATGGAGAGGAATCACTATCACGGCTAAGCCATCCAGAGTTCTAGGCCATCTAACGAGCCAGACAATTGGGCAAATTCAGCAATATATTAGAGCATGTCCAATTTGATGCAGTAAATGCCCATTGTAATGTATTGATAATGGACAGTGTCCAATACACATGATACATTGCCAGTCTTAACATGTTATACTGCAGTTGGATAGTGTCCATTGCCAATGTATATCCATAAGGACTTACTGTTACGAAATGGACATGCTGAATCAACAACAACAACAAATTTTGACTTCCTATGATCAAACATTACAAATAAACCTTCTAGGTTGATTCAGGGCTTAACTTCATATGGCTGCAGGGGCAGTATTGAGTAGCTTGGATGAAAAGGTGCCCATTGTAAATGGCCAGCTCCTCATTTTCAGTTGCTAAAATATGCATATTATTATTAGTATTCGATAGAAAACACTCTAAAGTCTCCAAAACTGTCAAAATATTGTCTGTGAGTATAACAGAACTGATATTGCAGGCGAATCCCTGAGGAAAATCAAAACAGGAAGTGGCAACGATTTTGAAAGCTCCATGTTCCATCGCCTCCCTTTGCTGGATTTAAAGGGATATCAACCAGATTCCCTTTCCTATCACTTTCTCAAGGTGTCATCAGTCTTCAGACATAGTTTCAGGCTTTTCTTTTGAAAAATGAGCCAGAACGATAACATCGCGTCAAGTGGTCACATTAGTTTTGCTCGCGCAACAGAGTTAGGATAGGTATTGCTTTTCCCTCTCCTACTGTGAAAGACATTTGCGGTTGAAATATTATCGATTATATATTTTAAAAACAAACTTAGGATTGATTATAAAATACGTTTGACATGTTTCTGTGGACATTATGGAAACTATTTGGAATTTTTGTCTGCGTTGTCGTGACTGCTCTTTCCTGTGGATTTCTGAACATAACGCGACAAACAAACAGAGGTATTTCGGATATAAAAATAATCTTTATGGAACAAAAGGAACATTTGTTGTGTAACTGGGAGTCTCGTGAGTGAAAACATCCGAAGATCATCAAAGGTAAACGATTAATTTGATTGCTTTTCTGATTTTCGTGACCAAGCTTCCTGATGCTAAGTGTACTTAATGTTTTGTTGTGCGATCGATAAACTTACACAAACGCTTGGATTGCTTTCGCTGTAAAGCATAATTTCAAAATCTGACACGACAGGTGGATTACCAAAAGGCTAAACTTGTGATTTCATGAATATAAATATTTGTAGTAATATTTATTGAATGTAGCGCTATGCTATTCAGCGGTTGTTGATGACACTTATCCCGTTAGTGGGATTGCAGCCATAACAAGTTAACATAGTGATATATATAATTTGGTTAGTATATAGGCCATCTCGACATTATATATATGCCATCTGCACATGGTTCACTGACTTTTGGGTTTGGATACCGACTTCCCATGATCATATATGGCAAATGGAGAAAACATAGGCCTTATGGACAAAATAAGACAAATTTATGTCTAAATATGTATAATCAACAAAAATATCCTTCGGGATTTCACCCTTGAGACCTGACTTTCTGACCATTTCCCATATAGAATCCTACAGTGGAGCGCGCTCACCCCCTTTGGGATTTTTGTTTTATTACACCGGCATTTGACATGTTCCACTTGCAATATGTTTTTGACCAACAGCCGCCCAATTGAGTGGTATTTGCAATTGTGTATATGGTTCACCCAATGCCAATAAGTAGCTATTCATTTTTGTCCATTTCATGGGGGTCTTCCCTATATAAATTGCAGCTCTGCAATGATTATGTTGTTTAATCAGCTTCTCGATATGCCATATCTGTTAGGTGAATGGATTATCTTGACAAAGGAGAAATGCTCACTAACATTGATGTAAACAAGTTTGTGCACAACATTTTAGCAAAATAAGCTTTTTGTGCATATGGAACATTTCTAGGATCTTTTATTCCAGCTCATGAAACCTGGGACCAGCTTTTTTTCATTTTTGTGCATAATACTTACCAAAACTACTGACCACAACTACTGGCCACAACTACTGACCACAACTACTGACCACAACCACAACACTACTGACCACAACTACTGACAATTACTGACCACAACTAGTGAACCACACAACTATGTACCAGAACGACTGACCACAGCTAATGAAATACACAACTACTTAACAAAATGACTGACCAAAACTAATGACCACTACTGACCACACCTACAGACCAAAACTACTGTACACAACCACTAAACACAAAACTACTGGACCACACAACGTATGACCACAACAACACAAACACTGACCACAACTAATGATCTCAGATCGACTACACACATAATATCCTGACTACATTTTCTAACATCTGTGGCATTGGCTCACAGGTAAAATGGCAAGGGAATAAAAAAACAAAAAGAGACCAAAAAGAAAATGAAAGTGATAAACACTTCTTTGAAAATATTTATACCAATCTATTGAACTTACAGGCAACAAATGATCAAATCATTATAGTGGGAAACAGTGTTAAGTACCTCAAAGGACCTTAAAGGAAATCACTTTACAAACTATCATCATTGTGCCCAGAGATCACAGATATTATGGACATTAGAAATAGTGAATATTTGGAGCCTAAAAAGGCTGACCTAGTGAGATATACATGGAGGAGACAATCAAGCTAGCTGTCTTGACTACTTTGTCTCTTTCTCTCTTGCATCAACAGTTAAAAAAGTATTGTAAGGAGACAGAATGAGATTGGACCATCATCTAATTGGCCTTAAAACATAACTCTTACAGAATTTCCTCTTGGACGAGGATATTGTAAATGTAATCAAAGTCTACTGGAGGAGAATTTGTTCTTAACTTTGACAAAATAATGTTGCATTTTTTCCAGTACAGTATAGGTTCAGAAAATCCTCTCATTGTTTGGGATACCTTCAAATGTACCATTCAATTCCATATTCATCAGTAAAGAAAAAGTAGTTTCTGTCGAAAAAGACAAGACTAACAAGGGAAATACAGGAGCTAACAGGTACAGGTAGACACAAATAAAAACTACAGAGATACAAAACAAGGGGAAAAAATTGAGGAACTTTTTCAACAACGATCTAATGTACAGTGGTTCTTCCTTTAAAAGTTGTGTTGTTCTGCAGTACAGCTTGCGGTGTGTCACAGAATTCTATGGCATGTTATTTAACTGTCAGCCATTGTTGCCATTAATGCTAGTTAGTGCTATTTGGAACACCTGAGGGCATCTTTGAGAAGCTACGTTTTTGAAATGACATGGAGTTGTAGGCCTAACGGTGCATGTACACTAGATAGAGGTAAATTGCTGCTTGGCGATTAGGCCGCCCATTGTGACTCGCTTGTGGGCATGCTGGCAGCATATAGCAGCACGTTCGATTGTGCATCAAGAATTCAGCATAGCAAGTTTGTATGAAAGTCTGGTTATTAAATGGGTAGTTCATTAAACATGTAGTTCAATAGCGATATCCTCTAAAACGCTCAGGTGACAAACAAACTTTGCTGCCCTGTTTCCAATCATCCACATGGCTGGGAGAACCTATTCAAGTAAGTAAATACATTTAGAAATTTTAAAAACAACAATGTACTATTAGCTAACTAGCTACAGTGCAGGCTAAGTCAAATGAGCTGCTAAATGAGCTAGCTAGTTGGCTAGCTATCTATCTAGCCAACTTCAAATACTGTATAGATAGATAGCTAAGTGAATTAAATATCACCAGCTACCTAACTTCATATTAGCTAGCTTTCTTGATGTATTTCTCATGGTAAAAAACTAGCTAGCTAACAGCCATGGAGGAGGGTGAAAGGATAGCAGCCCTATTGTCAAAGTGAGAGAGTAGTCTATTCTGGATAGGGCTTGTACTTTTGTGTAGTTCCAGTCCCTAGAAGTGAGGGCGGAGATAACATAATATTCAGTGTGGTGTAATTTGACTATAATGAAGTCTATTTTTTGTGAGGTTTTCTGTCCTCAGATACAGAGAGATGTGAAAACCTGTCTACATATGAAGAGGTCCCAATGAAGAGCAGTGGTTCTCAGTCTTGGTCCTGGGGACTCAAAGGAGTGCACATTTCTGTTTTTGCCTTAGCACTGCATAACTGATTCAAATTATCAACTCATCATCAAGCTTCAAGTGATATGTATGTATTCATTTGTGATGCTATCCTTGATATGATCCTCTTCTGTCATATGCTAAACGTGTGCCCAAGCATCTATCAATCCAATGTTATCATGAATTGTTATAAGGTATATTATACTTGAGCAATCCAATGTAAAAGTCTAATTACATTGTCTTCCATATTCCTACAGAAACCTTGTAACTGGAGATTCCTTCAAAATGATTGCTTACAGTTAACGTGTAGGGCACTGCAAGGTTTCCATACCCAATTTCCATACCCAACTATAACATTTTCCGTCAAGATAGAACTGCCAAAGGGGGAGGAGTTGCAGTCTACTGCAGAGATAACCTGCAAAGTAATGTCATACTTTCCAGGTCCTTACCCAAACAGTTCGAACTACTAATTTTGGGATATGCCTAACACCCCGGCAGTCCTACAATCTAAGCTAGATGCCCTCAATCTCACACAAATCATCAAGGAACCCACCAGGTACAACCCTAAATCTGTAAACAAGGGCACACTCATAGACGTCATCCTGACCAACTGGCCCTCCAAATAAACCTCCGCTGTCTTCAACCAGGATCTCAGCGATCACTGCCTCATTGCCTGCATCCGCTACGGATCCGCAGTCAAACGACCACCCCTCATCACTGTCAAACGCTCCCTAAAACACTTCTGTGAGCAGGCCTTTCTAATCGACCTGGCCCGGGTATCCTGGAAGGACATTGACCTCATCCCGTCAGTTGAGGATGCCTGGTCATTCTTTAAAAGTAACTTCCTCGCCATTTTAGATAAGCATGCTCCGTTCAAAAAATGCAGAACTAAGAACAGATATAGCCCTTGGTTCAATCCAGACCTGACTGCCCTCGACCAGCACAAAAACATCCTGTGGCGGACTGCAATAGCATCGAATAGTCCCCGCGATATGCAACTGTTCAGGGAAGTCAGGAACCAATACACACAGTCAGTCAGGAAAGCAAAGGCCAGCTTCTTCAGGCAAAAATTTGCATCCTGTAGCTCTAACTCCAAAAAGTTCTGGGACACTGTGAAGTCCATGGAGAACAAGAGCACCTACTCCCAGCTGCCCACTGCACTGAGGCTCGGTAACACGGTCACCACCGATAAATCCACGATTATCGAAAACTTCAACAAGCATTTCTCAACGGCTGGCCATGCCTTCCTCCTGGCTACTCCAACCTCGGCCAACAGCTCCGCCCCCTCCGCAGCTACTCGCCCAAGCCTCTCCAGGTTCTCCTTTACCCAAATCCATAGCAGATGTTCTGAAAGAGCTGCAAAACCTGGACCCGTACAAATCAGCTGGTCTTGACAATCTGGACCCTCTATTTCTGAAACTATCCGCCGCCATTGTCTCAACCCCTATTACCAGCCTGTTCAACCTCTCTTTCATATCGTCTGAGATCCCAAAGGATTGGGAAGCTGCTGCAGTCATCCCCCTCTTCAAAGGGGGAGACACCCTGGACCCAAACTGTTACAGACCTATATCCATCCTGCCCTGCCTATCTAAGGTCTTCGAAAGCCAAGTCAACAAACAGGTCACTGACCATCTCGAATCCCACCGTACCTTCTCCGCTGTGCAATCTGGTTTCCGAGCTGGTCAGGGGTGCACCTCAGCCACGCTCAAGGTACTAAACGATATCATAACCGCCATCGATAAAAGACTGTACTGTGCAGCCGTCTTCATCGACCTTGCCAAGGCTTTCGACTCTGTCAATCACCATATTCTTATCGGCAGACTCAGTAGCCTCGGTTTTTCTGATGACTGCCTTGCCTGGTTCACCAACTACTTTGCAGACAGAGTTCAGTGTGTCAAATCGGAGGGCATGCTGTCCGGTCCTCTGGCAGTCTCTATGGGGGTGCCACAGGGTTCAATTCTCGGGCCGACTCTTTTCTCTGTATATATCAATGATGTTGCTCTTGCTGCGGGCGATTCCCTGATCCACCTCTACGCAGACGACACCATTCTGTATACTTCCGGCCCGTCCTTGGACACTGTGCTATCTAACCTCCAAACGAGCTTCAATGCCATACAACACTCCTTCCGTGGCCTCCAACTGCTCTTAAACGCTAGTAAAACCAAATGCATGCTTTTCAACCGTTCACTGCCTGCACCCGCACGCCCGACTAGCATCACCACCCTAGATGGTTCCGACCTAGAATATGTGGACATCTATAAGTACCTAGGTGTCTGGCTAGACTGTAAACTCTCCTTCCAGACTCATATCAAACATCTCCATTCTAAAATCAAATCTAGAGTCTGCATTCTATTCCGCAACAAAGCCTCCTTCACTCACGCCGCCAAACTTACCCTAGTAAAACTGACTATCCTACCGATCCTCGACTTCGGCGATGTCATCTACAAAATGGCTTCCAATACTCTACTTAGCAAACTGGATGCAGTTTATCACAGTGACATTCGTTTTGTTACTAAAGCACCTTATACCACCCACCACTGCGACCTGTATTCTCTAGTCGGCTGGCCCTCGCTACATATTCGTCGCCAGACCCACTGGCTCCAGGTCATCTACAAGTCCATGCTAGGTAAAGCTCCGCCTTATCTCAGTTCACTGGTCACGATGGCAACACCCACCCGTAGCACGCGCTCCATCAGGTGTATCTCATTGATCACCCCTAAAGCCAACACCTCATTTGGCCGCCTTTCGTTCCAGTTCTCTGCTGCCTGTGACTGGAACGAATTGCAAAAATCACTGTAGTTGGAGATTTTTATCTCCCTCACCAACTTCAAACATCTGCTATCTGAGCAGCTAACCAATCGCTGCAGCTGTACATAGTCTATCAGTAAATAGCCCACCCAATTTTACCTACCTCTTCCCCATACTGTTTATATTTATTTACTTTTCTGCTCTTTTGCACACCGATATCTCTACCTGTACATGACCATCTGATCATTTATCACCCCAGTGTTAATCTGCAAAATTGTAATTATTTGCCTACCTCCTCATGCCTTTTGCACACAATGTATATAGACTCTCTTTTTTTTCTTTTTTTCTACTGTGTTATTGACTTGTTAATTGTTTACTCCATGTGTAACTCTGTGTTGTTGTCTGTTCACACTGCTATGCTTTATCTTGGCCAGGTCGCAGTTGCAAATGAGGACCTGTTCTCAACTAGCCTACCTGGTTAAATAAAGGTTCAATAAAAAATATAAAAATATCGACCACAACCACACAACTTCTGACCACAACCACACAACTATTAGCCACTCGTCTACAGAATATAACTGACCACAACCACACAATATTTGACCACAATCACACAACCTCTGACCATCACCACACAATATCTGACCACGCCAATAACCAAAATGTTTCTGGCTCAAATCTCCGAGCTGACAAGGTAAAAATCTGTCATTCTGCCCCTGAACAAGGCAGTTAACTCAGGCAGGTAGGCCGTCATTGTAATTAAGAATTTGTTCTTAACCGACATGCCTAGTTAAAAAGGTTAAATAAAAAATAAATGACTTAACAGCCAGACAATTTCTAATCACAACCACACCGCTTACCACAAATACTGACCACAAACACACAACTACTGACCACAAAACTAATGACCACTAATCTACTAAACACAACCACTGACCACATCTAGTGACCAAAACAAAACTACTGACCAAAATAACTAATTTTGACAACACAACTACTGACCACCCAACTGCTGATCACATCTACTGACCACACCCACACGACTTCTGACAACAACCACATAACTGATCACGACAACTAGTGACCACAACCACACAATTCTGACCACAATCAAACATTATATTACCACATCTAGCAACCAGAACCACACAACTAAGGACCACAGCCACACAACTACTTACCACAAGAACACAACTTCAGACCACACATCTAATGAAAACATATTGTAGCAGGCTAAAAGGTGTGGGGTTTCCTAATTCATCAAGTTCAATAACCAAACACGCGCAAGGAGCACAACTAGAATGCAAATGGGGAATTCGTTAGGGATAATTGCACACAGGAGACAAGGGGGGGGGGGGGGGGGGGCTATAACAATCCATTGACAGCGGGTAATCATACAGAATTCTCCTGCTTCTTATACTCTCCATAACACACATTTCCCTCTCAGTCCTCTCCCTCTTTGTGCAGCCCGCTTCCTCTTTTATCCCCAAGCACTCGATGGCTTAATGATCGACTGGGTTGCTTCGTTGGGGCACGAAGTCCATATAAGGCTCGGGGGCTGCAAGACATCTTCCTTCAATCACCAGTCCCCTCACTTCTACCTGCCATCTGCCACAGTATCTACCTGCCACTGCAACAGACCACAACCACACAACTTCTGACCGTAACCATACACCTGCTGACCACATCTGGTGACCACAGCAACATCACTACTGACCAGCAGCACAACTTCTGACCACACAACTACTCCCCACCCAAATGCTGGTCACAACTTCTAACCACCACTACACAACGTCTGACCACAGCCACACAACTGCTTACCACAATGAGTGACCTTAGCTGCTGACCGCAACCACACAACTACTGAGCCATACAACACAAATTCTGATCACA
The DNA here is from genome assembly GCF_013265735.2 of Oncorhynchus mykiss. Classification (NCBI taxonomy): domain Eukaryota; kingdom Metazoa; phylum Chordata; class Actinopteri; order Salmoniformes; family Salmonidae; genus Oncorhynchus; species Oncorhynchus mykiss. The sequence continues at coordinate 3,823,116 of NC_048584.1, forward strand.
AACACACAACTTCTGACCACAAGCACACATCTGCTTACCACTTCTAGTAACCACCACCACATAACAATTGACCACAATCACAAACATTCTGACCACAACCACCAACTACTGACCAGAATCGCACAACTTCTGACCACACTACAAGTGATAACTCATCTACTGACCACAACCACAAAACCAATGACTATAACTACACAACTTCTGACCACACTACAAGTGATAACTCATCTACTGACCACAACCACAAAACCAATGACTATAACTACACAACTTCTGACCACACTACAAGTGATAACTCATCTACTGACCACAACCACAAAACCAATGACTATAACTACACAACTTCTGACCACACTACAAGTGATAACTCATCTACTGACCACAACCACAAAACCAATGACTATAACTACACAACTTCTGATCACATCTAGTGACCACAACCACACAACTTCTGACCACAACAACACAACACAACTTCTAACCACAACCACACAAATACTGACAGCAACCACACAACTTCCAACTTCTGAGTGGCCAGAAAAAAGCCATTGCTTAAAGAAAAAAAATTGAAAAACTAATTTAGTGTTCGCCAAAATGCATGTGGGAGACTCCCCAAACACATGGAAGAAGGTACTCTGGTCAGATGAGACTAAAATTTAGCTTTTTGGCCATCAAGGACAACGCTATGTCTGGCGCAACCCCAAGACCTCTCATCACTCCGAGAACACCAACCCCACAGTGAAGCATGGTGGTGGCAGCATAATGCTGTGGGGATGTTTTTCCATCGGCAGGGACTGGGAAACTGGTCAGAATTGAAGGAATGATGGATGGTGCTAAATACAGGGAAATTCTTGAGGAAAACCTGTTTAAGTCTTCAAGAAATTTGAGACTGTGTCACGTTCTGACCTTTATTTCCTTTGTTTTGTATTCATTATTTAGTATGGTCAGGGCGTGAGTTGGGGTGGGCAGTCTATGTTTGATTTTCTATGATTTGGGGATTTCTATGTTTCGGCCTAGTATGGTTCTCAATCACAGGCAGGTGTCATTGGTTGTCTCTGATTGAGAATCATACTTAGGTAGCCTGGGTTGCACTGTTTGTTTGTGGGTGATTGTCTATGTTGATTGCTTGTTTCAGTACAGTTCTCATTAGCTTCACGGTTGTTATTTCGGTTATTGTTTTTGTATAGTGTTTCAGTGTTCACGGTTTTCTTTATTAAAATGAATGATGAACACATACCACGTCGCATTTTGGTCCTCTGATCGTTCTCGCCTCTCCTCTTCAGATGAAGAGGAGGATGACCGTGACAGACTGGGACAGAGGTTCACCTTCCAGCAGGGAAATAACTAAAGTAGGGCGTGCTAAAGAAACACTTGAGTGGTTTAAGGGGAAACATTTAAATGTCTTTGAAAGGTCTAGTCAAAGCCCAGACTTCAATCCAATTGAGAATCTGTGGCTTGACTTAAAGATTGCTTTATACCAGCGGAACCCATCGAACATGAAAGAGCTGGAGCAGTTTTGTCTTGAAGAATTGGCAAAAATCCTAGTGGCTAGATTTGCCAAGCTTTATAGAGACATACCCCAAGAGACTTGTCGCTGTAATTGCTGCAAAAGGTGGCTCTACATAGTTTTGACTCATGGGGGTGAAGTTACGCATGCTCAAGATTTCAGTTTGTTGTCTTATTTCTTGTTTGTTTCACATGAAAAATATTTTTTATCTTCAAAGTGGTAGGCACGTTGTGTAAATAAAATTATACAACCTCCCCAAAAATCAATTTTAATTTCAGGATGTAGGGCAACAAAATAGGAAAAATGCCAATGGGGGTGAATACTTTTGCAAGCCACTGTAACTACTGACCACAACTTCTGACCACAAGCATACATCTTCTTACCACAAGCACACATCTGCTTACCACATCTATTAACCACCACCACACAACTATTGACTGCATAACTAGTGACCACTCATCTACTGAACACAACTTCTGACCGTAACCACACAACTTCTGATGACAAAACTATAGACCACTCATCTACTGACCTTAACTACTTACCACAACCACACAACGTCTGACCACCACCACACAAATACTGATCACAACCACACAACTTCTGACCACATCTAGTGAACACAACAACTGATATTCCCAAGCCCACATTTCCGAGTGGATCTGATGTCACCTGAGTTCTCTTGGAGGTCATCGAAGGCAATCGAGTCATCTCCCCCGGAGCCCATACAACTGGGCAGGGCTAGATTGTCTCCTGCCGAGCGCTTATGCAGACTTAACACCCAAAGCTGTCTGTATTGTAGAGCTACGGGACATTTCTTATCTACGTGTCAATTATAGAACCTGGTTCATCAATTAGGTACTAGTACGCTGGTGGGCCGTACGGGGAGTTCCCATCTTCCATTTCCCATACCCCTCTCCATGCTACCCTGTCGTGTGGTGACCAGTCCAAATTACCCCAGGTGCCCATAGACTCTGGGGCTTACGAGAGCTTTATGGACGTTACCCTGGTTTTGGAGCTGGGAATCCCCACCCAACCCCTCTCTATTCCCATGTGCGTCAGAGTGTTGGATGGAAGCTCTATTGGCAGAGACACCCACACTACATGTCCCATTAACATGAGAGCTAAGGGTAATCACAGTGAATATGCAGTTCCTGCCCATCGAACCCTCTCATGCAGCCGTAGTTTTGGGATTTACCTGGCTCCAGAGGCACAATCCGCTGATCAACTGGGATACTGGTTATATCCTGGGTTGGAGCCCACTTTGCCATGCTTTGCCAAGGCTCCTGCTGTCTTCCAGGCCCTGGTAAACATGTCTCCAGGACATGTTGAACCGGTTCGTATTCGTCTATCTTGATGACATCCTCATGTTTTCCCATACTGCTCACATGTCCTCAAAGTCATTCAAGTCTTCCAGCATCTCCTGGAGAATCAGCTGTTATTCAAAGCGGAAAAATGCAAATTCCATCGCTCCACCATCTCCTTCCTTGGGTACATCATAGCTGCAGGTGATGGAGTCAACTTGGTGTCATGATAGGGGCTGCACCAAATGTTTGATGTATTACAATAATTGATGATGCTTATGTTGTATTAATAGAAGGGGAAGGATTGTAAGACCCCTCCCCCACTACATTTATAGGGTCCTAGACTACAGATGAACAATATATATGTTCATTATAAGGTTCTAATATTGTTCCACAATCTTTTCTAGTCACTGCCTCTTAATAAAAGGAAATGGTCTGAGATGTGTGCATTATTGAAGTCAAAACAGGGGGTCTGTGAGAAAGGTGCCTGAAAGATGAACACAGAACCCTGCAGTGGAGTGAAAAAGATAAGAGACTAGTCAGACACACCACTATAAATCAACTTGGAGAGTGGACATTTACTGCTGAGCCTTTAGATACCACTGAAACTATGTTTGTATAGCTGTGGATGCGTAGGCTTGGTCTGATGAGTAGAATGTAATGATGTAGGTAGTGATATTGCAGGGGGTTGACTACAAGCATGATAAAAGCAACTTGGACTTTTCCTATTTTGCAGAACTCAGGAGAGACATCAGTTGTATGTGTGAGGTTTGATCTTTGACTTCTGTCTACAGCTGTATTTTTTTATTAAAATTGTTATGATTTATAAGTGCACATTTTGAGATTTCCTTATTTATTAAGTAAATAAAACGGAGCAAAGAAAAACGGAACCAACACAGGCAACATACCGATGAATCCTGAAAAGGTGAGAGTGGTGGTGGATTGGCCGCAACCAACCTCCAGAGTGCAGCTGCAATGCTTCTTGGGGTTCACCAATTTCTAACGCCGGTTCCCCCATCAGGGCTCACCTCTCCCAAGGACGTGGTCTCCAGCTTCAGACCAGGCATTCTTGAACCTCAAGCACCAATTCACTATTGCGCCATCCTAATCCATCCCGGATCTATCCCGGCAGTTTGTGGTGGAGGTTGATGCCTTGGACGTCAGAGAGGGTGCTGTCCTGTCCCAGCATTTGGCCCAAGACCAAAAGCTGCATCCCTGTGCTTTCCTCTCCCATCGTCTCAACCTTGCGGAAAGGAATTGCGACGTGGGTAAATAGGAAATATTTCCGGTGAAGATGGCGTTGGAAGAGTGGAGGTACTGGTTAGAGAGGGCGGAACACCCATTCATACTATGGACAGATCACAAGAAACTGGAATTACTCCGGAACCCCAACCGGATTCCGGGGGGGGGGGCCCCAGCTAACTGGATGTTTGTCTTGGACTCTTCCCGTTCCTGGGTTCTGGAATTGGCTCATTCCTCTCAACTGGCCTGCCATCCTGGTTCCCGTCGAACCCTTGCCTTTGTAGACAATGTTTTTGGTGGCTCACCTTCGTTCCTGACGTCTTCACGTTCGTCGTCGCCTGCACTGCTGGCCTCCTTCAACCACTTCTGATCCCTCACCGTCCCTGGTCACATATATGACTGTCTTCCCCCATCTGATGGCAACACGGTTATCCTTACCGTGGTGACTTGGTTTTCTAAAGCCACCCAATTGATTCCTTTCCACAAGCTACCCTCAGCCAAGGAGATGGCCCAGCTCTTGGTGCAGCTCATTGAGTCTGCACGTTCATTGGGTCATCGGCCAGTCTGTCCTCCGGGTTCACCCCCAGTCTAATGGCCAGTCAGAGCGAGCCAATCAGGACCTGGAGACGACTCTTTGCGGCCTGGTCTCTGACAAATCCCACCACCTGGAGCCAGAGTACGCCCATAATCGTTGAGTTCCATCACAGCCACCCTGGTCAACCAGGTATGCACCCAGGTAGGTTGCCAGATGGCAGTACTGACCACAACAGATGTTTCTTAGAGGCAAAACATTACCGAACATAACGCGCCAATGTAAACTGAGATTTTTTTATATAAATATGAACTTTATCGAACAAAACATACATGTATTGTGTAACATCAAGTCCTGTGAGTGCCATCTGATGAAGATCATCAAAGGTTATTGATTTATTTAATCTCTATTTCTGCTTTTTGTGACTCCTCTCTTTGGCTAGAAAATGGCTGTGTTTTTTGTGACGAGGCGCTGACATAACATAATCGCAAGGTATGCTTTCGCCGTAAAGCCTTTTTGAAATCAGACACAGTGGTTGAATTAACAAGAAGTGTATCTTTAAAATGGTGTATAAAACTTGTATGTTTGAGGAATTTTAATTATGAGATTTCTGTTGTTTGAATTTGTCGCCCTGCAGTTTCACTGGCTGTTGTCAAATCGAATCCGTTGACGGGATTTGAGCCAAAAGAAGTTTTAAACAAGTCAATGGACAAAACCGTGTATATAAAATGGGAATTTTTATTGAGTTGTAGAGGAAACAAATTATGAGACTGTGCTTAGGCATAAGAGCAAGAGGGAGACACACAATGAGAGCTGTCAAACTTGGCTTACCTGTCACATTTGGCTTACCTGTCACTGATGACTGCCTGGCTACGTTGTAGCCACATCAAATCACAGGAATACTTATAATACACGTTGATAAAAGATACAAGTGTTACTCACAGAATTAAAGATAGACTTCTCCTTAATGCAACCGCTGTGTCAGATTTTTTTTAAACTTGACGGAAAAAGCATAATCTGAGTACGACTCTCAAAGCCCAATCTAGCCAAAGAAATATCTGCTATGTTGTAGTCAGCAGAGGTCAGAAATAACATTATAAATATCCACTTACCTTTGATGATCTTCATCAGAATGCACAGACAAAAACTCGAAAAGTTCCGTTACAGGTCGTAGAAACATGTCAAACAGCTCCCATTCCCCCCTCCTTTATAGCAGAAGCCTGAAACAAGTTTCTAAAGCCGGTTGACATCTAGTGGAAGCCTTAGGAAGTGCAACTTGACCCCATAGAAACTGTGTATTCGGTCGGACAAGCTTTGATAAACTACAAACCTCAGTTTCCCACTTCCTGGTTTGATTTTTCTCGGGTTTTCACCTGCCATATGAGTTCTGTTATATTCACAGACATCATTCAAACAGTTTTAGAAACTTCAGAGTGTTGTCGATCTAATACTAATAATATGCATACATTAGCATCTGGGACTGAGTAGGAGGCAGTTAACTCTGGGCACGCTATTCATCCAAAACTGAAAATGCTGCCCCCTATCACAAACAGGTTTTAAAACCAGTATAGTCATCCACATATTCCTATGGAAACCCTTAAATAATTAATTTTAAGCGAGCCATATTGCTGAATAGGCCTGAATGGCACTGTAACTAGCAACTAGCAAAGGATCATGATCGATGTAAAGGTTTTCATCCTGCCAACAAGGAGTCTCCTCAGATTGATCTGTGTCAGCACGTGGTCCTGTGTGACGACAAATGCAGGAGTCAGAATGGAGCCCAGACCGTTCGGACGCTATAAACGTTTTCGTGAGAAGAAGATTTTCAGGATGTGTTCTAGTCTGACAAACAGTGCTTTAGCTCTGCCACTTTCACTGCAGATGCGGAAGGCCGACATAGGTAGATGTGGTGGATTGGGACGATTGAGGCCCATACAAAAAAATTATATCTCTACTTCCATTACTTTTTTAAACCAGTACCGGTTTATCTTCAGATGAGTCCCGTGATACTTGTGGAGGTCGTAGAACAAAACAGAGAACACCATCGAGAGAGTCTCCCCTTTCCATAGTGGGGGTTATATTAGTTTGTAGCCCAAAATAGACAGAAGTTAGTACATCGGAGGTACCGACTTCAGTAGAACAAAACAGAGAACATCATCGAGAGAGTCTCCCCTTTCCATAGTGGGGTCACATTCGTTTGTAGCCCAAATGGACAGAAATTGTCACATCAGCGGTACAGATTTCAGACAAGTGCCGGGGGGTTTGAGGGAGTCATGGAGCAAAATAGAGTACACCATTGTGAGTCTCTCTTTTCCATAGTGGGGTCATATGTGACCCACCAGCTGGATTCGGTCCTATGTAACAAAATTTGAAATTGTTTTTTTACATTAGAAAAATGTAGAGACTCCAAGCTGGAAAATTATATATCATACACTGCAGTTCAGGAACAATGAGAAAGTCATTCTGCTTTGAAAGTTGATAAACTTGCAACCGTGAAAGTTTTGGTACACTTACTGGAAGGTTCCTCTTTGTCTACACTTATTCTCACGTGCCTGCTCTCTCTCGCCCTCGCTGGCGCTCGAAGGCGCCAGACTGCCTACCATTACACACACCTGTCTCCATCATTATGTGCAGCTGCGCAATATTGGACTCACCTGGACTCCATTACTTTGTTGATTACTCCCTCTATATCTGTCTGCTCCTCACTTTGTTCTCGTGCTAGCATTGATGTTGTTATTTTTCCCCTGTCCAGACGCTGTTCCTGTTCTGTTTCATGTCCGTGTTTCACCTGTACTTGCTTCTCGCATCCAGCGTCAAGCCTCAAAGAATGCTGACACCACTAAAGGAAGCATCAGGAGGTTTTTGGTTTTGGTGACGTCGGGTCCGGGTGCCGTCGCCAATGGAACTAGGGGTGCCTCAGCTAGCTCGTCGGGCTTCCATGCCTTAGCTTGCTCGAGAACTCTTCTTGCCCCGGTTGGCTCGGCAGATGCCCACCCCACATCATGCTTCAGCCGGCCCATCAGGCTCCCACCCCTTAGCGGGTTCGAATGGCTCTCATGCCTCATGCAGAACATGGGGGTCCCACACCTCAGCCGGCTCGCCGGGCTCCCACGCCTCAGCCAGGTCGCCGGGCTCCCACGCCTCAGAGGGTGTCAGGCTGCCTACCATTACGCAACTGTCTCCATCATTACGCACAAGTGGCAATTATTGGACTTACCTGGACTCCATTACTTTGTTGATTACCCACTCTATATGTGTCTGCTCCTGTTAAGATATTCTATCAAGGTTTAAGATAAATGATTAAATAATTATACTCAGAACCTTAACCATTAGGGATTAGAGGTCTTGTAGCATGAACAAGGATTAATTAAAAATGGGGGGGGGGGAGAGGAATACATGTGTGTGCCTAACGAAAACAAAGATGGTCCTTAACCTATATTTGAACCGACTCAGCTATAACTCTATGGCGATAATATAAGACAGCGAGAGCCCCTCCAGGTTTTCCGTATCTGGGGGGGACTGGAACTATCTGCTAAGTGGTAATAAACTGTGGTGAGACGTCAGGAGTTAATCCAGATATAGTGTGTCGTGTATGTGCGCTAGTGGGTTGGAATGGACTTTAGAAGTTGCTTTTTCCTTGTCGGAGAGAAGGAGGAGCCTTCAAGATGCTATGACGACATGTGTGGTATATAAACCAATGTACATTGTATAATGACCAGCGCTCTCGAGAATAAATATTATTGGCTAATTTTGGGTTGACTGGTCTCTGTCCATTTTATGCAAATAATGACCTTACAAATTCTTAGAAATGGACAGAGTATGTTAACTATATAATCAGATTGAGGGGGGGGGGGGGGGGGGGTTGCCAGACGAGTTCAGAGTAAGAAATCAGATCTTAGCAGGATTAGAGTGAAGTGTTTTCTGGTGGTCCACTCTCAATGAGAATGTGGACTGGATCAATTATATTTATTATAATCAACAGCGCTTCATCAATTATACCAGAGATACAATAAAAGGATTGGCAGAGCAGACTGAAGCGACCAGCCTAATGGCTTGGCAGAGTAGAATAGCCTTGGATATGTTACTAGCTAAAAAGGGTGGGGGTTGAATGAGGTTCGGAGCAGAATGTTGTAATTTCATCCCCAATAACACAGCTTCAGATGGATCAGTGACCAGGGCCCTGGCAGATAACTCTGGGGTAGATAATGCTCTAACAAATTGGTTTGATAGTGTGTCTGGGAAATGAAAAAATGTCATGATCACTGTGTTTTGCACAACCTTCACCTGTGTGACTGTGTTAGTTTTGTGAAGATGTTGTGAGAGAGGTTCTCATTTCTAGGACTCTGGAGAAATCGATGACGGAATAGATGGTGAGATACGGACAGATTCCGAGCTCTGACTAGTGGGATGAAGAATACAGACTTCCAGGCCTAGGAGAAGGCTCTGTGTCTTTCAAATATGAGGAGCCAATGTTGGATGAGACTTTTTTCAATGTTTTATTAACTTCTTGCGACTCCAAACCCGTATCCGGGAGTGTAATCATACCCTCAAGCTCATTACCATAACGCAACGTTTCCTATTCATGAAAATCGCAAATGTAATGAAATAAATATATTGAAACACAAGCTTAGCCTTTTGTTAACAACACTGTCATCTCAGATTTTCAAAATATGCTTTTCAACCAATGCTACACAAGCATTTGTGTAAGAATATTGATAGCCTAGCATAGCATTAAGCCTAGCATTCAGCAGGCAACATTTTCACAAAAACAAGAAAAGCATTCAAATAAAATAATTTACCTTTGAAGAACTTCGGATGTTTTCAATGACGAGACTCTCAGTCAGATAGCAAATGTTCATTTTTTCCAAAAATATTATTTGTGTAAGAGAAATAGCTCCGTTTGGCTAAGAAAAAAAAATGAAAATGCAGTCACTACAACGCCGAACTTTTTTCCAAATTAGCTCCATAATATCGACAGACACATGGCAAACGTTGTTTAGAATTAATCCTCAAGGTGTTTTTCACAATTCTATTAGATGAAAAATCATTTGTGGCAGATGGTTTCTCATCAGAGGCAAACGGAAAAATACTGCAGCTGGAGATTACGCAATAATTGCGACGGAGGACACCAAACGACCACCTGGTAGATGTAGTCTCTTATTGTCAATCTTCCAATGATATGCCTACAAATACGTCACAATGCTGCAGACACCTTGGGGAAAACGTGGAAAATGTAAGCTGACTCCTAGCTCCTCCACAGCCATATAAGGAGTCATTGCCATGAGGCGGTTTCAAAAAATGCAGCACTTCCTGATTGGATTTTTATCTGGGTTTTTTCTGTAACATTAGTTCTGTGGCACTCACAGACAATATCTTTGCAGTTTTGGAAACGTCAGAGTGTTTTCTTTCCAAAGCTGTCAATTATATGCATAGTCGAGCATCTTTTCGTGACAAACGGGAACGTTTTTCATCCAAAAATTAAAATAGCGCCCCCTAGTTATAAAAAGTTAAAGGCTGTTCATTTCATGAAGATTATGATGAAGATCCTAAACCGGAAGAGTTATAATTGGATATAGGAGTAGAACAGTCATTGATGAGGAATTGAATGTAAATACATGTATTGTTTTGGTATATTCTTGTATAAAAATTCATGTTTCCATATAGTGTTTGATATGTCAGTATGAATTATTTAGTCATTAAGGGTGGATTGTTAAGATATTTTATCAAGGTTTAAGATAAATGGTTAAATAATTCTACTCAGAAACTTCACCATTAGGGATTAGAGGTTATGTAGCATGAACAAGGAGTAATTAAAAATAATAAAAACAGCTCCAACTAGGTTGGAGGGGAGAAGAGAGGAATACATGTGTGTGCCTAACGAAAACAAAGAGGGTCCTTAACCTATGTTTGAACCGACTCAGCTATAACTCTGTGGCGATAAAATAAGACAGCGAGAGCCTCTCCAGGTTTTCCGTATCTGGGGGTGGACTGGAACTATCTGCTAAGTGGTAATAAACTGTGGTGAGACGTCAGGAGTTAATCCAGATTTAGTGTGTCGTGTACGTGCGCTAGTGGGTTGGAATGGACTTTAGAAGTAGATTTTTCCTTGTCGGAGAGAAGGAGGAGCCTTCAAGACGCTATGATGAAATGTGTGGTATATAAACCAATGTACATTGTATTATGACCAGCGCTCTCGAGAATAAATGCTATTGGCTAATTTCAGTTGACTGGTCTCTGTCCATTTCATGCAAATAATGATCTTACAAATTCTTAGAAACGGACAGAGAATGTTAAATTGAATTGGTTAATGAACCCATAAAAACTAAATTAATCTAACAGCTCCTCACTTTGTTTCCTGTGTCAGCATTGATGTCGTTATTTTTCCCATGTCCATATGCTGTTCCTGTTCTGTTTCATGCCCGTGTTTAATTCAATGTTCCCTCCCTGTACCTGCTTCCTCTCTCCAGTGTCGATTCTTATACATTTAGCATCGGTCACACCCTCCTAAGCCTTTGCCCCACCCATCTATTCCAGGATTCACAGTGTAGTTAACAAGCAAATATTTCAAGACTAAAAGTGGTGAAAGTAGTAGCAAAGTAAGTAGTAGTAAAAAATGAACACTCTGGTCCTTGGCCTTTATCCTAATTCTTCACATTATCCACTCCAGTAAACACACATTGTATCAAATAACATGTACAGTGAGGAGAACAAGTATTTGATACACTGCCGATATTGCAGGTTTTCCTACTTACAAAGCATGTAGAGGTCTGTAATTGTTTATCATAGGTAAACTTCAACTGTGAGAGACGGAATCTATAACAAAAATCCAGAAAATCACATTGTATGACCGAGGGTGATTGACCGTCATCTTGAACTTCTTCCATTTTCTAATAATTGCACTAAAAGTTGCTGCCTTCTCCCCAAGCTGCTTGCCTATTGTCCTGTAGCCCATCCCAGCCTTGTGCAGGTCTACAATTTTATACTTGATGACCTTACACAGCTCTCTGGTCTTGGCCATTGTGGAGAGGTTGGAGTCTTTTAGATTGAGTGTGTGGACAGGTGTCTTTTATACAGGTAACGAGTTCAAGCAGGGCAGTTAATACAGGTAATGAGGCGAGATCAGGAGGGCTTACTGGTTGGTAGGTAATCAAATACTTATGTCATGCAGTAAAATGCAAATGCATTGCTTAAAAATCATACAATGTGATTTTCTGGATTTTTGTTTTAGATTCTGTCTCTCACAGTGTACCTATGATAAACTACCTACCTCACAAGTGTACCTATGATAAAAAAATTACAGACCTCTACATGCTTTGTAAGAAGGAAAAACTGCAAAATAGGCAGGGTATCAAATACTTGTTCTCCCCACTGTATGTTTATTTGTCACATGCACAGAAGGTGTAAACGGTACAGTGAAAAAAACTCTGACTGGGAAGAAACGGTTTGAGCAGTGAAGTAGACTAAGATTTCATAGTTTTTTCAAGTGTTAAAAATGTCAGTTGTTTGTAAAAGATGACAGATATTTTATTGATGAGGTTACTAAAATAGCTACGTCGTTTGATTGGTTGGAGGTATTTCTGTTCTGATTTTAGATTTGAAAAGTAGAGAAGTAATTCAAGATGTCATCACCTCTGTCAGGGATCATCAACTCGATTAATTTGTCTCTGTAGTATGCGTGGGAATACTTGAGAACAGATTTAATCAATTAAAATCACTTGGAGCTGATTTCCTGGTATTTTTACAGTCTTTTAAGTCAAATAATGAAAAAGCACACCAAAAAATTGATTTTTTTCCCCCCAGGAAACTTGGTGGGCCAAATAAAACGACCTATGCAACAAAAGTTCGGCCCGCATGCCGCCAGTTGGGAAACTGCTCTAAGTTTTTGTCTAAATTGCTGGGAAAGCGGTCAATGTAGCTGATTTGTGTCAAAAGTAATGTCAGACGTTTTACAGTGAATAGAATGTTGGAAGTCATGATGTCACAATGGGACCTTCAGAATTATTTTTAATTAATCCCATTAGTGGATGAGGTTTTTAAAGACGGACAAAAAATGGAATAGTTTGAATAGTATAAATGTTTTATACAAGTTCCCTGGTCTGCATGTTTTAAAGTTATGAATTACATTTCTAGCTTTAACGGTGTAAGAGGAGTAGTGTTCCAAATAATAATACAACATATTCAATTATCTCAAGAGATATTCAATTATCTCAAGTCCCATTAATAATTGAATAAAATGCTGGTTCCTTGTCTCACCTTTTGAAGCTGCCAGCCACACTGAGGCCTTGGGCTGGATTTAGACATGAACCCAGAGGCATTGATACTGCACACCCTCAGATTCCGGCTCTCCAAGAAGTGTGCCCGGAGCTTTTCCTTGTGTCTCCTGCAGAGGGCAAGAGAAGCCATACTGAGTTTAATACAAAGCCCCACCTTCAGATTTCATGATCCTCAGATCATACTGTAAAGTACGCTCTGGGTTAGAGCTTTGTGTACCTGGATCTTGTACATTGATCCACTGTATTGTACTGCTCGTGGAGTAGGCATCACCCTCATTCACTTATGATGGAGTTTGTCAGCTCTATATGCTCAGAAGAAAATGTTATAACATTGGGTATATAACAAAAGGTATAACGCATTCAACTTGTTATGGGCATGCATATATTATAAGACATAATATTTTGTCTTCCAATATGGCAATATTTCAATGAATTTAAATTGGCTGATAATAACTTGCTCTGTGGTGAGGTTTCCCCTAGGTACAGATCTAGGATCGGCTTCCCCTCCCCATTCCTAACCATTATTGGGGAAAATGCAAAACTGCCCCAAGATCAGCATCTAGGCAAGGGGTGTCAAACTCATTCCGTAGAGGACCTAAGGTCTATTTTCACCTTTAAATTAAGCCCGAGACCACCAGGTGTGGAAAGTTCCATACTAATTGGGGACCTTAATTCATCAATCAAGGACAAGGGAGGAGTGAAAACCCGCAGACACTTGGCCTTCTGTGGAAGGAATTTGACATCTGTGGTCTAGGGGGAACTTCACTCTACACCAATATGATGATACTATAGATTATAAGACACCTTATATGGAGCCGATCTTCTCACAAGTCTTTCAGTATATTAACACTAGAACCGCTGGGCTTCGATGGACCCCCCTTCAAGCGAATGAGCAGTCATTCTGACTGAAACACTCTAATAGTGCAATTCATACATTTAATATATGCTATCTCAAAATAATCATGTGGTTGTGCTTATGAAGGCCTTGGGTAACATTAGAATACAATTTTTATTATACTTCAAATAACAAAATAGCATCTTTAGTTTGTTACTGGAAGCTAAATGTAAAAAAATCTAACCAAAAACCACCCCCTAAATTCAGGTTCAATACATTTTATTCGTGGAGTGCCTTTGTTAAAACTATGGAAATTAAAGGATATGCATTGGAACATGATAACAGCTTATTTTTATTTTGAGAAAATAGAATAAAAAATTCCCCAATCTTTTTATGCATCTTCATACAATGGCATCAGTTGGATTTCACTTAGCTGTTATCCCTTTGTCCTAAAGTTGACACAATTTCGTACCTTTCACTTGCTTGACACACTTTGACATACACTATATGGTCAAAAATATGTAGACACTTGCTTGTCAAACATCTCATTCCAAAATCATGGGCATTAACATACCATGGAGTTGGTTCCCCCCTTGCTGTTATACCAGCCTCCACGCTTCTGGAAAGTATTTCAACTAGGTGTTTGAACATTGCTGCGGGGAAATACTTCCATTCAGCCACAAGAGTGTTAGTAAGGTCCAGCACTGATGTTGGGTGATTAGGCCTGGCTCACAGTCGGCGTTCCAATTCATCCCAAGGTGTTCGATGTGGTTGAGGTCAGGCCTCTGTGCAGGCCAGTCAAGTTCTTCCACACCGATCTCGACAAACCATTTCTGCATGGACATCGCTTTGTGCATGGGGATATTGTCATGCTGAAACAGGAAGAGCTTTCCCCAAACCGTTGCTTCAAAGTTGGAAGCACAGAATGTTCTAGAATGTCATTGCATGCTGTAGAATTAAGATTTCCCTTCAGGGGCCTAGCCTGAACCATGAATAACAGCCCCAGACCATTATTCCTCCTCCACCAAACTGTACAGTTGGCAATATGCATTGGGGCAGGTAGCGTTCTCCCGGCATCCGCCAATCCCAGATTCGCCCATCTGACTGCCAGATGTTGAAGCGTGATTCATTACTCCAGAGAACACGTTTCCACTCCAGAGTCCAATAGTAGCTAGCTTTACACCACTCTAGCTGACACTTGGCATTGCGCGTGGTGATCTTAGTAGGCCTGTGTGTGGCTGCTCCGCCATGGAAACCCATTTCATGAAGCTCCCGACGAACAGTTCTTGTATTGATGTTGCTTCCAGAGGAAGTTTGGAACTCGGTATTGAGAGTTGCAACCAAGGACAGACGATCTTTCAGCACTCGGTGGTCCAATTTGTGAGCTTGTGTGGCTTACCACTTCGCGGCTGAGCCATTGTTGCTCCTAGATGTTTCCACTTCACAATAACAGCACTTACAGTTGAGTGGAGAAGTTCTAGCAGGGGAGGTATTTGACAAACTGACTTCATGGAAAGGTGGCATCCTATTACGGTGCCAAGTTGAAAGTCACTGAGCTCCTCAGTATGGGCCATTCTACTGCCAATGTTTGTCTATGGAGATTGTATGGCTGTGTGCTCGATTTCATACACCTGTCAGCAACGGATGTGGCTGAAATAGCTGAATCCCTTCATTTGAAGGGGTGTCCAAATGCTTTTGTATATATAGTGTACCTTCGTTTGGATGTAGTGCATAATTCTGACTTGTCATTCTTCAGCACCTTTGTAGACTGAAACAGTAGACTGATAAGACATCTTTGATTCGGTGGACTGCTGCTGTAAAGGATACATACCATTTTAAGATTATAATTATAATGGATCAATAACTATATAATGGCTCTCCCTGTTCTTAATTCACAATTGGTGATTACATAATTATGCATCATTCGCTTCCCCTCACTCATCAACTCACCATCATACTTTACTTAATTTATTTAATCTGTTGTTATATGTGTGAAAATAGTTTTGGTATAGTTAAGTTTCAAGGCAATTATCAGGGTGATTATTAGCTGGACACTGAACTTTGAACTGTCAGAAGAAGTACTGGACCCGACCCTATTCGGAAAAGGAAGGCAACAGGGGAAAACCATTCCAAAAAATGACATGCCCTGCTAAAACTAGTTATAACTCCAGGTCTGTTGGAAAATGTAAGATTAAAATACCAACAGTATGTAATATAGTCTTGTTAAATCGACAAAATGACTGCTTTAGTGGTTCTGGTGTTAAGTGAAGTGTTTGTCAAAAGCAAGACACCAAGGGAAAATGGCAAAGCTTTTGATTGTGCAAAGGCAACAAAAGGACAATATCATATTTCCAGGCCTAAAGGAGCTGTTTCTTACAAAGTGAGAACTACTGAATTAAATAGAGCACAATTTTTATAATATTGTATCTCTATTATGATAACACTGTGTGGGTTGTTCCCACACCATTGGATTGCATGGACCAACCTCAACATTCTTCATCTTCATAGAGGACAAGATCGTATAAAGACTTTTGAAAGTGTGCTGCAGCAAGGACGGCTGTGTTGTGCATGTACGTACAATACATATTGTGCAATTACAGTATGAGTGTATTCATACGAGAACTGCGTTTATTTGTCACCGTCATTACAATATTGAACTAAACTGAACAAAAATATAAACTCAACTTGTAAAGTGTTGGTCCCTGAAAAAAAAAAATCCCAGAAGTTTTCCATACGCACCAAAAGCTGATTTCTCTCAACTTTTGTTCACAAATTAGTTAACATCCCTGTCAGTGAGCATATCTCCTTTGCCAATATAATTAATCCACCTGACAGGTGTGGCATTTCAAGAAGCTGATTATTAAACAGCATGATCATTACACAGGTGCACCAACCTCAGAACCACGTGTAACCACTACAGCCCAGGACCTCCACATCCGGCTTCTTCACATGCGGAATCGTCAGAGGAGGGGGGGGGGGGCATGCTGGGAAGTATTTCTGTCTGAATAATGGCATTTTTGGGGGAGGAAATTATTCTGATTGGTTGGGCCTGGCTCCCCAGTGGGTGGGCCTATGCCCTCCCAGTCCCACCCATGGCTGCACCCCTGCTAGTCATGTGAAATCCATGAATTATGGCCTAATGAATTTATTTCAATTGACTGATTTTCTTCTATGAACTGTAACTCAGTAAAATATTTGAAATTGTTGCATATTGCATTTTTGTTCAGTATAGTATAATGGCAGATTCAGATTGTAACTTAGAGCAACAAAACAACCCGAAATCAGTAATTTTTTTATGGAAGGAGACAAGATACATTTGATTGTTGGCAACTACAGATGATGTATATAAACACTAAATTACTAAGAGGGTGCACTATTTCTAAGGCACTGTGTCACCATCTTTATACTCCTACACCATTGTTTAGAAGGTTATGGAAGATGTAAAATGCATTTATTAATGGCTACATTTTTATACAGTGGGTTGTGAAGGTATTCACCCCTCTTGGCATTTTTCCTATTTTGTTGCATTTCAACCTGGAATTGCTGACAACATTTATTGACCACAACCACATAACTACTGAACACAAAGACATATTCTGAAAACAAAACTACTGACCATGCAACTGCTGATCACAACCACCCAATTTCTGACCACATGTAGATGAACAAAACCACAAAACTACTGACAACAACGACATAACTATAAATAGTGAACACAGCCACCAAACTTCTGACCATAACCACACAACGACTGACCACAACCACACAACTACTGAAAACAACCACACAACTTCTAACCACAACCACATAGCTACAGTGGCTTGCGAAAGAATTCACCCCAATTGGCATTTTTCTTATTTGGTTGCCTTACAATCTGGAATAAAAAAGGATATTCCGGGGGTTTGAATCATTTGATTTACACAACATGCCTACCACTTTGAAGATGCAAAATATTATTTTATTGTGAAAGAAACAACAAATTAGACAACAAAACTGAAAACTTGAGTGTGCATAACTATTCAGCCCCCCAAAGTCAAGACTTTGTAGAGCCACCTTTTGCAGCAATTACAGCTGCCAGTCTCTTGGGGTATGTCTAAGCTTGGCACATCTAGCCACTGGTATTTTTGACCATTCCTCAAGGCAAAACTGCTTCAGCTCCTTCAAGTTGGATGGGTTCCGCTGGTGTAGAGCAATCTTTAAGTCATACCACAGATTCTCAATTGGATTGAGGTCGGGGCTTTGACTAGGCCATTCCAATACATTTAAAAGTGTCCCCTTAAACCACTCAAGTGTTGCTTTAGCAGTATGCTTAGGGTCATTGTCCTGCTGGAAGGTGAACCTCCGTGGAGTGTACGGCTTAAAGTGGTCTTATAGACAGATACTCCAATCTCCGTGGTGGAGCTTTGCAGCTCCTTCAGGGTTAACTTTGGTATTTTTGTTGCTTCTCTGATTAACTTCTTGATGCACCCATCCCGTTAGCGGGATCATTTTTGTCAACATCCGCTGAATTGCAGAGCGCCAAATTCAAATTAAATTACTAAAAATATTAAATGTTCATGAAATAACAAGTGCAATATAGCAAAACACAGTTTAGCTTGTTGTTAATCCACCTGGCGTGTCAGATTTCAAAAAAGCTTTTTGGCGAAACCATACCAAGTAATTATGTAAGGACATCTCTCTCAGCAGACACAACATTACAAACAGCTAGCAGTCAAGTAGATTGGTCACGAAAGTCAGAAAAGCAATAAAATGAATCGCTTACCTTTGATGATCTTCGGATGTTTGCACTCACAAGACTCCCAGTTACACAATAAATGTTCATTTTGTTCCATAAAGATGATTTTTATATCCAAAATACCTCCATTTGGCTGGCACATTATGTTCAGAAATCCACAGGCTCGAGCGGTCACGACCGGGCAGACGAAAATTCCAAATAGTATCCGTAAAGTTAGTAGGAACATGTCAAGCGTTTTTTATAATCAATCCTCAGGTTGTTTTTACAATATATAATTTATAATATTTCAACCGGACTGTTGCTTCTTCAATAGGAGAGAGAGAGAAAATGTCTGCTCCAAGCTGTTGCGCATGCAAAACACTGCTGGCACCCAGCCATCCAATGACGCGATGTGATCTTTCTCGCTCATTTTTCAAAATAAAAGCCTGAAACTATGTCTAAAGACTGTTCACAACATGTGGAAGCCATAAGAAAAGGAATCTGGTAGATATCCCTTTAAATGGAGCGCAGGCAGGCAATGGAACAGAGAGCTCTCTGGAAAAACAGCACTTTCGGGTTGGATTTTCCTCTGGTTTTCACCTGCAATATCAGTTCTGTTATACTCACAGACTATATTTTGACAGTTTTGGAAACTTTAGAGTGGTTTCTATCCTAATCTGACAATTATATGCATATTTTAGATTCTGGACCTGAGAAATAGGCAGTTTCAATTGGGTATTTTTTTCATCCAATCAAAATACTGCCCCCTACACTCAACAGGTTAATGTCCTCCTTGCCTGGTCCATTAGTTTTGGTGGGCGGTCCTCTCTTGGCAAGTTTGTTCTGGTGCCATATTCTTTCAATTTTTTAATAATGGATTTAATGGTGCTCATTGGGATGTTCAGAGTTTAGCATATTTTTGGTCTTCATGGTGCCGCTTGCTTGGTGGTACCCCTTGCTTAGTGGTGTTGGAGACTCTGGGGCCTTTCAGAACAGGTGTACATATACCGAGATCATGTGACAGATCATGTGACACTTAAATAAAGTCCACCTATGTGTAATCTAACTAATTATATGACTTCTGAAGGTAATTGGTTGCACCAGATTTTATTTAGGGGCCTCATAGGAAAGGGAGTGAGTTTTTTGTAAGATTTTTTTTCCAAATAAAAATCTATTTAAATTACAGGTTGTAACGCAACAAAATTTGAAAAAAGGGGGGTGAATACTTTCGCAAGGCACTGTATTCTAGACACCTTCATACACACTTTTAAATACGAACAAAGTCTCATTAAACATTTTAAATATTACTGTCCCTACTACAACAATAAATACTTAAATACATGCAATTTTAACTTTGAAATATTACATTGAAAAAGGGATTGGATTTGGAATTGGGCAGGCTCGAGGGCGTGAGCCAGGTGCCTCATTCAAAGCCCAGGGCGAGCAATGGGTAGGATTCTGTGTTTTCAAATGCAAAAGTGATTGCGTTTGATAAAAAGGCTTAACCTGCCTTCCCAATTAAACTCGTTTGAAAATTCAAACATATATTTTATGGAAAAGGGATTTATGTTTCTGTAATCGTGGCCAAAAGTTTTGAGAATGACACAGATATTAATTTTCACAAAGTCTGCTGCCTCAATTTGTATGATGGCAATTTGCATATACTCCAGAATGTTATGAAGAGTGATCAGATGAATTGCAATTAATTGCAAAGTCACTCTTTGCCATGCATATGAACTGAATCCCCAAAAAACAGTTCCACTGCATTTAAGCCCTGCTACAAAACGACCAGCTGACATCATGTCAGTGATTCTCTCGTTAACACAGGTGTGAGTGTTGACGAGGACAAGGCTGGAGATCACTCTGTCATGCTGATTGAGTTCGAATAACAGACTGGAAGCTTCAAAAGGAGGGTGGAGCATGGAATCATTGTTCTTCATCTGTCAACCATGGTTACCTGCAAGGAGACACGTGCCGTCATCATTGCTTTGCACAAAAAGAGCTTCACAGGCTTAAGGATATTGCTGCCAGTAAGATTTCACCTAAATCAACCATTTATCGGATCATCAAGAACTTCAAGGAGAGCGGTTCAATTGTTGTGAAGAAGGCTTCAGGGTGCCCAAGAAAGTCCAGCAAGCACCAGGACCATCTCCTAAAGTTGATTCAGCTGCGGGATCGAGGCATCACCAGTACAGAGCTTGCCCAGGAATGGCAGCAGGCAGGTGTGAGTGCATCTGCACGCACAGTGAGGCGAAGACTTTTGGAGGATGGCCTGGTGTCAAGAAGGGCAGCAAAGAAGCCACTTCTCTTCAGGAAAAACATCAGGGACAGACTGATATTCTGCAAACGGTACAGGGATTGGACTGCTGAGGACTGGGGTAATGTCATTTTCTCTGATTAATCCCCTTTCCGAATGTTTGGGGCATTCGGAAAAAAGCTTGTCCGGGGAAGACAAGGTGAGCGCTACGATCAGTCCTGTGTCATGCCAACAGTAACGCATCCTGAGACCTTTCATGTGTGGGGTTGCTTCTCAGCCAAGGGAGTGGGCTCACTCACAAATTTTCCTAAGAACACAGCCATGAATAAAGAATGGTACCAACACATCCTCTGAGAGAAACTTCTCCCAACCATACAGGAACAGTTTGGTGACGAACAATGCCTTTTCCAGCATGATGGAGCACCTTCCCATAAGGCAAAAGTGATAACTTAGTGTCTCAGAGAACAAAACATCGATATTTTGGGTCCATGGCCAGGAATCTCCCCAGACCTTAATCCCATTGAGAACTTGTGGTCAATCCTCAAGAGGCGGGTGGACAAACAAAAACCCACAAATTCTGACAAACTCCAAGCATTGATTATGCAAGAATGGGCTGCCGTCAGTCAGGATGTGGCCAAGAAGTTAGTTGACAGCATGCCAGGGCAGATTGCAGAGGTCTTGAAAAAGAAGGGTCAACACTGCAAATATTGACTCTTTGCATCAACTTCATGTAATTGTCAATAATAGCCTTTGACACTTATGAAACACTTATAAATACACTTCAGTATTCCATAGTACCATCTGACAAAAATATCTAAAGACACTGAGGCAGCAGACTTTGTGAAAATTAATATTTGTGCAATTCTCAAAACTTTTGGCCACGACTGTACTATGCACTATGCTGCCTTGTTGACAACATGACTGAGTGGTGCAGACTACTGTTATGTTCATGTCACTGGCTATAAAGCGGTGCAGCCTTATGCAAATTCCAGCAATGCAGCTTTTGATTACCCGGAGAGGAAATCTCTAGCTAGGCAGTAACACCAAAGACAGTACAATATGAAGATGGGCAAAAGCTGCTTCGCCAATAGAAATCCCCGATCACACTTGTAGGCCATGCCATCGCAACGTTGGTTAGCTAAGCTCATGCGCAGAAACGCCATCTCGTGCCGTCAAATCAAAAGCACTCCTTTGATATAAAGTTGTTTTTGATCAAAATTAAAATGTGTCAGTTATTTAAGACATTGGCTCGAGTCTAGGTTGTGCCAAAAGATTTTGAGAAAATTAAAACAACTAAGGAATAATTTTTCGCCTCTCAAACCCCATCCTGGACTGCTTTGCAAATGGCTCTGGGTTCAGAAACTCTGTGGTAACATGTTGCTGGATATGCGAAGACTGTCACAACTTCCGCCGAAGTCGGCTCCTCTCCTTGTTCGGTCAGCGTTCAGTGATCGACGTCACCGGCTTTCTAGCCATCGCCGCTCCATTTTTCATGTCTATTTGTTTTGTCTTGTTCCATACACATCTGGTTTTGATTTCCCCAATCAATCTACTTGTATTTAACCCTCTGTTTCCCATCATGTATTTGTGTGTAATTGTTTCATGCTATTGTGTGGTTTTATTATGCGCTTTACTTTTGTTATGTTCCATGTTTTGAGCGCGTTTGATTTATGTAGTGCTCTCGTTTTTGGAACAAAAATAAAAGTGCACCACTTAACATTCCTCTGCTCTCCTGCACCTGAGTTTGCCTCTAGTACACCCCTTGGCAGATTTACACACTTCTAATGTAGTCAGCAGGAGCAGGTAGCAAGGTTAGAGGAGTCGAGGAGCGCGTCCAGGAACATTCGGCCATTTTACTTCATCTTAGTGCCATGGACCACTGGGAGAGACAAGAAGTCTCTCCAGTGCCTCGACCAGCACAACCGGGGTTGTCTCCACCCGTCCCATCCGGAGAGAATTCCAGTGGGATGCGTCTCTCCCTTCCCAGGGAGTATGATGGAATTGCAGCACAGTGCCAGGGATTCTTGTTACAACTGGACCTCTACCTGGCCACTGTGCACCCAACCGCCCTCGTCTCCTGCCTCACAGGGAGAGCGCTGGAGTGGGCAAACGCTGTGTGGAGAGAAGGAGACACGGTGTCAGACCACTTCGAGGAGTTCACCAGTCGCTTCCGGGCAGGCTTCGACCATCCACCCGAGGGCAGAGCGGTGGGGGAAAGGCTCTTCCATTTGAGGCAGGTGACGAGGAGCGTGGCAGGTGACTTCGCCCAGGAATTCCGGACCTTGGCCGCCGGAGCAGGCTGGAACGACAGGGCCCTCATTGACCACTATCGATGCAGCCTACGAGAGGAGGTCCAACGTGAGCTGTCCTTTGACCAATGGTGGATTTGTCCTTCCAGTTGGATAACATGCTGGTCACCCGCTGACGTCCAGAGGGGGCTCTGTCAGTTCCATCGTCCATGACCCCCGCTCCGGTGCCCATGGAGTTAGGATGGGCTGCTCTTAGGGAGACTGGAGGAGGAGCCATCAAGTGAGCCATCTGTGGGCGCAGAGGACAAACTGCCGGTCGGTGCCGTGTTGGTTCCTCTGGGAGTTGAGGCAACTCTGGGTTTGCACCACACTCATCCAGAGTCCTCTGTTGATCAACTGTTTGTGCCTGTTTGTTACCCTCAGTTTTCCCCACATTCCCAGTATAAGGCGCTCGTCGATTCAGGCGCAGCTGGGAATTTTATCGACAGAGCATTAGCCATTAGGTTAGGGATCCCCATTTTTCCTATAGTTAGACCCTTCCCGGTACACACTCTTGATAGTCGACCATTAGGGTCCGGGCTAATCAGGGAGGCCATCATCTCCTTGGCCATGGTTATGCAGGGGGATCATGAGGAGAGAATCAGTCTCTTCCTCATTGACTCTCCTCAGTTTCCTGTGGTACTAGGCCTTCCCTGGTTGGCTCTGCATAACTCCACTATTTCCTGGCAACAGAGGACTCTCACGGGGTGGTCACGAGAGTGTTCAGAGAGGTGTGTAGTGGTTTCCGTTGGTGCTACCACGGTGGAAAGTCCAGACCAGGTCTCCACCGTGCACATCCTCCCAGAATATGCCGTTTTGTCTCTCTCTGTAAAAAGAAGGCCACTCAATTACCACCTCATCGACGGGGGGATTGTGCGATAAATCTCCTGGCAGACGCTGCACTTCCCAGGAATCACGTGTATCCCCTGTCGCAAACGGAGATGGTGGCTATGGATACATATGTCTCTGAATCCCTGCGTCAGGGGTACATTCGGCCCTCTACTTCACCCGCCTCCTCGAGTTTCTTTTATGTGAAGAAGAAGGATGGAGGTTTACGCCCGTGCATTGACTGTGGAGGTCTCAATCAAATAACGGTGAGGTAGAGTTACCCGCTACCTCATATCACCACGGCAATTGAGTCAATGCATGTGGCGCACTTCTTCATGAAACTGGATCTCAGGAGTACGTATAACCTGGTGCGTATCAGGGAGGGAGACATCGTTCAGTACCATCACAGGGCATTATGAGTACCTCGTCATGCCGTACGGGTTGATGAATGCTCCATCAGTTTTCCAATCCTTTGCAGACAAGATTTTGGGTTTAGGGGTGTATATCGATGACATTCTGATTTACTCCGCTACACGCGTTGAGCATGTGTCCTTGGTGCGCAAGGTACTTGGATGACTGTTGGAGCATGACCTGTATGTCAAGGCTGAGAAATGTCTGTTCTTTCAGCAGGCCGTCTCCTTCCTAGGGTATTGCATTTCCACATCAGCAGTGGAGATGGAGAGTGACCGCATTGCAGCTGTTCGTAATTGGCCGACTCCCACCACGGTAAAGGAGGTACAGTGATTTTTAGGGTTTGCCAATTACTACCGGAGATTTACCCGGGGTTTTGGCCAGGTTGCTGCACCCATTACCTCACTGCTGAAGGGGGGTCCTGTAAGGTTGCTGTGGTCGGCTGAGGCGGACAGGGCTTTTGGGCAGCTAAGAGCTCTGTTTACTTCGGCTCCTGTGCTGGCCCATCCAGATCCCTCTTTGGCATTCATAATGGAGGTGGACGCATCCGAGGTTGGAATAGAAGCCATGCTCTCACAGCGCTCGGGCACGCCACCGAAACTCCACCCCTGTGCTCAGCCCAGCGGAGCGTAACTATGATGTGGGGGACCGGGAGTTTGTTGGCTGTGGTTAAAGCGTTGAAGGCGTGGAGACATTGGCTTGAGGGGGCAAAACACCCTTTCCTCATCTGGACTGACCACCGCAACCTGGAGTACATTCGGGCAGCTAGGAGATTGAATCCTCATCAGGCAAGGTGGGCCATGTTCTTTACCCGTTTTGTGTTTACCCTATCCTACAGACCAGGTTCCTAGAATAAGAAGGCAGACCTACTGTCCCGGCTGTATGACACAGAGGAGTGGCTCATGGATCAAACTCCCATACTCCCGGCCTCATGCCTGGTAGCGCCGGTCGTGTGGGAACTGGATGCGGACATTAAGCAGGCATTGCGTACAGAGCCCCCTCCCCTCCAGTGTCCCGTTGGGCGTATGTATGTTCCGTCTGCTGTCCGTGACCACTTTATCTATTGGGCCCACACGTCTCCCTCCTCTGGTCACTTTTTTAGGTTTCCAACTGTAACTTGTGCAGTTAACAAACCATGATTCCATGTTTTAAAAAATCAACAAACTGCAGACAAAGTATATTATTTTGCATTAGCCTTTACCTACGGTTACTGTTGAGGATGTGTACATTATTTCGATTAGACATACATTTTGAAACAAGAATGTTGTCTTTTGTCATATTTCTAAGTATGGCATCAATGAGCCATGGCTGGAGACCAACACTCTTCGCCATTATATAAACATAAGCTCAGTATATCCTCTTACATCAGGGCTGCACCTGTAGTTTACTATGCTAATATCCCATGATGATACAATTTTCCATTCGTTGTTTGGAGGCATACTTAGCTACTCAGTGTGACCCTCACTCACTTGTTGCTGCGATAGAGAGCCATGCATGCCACTCCGAGAAAACAGATCCCTGAGGCAATGCTGAAGATGGACAGCACCTTTCTCTGGTAAGTCTCACGGCTTTCTGTGGAGACACAGGCAAATAAATATGATGTTAAAGCCACTCTCTGTATATACATGTAGAGTATATTCTCTGCAGAGACACAGGCAAAATAGTACTGTTGAAGCCACAATCGATATGCATGTAGAGTACTATCAAAGTGTGAGCCACCAACAGAAAATTGATATGTAAAGAATCACACACCACACACAAATCCTTGCTAGTAACACACACAATAGTAATAATCAGTTTTGTGAAAACAAGAAAAAAACATTAAATCCACACTCTGTAAGATGTGCATATCAAATCAAATTGTATTTGTCACATGCACCGAATACAACAGGTGTCGACTTTACCGTGCAATGCGTACTTATAAGCCCTTAACAACAATGCATTTTTAAGAAAAATAAAAGTTAAGAAAAATATTTACTAAATAAAACAAAGTAAAAAATAAAAGAGCAACAATAAAATAACAATAAAGAGGCTATATACAAGGGGTACCGGTACTTAGTCAATGTGCGGTGCTACAGGTTAGTCAAGGTAATTGAGGTAATATGTACATGTAGGTAGGGGTAAATTGATTATACATAGATAAGCTCCTATCAATTCTACTGAGCACCAACTCGCCTTCCGAACATTCTATTCCCAGTTTATTGTTCAACTTCACAATGCCTACTTCGCTATTATTGGCAATGAGACCTGCTCACTATGTTTTATAGTCAAAATGTAAACAACAAAATGTGAACAACGAAAATAATATTGGAACTCTGCGGTCTTCCCATTGTTTCCTATGGGGGAAATATAGGCATGTCTGTCTATTTCGCCAAATAACTCTCAATGTGTATGTTTTGATTGTTTTCAAGGGTGTAACTGGTGTGAAATGGCACGCTAATAGCGTTTTAATCGGTGATGTCAATCGCTCTGAGACCTTGAAATAGTTGTTGCTGCGGCTTTTATGGAGCGATGGGTAAGGATGCTTCGAGGGTGGCTGTTGTCTATGTGTGCATAGGGTCCCTGATTCGAGCCCAGGAAGGGGCGAGGAGTGGGATGGAAGCAAAACTGTTACACGGGCACCTTTTCAAGTCTGGGCAGCGAGCTCATTTGTCATCGTTCGCTAGACCAGAAATAGTCAGAAGTTAAATAAATGTCCACACTTTTTCATTATGCACCATCGAGGTGCGGATGTTTACTTTCTACACAAGTTGTTTTTTTCCAGTTTTGTCCGTCGAACAGATTGTAGTGGTAAAATAGAAAGGGATACATTTTTTTATGGAATTCTAAGCATCACTCCAGTCAAAACAGGCTCTGTGAACGTTCGATTCCATTACTTTGCTATGGGCTCGCGCTAGTGTTCCAGTGTAGCCAATGTTCTTAAGCCATTTTTCAGCCTTGGGTGAATTTTGACTTGTTCTATTGTCCAGCCTAAAGATAGCCAGAGGGAATTTAGGAAAACACCCGAATGTCCATTGAGAAAGCACAACAACTATAGCATTTAGTTACGCTAAGAATGACGAGAATAATCAAGTCAACAAACTTTGGGTAGTTAGGTAGTTAGCCTATAGTTAATATACTGGCAAGTTTTATGTATAACTACTAACATTAGGTAGCTAGCTAACATACTGGTAAATACTTCTGTAATGATATGCTATGTGGTTCATAAGGACAGTGTAGCTAAGAAATTGTCAGCCAACATAATGTGTAAGGTAGCTTATTTGAAAAGTCATTAC
Source organism: Oncorhynchus mykiss (assembly GCF_013265735.2). Lineage (NCBI taxonomy): Eukaryota > Metazoa > Chordata > Actinopteri > Salmoniformes > Salmonidae > Oncorhynchus > Oncorhynchus mykiss. The sequence goes on from NC_048584.1 coordinate 3,850,582, forward strand.
TTTATTACATTGAATAGGTCGTTAGGGCAAATCCGGTCTGTGTTAGGGGGGGGGGGGGGGGGTTCACACCTTGCCCGGCTATTAGACTATTCTTTAGTATCTCTTTCCTTTCCCTCTTACACGCATCATCATTCTGCTCCTGAGTGGCTCGCTTGTGGGCGTGCTGGCAGGATATGTGCGTCAAGAATTCTGCATACCGTACCACGTTTGTATGAAGGTGTGGTTATTCACAGGCAAATTGTTATATGCTATGGAGGTAAATTTGTCTTTTTGTCGAGAGCAAAACCTTTTTTATTTTCAATCAAAATGAATTGTTCTGAAAGCTACTTTTTTCAGATACAAAGGAAGTCAAAGCGGACATCTACGAAGATGGCATCTCAGGTAAGCAGCACTGGGCTGTAATGACATATCTTAAAAATGACATCTGCTGCTTTAGATTGAACGATCATATCTCAGTTATTGTTTTCACATCTATAAAAAATAAGGTGTTTTCGTTACATTCAGAGAGCGAGCTGACCAAGGGGTCGAAAATGTAGATATTTCCAGATGTTCACTGTCCGAGGAACAGGCAGTGGAAGTTTTATTGCTGGCAAAAGTGTCCATAAACTGTTCTGTGTTATTTTTCTCCGTCTCTGCCTGTCTTGTTGTACATGGAACCTGTCTCATGCATTAATTTAAAAAACCTTAAGATATCAGCTGCTAATTTTCAGATTTCCACCCACATAAACACAGCCATTGTCACTGAAATATCTGTTGCTGCCAAGTCATGATTTCCCTGGTGGTTAGCCTTGCAATAACCAACTGGTGAGACACATAGCCCTTTATATTTAAACGTTTCAGGTACACTCTGATAGGTGCCTGCGTCACATACAGTATCTTCTATTGACATTATCTTCTATTGTTTGTCCTCATGTGTCTGTTTTTCAGCATAAAATACTCTGTAGCCACTTAGTGTGGACACCAGGTGAGACCACATAAACACAATAACATTCTCTCTTCTTCACTTCATCCCTCTCCCCCTTCTCCCTAAATCCTCAAGTTTATATCAGCTGTTTTGGTGAACCCCTCCCGCATCTGAACTGACTGACAGAGGGCACAGCATGATCATAGGTGAGATGTCACATGGTCGGGTCAACAGGAAGTATTATTAAAGAGATGCTGTCACGCCCTGGTCTTAGTATTCTGTGTTTTCTTTATTATTTTGGTTAGGCCAGGGTGTGACATGGGTTTATTATGTGGTGTGTTTTGTCTTGATTTTTTTTTAGGTATTGGGATTGTGGCTTAGTGGGGGTATCTAGCATAGTCTATGGCTGTCTGGAGTGGTTCTCAATCAGAGCCAGGTGTTTATCGTTGTCTCTGATTGGGAACCATATTTAGGCAGCCATATTCTTTGAGTGTTTGGTGGGTGATTGTTCCTGTCTCTGTTTTGCACCAGTATAGGCTGTTAGGTTTTTGTGTTACATTTATTGTTTTGTATTTGTTCATGTTTATATTTCATTAAACATGTATCAAGATAACCACGCTGCGTTTTGGTCCGCCTCTCTTTCACCACCAGAAAACCATAACAGAATCACCCACCACAACAGGACCAAGCGGCGTGGTGCCAGGCAGCGGCAACAGAAGCAGCGAAATCCGGATTTCTGGACATGGGAGAAGATATTGGACGGTAAAGGACCCTGGGCACAGCCTGGAGAATATCGCCGCCCCAAAGAACTGGAGGCGGCGAAAGCGGAGAGGCGCTGGTATGAGGAGGCAGCACGGCGACGCGGATGGAAGCCCGAGAGTCAGCTCACAGGGGGCTTGCAGGGAGTATGGCTACGCCAGGTTGGAGACCTGCGCAAACTTCCTGTGCTTACCAAGAAAACCGTAACAGATGCTTTACATTGAAATACAGACAGAGATGTAGTAGTCCCAGAGTTAATGATCCAAGGTCAGTTTTGCATTTCACCTGATTTAAGATGACTGACCTTGTTAGAATAAAAAAAACAAGGCTTAATCATGCTCTCTCTCTATCCATCTGTGTCTCGTTGATGTGAGAGAGGAAGCCAGTCCCGTCATCGCCACCTCACCCGCTCTTAAGATAACCTTCGGACCAACTGGGGGCCCAAGGCTGGTTAGGAGACACCACAATTGTGATGAACTGAGAGAATATTCGGGTCATATGTTGTCTGCTGCTGTTCTGACCTCTGACCTTTCTGCCTTCTATACCTCTCTCCCCACCTTTTCTTTCTTTTTATAATGCACACCATAAGTGCATTGAATTACAGATTGAACTTGTATTTATAATATTACAATCATCATAATTATAATTCAGTTATGTATTTATATGTATAATTAACTGTATAACACCTGTATAATTAACTATGTATTTATAACACCTGTATAAAAAGCAATTCACATTCTCCACTGGTTGAAATTAAGTATCTCATTGAAATACTACCCTGTGTCCTCAGATTAATGCAGATGAAGGGAGTTAGATATGCATATTTTTTTTCTTCTGTATATATGAATTGCAAATCAATCATGTTTCTAGTCTATTGCATAGTTACAATGTGTAATATGTGATGTCCCAGGATCAGGAGTGACAAACACTGTTGAAGTGTATAATTGTAAGACATACATGCAGACACAGCATCATTCAAATAATGGAGTTTGATATGACTGAAAAAGAATCTCAGATTCATACCTGAACTTCACCTTTATTTGCCAAGGAAGAATACATGATCAGTGAAAATATTCAATGTGCAGGCTACAATGTGGGAAACTTGTGTGGAAATAACTACAGTACATTTATTATATTCTACTCTATCCATAGGCTTCATTAATGCCATTCAGACTTGAAGTTGATGCAACAACTTTGATAGCTGAGGTTCATAGATTGGAATGAATATTAGTTCAGAACCTAACGTTTTAGTTTCCATACACAGATCGGCTACATACTGTAACTAGCTACACATCCACAGGATTCCCTAAAACACTAAACAACACGAATTACAAATTCCTTCTCCTGGCTAATGTTGTCAGATAACTTGCTAAATAGCGATTTTCGTAAATTAACTTTATGGATAAAAAAAGTCTGCACAAACGTTTGTCTCTACATTAACTAACACATTCCCCTCAATTGTAAACGTTTTGCTTGACTCTTAATGACGTTATTACATCTGATTCCACCGTAATGTTTGTCAGCCATCTTTTTTGAAGAACGCCACAAGGCAAGGGTGGCTCGCGTCAAAATTTGTCATTGAAACCACTATATGATTGGTCATATAAAAACCTTGGGTCCCAAATGCATAATGAGTGCTCTAACTCCCCATTGTGGTGGTCTGGGGCAATGAAGCCGTGACGCTAGGTACTTCTAAGTCCCGTGGTGCAAGCTCGCAACTTTTAAAGGAGGAACCACTGTATACACCTGTTCTGAAAGGCCACTAAGCAAGGGGCACCACCAAGCAAGCAGCACCATGAAGACCAAGGAGCTCTCCAAACAGGTCGTTGTGGAGAAGAGCTGGGCGTTACAGAAGAGCGGCCAGAAAAAAGCCATTGCTTGAATCCAAACAGTTTTTTAGCAGATTAGTAAGAATGGCTCAAAAATGCCCTTTTCCCCTTTATTTAGATTACAACCTCAACCTTTTTGTTATTTGAAATTGAAATGATCTCCATAATATCACAATTTTTAAAAGCGCCATAGAAAGTTTGTTGCAATTACAGTTTACTCCACCAGAAAAGAGAGAACAAATATTACAACAAACACTATGGTTAAACTCAAATGTTCTAATTTAAAAAATAAATTAATTTATAAATAATTTATCAGAAATACAGTGTAGACATTGTTAATGTTGTAAATGACTATTGTAGCTGGAAACAGCTGATTTTTAATGGAATATCTACGTAGGAGTACAGAGGCCCATTATGAGCAACCATCACTCCTGTGTTCCAATGGCTCGTTGTGTTAGCTAATCCAACTTGATCATTTTAAAAGGCTAATTGATAATTAGAAAACCCTTTTGCAATTATGTTAGCTCAGCTGAAAACTGTTGTGGTGATTAAAGAAGCAATAAAACTGGCCTTCTTTAGTCTAGATGAGTATCTGGAGCTTCAGCATTTGTGGGTTCAATTACAGACTCAATACTGCCCCCAGCATGAGAAGTTTTTAAGTATAGATTTTGTATGACTGAAACCTTTAGTTAATTGTCAGGTGATGGCTTAGGTCATTAGCTAACTGCATTATCTTCAACATAGTAATGTTGGGTTGTTTGGATGACCCAACTGCTGGTTTGCAGGCATTGGGTCACCTAGTTGGGTTACTGACATCACAAAAAGCCACATTTTAATACACCAATGGTAACATCTTATTATCTTACCTAATTTAAATACATTTTGGCCTTTTAACCAACATCACAGGAGGTGTGTTTGCAGATGGGAATAGTTTACATAGCTGGTTTACATAGGTAGCTAGTCTACTGGTGCCAACATTTTACTGCATCTTCTCAGAAAATCTAATTAGAGGTTTCCCCTATTCATCTAAGGCAAAGAATCATATACAGTAGGTTTCCGCTTTCATCTGTCTGGTGTTAGCTACAATATTTAAAAAATCCTGTTGTTTTTACAGTAACTTCCTGGCAGCCAGTTACCTGTAAATTACTGTAAAAAATAGAACAGTATGTTACTGTACCATCTTTTATGGTATCTAATACTGTAACTGTAATCTGTTTTCAAAACCAATAATGCTACTGTACTCGTTTTACATTAACATACTTTTACTGTAAAGCTTTTTTTGCATATTTCCAAGAGTGCCATATCTTTCAAATTAATTGTAAAATTACCACACATGCATCTGTTAGTGACAGAGACATGGTTGTTGCATTCATCCATGTTCAGTCTTGTGGTCTTCCCCAAGTGAGGTCCTAAGTGAATATGTCATCATTACTACATATTAATACAATATATGTATGTAAAGCCTTATTTTGGCAGCAGGTAGCCTAGTGGTTAGAGCATTGGGCCAGTTACCGAAAGGTTGCTAGATCAAATTTGACAAGGTAAAAATCTGTATAAGGATCTGGGTGTAGCTGGTGCAGAGGAGTCAGGCGCAGGACAGCAGAGATGAGTAACACAAGGAACTTTACTCAACGTTTCCAAATACATAATGTAATAATCACGCACAAAACCCATGGGGAAAACAGAGGGTTAATAATGAACATGTAATTGGGGAATTGAAACCAGTGGTGTAAAACAAAGACAAAGCAAATGGAAAATGAAAAGTGGATCGGCGATGGCTAGAAGGACGGTGACGTCGACCGTCGAACGCCGCCCAAACAAGAAGAGGGACCGACTTCGGAGGAAGTCGTGATAATCTGTCATTCTGTCTCTGAATAAAGCAGTTAACCCACTGTTCCCCGGTAGGCTGTCATTGTAAATAAGAATTTGTTCTTAACTGACTTGCCTAGTAAAACAAGAAACTTAACTTATACAACTGCCTGAAACTCATGGTTTACAGGCCACAAATTCTAGTAACGTTCCAAAACTTTCCAGATTTTCCTGAAATCCTGAAATCCTGGAGGAATATTCCAACCTGGATGTCTGGAAAACCTGGGAACAGTATCAGAATTGTGCAACCCTAGCTGCAAGTCACATTATGCAGGCTTGCAATGTGATGTGTAATTCCTATTGGAATCCAGCCATAGTTGTGATATCGAACAGTTAGAATAGCTTCACCTGCAATAAAATGACTTCCACGGTTAGGAACATTGTGAAGTTACTACCTAAGCCATTTAAACTTAAACAGCCATTTCAGTAAAGGGTGCCGAAAATCTAACTAACTGATGGGATTCGTTTAGAACATGTACTGTATATTATTTATCTTTGTGTTGCATAAGATTAATCAATCAATCAATCAACGTACCTGCAACAACAGATATTAACAATAATACAAAAAATCAAGCTGAGAAATATGATAATGATTACCGTTGTTTTATAGTAGGTTAACTGTCTGTTTTGTAAGTTACTGAAAACAAAACAGTTTAACGGTACAAATGCGGTTACTGTAATCCATTGACGGTACCATTACTGCTGCTGTAATTTATTATAGGGATGGGGGGAGTGTGCTTAGGATCAAGAGTGAGCTAACACAAGCGGTCATATTTTGACACATCTCGGCTGATAGAAACCATAATATAAATGAGCTAATTGCAATAACTATAACGTCACTCATGAGCTCACCAATCTAAAGTAATCTGAATAGTGAGTAGTTTGTGCACACCCCCATGTTTGTTTGTCTGCGTCACCAAAGATAATAAGAGGTGACCAGATGAGTTGGGTCTGTTTGCAGTATGCATGTTTAAGGCGAAGTGAGGGGTCTCATCACCCGTCATTCACTTCCATTCACCTCATTTTGCTGCAACATCTGTGTTTCGACAGATGTTTACGGGACACCCAGAATGCATTGAATTATGTCAACAAACATGCCTCCACACATATACGGAAAATAGCTTAGCACTAGCTCATCATAATCAGTACAACCTTCCAAAAATTATTTAACACACAAATCGGAATGCACAATTTGTCACCAGAATTTCAAAGCATTTGAATAAAAAAGTAAATAAAGAAATTATTACCACACAAACCATTTTTTGATGGGGATTTATTGATACAAGTGGCCCTTGCCGGTATTATGATACTGATGACTTGTCGCCACAGATGGTTTGCTTACGTTTCCATTGTAGCTAGATGGAGTAGCTCGGCCCATAACAGCTCTATGTCGTGGTCGTGTCGGAGGCAACAGTTGTTCACAACTAAGCCTAACACTAACCCCTTTCCTAACCTTAAACTCCTACATTAATTCACCTAACCTGCTGCGTTAGTTCTCCTAACCTACCATGTTAATTATCCTAACCTGCTACAGTGCTTCTTCATTTAAAAGTTGAGTTATACCTCATAAGAGCATGCAGTATGCTGTGGTATACTGTGATATGCTTCAGTGAGACGCGGTGCTTGCCATTAAAGCTCATTGGAACCACCAGACAGCACATTTAAGGACATATACAGTTGAAGTCGGAAGTTTACTTACAGTACACCTTAGCCAACTACATTTAAACTCAGTTTTTCACAATTCCTGACATTTAATCCTAGTAAAAATTCCCTGGCTTAGGTCAGTTAGGATCACCACTTTATTTTAAGAATGTGAAATTTCAGAATAATAGTAGAGAGAATGATTTATTTCAGCTTTTATTACTTTCATCACATTCCCAGTGGGGCAGAAGTTTACATACACTCAATTAGTATTTGGTAGCATTGCCTTAAAATTGTTTATCTTCGGTCAAAGGTTTCAGGTAGCAACATCTCAAGATGTCAGTCAGGAAGTTAAAGCTTGGTAACAAATGGGTCTTCCAAATGGACAATGACCTCAAGCAAAGTTGTGGAAAAATGGATTAAGGACAACATAGTCAAGGTATTGGAGAGGCCATCACAAAGCCCTGACCTCAATCCCATAGAACATGTGTGGGCAGACTGAAAAAGTGTGTGTGAGCAAGGAGGCCTACAAACCTGACTAAGTTGCACCAGCTCTGTCAGGATGAATGGGCCAAAATTCACCCAACTTATTGTGGGAAGCTTGTGGAAGGCTACCCGAAACGTGCTTTTAAACCGTTCGCTGCCTGCACCCGCACGCCCGACTTGCATCACCACCCTGGATGGTTCCGACCTAGAATATGTTGACATCTATAAGTACTTAGGTGTCTGGCTAGACTGTAAACTCTCATTCCAGACTCATATCAAACATCTCCAATCTAAAATCAAATCTAGAGTCGGCTTTCTATTCCGCAACAAACCCTCCTTCACTCACGCCGCCAAACTTACCCTAGTAAAACTGACTATCCTACCGATTCTCGACTTCAGCGATGTCATCTACAAAATAGCTTCCAATACTCTACTCAGCAAACTGGATGCAGTTTATCACAGTGCCATCCGTTTTGTTACTAAAGCACCTTATACCACCCACCACTGCGACCTATATGCTCTAGTCGGCTGGCCCTCGCTATATATTCGGCGCCAGGACCACTGGCTCCCGATCATCTACAAGTCCATGCTAGGTAAAGCTCTGCCTTATCTCAGTTCACTGGTCACGATGGCAACACCCACCCGTAGCACGCGCTCCAACAGGTGTATCTCACTGATCATCCCTAAAGCCAACACCTCATTTGGCCGCCTTTCCTTCCAGTTCTCTGCTGCCTGTAACTGGAACGAATTGCAAAAATCGCTGAAGTTGGAGACTTATCTCCCTCACCAACTTTAAACATCTGCTATCTGAGCAGCTAACCAATCTCTGCAACTGTACATAGTCCATCGGTAAATAGCCCACCCAATTTACCTACCTCATCCCCATACTGTTTTTATTTATTTACTTTTCTGCTCTTTTGCACACCAGTATCTCTACCTGCACATGACCATCTGATCATTTATCACTCCATTGTTAATCTGCTAAATTGTAATTATTCGGCTACCTCCTCATGCCTTTTGCACACAATGTATATAGACTCTTTGTTTTTCTTTTTCTACTGTGTTATTGATTTGTTTATTGTTTACTCCATGTGTAACTCTGTGTTGTTGTCTGTTCACACTGCTATGCTTTATCTTGAACAGGTCGCAGTTGTAAATGAGAACTTGTTCTCAACTGGCCTACCTGGTTAAATAAAGATGAAATAAATAAACGTTTTGTCTATATTGAGGCAGTTACAATAACCAAAAAGTTGGATGACCAAATAATTTGTGAAACCATGATGGGATGTATGAACGGATTGGATGTTGCAAATTTGCTTGAGTTAATCTCACTGGAACACTGTGTCCATGTTGCTTGACATACAGGGCCTTTGGAAAGTATTCAGACCCATAGACTTTTTCCACATTTTGTTACGTTACAACCTTATTCTAAAATTGATTAAATTGTTTTGTTTCCTCATCAATCTACACACAATACCCCATAATAACAAATCAATAACAGGTTTTTAGAAATGCTTGCTTTATAAATACAAAAGTTAAATGTTACATTTACATAAGTATTCAGACCCTTCACTCAGTACTTTGTTGAAGCACCTTTGCCAGTGAATACAGCCTCGAGACTTCTTGGGTATGACGCAAAAGCTTGGCACACCTGTATTTGGGGAGTTTCTCCCATTCTTCTCTGCAGATCCTCTCAATCTCTGTCAGGTTGGATGGGGAGCGTTGCTGCACAGCTATTTTCAGGTCTTTCCAGAGATGTTAGATTGATTTCAAGTCCGGGTTCTGGCTGGGCCACTCAAGGACATTCAGATATTTGTCCCAAAGCCACACCCGATGTTGGCTTGGCTATGTGCTTAGGGTCATTGTCCTGCTGGAAGGTGAACCTTTGGTCCAGTCTGAGATCCTGAGCGTTCTGGAGCAGGTTTTCATCAACGATCTCGCTGTGCTTTTCTCTGTTCATCTTTCCCTCGATCCTGACTAGTCTCCCAGTCCCTGCCACTGATAAACATCCCCTCAGCATGAGGTTGCCAGCACCATGCGTCACCGTGGGGATGGTGCCAGGTTTCCTCCAGACGTGACGCTTGGCATTCAGGCCAAAAAGACCCATCTTGATTTCATCAGATGGTCTGAGAGACCTTTAGGTGCCTTTCGGCAAACTCCAAGCGGGCTGTCATGTGCCTGTTACTGAGGATTGGCTTCTGTCTGGCCACTCTACCATAAAGGCCTGATTGGTGGAGTGCTGCAGAGATGGTTGTCCTTCTGGAAGTTTCTCACATCTTCACATCAACTCAGAGCTCTACGGACAATTCCTTCAACCTCATGACTTGGTTTTTGTTCTGACAGGCACTGTCAACTGTGGGACCTTATATAGACAGGTGTGTTCCTTTCCAAATCATGTCCAATCAAGTTGTAGAAACATCGCAAGGATTATCAATAGAAACAGGATGTACCTGAGCTCAATTTCTAGTCTCTTAGCAAAGGGTCTGATTTCTTATTGCGTGGCATGGTCTCAGAAAGTGTCCACCCCATACCTATCAGACAAAAATTACTCTACATCCTTGCTCTTTCGGCCGTATGCCCTGCGGACATACAAGAGTGCAATAAATGCTTTGAGTTCATCCATAAACATTTCCCACGTTATGTTTTTCTGTGCGCATGAGAGAAAGTACAATCTCTGATGTGCTGCAACATCTGCATGTCACAAACTCGTCAAGCTTTTCTACCCAAACTGTGCCATTCCTCCCAGAATCCTGTCTCACAGTTGGGATCACCGTTTCAGTTAGTTCTGTTCTGCTTTTTCTGCTGCACAGGAATTGGAGGCGGAGGCTTAAAGTCAACATCAGAATCAGATGAAGACTCTTCAGCAACGTCGATTTCAAGTTAATATCCGATCCGACTCTGACTTATTTAAATTCTACAGCATTTGCAATGCTGTCAGTGCGTCCATTAGTTTTGTTCGGCTTGCCATTGTGAACTACACACATTGCATGTTGTACTCAGTGTCTGATTTGACTATCTGATATTCTGGAAGTGGTATATAATTTCCTTTCATTATAAAATAATTAGATCGCCCACGATTCCTTATCATCATTACACTATTGTTTTAAATTCAAATCATGCTCTTCACCCTCATCAATCACATTCAATCAACCTCTTTATTCTCCTCATCATTCAGTTAATTGAAGTCCCTGTCACGGCTCCCCTGCCTGTTTGGGCGGCGCTCAGACCTCCGGTCTACTAGCCGCCACGATCCCCTTTTCCTTTTCTGTTTGTTTGGTCTTATTGGTTGCACCTGTCTCTTATTTTGTTTCTTGATTCATGTCTATTTAAGCCTGTTAGGCCCACCTATTTCTGTGCGGGATTGTTTTTCTTTTCGTCAGGTTGTGCGTGTTTGTGTTCCTGACCGTTTGTGCCCTGTGTTGGGTTGGACTATTTTCTGTCGATTTTCGCCCGTTGTTTTTACCGTTCGTTTTGGGAATCCTAATAAAGTCGGTTTCCCCAGTATCCTCTGCTCTCTGCCTCTGACTCTGCACCCACAACTCCTGGCGGTTGTGACAGTCACAAGAATCATTCATTATCAGTTTCTATCTGGTATCTATCGCCCATTCATCCAAGTTTATTATATTACTCATTTTTGCTTAGTTGCCAAAGCAACGCAACAGCGCGAATGGTCATGTGCTGAATGCATGGACAGCACGGATATTCTTGGAAAAAGGGAAATTTGGAAATAGAGCTGCACGTATTCAAATTTGAGAGTTATTTGACAAAGTGCCACACAAACTGCAGAATATGCTCTTACTAAACTTAGCAAAAATGAAATGTCCCTTTCAAGGACCCTGTCTTGTAAAAACCCAAACAACTTCACAGATCTTCATTTTAAAGGGTTTCAACACTGTTTCCCATGCTTGTTCAATGAAACATAAACAATTAATGAACATGCATCTGCGGAACGGTCAGTAAGACATTAACAGCTTACAGACGGTAGGCAATTAAAGTCACAGTTATGAAAACTTAGGACACTATAAAGGTCTTTCTACTGACTCTGAGAACCACCACAAGAAAGATACCCAGGGTCCTTGACATTCTTCGTGAATGTGCTTTAGGCATGCTGCAAGGAGGCATGAGGACTGCAGACGTGGCCAAGGCAATAAATTGCAATGTCCGTACTGTGAGACGCCTAAGACAGCGCTACAGGGAGACAGGACGGACAGCTGATCGTCCTCGCAGTGGCAGACCACGTGTAACAACACCTGCACAGGATCGGTACATCCGAACATCACACCTGCGGGACAGGTACAGGATGGCAACAACAACTGCCCGAGTTACACCAGGAATGCACAATCGCTCCATCAGTGCTCAGACTGTCCGCAATAGTCTGAGAGAGGCTGGACTGAGGGCTTGCAGGCCTGTTGTAAGGCAGGTCCTCACAAGACATCATCGGCAATAACGTCGCCTAAGGGCACAAATCCACTTTCGCTGGACCAGACAGGACTGGCAAAAAGTGCTCTTCACTGACGAGTCGTGGTTTTGTCTCACCAGGGGTGATGGTCGGATTCGCGTTTATCGTTGAAGGAGTGAGAGTTACACCGAGGCCTGTACTCTGGAGCAGGATCAATTTGGAGGTGGAGGGTCCGTCATGGTCTGGGGTGGTGTGTCACAGCACCATCGGACTGAGCTTGTTGTCATTGCAGGCAATCTCATCGCTGTGCGTTACAGGGAAGACATCCTCCCTCGTGGTACCCTTCCTGCAGGCTCATCCTGACATGACACTCCAGCTTGACAATGCCACCAGCCATACTGCTCGTTCTGTGTGTGATTTCCTGCAAGACAGGAATGTCAGTGTTCTGCCATGGCCAGCACGTCTGGGACCTATTGGATTGGAGGGTGAGGCCCTGGGCCATTCCCCCTAGAAATGTCTGGGAACTTGCAGGTGCCTTGGTGGAAGAGTGGGGTAACTTCTCACAGCAAGAACTGGCAAATCTGGTGCAGTCCATGTGGAGGAGATGCACTGTAGTACTTATTGCAATAGGTGGCCACACCAGATACTGTCTGTTACTTTTGAGTCCCCCTTTGTTCATGGACACATTATTCAATTTCTGTTAGTCACATGTCTTTGGAACTTGTTCAGTTTATGTCAGTTGTTGAATCGTGTTATGTTCATACAAATATTTACACATGTTAAGTTTGCTGAAAATAAACGCAGTTGACAGTGAGAGGATGTTTCTTTTTTTGCTGAGTTGATATAGAAATCAAAAGGTTGCCTTCTGCAGCATGTAACGTGTTTTTGTTTCCCTTACAGTTATTTAAAATAGAACAGTCCCATAACAGCTTATTTTTACAAAGTAAAACATAAAGGAGAATTGTATCAACCAGCAAGGCATGCAGTCAAATTATTTGCTGCTGATAAATAGGCATAACACCAACTCACCATTACACTATTGTCTTTCAAAATCAACCTCTTCACCCTCCTTATCACTCAGTAAGGCCTAATTTAATTGTGAACTAAGGTGCACACATTCATCCATTTTTCATTCATCCAATTCATCCCAAAGATGTTCAATGGGGTTGAGGCCAGGGCTCTGTGCAGGTCAGTCAAGTTCTTCCACACCGATCTCGACAAACCATTTCTGTATGGATCTCGCTTTGTGCACAGAGCCATTTTCATGCTGAAACAGGAAAGGGACTTCCTCAAACTGTTGCCACGAAGTTGGAAGCACAGAATCGTCTCCAATGTCATTGTATGCTGTAGCATTAAGATTTCCCTTCACTGGAACTAAGGGGCCTAGGCCGAACCACAAAACCACCACAGGCCATTATTCCTCCCCCACTAAACTTTACAGTTGGCACTATGCTTTCGGGCAGGTAGCGTTCTCCTAGCATCCGCCAAACACAGATTAATTGGTCGGACTGCCAGATGGTGAAGCGTGATTCATCACTCCAGAGAACGCCTTTCCACTGCTCCAGAGTCCAATGGAGGTGAGCTTTCCACCACTCCAGCAGACGCTTGGCATTGTGCATGGTGATTTTATGCCTCTGTGCGGCTGCTTGGCCATGTAAACCCATTTCATGAAGGTCCCGACAAACAGTTATTGTACTGATGTTGCATCCAGAGGCAGTTTGGAACACGGTAGATAGTGTTTCAACCGAGGACAGATTCTTATTTAGTGTGCACTGTACATATAAGTAGGCTAATGTGCTAACTATTCCTACATACCTGGTGCAAGCTAATTAGCTATGCATATAGTAAAAATTATATGTATGCAACTCTTCTGCATCTACAGAGATGTTAGGAATGGAGAGATGTATAGTGAGCTCCGAAAAGTATTGGGACAGTGACACATTTGTTGTTGTTTTGGCAGTGTACTCCAGCACTTTTTTACATAGTTCCCCCTTTACAGTACCACTCAAAAGTTTGGACACACCTACTCATTCCATGGTTTACCTTTTTTTAAACTATTTTCTACAGATATGGAATCATCTAACTAAAAAAGTGTTAAACAAATCAAAATATATTTGAGATTCTTCAAAGTAACCCCCTTTGCCTTGATGACAGCTTTGCACACTCTTGGCATTCTCTCAACCACCTTCATGAGGTAGTGACCTGGAATGCATTTCATTTAACAGGCCTTGTTAAAAGTTAATTTGTGGAATTTCTTTATTCTTAATGCGTTTTAGCCAGTCATTTGTGTTGTCAGAATATAGCCCTATTTGGTAAAAGACCAAGTCCATATTATGGCGAGAACAGCTCAAATATGTAAAGAGAAACGACAGTCCATCATTACCTTAACATGTCTAGGACAGGTTCCGCTAGCGGAAACACTCGCCAACAGCCAATGAAATTGCAGGGCGCCAAATACAAATCAACAGAAAGCTCAAACATACAAGTATTAGGCACCATTTTAAAGATAAAATTCATGTTAATCCAGCTAGTGTCTGATTTCAAAAATGCTTTACAGCGAAAGCTCCACAAACGATTATGTTAGGTCACCAACAACTCACAGAAAAACCCAGCCATTTTTCCAGCCAAAGAGAGGAGTCACAAAAAGCACAAATAGAGATAAAACGAATCACTAACCTTTGATGATCTTCATCAGATGACACTCATGGGACTTCATGTTACACAATACATATATATTTTGTTCGGTAAAGTTCATATTTATATCCAAAATGTTTATTTTACATTGGCGTGTTCTGTTCACTAGTTCCAAAACATGCAATGATATTGCAGAGAGCCACATGAATTCACAGAAATACTCTTTATAAATGTTGATAAAAATTCAAGTGTTATGAATGGAACTTTAGATACACTTCTCCTTAATGCAAACGCTGTGTCAGATTTCAAAAACACTTTACGGAAAAAGCATAAACGGCGCTCAGAGCCCAAACCAGCCAAAATAAATATCCGCCATGTTGCGCAGTCAACATTAGTCATAAATAACATTATAAATATTCACTTACCGTTGATGATCTTCATCAGAATGCACTCCCAGGAATCACAGTTGAATGCTTGTTTTGTTCGATAATGTCCATCATTTATGTCAATTTATGTCCAAATAACTTCTTTTGTTAGGGTGTTTGGTAAAGGCAGGCAGGTAACCCACTGTTCCTAGGCCGTCATTGAAAATTGAAAATAAGAATTTGTTCTTAACTGACTTGCCTACTTAAATAAAGGTAAAATAAAATATAAAATAAAAACAAATCCAAAGCGCTTTCAGGTCCAGTCGGACGAAAAGTTCAAAAAGTTATATTACAGGTCAAAGAAACTTGTCAAACTAAGTATAGAATCAATCTTTAGGATGTTTTTATCATACATGTTCAATAATGTTCCAACCAGAGAATTCCATTGTCTGTAGAAAAGCAATGGAACGAGAGATACCGCTCATGTGAAATGCGCGTGACTGAGAACAAGGCTGCTAGCAGACCCCTTAGTCAAACAGCTTCCATCCGGCCCCCCTTCACACGAGAAGCCTGAAACAACTTTCTAAAGACGGCTGACATCTAGTGGTAGCCTTAGGAAGTGCAACATAACCCATATCCCACTGTGAATTCAATAGGAGCTGAGTTCAATAACTACAAACTTCAGATCTCCCACTTCCTGTTTGGATTTCTTCTCATGTTTTTGCCTGCCATATGAGTTCTGTTATACTCACAGACATCATTCAAACAGTTTTAGAAACTTCAGAGTGTTTTCTATCCAATACTAACAATAATATGCATATATTAGCATCTGGGACTGAGTAGGAGGCAGTTCGCTCTGGGCACGCTATTCATCCAAATGTGAAAATGCTGCCCCCAATCCTGAAGAAGTTTTAAGACATGAAGGTCAGTCAATACAGAAAATGTCAAGAGCAGTCACAAAAACCATCAAGCACTATGATGAAACTGGTTTTCATGAGGACCTCCACAGGAAAGGAAGACCCAGAGTTACCTCTGCTGCAGAGGATAAATTCGCTAGAGTTACCAGCCTCAGAAATTGCAGCCCACATAAATGCTTCACAGAGTTCAAGTAACAGACACATCTCAACATCAAGACATCTCAACTCAACATCTGCTGGACTCTGCTGGAGTCACTTTTATAGAGAACTTTAACACCTCCTGGAAACAGAAGATACTCTACAGTCCATCCAAATCATCTTGGCTCCTGGACTCTGTCATTTCAAAGCTGCATTGAAACAATGACTGGTAAATGATCCAAGACCAGCTCAGTTAATCCCTATCATTGTGACAATGAACAGTCATAATTCTGCATCAAATGTACATTATCCTAAGGGCATTGGCAAACACAACGTAAGTAATTTACTTGATGTAGCCCCAATTACACAGAATAATTATGTTAATCCTACAGCTATTGTCTACAGTAATCATGAGCCTATGAACCAGTGTTACACTGTTAGCACTAAGGCGGTGTGTCCTAGTAGGAAGACCGCTTTGTGCAGCTGACCCACCCTGTACTATTAGCTCCAATGTAAAAAACATGAGTAAGTCTACTCTGATTAACCTCCCAGTAAAGCATTAAAAACAATCAAGCAACCCAGAAAAGTGCTAAAAAATAGCCCATACTAACAAACGTAGCCTAAGAAACAGGTATGAAGTGAATAACTTGCTTGTAACAGATGACATTAATATTCTGACTCTGAAACTCACTTAGATAATACCTTTGATGATACAGTGGTAGCAATACATGGTTATAAAATCTACCAAAAAGACATACCTGTAAAGCTTGGGGACGATCTAATGGTAAGTGCTGTTGAAGTAATAAGGCTACAGTTTTATCTGCATCCCCATAATGCCCATTATTGTGGGAAGCTGCTATAAACAACCAAGTGCTAACAGTCATTATCTGGATAATATGTGTGAAATGCTTGACAATGTATGTGAAATCAAAAGAGAAGTATACTTTCTGGGTGATTTAAATATTGACTGGCTATCATCAAGCTGCCCACTCAAGACAAAATGTCAAACTGTAACCAGTGCCAGCAACCTGGTTCAGGTTATCAGTCAACCTTAACAGGGTAGTTACAAACAGCACAGGAATTAAATCATCAACATGTATTGATCACATATTTACTAATGCAGAAATTTGCTTTAAAGAGGTATCCAAATCCATAGGATGTAGTGATCACAGTATAATAGCCATATCTAGGAAAACCAAACTTCAAAAGGCTGGGCCTAATATAGTGTATAAGAGGTCATACAATAAGTTTTGTAGTGATTCATATGTTGATGATGTAAAGAATATTTGTTGGTCTGATGTGTGTAATGAAGAGCAACCAGAAGCTGCTCTTGACACATTTATGAAATTGCTTATTCCAGTTACTAATAAGCACTCACCCAGTAAGAAAATTACTGTAAAAACTATTGAATCCCCTTGGATTGATGAGGAATTGAAAAATATTACAGTTGAGAGGGATGAGGCAAAAGGTATGGCAAATAAGTCTGGCAGCCCAACTGATTGGCAAACGTACTGCAACTTAAGAAATTATGTGACTAAACTAAATAAAAATACAAAATAAACCATACTATGAAACAAAGATCCATTACATAAGGACTCATAGTATAAAGCTTTGGGGCACCTTAAATGACATTTTGGGGGAAGAAAGCCATCTCAGCGCCAACATTCATTGAATCAGATGGCTCATTTATCATGAAGCCCACTGATATTGCCAACTACTTTAAGGACTTTTTCATTTGCTAGATACGCAAACTTAGGGATGACATGCCAGCAACATACGCTAACAGTACACATCCAAGTATATCGGACCAAATTATGAAATTTCAGCCTGTTACCAATCAGCCTGTTACCGACCATTAGTAAACCATGTGGAGACCTCAGCTGGCTTAACTGGTGGTTTAACAAACCTCCAAATGAGTTTCAATGACATACAACACTCCTTCCATGGCTTCCAACTGCTCTTAGTAAAACTAAATGCATGCTCTTCAACCGATTGCTGCCCGCACCCGCCACTCCGACTATCATCACTACACTGGAAGGTTCTGACTTAGAATATGTGGAGAACTACAAATACCTAGGTGTCTGGTTAGACTGTAGACTCACGTTAAGAATCTCCAATCCAAAATTAAATCTAGAATCGGCTTCCTATTTCGCAAGACAACCTCCTTCACTCATGTTGCCAAACACACCCTCGTAATACTGACTATCCTACCAATCCTTGACTTCAGCGATGTAATTTACAAAATAGCCTCCAACACTCTACTCAACAAATTGTATGCAGTCTATCACAGTGCCATCCGTTTTGTCATCAAAGCCCCATATTTTACCCACCACTGCAACCTGTATGCTCTCGTTGGCTGGCCGTTGCTACATGTTCATTGCCAAACCCACTGGCTCCAGGTCATCTATAAGTCTTTGCTAGGTAAAGCCCCCCCATCAGCTGTCAGAGCAGCTTTCCAAGCACTGCACCTGTACACAGCCCATCTGTAAATAGCCCACCCAACTACCTCATCCCCATGTTGTTATTTTTTTGCTCTTTTGCACCCCAGTATCTCTACTTGCACATCATCTGCACATCTATCACTTCAGTGTTAATGCTAAATTGTAATTATTTCACCACTATGGACTATTTATTGCCTACCTCCCTAATCTTACTACATTTGCACACAGTGTACATAGATGTTTCTATTGTGTTATTGACTGTACGTTTGTTTATCCCATATGTAACGCTGTTGTTTTTGTTGCTGTGCTTTATCTTGGCCAGGTCTCAGTTGTAAATGAGAACTTGTTCTCAACTGGCCTACCTGGCTAAATAAAGGTTAAATAAATGTTAAAAAGTAAATTCCGGAGTATACCACCCCTTTACCGGCTTCATCAATAAGTGCATCGACGACGTCGTCCCCACAATGACCGTACGCACATATCTCAAACAGAAGCCATGGATTACAGGCAACATCCGCACCGAGCTAAAGGCTAGCGCTGCCACTTTCAAGGAGCGGGACACTAATCCGGACCCATTAGAGAAATACCACTATGCCCTCAGACGAACCATTAAACAGGCAAAATATCACTACAGGACAAAGATTGAATCCTTCTGCACCAGGTCTGATGCTCGTCGGATGTGGCAGGGCTTGCAAACTATTACAAACTACAAAAGGTAAACCCAGCCGTGAGCTGCCCAGTGACGCAAGCCTACCAGACTGACTAAATGACAACTGGCTACTGTCTTCACTGACATTTTCAACCTCTCCCTGACCCAGTCTGTAACACCTACATGTTTCAAGCAGAACACCATTGTCCCTGTAACCAAGAAAGCAAAGGTAACCTGCTTAAATGTCTACCGCACCATAGCACTCACATGGGTATTCATAAGGTGCTTTGAAAGGCTGGTCATGGCTCACACACACACCATCTTCCCGGAAAACACTCCAATCCGCATACTGCCCCAACAAATCCACAGATGAAGCAATCTCAATCACACTCCACACTGCCGTTTACCACCTGGACAAGAGGTACACCTATGTGATAATGCTGTTAATTGACTACAGCTCAGCTTTCAATACCATAGTGCCCACCAAGCTCATCACAAAGCTAAGGACCCTGGTACTAAACACCTCCCTCTGCAACTGGATACTGGACTCTGTAACGGGCCACGTCCACGTGGTAAGGGCAGGCAACACATCTGCAACGCTGATCCTCAAGACAGGGGCCCTCAGGGGTGCGTGCTTAGTCCCCTTAGTCTGTACTCCCTGTTCACCCATGACTGCATGGCCAAGCACAACTCCAACACAATCATTAAGTTTTCTGATGAGACAACAGTGGTAGGCCTGGTCACCAACAATGTTGAGACAGCCTATAGGGAGATTTCAGAGAACTGGCAGTGTGGTGCCAGGACAACAGCCTCGTTCTCAACTTGAGCAAGGCAAAGGAGAGGATTATGGACTACAGGAAAAGGAGGGCCGAACACGCCCCCTTTAACATCGACGGGGCTGTAGTGGAGCGGGCCGAGAGTTTCAAGTTCATTGGTTTCCACATCACCAACAAACTATCATGGTCCGAACCAAGACAGTCATGAAGAGGGCATTACAAACCCTTTACCCCCAAGGAAGCTGAAAAGATTTGGCCTGGGTCCCCAGATCCTGAAAAAGTACTACGGCTGCACCATCGAGAGCATCCTGAACGGTTGCATCCCCGCCTGGTATGGCACTTTCTTGGAATCCGACCGTAAAGCGCTACAGACGGTAGTGAGTATGGCCCAGACATCACTGGTAAAAAAAAAAGTATTTAGTCAGCCACCAATTGTGCAAGTTCTCCCACTTAAAAAGATGAGAGAGGCCTGTAATTTTCATCATAGGTACACTTCAACTATGACAGACAAAAAATCCAGAAAATCACATTGTAGGATTTTTAATGAATTTATTTGCAAATTATGGTGGAAAATAAGTATTTGGTCAATAACAAAAGTTATCTCAATACTTTGTTATGTACCCTTTGTTCGCAATGACAGAGGTCAAACGTTTTCTGTGAGTCTTCAAGGTTTTCACACACTGTTGCTGGTATTTTGGCCCATTCCTCCATGCAGATCTCCTCTAGAGCAGTGATGTTTTGGGCCTGTTACTGGGCAACACGGACTTTCAACTCCCTCCAAGTGTTTGGGATCATTGTCATGCTGAAAGACCCAGCCACGTTTCATCTTCAATGCCCTTGCTGATGGAAGGAGGTTTTCACTCAAAATCTCACATTGCATGCCCCCATTCATTCTTTCCTTTACACGGATGAGTCGTCCTGGTCCCTTTGCAGAAAAACAGCCCCAAAGCATGATGTTTCCACCCCCATGCTTCACAGTAGGTCTGGTGTTCTTTGGATGCAACTCAGCATTCTTTGTCCTCCAAACACAACGAGTTGAGTTTTTACCAAAAAGTTATATTTTGGTTTCATCTGTTCATATGACATTCTCCCAATCTTCTTCTGGATCATCCAAATGCTCTCTAGCAAACTTCAGACAGGGCTGGACATGTACTGGCTTAAGCAGCGGGACACGTCTGGCACTGCAGGAATTGAGTCCCTGGCGGCGTAGTGCGTTACTAATGGTAGGCTTTGTTACTTTGGTCCCAGCTCTCTGCAGGTCATTCACTAGGTCCCCCCGTGTGGTTCTGGGATTTTTGCTCACCGTTCTTGTGATCATTTTGACCCCACGGGGTGAGATCTTGCGTGGAGCCCCAGATCAAGGGAGATTATCAGTGGTCTTGTATGTCTTCCATTTCCTAATAATTGCTCCCACAGTTGATTTCTTCAAACCAAGCTGCTTACCTATTGCAGATTCAGTCTTCCCAGCCTGGTGCATGTCTACAATTTTGTTTCTGGTGTCCTTTGACAGCTCTTTGGTCTTGGCCATAGTGGAGTTTGGAGTGTGACTGTTTGAGGTTTTGGACAGGTGTATTTGATACTGATAACAAGTTCAAACAGGTGCCATTAATACAGGCAACGAGTGGAGGACAGAAGAGCCTCTTAAAGAAGAAGGTACAGGTCTGTGAGAGCCAGAAATCTTGCTTGTTTGTAGGTGACCAAATACTTATTTTCCAGCATAATTTGCAAATAAATTCATTAAAAATCCTACAATGTGATTTTCTGGATTTTTTTTCTCATTTTGTCTGTCATAGTTGAAGTGTACCTATGATGAAAATTACAGGCCTCTCATCTTTTTAAGTGGGAGAACTTGCTCAATTGGTGGCTGACTAAATACTTTTTTGCTCCACTGTATATGCTAGGTGGTGTCAGAGGAGGGCCCAAAAAATTGTCAAACACTCCAGTCACCCAAGTCCTAGACTGTTCTCTACGCTACCACACCGCAAGCGCCCAGAGCGCCAATTCTAGGTTCAAAAGGCTCCTTAACAGCTTCTACCCCCAAGCCATAAAACTGCTGTACAATTAATCAAATGGTCAGCGGGACTATTTACATTGACACCCCCACCCCCCTTTGTTTTTACACTGCTGCTACTCGTTGTTATTATCTATGCATAGTCACTTTACCACTACCTACATGTACAAATTACCTCAACTAACCATTACCCCCGCATATTGACTAAGGACCGGTACCCCCTATATATATATATATATATATAGGGGGTATATATATCTGGACATGTACTCATGTATATCATGTACTCATGTACATGTATATCATGAAGTGGAACGACATTTATTGGATATTTCAAACTTTTTTAACAAATCAAAAACTGAAAAATTGGGCGCGCAAAATTATTCAGCCCCTTTACTTTAATTGCAGCAAACTCTCTCCAGAAGTTCAGTGAGGATCTCTGAATGATCCAATGTTGACCTAAATGACTAATGATGATAAATACAATCCACCTGTGTGTAATCAAGTCTCCGTATAAATGCACCTGCACTGTGATAGTCTCAGAGGTCCGTTAAAAGCGCAGAGAGCATCATGAAGAACAAGGAACACACCAGGCAGGTCCGAGATACTGCTGTGAAGAAGTGTAAAGCCGGATTTGGATACAAAAAGATTTCCCAAGCATTAAAACATCCCAAGGAGCACTGTGCAAACGATAATATTGAAATGGAAGGAGTATCAGACCACTGCAAATCTACCAAGACCTGGCCGTCCCTCTAAACTTTCAGCTCATACAAGGAGAAGACTGATCAGAGATGCAGCCAAGAGGCCCATGATCACTCTGGATGAACTGCGGAGATCTACAGCTGAGGTGGGAGACTCTGTCCATAGGACAACAATCAGTCATATATTGCACAAATCTGGCCTTTATGGAATAGTGGCAAGAAGAAAGCCATTTCTTAAAGATATCCATAAAAAGTGTTGTTTAAAGTTTGCCACAAGCCACCTGGGAGACACACCAAACATGTGGAAGAAGGTGCTCTGGTCAGATGAAACCAAAATTGAACTTTTTGGCAACAATGCAAAACGTTATGTTTGGCGTAAAAGCAACACAGCTGAACACACCATCCCCACTGTCAAACATGGTGGTGGCAGCATCATGGTTTGGGTCTGCTTTTCTTCAGCAGGGACAGGGAAGATGGTTAAAATTGATGGGAAGATGGATGGAGCCAAATACAGGACCATTCTGGAAGAAAACCTGATGGAGTCTGCAAAAGACCT
Organism: Oncorhynchus mykiss; assembly: GCF_013265735.2. Lineage (NCBI taxonomy): Eukaryota > Metazoa > Chordata > Actinopteri > Salmoniformes > Salmonidae > Oncorhynchus > Oncorhynchus mykiss. The sequence goes on from NC_048584.1 coordinate 3,873,657, forward strand.
GAGACTGGGACAGAGATTTGTCTTCCAACAAGACAATGATCCAAAACATAAAGCAAAATCTACAATGGAATGGTTCAAAAATAAACATATCAAGGTGTTAGAATGGCCAAGTCAAAGTCCAGACCTGAATCCAATCGAGAATCTGTGGAAAGAACTGAAAACTGCTGTTCACAAATGCTCTCCATCCAACCTCACTGAGCTCGAGCTGTTTTGCAAGGAGGAATGGGAAAAAATGTCAGTCTCTCGATGTGCAAAACTGATAGAGACATACCCCAAGCGACTTACAGCTGTAATCGCAGCAAAAGGTGGCGCTACAAAGTATTAACTTAAGGGGGCTGAATAATTTTGCACGCCCAATTTTTCAGTTTTTGATTTGTTAAAAAAGTTTGAAATATCCAATAAATGTCGTTCCACTTCATGATTGTGTCCCACTTGTTGTTGATTCTTCACAAAAAAACACAGTTTTATATCTTTATGTTTGAAGCCTGAAATGTGGCAAAAGGTCGCAAAGTTCAAGGGGGCCGAATACTTTCGCAAGGCACTGTATATATATATATATAGCCTCATTATTGTTATTTTATTGCGTTACTTTTATTGTATTGTGAAAATATTTGTTTAACTCTATTTCTTGAACTGCATTGTTGGTTAATGTCAAGTCTACTCCACTGTTTCGGTGCACATGGTCGCCGGTCTACTAACCACCGGCCCTGACAACCCATCATTACCCACACCTGACAACCTTCATTACGCACACCTGCCCCTCATCATTAGGCACACCTGGACTTCATCACCTCCCTGATTACTTCACCTCTGTGTTCATCAGTCCTTAGGCGTTATTAATTGTCTCTCACGTTCAGTCCACGGTTCAAGTAGATTATTTTATATCTGTTCTGTATTGAACCTACTTTCTGCACCTGCTTTCTGACTCCCGGCTTATACATAACAGAACAACACCTCAGCAAGATGGAAGTAGCAGAAGATTCAACCCTCTTCCAGATGGTTAACGAACAAGGTAATCTATTTTTATCAGCACCGCGAACAGCTGGCAAAACTGGTTACGACCATGGAGGAGGTTCTCTGCATTCTCCATACCTATATCAAAGGTTCTCTTACCACGGGTCGTCACAGTGAGCCAGACGCCCAGCCAACCCAGCTGTCCGGCCGGGTCAGCGATGCCCGACTGTCCTTTCGAGAGAAATATGATTGTACTCGTTCAAAATTATGTGGCTACCTACTCCAGTGCTCCTTCTATTTTGTCCATCAGATGGGAGCCCCCACCACTGAGTGGTCCAAGGTTTCCCTGGTCATTTCCCTGCTGACCGGAGAGGCGTTGGAATGGGCTATGACCATCTGGGAGAGAAGAGAGGAAGAGCTGGGTGCGTATGAGAGGTTCATGGCTCTGTTCAGGGCGGTCTTTGCCCATCCTCCAGATGTCAGAGAGGGAGGTGAGCTTATTTTCCAGCTCCAGCAGTGTGCCCAAACCACTGCAGAGTACACCCTCACCTTTTGCACGGTGGCAGCCTTCAGCAGATGGAATGAGCCAGCAAGCCGCAATCTTTTCCACAATGGACTCTGCGAGGAATTCCAAATGAAGTTGGAATGTCAGGATGACAACATATCCTTGGACGCTCTCCTCTCAATGGCCATCCATCTGGATAACGTTCTTCGGGAGCGCCAGTGTCCACCTCGCAACTCGTTTCCCTCCATTGGCTGTCATGAGACAGAGAATAGACCCATGAAGGTTCACCGGAGACAGCTGGGGCTCTGTCCCTACTGCGACCAGGAGGGGAACCAGCTTCAGCAGTGTCCGGTGCACCCTAATCCGGGGTTCACTGGAGCAGAGGGATCTTCCGTCTTCCAGGGTAGGCGTGTTTATTCCATTATCATTGTTTTCCGCCAAACCTTTTATGGTTCCTATTTCACTGGCTGGCTGTCCCTCAAGTGTTGTCTCCACAGCTCTAGTAGACACAAGTGCCACTGGGAACTTTATCGACCAGGCCCTCGCCTCCTCCCTGAATTTAACATCATATCTGCTCTCCTTTTCCTGTCCAAGCACCTGTACACAAGGTAATCCTCGGCCTCAAATGGCTCCAACGTCACAACCCCATCATGGTCGAGCAAGAAAATCACTACCTGGGGTCCAGGATGTCAGATGACCTGCTTCCCTGTATACTGTGGTTCCACGCCGGTTGAGAGTACTGTGAGTGCCCACCAGTCCATCAATCAATTCTCCCGTATCATTGGCCCCGTGTTTTGGGACGTAGTTGTGGACATCCGCAAGGCTCTGGAGATGGAACTTGCTCCTGTTACCTGCCCTCCAGAAACCATCTACGTTCCCTTGGGGGTTAGAAATCTGCTGTTGACCTGGGCACACACATCCCTCGCAGCTGTACACCCAGGAATCACCCGCACCACCCAATCCCTCTCAGAGAAGTACTGGTGGCCCACCTTGGCACAGGATATCGCCCATTATGTAATCTCATGTTCCATATGTACCCAGTCCAAATCTTCCCGGCACAAACTCCTTCCCGTGCCACAGCAACCATGGTCTCATCTGTCCATTGATTTCATCACTGATCTCCCCTCTTCTGATGGTTACACTGCTATTATGGTTTTTGTGGCCGATTTTCTAAATCCTGTCATTTTATCCCTCTCTCTGGTCTCTCTACCGCTATCCAGGTCGCTGATGCACTGTTCTAGCATGTGGAGCACTATGGCTCTATGGCCTTCCGGGTAACGTCATCTCCTACCGTGACCCCCAATTCACATTACGGGTATATAGAAGCTGGGTGTCACGGTCAGCCTCCCTTCCGGGGACCAGCCTCAGTCCAACGGGCATGTGGAGAGGATGAACCAGGAGCTGGGAGGTTCCTTAGGAGTCCCTGTCAGAACCGGCAGGGCTAGTGGACCCGGTTCCTTCCCTGGGCGGAATACACCAAGAACTCACTTCGTCACTCCTCCACCAGGCTGTCTCGCTTCCAGTGCATTCTGGGGTACCAGCCGGCCCTGGCCTCATGGACCCCGAGCCAGACCAAAGACCCTGCAGTGGACGAGTGATTCTGGTGCACAGAGGAGGTTTGGAACGCATCCCACGTGAGGCTCCAACAAGCCACCCGTGACAGAAGGAGCAGGCGGACAGCCACCACAGTGAGGCTCCCATGTTCCATTCTGGTGATTGCGTCTGGCTCTCCACCAGGAACCTCCTGCTCCACCTGCCCTGCCGGAAGCTGAGCCCTCGGTTTGTGGGACCTTTCAAAGTCCTCCGGAGGGTCAATGAGGAAACATACCATTTACAGCTAGCTCCCCACTAACTACCGGATTTCACAATATTTTCATGTTTCCCTTAGGCCAGGGTTTCTGGTCCCCTGGCTGATGCCGTCCCCCACGACACCCCTCCACCACCCCTGGACATCAAGGGAGGCCCCGCCTATGCTGTCAGATCCCTACTGGACTCCGGACATCATGGGAGTCGACTACAGTACCTGGTGGACTTGGGAGGGGTACGGTCCAGGGGAGCGGTGTTGGGTTCCTGTGGACGCATTCTGGTCCCAACACCATCCGAGATTTCCACCTTCTCGGTCCGGACCGGCCTGCTCCTCCCCCTCGGGGCCGTCCCTCTGGCCGGTGACGTCGTAAGGCTGGAGCCGCACGTTGGGGGGGGGGTAATCACGTCTACTCCTGCTCCACCACCCCGGTGCTTGACATCGCTGGTTTACTAATCACCGATCCTGGCAACCCATGATTGCACACACCTGGCACACATGCGCCTCATCATCTGGCAGACATGAACTTCATCACTTTCCTGATTACTTCCCCTTTTGTGCCCTCTGTGTTCATCAATCCTTAGGGGTTAGTGATTGTCTCTCACATTCAGTACTCTTCACATGTTTGTGCTTTTGTAACTTTTGTAACTTTTGCACCTGCTTTCTGATTCCCAGCGTGTACGTAATATTTAGGGGTTTGAAAGTAAGCATTTCACCGGCACGTGACAAATAAAATGTGAGTTGATTTTTTTACAACGTCTTGGCCAATTAAGCTAACAAAAAGCTAGCAATTTGATAGTACATCTATTACATAAGCAATATTGTGACAAGATGGAAAAATGGAGCTACCCCTATATTGCTTACACATCTACTCAAGTGCCTATAGGCAATAGGGGTGTCTCTGGCCCTCTCTCAGTTAGGGCGAGTGATGAGCTCTACAGCAGTCTCACAACTCAATCCTGGTTGAAAACTGTTTTCTGCCCCTACCAAAAGATAGAATTTGTAGATAATTGGCCCTCTTTCTGGGACTCACCCACAAAGAGGAGTGACGGACTCCATCCTAGCTGGAGGGGTGCTCCTATCTTATCTACGAACATAGACAGGGCTCTAACTCCCCTAGCTCCACAATGAAATGGGGTGCAGGCCAGGCAGCAGGCTGTTAGCCAGCCTGCCAGCTTAGTGGAGTCTGCCACTAGCACAGTCAGTGTAGTCAGCTCAGCTATCCCCATTGTCTGTGCCTCGACCTAGGTTGGGCAAAACTAAACATGGCGGTGTTTACCTTAGAAATCTCACTGGAATAAAGACCTCCTCCATTCCTGCCATTATTGAAAGAGATTGTGATACCTCACATCTCAAAATAGGGCTACCTAATGTGAGTTCCCTCACTACCAAGGCAGTTATAGTCAATGAACTGATCGTAATCTTGATGTAATTGGCCTGACTGATACATGGCTTAAACCTGATGAATTTGCTGTGTTAAATGAGGCCTCACCTCCTGGTTACACTAGTGACCATATCTCCAGTGCATCCCGCAAAGGCGGAGGAGTTGCTGACATTTACGATATCAAATTTCAATTTACAAAAAAGTGTTTTCGTATTTTGAGCTTCTAGTCATGAAATCTATGCAGCCTACGCAATCACGTTTTATAGCTACAGTTTACAGGCCTCCTGGGCCATATACAGCGTTCCTCACTTTGTTCCCTGAATTCCTATCGGACCTAGCAGATAATATTCAAATTTTTAATTACTTTAATATTCACATGGAAAAGTCCACAGACCAACTCCAAAAGGCTTTCGGAGCCATCATCGACTCAGTGGGTTTTGTCCAACATGTCTCTGGACCTACTCAATGCCACAGTCATACTCTGGACCTAGTTTTGTCCCATGGAATAAATGTTGTGGATCTTAATGTTTTTCCTCATAATCCTGGACTATCAGACCACCATTGTATTATGTTTGCAATCGCAACACATAATCTGCTCAATCCCCAACCAAGGATCATCAAAAGTCATGCTATAAATTCTCTGACAACCCAAAGATTCCTTGAAGACCTTCCAGACTCCCTCTGCCAACCCAAGGATGCCAGAGGACAAAAAATCGTTAACCACCTAACTGAGGAACTCAATTTAACCTTGTGCAATACCCTAGATGCAGTCGCACCCATAAAAACATTTGTCATATGAAACTAGCTCCCTGGTATACAGAAAATACCCGAGCTCTGAAGCAAGTTTCCAGAAAATTGGAACGGAAATGGTGCCACACCAAACTGGAAGTCTTCCGACTAGCTTGGAAAGACAGTTCCGTGCAGTATCGAAGAGCCCTCACTGCTGCTCGATCATCCTGTTTTTCCAAATTAATTGAGGAAAAAAGAACAATCCAAAATGCATTTTTGATACTGTCGCAAAGCTAACTAAGCGAGAATGGCTTTCACTTCAGCAGTAATAAATTCATGAAGTTCTCTAAGGAAAAGATCATGATCATTGGAAAGCAAATTACGGACTACTCTTTAAATCTGCGTATTCCTCCAAAGCTCAGTTGTCCTGAGTCTGCACAACTCTGCCAGGACATAGGATCAAGGGAGACACTCAGGTGTTTTGTACTATATCTCTTGACACAATGATGAAAATAATCATGGCCTCTAAACCTTCAAGCTGCATTCTGGACCCTATTCCAACTAAACTACTGAAAGAGCTGCTTTCTGTACTTGGCCCTCCTATGTTGAACATAATAAACATCTCTCTATCCACCGGATGTGTATCAACCTCACTAAAAGTGGCAGAAAAAAAGCCTCTCTTGAAAAAGCCAAACCCTGACCAAGAAAATATAAAAAAATATCGGCCTATATCGAGTCTCCCGTTCCTCTCAAAGTTTTTTGAAAAAGCTGTTGCAACTCACTGGCACTTCCTGTCTCAGCCTCCAGTATTTATGCTGCAGTAGTTTGTGTCGGGGGGCTAGGGTTAGTCTGTTATATCTGGAGTATTTCTCCTGTCTTATCCGGTGTCCTGTGTGAATTTAAGTATACTCTCTCTAATTCTCTTTCTTTCTTTCTTTCTCTCTCTCTCTCAGAGGACCTGATCCCTAGGACCATGCCTCAGGACTACCTGGCATGATGACTCCTTGCTGTCTCCAGTCCACCTGGCCATGCTGCTCCAGTTTCAACTGTTCTGCCTGCGGCTATGGAACCCTGACCTGTTCACCGGACGTGCTACCTGTCCCGGACCTGCTGTTTTCAAATCTCTAGAGACAGCAGGAGTGGTAGAGATACTCTTAATGATCGGCTATGAAAAGCCAACTGCCATTTACTCCTGAGGAGCTGACCTGTTGCACCCTCGACAACTACTGTGATTATTATTATTTGACCATGCTGGTCATTTATGAACATTTGAACATCTTGTCCATGTTCTGTTATAATATCCACCCGGCACAGCCAGAAGAGGACTGGCCACCCAGTTCCTCTCTAGGTTCCTCTCTAGGTTCCTCCCTAGGTTTTGGCCTTTCTAGGGAGTTTTTCCTAGCCACCGTGCTTCTACACCTTCATTGCTTGCTGTTTGGGGTTTTTGGCTGGATTTCTGTACAGCACTTTGAGATATCAGCTGATGTAAGAAGGGTTATATAAATAAATTTGATTTGATTTGAGGGGCTAGGAGTTGGTTTGGAATGTAGGGTATAGCTTTATTGTATTAAACATGGCGTTCATGCCCATGTGACATTTCTAACCATTTAAATGAGTATACAGTGTGCAGCGAGGAATAAACTTCAGGGATGTAGTAAAGGTAAATGCCATCTTAAATAAATGCATATATTCACACACAGGAGAACACTTGCAAACACGCAAACATACATGCCACATAGACAATGCATTTGCAAACATGTACACAGTCAAGCACATTGCAGAGATAATTATTTTGGTTGCCCTATAGGACCATACATCACACTCACACACAATACCCGCTTCCATGCTGATAGAAGACATCTAATTTGCTTCCTCCGTGTTTCCATGGTGACCAGAGCACATTCATATTTTCCAAGGTGAGCAAAGAAAGTTTTGCTGGATTGTATGTTTTGTGAAAGCTTTTTTTCTGATTGGCCGAGAGAAAATAAAAGAGTGATTTACTGTGCAAATGAAACATTTCCTTACCCATGAACTTGATGCCCAGTTCATCAGCTGCTCCATCCAAGGACACAGAGCATAAGATAGGGAGAAAGAAAGAAAGAGAGACACAAAGGGGGAAGAGATGGAGAAAGAGTAAGGTAGAGCGATATACACAGAGAGATGGAGATGGGCAGAGGGAGAAGGAAAGGGGGAGAGAAAGAGAGTGGGAAGACAATACAGCGTTATTGAACAGCGTTATATGAAACACAGTCATAACCCTCACTCATGATTTACCCACTGGAGCACTGCAGCTATATTACTAGAACCTCCCTAAAATCCATTTTCTTTAAAAAAAACTTTTTTTCAAACATATAAATATTGTTATTGAGACAGACAATAGGCTTTACAGACCTAAAATGCCTTGCATGTTCCAAGTCCACAAAATAGGGATGTTTTGGGTGGACAGAGGTTAATTGTGACGTAGGTACTAGTATAAAACTAGTTGCTGAGTAGCACAACCAGTCAAGGGTGGGGAGAAGGGGGAGGTGAAGACTTCATTGAAAGATGACAATGTCATTGAAAGATGACAATGTCATGGTTTGTTATGTGATTGAAATTTGCTCCGTCTGGCCTTGATTTAGTTTTTTCATCCCAGCCAGCGATAATTTTTCGTTCCCCACTTCTCTGACCCCAACCTTATGTTTATTTCAATATTAATGTTAGTTATCCCCAGTTCTTCTGTTCACAAGACTGTCAGTAAATACACACACACACACACACACACACACACACACACACACACACACACACACACACACACACACACACACACACACACACACACACACACACACACACACACACACGTCCCTCTCTCCCTGCATTCAAGTATTTTCTAATAATCTCTGAGCTGGGGTGATAGATAAAGAGGAGCACTCGTGTTCCCTTCATCCTGACGTGGCCCTCCTCCCCCTTTTCACGGCACTGTAATATATTCTCATTTAAATTCAAATGAACCCTCACACTTAATTGCTTTTCTGACAGAGGTGGTCTGGGTTTTTAAGTAGAATGTGGTTAGCAGGGCCTGGTGACAGATTATTTAGTTGCCACAGTCACAGAGAGAAGAAAAACTCCCTGACAGCATGAAAACAGTGTTAGATGGATTTTGACTGTATCACAGGAAAATGTGTCAATGTCATACTAGTCATAGTTCCTTAATATACGTTGTTTCCCAGAAAATAAATGTATGTTACAATTTACAATAAAGTTATCTTTATAAAAGGTACCTTTAATGTAAAGTGTTGCCGAAATGTAAAATGGCCAAACAATTAAAACACATTATATATACACACTGTTTTTTTATTTTACAGTATTATACAATAAAACTAACAGTAAAGTGCTGTATTAATTATTTACAGTAAATTGCGTACAGAGCCAAAATCACACGAAGAGAAGCCCATCAATGGGGCAGCAGGTAGCCTAGTGGTTAGAGTGTTGGACTAGTAACCCGAAAGGTGGTAAAAGCAAATCCCTGAGTTTACAAGGTGAACATCTGTCGTTCTGCCCCTGAACAAGGCAGTTAACCCTTTGTTCCAAGGCCGTCATTGAAAATAATAATTTGGTCTTAACTGACTTACCTAGTTAAATAAAGGTAAAATAAAATAAAAACTAAAAATGGTGTGAAATTTGCGTATGAGAGTAGCGTGTCAATTCACATACACTACATATGCACTACACATGCACTACAATTCATATGCCAAAGTAATTGTCATGAAAATACATAATATACAGTTATATATGTTCGCTATGTAGCCCCAGGGAGTTGTTGTGAGTTCCTTTTGATTCACCTTGGATGTCCTACTGGAGCTGTGCTAAAAGGTTGTTTCTTTGCTAGCTCACAAGGATGTTGTAGCTAATAAACCCAAGTAGTTTATAAACAACTAAGTCTTGTTCTTCTACATAAACAGTATTCTCTCTTGAAATCGGAGTCCTCAAGTTTTCCAGCCATAGCCTGACTATATGCCGATCAAAATCATACAATGGTTTTCAAATACGTAGCCTATTTGACTGATAAACAGACCAAAACATTTTAAACTACATCTTTTGTGTACTTAGAATACGGAAGATCATAACAATTCATTTTCTACCAACAACCAAACCAACGCAATTTATTTTACCAGTAGACGTGAGAAACGTAGACTTGCTTTATGATTTGAAGGACTATGACGCAGTTGGCTCATGTGGCCTGTCCGATTTCTCTCATTCACTCATATGCATTCTATTTCCAACGTGAGCACCCTTGTTCGCGCTCGTAAAAAAATGCTTTTCATTTGAATTGAGCTTAACTGGTAAATTATTCCGTAAATTCCAAATAAAAGTTTGTTTAACAATACATTAATGTAAAGAAGTGGCTGTATTTTGAATGGTACTGTAACCCCACAGAATACGGTACCTCACTGTATTTTTAAAGCACCTAAAACTTTTGAGCACTACTGGGTGCATGGTATTGTTGCTTCTGGCTCATTAACCTATTTTGAGGCGAGACTTGTAAGATGCTACATTTGTTGCACACTTTAGTGAGAGTCTATAACTGATGCAGTGCCAGTCAAAAGTTTGGACACACCTACTCATTCAAGGGTTTTTCTTTATTTTCACTATTTTTTTACGACATCAAAACTATGACGTAACACATATCATGTAATGGAATCATGTAATAACCAAAAAAGTGTGAAACAAATCAAAATTTATTTGAGATTTGAGATTCTTCAAAGTAGCCACCCTTTGCCTTGATGGCAGATTTGCACACTCTTGGCAGTCTCTCAACCAGCTTCATGAGGTAGTGACCTGGAATGCATTTCATTTAACAGGCCTTGTTAAAAGTTAATTTGTGGAATTTCTTTATTCTTAATGCGTTTTAGCCAATCGGTTGTGTTGCGACAAGGTAGGGTTGGTAAACAGAAGATAGACATATTTGGTTAAATACAAGTCCATTCTATGTCAAGAACAACTCAAATAAGCAAAGTAAAATGACAGAATGTCAGTTGTCATGACTCTCCTGTGAAGAGCCGGAGGATCGGGTTATGTGGGTCCGCTCTACAGCGCCCTCTCCCTCCACATAGGGGGAGAGGGGTGAAGTTGGTAGTTTTATGACGGTTGTAAATACCTTGTAGAAGCTCTGCCTTTGAGCTTTGCAAGAGGGGAATGAAACCTCTTTGTTACAAGGAGAATCCTCCTGCCAAAACGGTGACATCAAAAGGGTGAATAATGAAACAATATTTCTGTAATACAAACAGTTGGAATGGTCCGTGCGTACTGAAAGAACAATTATGTAAGATCAGTTGTTGTTGTCACGGATCCCCCTGGTACTGCTGCTCATTCCGTTCACCAGCTCCGGAGGTCTACGTCACCCGCCTTCTAGGCGTCACTGAATTGGATTCATTATCACCAACCCCAGACTGTCTTGTCTCATTACGCACACCTGGTTTCCATTTCCCCTGATTAGTATGTGCCCTCCGTTCCCCATTGTCCTTGTCGATTATTGTCCCCATGTCCGCTGGTCTTGTGAGTACCTGTGCTCTGTTGTATCAGCTTTCGTGCTATGTGTTATTGTGCTCTTGTTAATACGGGCCTCATCCTGTGTATTGGTTAGGGGTTTACAACTCGCTCTTTTGTTTGGGTTGCATCCCTGTGTTATATATACAGTATATATATATATACAGTGGGGAGAACACGTATTTGATGTACTGCCGATTTTGCAGGTTTTCCTACTTACAAAGCATGTAGAGGTCTGTAATTTTTATCATAGGTACACTTCAACTGTGAGAGACGGAATCTAAAACAGAAATCCAGAAAATCACATTGTATGATTTTAAAGTAATTAATTTGCATTTTATTGCATGACATAAGTATTTGATCCCCTACCAACCAGTAAGAATTCCGGCTCTCACAGACCTGTTCGTTTTTTTTTTTAAGAAGCCCTCCTGTTCCCCACTCATTATCTGTATTAACTGCACCTGTTTGAACTCGTTACCTGTATAAAATACACCTGTCCACACACTCAATCAAACAGACTCCAACCTCTCCACAATGGCCAAGACCAGAGAGCTGTGTAAGGACATCAGGGATAAAATTGTAGACCTGCACAAGGCTGGGATGGGCTACAGGACTATAGGCAAGCAGCTTGGTGAGAAGGCAACAACTGTTGCCGCAATTATTAGAAAATGGAAGAAGTTCAAGATGACGGTCAATCACCCTCGGTCTGGGGCTCCATGGAAGATCTCACCTCGTGGGGCATTAATGATCATGAGGAAGGTGATGGATCAGCCCAGAACTACACGGCAGGACCTGGTCAATGACCTGAAGAGAGCTGGGACTACAGTCATTAAGAAAACCATTAGTAACACACTACGCCGTCATGGATTAAAATTATTATCTGCAGCACAGATAAGGTCCCCCTGCTCAAGCCAGCGCATGTCCAGGCCCGTCTGAAGTTTGCCAATGACCATCTGGATGATCCAGAGGAGGAATGGGAGACGGTCTGATGAGACAAAAATAGAGCTTTTTGGTCTAAACTCCACTCGCTGTGTTTGGAGGAAGAAGAAGGATGAGTACAATCCCAAGAAGGTGTAGTGGATCAAACGGGCTTTATAAATGGACATTTTCGACATATATGGACGGAATTAACCTTTCTGATCTCCCCATCCCGGATCCGGGATCGTGAATACAGACTCAAGCTCATTACCATAACGCAACGTTAACTATTCATGAAAATCGCAAATGAAATGAAATAAATATGCTAGCTCTCAAGCTTAGCTTTTGTTAACAACACTGTCATCTCAGATTTTCAAAATATGCTTCTCAACCATTGCAAAACAAGCATTTGTGTAACAGTATTGATGGCTAACGTAGCATTTAGCGTAGCATTTAGCGTTAGCATTCAGCTGGCAACATTTATACAAAAAAACAGAAAAGCATTCAAATAAAATAATTTACCTTTGAAGAACTTCAGATGTTTTCAATGAGGAGACTCTCAGATAGCAAATGTTCCGTTTTTCCTGAAAGATTATTTGTTTAGGACAAATCGCTCCGTTTTCTGCGTCACGTTTAGCTACGAAAAAACCCCTGTATCCAGGATTGTGTAAATCTATCAGCAAGCTCATTAGCATAACACAACGTTAACTATTCATGAAAATGGCTAATGAAATGCGCCTTCAGAATCCGGGGCATTTCCTGTATGAAACATCATCTTGGTTTCGCCTGTTGCATTAGTTCTGGGGCATGCACAGATAATATCTTTGCAGTTTTGGAGACGTCAGAGTTGTGTCTTTCCAAGGCTGTCAATTCCATGCATAGTCGAGCATCTTTTCGTGACAAAATATTGCGCTTAAAACGGGCACGTCTTTTTATCCAATAATGACACAGCGCCCCTATAGGTTCAAGAGGTTAATCATACAAAAGGACCAATTGTGATGTTTATGGGACATTTTTATTTATTTTATTTCACCTTTATTTAACCAGGTAGGCAAGTTGAGAACAAGTTCTCATTTACAATTGCGACATATTGGGAGTGCCAACAAAAGAAGCTCATCAAAGGTAATGCATGTTTTATATTTTATTTCAGTGTTTTGTGTAGCGCCTGCTATGCTAGCTCTTTTGTTTACTACTGATTCAGATGGGTGCAGGCTATCAGATAATAGCTTCTTATTCTTTTGCCGAAAAGCATTTTTAAAATCGACATGTTGGCTGGATTCACAACGAGTGTAGCTTTAATTGACTATCTTACATGTGTGATTTAATGAAAGTTTGAATTTTATAGCTTTTTATTTGAATCTGGCACTCTGCATGTCCCCAGGCAATTGGCCAGTTGAGACGCTAGCGTCTCCCTATCCATAAGAGGTTTTAATGACCTCAGAGTCAGGACACCTGTTTAACGTCCCATCCGAAAGACGGAACCCTACACAGGGCAGTGTCCCTAATCACTGCCCTGGGGCAGTGGGATATTTTTTTAGACCAGAGGAAAGAGTGCCTCCTACTGGCCCTCCAACACCGCTTCCAGCAGCATCTGGTCTCCCATCCAGGAACTGACCAGGACCAACCCTACTTAGCTTCATAAACAAGCCAGCAGTGGAATGCAGGGTGGTATATTAATGATGGTCAAGACATGTCACAGTGAACCTGGAAAATTTCAAGAAAAAAAAAAACCATCAAACTCTATTATGAAACTGGCTCTCATGAGGACCGCCACAGGAAAGGAAGATGCAGAGTTACCTCTGCTGCAGAGGATAAGTTCATTAGTTACCAGCCTCAGAAATTGCAGCCCAAGTAAATGCCTCACAAAGCTCAAGTAACAGACACATCTCAACATCAACTGTTTAGAGGAGACTGTGTGAAGTAGGCCTTCATGGCCGAACTGCTGCAAAGGAACCACTACTAAAAGACACCAATAAGAAGAAGACACTAACTTGGGCCAAGAAACACAAACAATGGACATTAGACATGTGAAAACCTGTCCTTTGGTCTGATGCGTCCAAATTTGAGATTTTTGGTTCCAACCGCCGTGTCTTTGTGAGACGCAGAGCAGGTGAATGGATGATCTCTGCATGTGTGGTTCCCACTGTGAAGCATGGAGGAGGTGTGGGGTTGCTTTGCTGGTGACACTGTCTGTGATTTATTTAGAATTCAAGGCATATTTAACCAGCATGAAGACCACAGCATTCTGCAGCGATACGGCATCCCATCTGGTTTGGGCTTAGTGGGACTATCATTTTGTTTTTCAACAGGACAATGACCCAACACACCTCCAGGCTGTGTAAGGGCTATTTGACCAAGAAGGAGAGTGAAGGAGTGCTGCATCAGGTGACCTGGCCTCCACATCTCCCGACCTCAACCCAATTGAGATGGTTTGGGATGGGTTGGACTGCAGAGTGAAGGAAAAGCAGCCAACAAGTGCTCAGCATATGTGGGAACTCCTTCAAGACTGTTGGGAAAGCATTCCAGGTGAAGCTTGTTGAGAGAATACCAAGAGTGTGCAAAGCTGTCATCAAGGCAAAGGGTGGCCACTTTGAAGAATCAGCGTAATATATTTTTATTTGTTTGGATACTACATGATTCCATATGTGTTATTTCATGGTTTTAATATCTTCACTATTATTCTACAATGTATCATTTTTGGGGGGATTGTGCAGAGCATTACGGTGGTTCTACGTGTTGAGAAGCTTGGTGACATTTTTTGGATAGAGATTAAGAGTGAAGAGTGATAGTTGAGCATTTCTTTTTAAATTTGGGGGCCTGGAGTTTTTTTCTGAAATGTTTTTAAACCATGTGACCTAATTAGGAATAACTGGTCCCATAGCCCATGTAAACCCTTTTTACAACTGATTAATCACGGTCATACTTTATAGGGTCCAGAGTTTTCCTAGTTAGGTTAACATATAATGAAAAACACCAGGCCCCAGGGGGTCAAAATTGTTCCACTGCTCTGGGACTGCTTGTATTTGTCAGTTATCATCAGGTATATCAGGGCTTTTATCAGGAGCGTTTCTTGGTGTCGTGTGGGTGAAATGCGCAGTCTGTGTTTGACATTATGCATTTTGAGATGTCAGTTTAACTTCATAGAGAAACTCGTTGTCCAAACCTACGATGGTGCAGCTGTAATGGAATGTATCTGCTATTTGTTTTCCAGCTAAGTCCCCTCCTGTTCCTTGATTTAAGAAGTGATGACCACTCCACTCCACTACCATTGTCAACTCTCTCCTGACATGAACTGAAGCCACGTTTCATGTGCCCACTCATCCACTGGCACATTGAATGTTTCCTCTCCAAGCACTGTGTACCCCTATTAATTTTCTCTCATTACTGTATGTAGAGTCAATCACATACACAAAAACAATCACATTATTACACATCAATAATTTTGCTCCTTGCTTGGACTAACTCATTCTTAGCTCTTTTGTCTAACTGTGCAGTAGTGTGTTGTGTTATTGTCTTCCTAGTCATATCCTGTCCTGCACTGGTCAAGCCTCTGAACACCTTAACTCATGACTCATACCCTCTATCAATCAGTGCTGTGATCCTTTTCCAACAATGTAAGTAGCACTCTTATTCCCATTCCCCATAATATTGTGCTATAAATGTGTTTATTAAATGCTTTGGGTTAAAATAATTAGTCTTTGACGATTTTTGAAACACACTTTGTTGTTTCCATGCGTTCTGCGCCTGTACCGTGGGTCTCCCATCCTCCTCAAATGTTCAAGTCACCAGCCAACTGGATGAGCTAATGCTAAGATATTTGCCAGCTATGTGTGGCTCCATGTTTGATGACATCATACAATGCATTCTGGTTGTCACGTAAGCATCTGTCAGACCAAAGATGTTATAACAAGTTTACATGACTGACTTATGGTGCTTTCAAGACAACTGGGAACTTGGAAAAATAAGAGGTCAAATCATGTCAGTGATCTTCAGGTCAGAGCTCTAGAAAGAGGCCCGAGTTCCCAAGTTGGAATTCCCAGTTGGATGACCTTTTTTTTAAAAAATCCCAATCAGATATAATTTGTTTCCGAGTTCCCAGTTGTCTTGTACGCACTGAAGTCGGAAGTTGTAGATTTCCGAGTTCTCAGTTCCCAGTTGTTTTGAACGCGGCATTAGATTGTAACTCTGGTACCTCAGGTTTGCCCACTCTGACACCCCTTTCCAGGGGTTTTATTTGTATTTAGTGTAACTTCTCCTGTGTTTGCCCCCCATTTATTGATAACTAAAAACATTTCTCATAAGAAACTAGCTCCCTGGTATACAGAAAATACCCGAGCTCTGAAGCAAGCTTCCAGAAAATTGGAAAGGAAATGGTGCCACACCAAACTGGAAGTCTTCCGGCTAGCTTGGAAAGACAGTACCGTGCAGTATCGAAGAGCCCTCACTGCTGCTCGATCATACTATTTTTCCAACTTAATTGAGGAAAATAAGAACAATCCGAAAAGAGTTTTGATACTGTCGCAAAGCTAACAAAAAAAAAAACATTTCCCAAGTGAGGATGTCTTTCACTTCTGCAGTAATATATTCATTAACTTCTTTGAGGAAAAGATCATGATTATTACAAAGCAAATTACGGACTCCCCTTTAAATCTGCGTATTCCTTCAAAGCTCAGTTGTCCTGAGTCTGCACAACTCTGTCAGGACATAGGATCAAGAGAAACTCAAGTGTTTTAGTACTATATCTCTTGACACAATGATGAAAATAATCATGGCCTCTAAACCTTCAAGCTGCAAACTGGACCCTATTCCAACTAAATTATTGAAAAAGCTGCTTCCTGTGCTTCGCCCTCCTATGTTGAACATAATAAACGGCTCTCTATCCACCTGATGTGTACCAAACTCACTAAAAGTGGCAGTAATAAAGCCTCTCTTGAAAAAGCCAAACCTTGACCCAGAAAATATAAAAAACTATTGGCCTATATCGAATCTTCCATTCCTCTCAAAACTTTAAGAAAAAGCTGTTGCGCAGCAACTCACTGCCTTCCTGAAGACAAACAATGTATACGAAATGCTTCAGTCTGGTTTTAGACCCCATCATAGCACTGAGAATGCACTTGTGAAGGTGGTAAATTACCTTTTAATGGCATCAGACCGAGGCTCTTTATCTGTCCTCGTGCTCCTAGACCTTAGTGCTGCCTTTGATACCATCGATCACCATATTCTTTTGGAGAGATTGGAAGCCCAAATTGGTCTACAGGGACAAGTTATGGCCTGGTTTAGATCTTATCTGTCGGAAAGATATCAGTTTGTCAACTGTAAATGTCAGTGTTCCTCAAGGTTCCGTTTTAGACCACTATTGTTTTCACTATATATTTGACCTCTTGGGGATGTCATTCGAAAACAGTGTTAACTTTCACTTCTATGCGGATGACACACAGCTGTACATTTCAATGAAACATGCTGAAGCCCCAATTGCCCTCGCTAGAAGGCTGTGTTAAAGACATAAGGAAGTGGATGGCTGCAAACGTTCTACTTTTAAACTCGGACAAAACAGAGATGCTTGTTCTAGGTCCCAAGAAACAAAGAGGTCTTCTGTTGAATCTGACAATTAATCTTAATGGTTGTACAGTCGTCTCAAATAAAACTGTGAAGGACCT
This sequence comes from Oncorhynchus mykiss, assembly GCF_013265735.2. NCBI lineage: Eukaryota > Metazoa > Chordata > Actinopteri > Salmoniformes > Salmonidae > Oncorhynchus > Oncorhynchus mykiss. The sequence continues at coordinate 3,891,140 of NC_048584.1, forward strand.
CGGCGTTACTCTGGACCCTGATCTCTCTTTGACGAACATAACAAGACTGTTTCAAGGACAGCTTTTTTCCATCTACGTAACATTGCAAAAATCAGAAACTTTCTGTCCAAAAATTATTAATCCATACTTTTGTTACTTCTAGGTTAGACTACTGCAATGCTCTACTTTCCGGCTACCCGGATAAAGCACTAAATAAACTTCAGTTAGTGCTAAATACGGCTGCTAGAATCCTGACTAGAACCAAACAATTTGATCATATTACTCCAGTGCTAGCCTCCCTACACTGGCTTCCTGTTAAGGCAAGGGCTGATTTCAAGGTTTTACTGCTAACCTACAAAGCATTACATGGGCTTGCTCCTACCTATCCCTCTGATTTGGTCCTGCCGTACATACCTACACGTACGCTACGGTCACAAGACGCAGGCCTCCTAGTTGTCTCTAGAATTTCTAAGCAAACAGCTGTAGGCAGGGCTTTCTCCTACAGAGCTCAATTTTTTTGGAATGGTCTGCCTACCCATGTGAGAGAAGCAGACTCGGTCTCAACCTTTAAGTCTTTACTGAAGACTCATCTCTTCAGTGAGTCATATGATTGAGTGTAGTCTGGCCCAGGAGTGTGAAGGTCAACGGAAAGGCTCTGTAGCAACGAAGCGCCCTTGCTGTCTCTGCCTGGCCGGTTCCTCTCTTTCCACTGGGATACTCTGCCTCTAACCCTATTACAGTGGCTGAGTCACTGGCTTACTGGTGCTCTTTCATGCCGTCCCTAGGAGGGGTGCGTCACTTAGGTGGGTTGAGTCACTGATGTGATCTTCCTTTCTGGGTTGGCGCCCCCGCTTGGGTTGTGCCGTGGCGGAGATCTTTGTGGGCTATACTCGGCCTTGTCTTAGGATGGTAAGTTGGTGGTTGAAGATATCCCTCTAGTGGTGTGGGGGCTGTGCTTTGGCAAAGTGGGTGGGGTTATATCCTTCCTGTTTGGCCCTGTCCGGCATTATCATCGGATGGGGCCACAGTGTCTCCTGACCCCTCCTGTCTCTGCCTCCAGTATTTATGCTGCAGTAGTTTATGTCTGGGGGCTAGGGTCGGTTTGTTATATCTGGAGTACTTCTCCTGTCTTATCCGGTGTCCTGTGTGAATTTATGTATGCTCTCTCTAATTCTCTCTTTCTCTCTCTCTCTGGGAGGACCTGAGCCCTAGGACCATGCCTCAGGACTACCTGGCATGAGGACTCCTTGCTGTCTCCAGTCCACCTGGCCGTGCTGCTGCTCCAGTTTCAACTGTTCTGCCTGAGGCTACGGAATCCTGACCTGTTCACCGGGCGTGCTACCTGTCCCAGACATGCTGTTTTCAACTCTCTAGAGACAGCAGGAGTGGTAGGGATACTCTTAATGATCGGCTATGAAAAGCCAACTGATGTTTACTCCTGAGGTGCTGACTTGCTGCACCCTTGACAACTACTGTGATTATTATTATTTGACCATGCTGATAATTTATGAACATTTGAACATCTTGGCCATGTGCTTCTTCACCTGCATTGCTTGCTGTTTGTGGTTTTAGGCTGGGTTTCTGTACATCACTTTGAGATATCAGCTGATGTACGAAGGTAAATACATAAATAAATAAATACATTTGATTTGATAAATCCCCCATCATAATAATATCCCACCACAATACCTTCCCCCATTTCTACCCCCCATGTACTTGAAAACCCCCCACAAATTAAATTAAGCCCCCCACAAACCCTCCTAAAATGGTCTCATCCCTGTACAGCTTTCACGCTAAGGTTAGGCCAGGTAGTAAGCTTGTATTTGGGGTGTTGATTTGTGAGGTGATAGCATTTTATTTTCTTTGTGATTTCTCAAAAACGTTAAACGATTTGTCAAGTCATGTGCTCTGGTTTTTGTATACACTGTAACACGTACATTGAAGATTTGTAATATGCTGAAAAGTGCCCAAACTAAGTTAATATTTTTCAAGCAATGGATGCAGCCATCTTTGACTTGATTTATTTGCGTCTTATAGTGAATGGCATTCTGGGATAAGGGAGTTGTTGCTTGTCAAACATAAACACACATGGCTGCCATCGTAAAGAATTTAGCTGCTGTTAGCTTAGCTGACATGCATCTCTTTTCATGCTTCTAGTTTATAAAATTAGTTTGGCTGTTGATGTGTTCCGTGTCATTTTTAGATTATGAAGTTCGCATTTATCTTTTACAATAAAAGGTGAAATTGAGGAATAAAGTTGTGAAGACCTTTATTTCCCATAAGAACAAAACATTGTTTAGATGATTTTCAGATATCAATGCTCTTTAGACAAGTTTGTTGCATCAGACGTTCTGTTGCTACTGTTCCAATCACATATTTGTGATGGTACGCTGCAAGGACCACTCAACAATGATCACAAATATGTGATTGTACACATCAAAGGGTTGAGGACTGCAGAGTTTTTCAGGAAAAAAAAGAAACGGAGTAGAGCTAAGCACAGGCAAAATCCCAGCGGAAAACATGGTTCAGTCGGTTTCGGACCGTGCACCGTCTCAGGAGGTTCCGGACCGTGCACCGTCTCAGGAGGTTTCGAACCGTGGACCGTCTCAGGAGGTTTCGAACCTTGCACCGTCTCAGGAGGTTCCGGACCGTGCACCGTCTCAGGAAGTTCCGGACCGTGCACCGTCTCAGGAGGTTCCGGACCGTGCACCGTCTCAGGAGGTTCCGGACCGTGCACCGTCTCAGGAGGTTCCGGACCGTGCACCGTCTCAGGAGGTTCCGGACCGTGCACCGTCTCAGGAGGTTTCGGACCGTGCACCGTCTCAGGAGGTTTCAGACCGTGCACCGTCTCAGGAGGTTTTGGACCGTGCACCGTCTCAGGAGGTTCCGGAACGTGCACCGTGTCAGGATGTTCTGGTCCGTGCACTGTCTCAGGAGGTTTCGGACCGTGCACCGTCTCAGGAGGTTCCGGACCGTGCACCGTCTCAGGAGGTTTCGAACCGTGCACCGTCTCAGGAGGTTTTGAACCGTGCACCGTCTCAGGAGGTTCCGGACCGTGCACCGTCTCAGGAGGTTCCGGACCGTGCACCGTCTCAGGAGGTTTGAGGGAGAGTGTGAGGAGCAGGCACAGGACGTACTGGGCTGTGAAGGTGCACTGGAGACCTGGTGCGTATAGCCGTGCATCCTCCACCAACTCAACAACTCCCTCATTTCTCTCTCTTCCAAATTCTCCTTCTCCCAGACTGGCTAAGGTTCACTCCTCGGCTCTGCCGACTGCTCCATGTGCCCCTCCCAAAAATGTTCTTGGGGTTTCTGTGGCCTTCCTCCCCGACTTCGTCACTGTCCCTCCTTCGCTGCTTCCGCCTGCTTCCATGGCAGGCTCTTCTCTCCTGCCATTATGTCTTCCCAAGTCTAGGATGTTCTCTCCCTAATCTCCTCCAAAGACCAGAATGCTATTACCTCCCGGGCACGCTGCTTGGTCCGTTGTAGATGGAATATTCTGTCACGATGTTCGTAATAATGATGATCGGACCAAGGCGCAGAGTTCCACATACTTTAATCAAAGTGAAACTTAAGCTAATACAAAACAAAATAAAGAATAAACGAACCGTGATGACAATGCAGTGCGAACAGGCAACTAAACATAACCAATATCCCATAACCCACAGGTGGAAAAATGCAACTTAAGTTTGATCCCCAATTAGAGACAATGATTACCAGCTGCCTCTAATTGGGAAACCTTCTAAAATCCTTCTAAAACGCAAACTAGAACCCCACATAGAAATAATATAACATATAATAATAACACCCTTAGTCACGCCCTGACCTACTCTACCATAGAAAATACAGGCTTTCTATGGTCAGGACGTGACTTCTAATGTTAACATGCATGAAACCAATGCTTTTATGGTTACAGAAGTCAACAAATGAGAACGCCTGGGGAATGGGAGTGGAGCTAGGCACTGCAGGGCCTGGATTAACCTCTACATCACCGGAGGAACAGAGGAGGAGTAGGATAAGGGTACAGCTAAAGGCTATGAGAACTGGTTGTCTAGTACGTTCGGAACAGAGAGTAAAAGGGGCAGGTTTTTGGGCACGGTAGAATAGATTCAAGGCATAATGAATAGACAAAGGTATGGTAGGTTGTGAATACAGTGGAGGTGATGCACTGATGCACTGAGTGACGATGAAAGAGATATAGTCTCTCGAAACAATTTAAACCAGGTGGGATCACTGCATGTGTGGGAGGTGGAATTTAAGGGTTAACTAAGGTGTATTGAGCAGGGATAGAGGCTCTACAGTGAAATAAGGCAATAATTACTAACCAAAACAGCAATGGACAAGGCATATTGACACTAGGAAGAGGCATGCGTAGCCGTGTAATAATAGGGGTCCAGTGAGTGGCTCGGGCCGGGGACACGGCGATAAAGGCAGCTAGCAGGCCGGGGCTAGCAGAAGGGCCTTAGAGGGACGTCGCAATGGAAGAAAGTCTGTTGTAGCCCCCTCGTGCTGTGACGTCTGCAGACCAGTCATTGTGGATCAGCAGGGCTTCATGTGGTAAAAGGGGTCTAGGCAAATTGGCAGAATAGGTATCTTAAGCTAACAGTCCTATATGCTCTAGACAGCTAGCAGGCCGTGGATAGCAGGCTAGCAGATAGGCATTCAGGGTACGTCGTGACAGAAGAGCCAGTTGATAAATCCCCTCGGGCGAATTACGTCGGTAGTCCAGTCGCGAAGGGTCTGCGGGGCTCCAGGCTAATTGACAAAATAGGTATTGTAGCCCAAGGAGTGGCTGATGTACCTCTTTGGCTTGCCGGGAGATGGGCCTAGCAAAGCTAGCTCCAGGCTAACTGTTTCTTGTTACGGGACAGAGACGTCAGCCAGGAGTGGCCACTCGGATAGCAGCTAGCTAGCTAGGATGATCCAGGTGAAAAGGTTCAGAGCTTGCGGTAGGAATCCGGAGATATGTAGAAAGAAAATAAGTCCGATTTGCTCTGGTTTGAGTCGCGCTGTGCAGACTGGCGAGAGTTGTCCGGGCTAATGTTAGCTGATGACAGCTAGGAGTTGCTAGCTGGCTTGTAGCTAGGTGCTGGCTAGCTTCTGTTCAGGATTCCGGATCAGAGGTAAAGAAATAGCATACCACATTGGGTGAGGCGGATTGTAGGAGGGTATGTTGTAGTTGAGTTTAAGACAAAGAAAAAAATATATATATATGCGAAGAAAATAAATACACTGCTCAAAAAATAAAGGGAACACTTAAACAACACAATGTAACTCCAAGTCAATCACACTTCTGTGAAATCAAACTGTCCACTTAGGAAGCAAAACTGATTGACAATAAATGTCACATGCTGTTGTGCAAATGGAATAGACAACAGGTGGAAATTATAGTCAATTAGCAAGACACCCCCAATAAAGGAGTCAGCGTAGTGTTCAGAGCATGGAGGCGCTACCAGGAGACAGGCCAGTACATCAGGAGACGTGGAGGAGGCCGTAGGAGGGCAACAACCCAGCAGCAGGACCGCTGCCTCCGCCTTTGTGCAAGGAGGAGCAGGAGGAGGACTGCCAGAGCCCTGCAAAATGACCTCCAGCAGGCCACAAATGTGCATGTGTCTGCTCAAATGGTCAGAAACAGACTCCATGAGAGTGGTATGAGGGTCCAACGTCCACAGGTTGGGGTTGTGCTTACAGCCCAACACCGTGCAGGACGTTTGGCATTTGCCAGACAACACCAAGATTGGCAAATTCGCCACTGGCACCCTGTGCTCTTCACAGATGAAAGCAGGTTCACAATGAGCACATGTGACAGACGTGACTGTCTGGAGACGCCATGGAGAATGTTCTGCTGCCTGCAATATCCTCCAGCATGACCGGTTTGGAGGTGGGTCAGTCATTGCGTGGGGTGGCATTTCTTTGGGGGGCCGCAAAGCCCTCCATGTGCTCGCCAGAGGTAGCCTGACTCCCATTAGGTACCGAGATGAGATCCTCAGACCCCTTGTGAGACCATATGCTGGTGCGGTTGGCCCTGGGTTCCTCCTAATGCAAGACACTGCTAGACCTCATGTGGCTGGAGTGTGTCACCAGTTCCTGCAAGAGGAGGGCATTGATGCTATGGACTGGCCCGCCCGTTTCCCAGACCTGAATCCAATTGAGCACATCTTGAACATCATGTCTCGCTCCATCCACCAACGCCACGTTGCACCACAGACTGTCCAGGAGTTGGCGGATGCTTTAGTCCAGGTCTGGGAGGAGATCCCTCAAGAGACCATCCGCCACCTCATCAGGAGCATACCCAGGCATTGTAGGGAGGTCTCACAGGCACGTGGAAGCCACGTGGAAGCCACACACACTACTGAGCCTCATTTTGACTTGTTTTAAGGACATTACATCAAAGTTGGATCAGCCTGTAGTGTGGTTTTCCACTTTAATTTTGTGTGTGACTCCAAATCCAGAGCACCATGGGTTGATAAATTTTATTTCCATTGATAATTTTTGTGTGATTTTGTTGTCAGCACATTCAACTATGTAAAGAAAAAAGTATTTATTAAAGAATATTTCATTCATTCAGGTCTAGGATGTGTTATTTTAGTGTTCCCTTTATTTTTTGAGCAGTGTATATAAAATAATAAAAAAATATATACACGACATGACGAGAACAAAAAGACGTCTGATGGCTACACCATCTTGGTTTAATATAGACATCAATTGCACAATACATGAAAAGCAAAACACATTCTTCACTAAACATGCCCTCTAACATCTGCCTGATTTGCCCTAGTGGCACCAACACCACCAACTTGAAGGAGTTTTGGAAATCATTCCAAATGAGATGGAAAAAAAAAACTAAAAGCAGATTTTCTTTAATCAGTTGAGATTGAAAGGATCCCCAGGCTAACCCTGAGTCCGAGTTTGGTAATTTATACATCTGAAGGTTAACAGTTAAGTAAGGTATGGCAGAAGTTTATGCAAAAGGCCTTTATAGACAAAAAGGTGCAATGAGTCGATCTACAAGACTTCAAAGTGAGCCAGCTCTGATACAAAATTCAATGATGTGTACTGAACCTATCTCCGGTAATAATGCACAATGATAACCTGTATCCAATGGCTTCAATACAGTGGCAGCTGCATTCAACACACTCTCTGCAGGGGGATGGTGGTGGTGGTGGTGGGGGGGGGGGGGGGGGGGTCCGTAGAATGCGGATGTTTCCAGTTTTCAGGGATACAGTATTTTTGACAGAACTTCTGTTTCCCCTGAAAAGTGGAGACTCCGCTCTGGCATATTTTTACAACTTCTACGTTAGGTTACATTCAGATAGGAGATATTGCCATAGTCAATAACCGGAAAGAATGTTGACTGAATGATTTGTTTTCTGCTATTTAATGAAAGGCAGGACCTGTTCCTATAGAAGAAGTCAATTTTAACTCAACAACATTGTTTTTGAAAGAGCTTTTTGTCAATCCAGATGCCCAGATATTTATGAGCATGGACACAATCAATGAGGTCACTATCCAAAGTATGTATGCATAAATGTGACTTGTTTCAGGAAACTAGGCGCATGTTGCAAGTCACAAATGCATAGAAAAGTCATTTGAATTTGAATTTTTAATTTGAAAATGTTATATTTTTTATAAACATCTGTTTTTTGGAACATTTGAACTTTCATGTGCCTTAATAACAAATTTGTATGCCATCTGTAAATTCGAGGAAAAATGTTGAATTACGAGCGTAGTTGGTTTAGCCACAGAAAAAGACAGGAAACTTCCCACTAACCATGATTGGCAGAGATAATGAGTGGGCTGGACATGCCGAGAGATGAGTTTCAAATTGCTCTGCCGTGTAGCATGTCTATAAAATGAGCTGCGTGTTATGCCTATACAATACTTATAGCCATGGAGAACTGCAAATGTTTTGCTACTGCTCTCAATAACATTGCTTTCCTGAATTTATTAGGCGCTATCGACAAAGATCAGTCTGAAAAAGTTGTGATAGACTACTTTCTGAAGGACGATTCTGACATGCTGACTCTCTCTGACTCTGAAAATGAATCAGACGATGAGGAAACCCCTGATTTAGGTAAACGCATTTTCATTGAAGAAGACATTGTAGTCTTGTGATGGGGAAGATATGGCGATCAACAGTGTTGTTATTAGTCAAAGAGAACACAGAAGGCTGTTGTACAAAACACCTGTCTCCGGACTACATCTTCAAATGAAGGGCAACCATGGCATCTGTGACAGAGGGAGAAAGATCTGATGATTCTTATGGCATTGTACACGGTCAGTGTGAACCAGAGCTTTTGACACAACGAGACAAGCAAGCTGTACAAACAAAACAGACCCCAGCTAACAATGAGGAATCGGCACAGAAGCGGGCCTCTCCCGGGGGCACGGAACTGATTGAATCGGGTGTCAGACTCAGCCCGGAATCAAAATTAATGACTGCCCAGAATCGGCCTAAGTACATCGGGCTGTTAACTTCTTATGGCTGCAGGGGCACTATTGAGTAGCTTGGATGAAAGGTGCCCAGAGTAAACAGTCTCAGTTGCTAATATATGCATATTATTATTGGTATTGGATAGAAAACACTCTGAAGTTTCTAAAACTGTTTGAATGATGTCTGTGAGTACAACAGAACTCATATGGCAGGCAAAAACCTGAGAAGAAATCCAAACAGGAAGTGAGAAATCTGAGGTTGGTATATATTCAACCCATTCCCTATTGAAATCCCCTTGGGATATGAATGAAGATTCCCTTCCTACGGCTTCCGCCAGATGTCAACCGTCTATAGAAATTTTAATGAGGCTTCTACTGTGTTGTGGGAGTGAATGAGAAGGGAATGAGTCAGACTACTGGCAGAGAGCCAGTTCCAGGTCATGCGCGTAGCACATGATATCTTCTTGCGTTCCGTTCCTCCTCAAGACACAAAGGAAATGTCTGGTTGGAACTTTATTGAAGATTTAGGATAAAAACATCCTAATGATTGATTCTGTACTTAGTTTGAAATCTTTCTTCCACCTGTAATATAACGCACCAGCGTTTGGATAGGTGTACCAAACGCCCTAACAAAAGTAGCTAATTGGACATAAATAACAGACATTATCGAACAAATCAAGCATTTATTGTGGACCTGGGATTCCTGAGAATGCATTCTGATGAAGATCATCAAGCAAGGTTGGATCGGAGGGCGAGGGTGAGGGACATTCCCCCCAGAAATGTCTGGGTACTTGCAGGTGCCTTGGTGGAAGGGTGGGGTAACATCTCACAGCAAGAACTGGCAAATCTGGTGCAGTCCATGAGGAGGAGATGCACTGCAGTACTTAATGCAGCTGGTGGCCACACCAGATACTGACTGTTAGTTTGATTTTGACCAGGGACACATTTTTCCATTTCTGTTTGTCACATGTCTGTGGAACTTGTTCAGTTTATGTCTCAGTTGTTGAATCTTGATATGTTTCTACAAATTTGAACACATGTTAAGTTTGCTGAAAATAAATGCAGTTGACAGTGAGAGGAGTTTATTTATTTTTTAGTTTAGATATATATATATATATAGATAAATATATATATATATATATATATATATATATATATATATATATATATATATATATATATATATATATATATATATTACCAGTCAAACGTTGACAGCCTCTCATTCTAGGGTTTTTCTTTATTTGTACTATTTCCTACATTGTAATGGAAGACATTAAAACAATTGAAATAACACTTATGGAATCTTGTAGTAAGCAAAAAAGTGTTAAACAAATAAAAATATATTTTATTTTCTGCAGTTGCCACCCATTGTCTTGATGACAGCTTTGTGCACTCTTGGCATTCTCTCAACCAGCTTCAACTGGAATGCTTTTCCAACAGTCTTGAAGGAGTTCCCACATATGCTGTGCACTTGTTGGCTGCTTTTTCTTCAATCTGCAGTCCAACTCATTCTGGACCATCTCAATTGGGTTGAGGTTGGGTGATTGTGGAGGCCAGATCATCTGATGCAGCACTCCATCACTCTCCTTCTTGGTCAAATAGCCCTTACACAGCCTGGAGGTGTGTTTTGAATCATTGTGTTGTTGAACAACAAATTATAGTCCCACTAAACGCTAATCAGATGGGATGACGTATCGCTGCAGAAAGCTGTGGTAACCATGCTGGTTAAGTGTGCCTTGAATTCTAAATAAATCAATGACAGTGTCTCCAGCAATGCACCCTCACACCACCTCCTCTGTGCTTCACGTTGGGAACCACACATGCGGAGATCATCCGTTCACCTACTCCGAGTCTCACAAAGACACAGCGGTTAGATCCTAAAATCTCAAATTTGATCATACCAAAGGACAAATTTCCACTGGTCTAATATCTATTGCTCGTGTTTCTTGGACCAAGCAAGTGTCTTCTTCTTATTGGTGTCCTTTTAGTAGTGGTTTCTTTGCAGCAATTCGACCATAAAGACCTGATTCACACAGTCTCCTCTGAACAGTTGATGTTGAGATGTGTCTGTTACTTGAACTCTGTGAAGCCTTTATTTGGCCTGCAATTTCTGAGGCTGGTAACTCTAATGAAGTTATTCTCTGCAGCAGAGGTAACTCTGGGACTTCCTTTCCTGTGGCGGCTTCATGAGAGCTAGTTTCATCATAGCGCTTGATGGTTTTTTGCGACTGCTGCTGCAAAGTTCTTACCATCTTCCAGATTGACTGACCTTCATGTCTGAAAGTAATGATGGACTTTAGTTTATCTTTGCTTATTTGAGCTGTTCTTTTCATAATATGGACTTGGTCTTTTACCAAATAGGGCTATCTACTGTATACCACCTCTACCTTGTCACAACACAACTGATTGGCTCAAACGCATTAAGAAGCAAAGAAATTCCACAAATTAACTTTTAACAAGGCACACCTGTTAATTGAAATGCATTCCAGGTGAATACCTCATGAAGCTGGATAAGACAATGCCAAGAGTGTGCAAAGCTGTCATCAAGGCCAAGGGTGGCTACTGTGAATAATCTAATATATGATTTATTTTTATTTTTTAACACTTTTTTGCTTACTGCATGATTCGATGTGTTTTTTCATTGTTTTGATGTCTTAACTATTATTCTACAATGTAGAAAATCATTTAAAAAAAATAAAAAACATGGAATGGGTAGGTGTGTCCAAACTTTTGACTGGTACTGTACATCGACGACTGGTTGAACTGTGTGGACACTCTGGCTCAAGCAGCGGAGCACACAGCCCAGCTGTTGTCGCACCTGATCTTTATAGTCTTCTGGATAAATCTTTCCAAAAGCTTGCTCTTACCGACCCAGCAGAAAATCTTTTTGGGATTGTCTCTGGACTCTGTAGCTGATTAGTCCTCACTGTAGAGAAAGTGACTGCTTTTCGCCACTGACTCTCATTGTTTACTAGACACGCTAAGTACTCTAAGTACTTACCCCTCACAAGTCCTCAACTGGAAGCTTCATTAAATAGTACACACAAAACATCAGTCTCAACGTCAACAGTGAAGAGGCGACTCCGGGATGCTTGCATTCTAGACAGAGTTCCTCTGTCCAGTGTGTTCTTTTGCCCATCTTAATCTTTTATTTTTATTGGCCAGTCTGAGATATGGCTTTTTTTTTGCAACCCTGCCTAGAAGGCCAGCATCCTGCAGTCGCCTCTTCACTGTTGACATTGAGGACTTGTGAGGCGTCTGTTTCTCAAACTAGACACTCTAAAGTACTTGTGCTCTTGCTCAGTTGTGCACTGGGGCCTCCCACTCTTCCTATTCTGGTTAGCGCCAGTTTGCGCTGTTCTGTGAAGGGAGTAGTACACAGCGTTGTAAGAGATCTTCAGTTTCTTGGCAATTTCTCGCATGGAATAGCCTTCATTTCTCAGAAGAAGAATAGACTGACGACGTTCAGAAGAAAGTCTATTTCTGGCCATTTTGAGGCTGTAATCGAACCCACAAATGCTGATACTCATCTAGTCTAAAGAAGGCCCATTTTAATGCTTATTTAATCAGAACAACAGTTTTCAGCTGTGCTAACATAATATATATTTTTTTCTAATGATCAATTAGCCTTTCAAAATTATAAACTTGGCTTAGCTAACACAACATGCCATTGGAACACAGGAGTGATGGTTGCTGAAATATCCTGTTTCCAGCTACAATAGTCATTTACATCTACAATGTCTACACTGTATTTCTGATCAATTTGATGTTATTTTAATGGACAATGTTTTTCCTTTTCTTTCAAAAACAATGACATTTCTAAGTGACCCCAAATGTTTTGAACGGTAGTCTATATATAAAATGTCTTACAGAGCCTTTCCATAAGTCCACTCAAGTTTTTTCAACTGTCTTCTGACTGTGATTAGAGCGATGTTGATGTTGTGCAGTGATGCCAGCAGATTCCAGATTGCCTTTGCCGATCGCTCATCATCTTCAACCATCAGTGAGTCGATGGCTTGAATAGTCTCGCTGGACATGGAATAAGACGATAGATGCTGTGTTTTTGGTTGATGGCCAATATTAAAAACAGTCAAATGCATTTGTGAATTCAATCGCATTAATGTTAAATTATTATTATTTATTTTTTTACCTTTATTTAACTAGGCAAGTCAGTTAAGAACAAATTCTTATTTTCAATGACAGCCTAGGAACAGTGGGTTAACTGCCTGTTCAGGGGCAGTACGACAGATTTGTACCTTGTCAGCTCGGGGGTTTGAACTTGCAACCTTCCGGTTACTAGTCCAACGCTCTAACCACTAGGCTCCTTTCTCTTCTCTCCGGAGTTCTTTTAAGAATAAAGTAGGCTAATGAAGGCAACAAATTGTTGCTTACTGGAACACCCAAAGTCATATAATTGTTATAATAGGATTTGAAACAATAGCCTTCCAACGTGTGGTCAACTATTTCATCACCGTTTTGTGCTGCTCTGAGACAAGCATGGAGACTGGTCTTGATAATTGTTTTCACTGAATCTCCATTTGGGTATTGGTTAGCCTACAAATAGGGTGTGTTATTGTTAGGATTATTTTGCTCTTCATTCGCAGTCACTTAGTAGCTTACTCCCGACCGGTCACATTGTACAGAGCCAACTTTTGAAAGCCAATCACTGCTTCCCCCCACCCCCATGTTAACAAAACGTTCACTCTTTCTTATTCTCCAATTATAATTCATTTTAATAATAATAATAATATATATAATAATAATAATAATTTTAATATTCTCCAATTTTCTTGTCGCTAAATGAAAGGTACTTTAGTTGCCCAGATACTTCCCATCTTTCTCTCAGCTATACATCCATATCTCTTCTGTTACTGAATCAGGTGCTGTTGGTCAGATGTATAATTTTTCGTTTTTCTTGGAATAGAAACACCATTATATTAATCAAATGAATTTAAACAACATTTCTTAAAATGAATCCCACATACTATGTTCTTACAAAAAAAGGTTTTAAATTCTATAGTACAGCCAATATTAAAAACAGTCAAATGCTTCTCAAAGATGCCCTCTGTTGCTCAAACTAGCATTAATGGCAACAATGGCAGACACTTAAATACCGTGCCATAGAATTCTACCGCAGCCCGCAAGCTGTGCTGCAGTACGACGTAACTTTTAAAGGAAGCACTGTACGTGCTTCTGTACGCTTTTTCTTCCGTGGGCCTGATATTCCCCACTCTGGACAGAGTGAGAGCGAACGGTCTATCCCTAATCTTGACAGCCCTGCATTAACATGGGAGCTCATGGATGGAGGAGATTGTATCGCCAAACTGAACTCCCACAGTACAGGAACCTGCTATCCCATGCGCAGTGCTAAATATTCCACCCTCATCCTGAGCTGATGGATCGCAGGGCCTGGTCCATGAGAGGGTCAAACTAGACTCGGTGGGCTTGCTTCCGAACGTGGTCGCCACAATTCAGGTCGCCATAGAGGTCTTCAACCTGAAGTGGAGGTTGTTTGAGAGGTGATCTGAGAGACGTGAGTTGATCCCCTTCCAGTGTTCCATCCCTTCTGTTCTCTCATGTCTATAGGACTTGCTCCAAGAGGGAAAGGGCTTTTCCACCGTTAAGGTCTACTTGGTGGTGATCTCAGCCTGCTATGTAGGACTTGGCTCACCCCCCTGTTCACATTTTATGAAGGGAGCATGCCGTCTCCGTCTGGTCTCCAAGCCACTTGGGGACTTGGCGCTGGTTCTGGATGCGCTCACGGGCGTTCACTTCGAACCCTTGGTGACAGTGGATCTTAAAACTCTGTCTTATAAGACGGCCCTGTTGCTCACCTTGACCACTGCCAAGCGCGTTAACCACCTTCATGGGCTATTGGCTCATCCTTCATGCACTCAGTTTCACCTCTGACTACTCCAAGATTACGAGACGTCCTATCGCCTCTTTCGTTACGAAAGTAATTACCATGACATATAGTTGTCAAGCCACTGATCTCTTTCCTTTCCACCCTCCGCCATTCTCTTCCCCAGAGCAGCGGTGCCTGAACACATTGTGTTGCACATCTACATGGACAGGACTGGGCCATTCCAGAGTTATGACTAACTGCTAGGTCTTAGTCCAAACAATACCTCTCCCATTGGATAGTGGAGGCTATCGCCGAGGCATAAAGTTGTTGGGGATTGCAGTCTCCCCTGGGTGTCTGGGCACATCATGGTCACAGTTAAGGGGCATCTCTGGTTCTGAGATTTATGCTGCGGTGAGTTGGGCTTCCCCTCACACCTTTTGTGAGGTTCTATCGCCTGGATGTCACTGTGCACACACAGTCCTCAGCGCTGGAGATCAGTAGGAGGGATCAGGTACATTACCATGTCTCACAACATGCTTCTAAGGAAATGGGCCATTGAAAACTCTTTATCGACCAATTTTTAACATTTGTGTTTTTTTCGTCAGAAATGATTGCTTATTGGGCCTCCCGGGGCGCGCAGTGGTTAAGGGCGCTGTACTGCAGCGCCAGCTGCGCCACCAGAGACTCTGGGTTCGCGCCCAGGATCTGTCGCAAACGGCTGCGACCGGTAGGTCCGTGGGGTGACGCACAAGTGACCCAGTGTTGTCCGGGTTAGGGAGGGCTTGGCCGGTATGGATATCCCTGTCTCATCGCGCACCAGCGACTGCTGTGGCGGGCCGGGCACAGTGTACGCTAACCAAGGTTGCCAGGTGCACGGTGTTTCCTCCGACACATTGGTGCGGCTGGCTTCCGGGTTGGATGCACGCTGTGTTAAGAAGCCGTGCCTCTTGGTTGGGTTGTGTATCGGAGGACGCATGACTTTCAACCTTCGTCTCTCCCGAGCCCGTACGGGAGTTGTAGCGATGAGACAAGATAGTAGCTACTAAAAAACAATTGGATACCACGAAATTGGGGAGAAAAAGGGCTAAAATTCAACAAATAAAAAAAAATATATATATATATATATATAAAAATAAATGATTGCTTATTAAAATATGACTTCTCAGATTTTTTATTCATAGATTTTAAATGTTTTTTTCTGCAAAACGCTATACATCCATTGTTGAGCTGGAACGGAATGTTCATATCATGTATATTTGACTGTTATATTTTGTTGTCTCACCTAGCTATCATAAGATGAATACATCTTATTGTAAGTTGCTCTGGATAAGAGCATCTGCTAAATTACTAAAACATGAAATGTAATTGTTTTACATTCAGATCACATATTACTATATATATATATATATATATATATATATATATATATATATATATATATATATATATATATATATACACACAGTGCCTTCGATAAGAATTCAGACCCCTTGGCTTTTTCCACATTTTAAAATTGAGGAAATTAAAGACTAAAGAAAGAATGTTGGGATTTACTGTATATATTTTGATCCAAAGCCATGAGTGTCTCATGTATGTAGTTGCCGGCTATATGACTGTGTCATCAACTTGATAATATAAATTAGAACAATATCTGGGGATATTTTTTTTTTTTATGGTGCTAATCAACTCAAAAAAGGCCAATTAGCCTATCATAATCTTCTAAAGCCATGAAATAATTTTCTGGAATATTCCAAGCTGTTTAAAGGCTCAGTCAACTTAGTGTATGTAATCTTCTGACCCGCTGGAATTGTGATACAGTGAATTATAAATGAAATGATCTGCCTGTAAACAATTGTTGGAAAACGTACTTGTGTCATGCAGAAAGTAGATGTCCAAACCCACTTGCCAAAGCTATAGTTTGTTAACAAGACATTTGTGGAGTGGTTGAAAAATGAGTTTTAATGACTCCAACCTATGTGTATGTAAACCTCAGACTTCAACTGTATGTGTGAAATTTGTTTAGATTTAGAGTGGACCATTATCATGCACCTTTATCATGCACCTATCTCGAAACAGGGTCAGGGGGAAAATACATGTCATCTATGCACTTAAATAGCGAATGGAGGAACACTTTCCCCGTGGTTCATTGTCATGCCAGCCAGGTAGGCTATGTTCTTGTTGTAAAGAGAAGCAATTTGCTTAATATTAGGAAATTTGATAAATAAATATAGTAGGCCTAGCCTATAGAACCTGATGGGATCATTGAGTGAGACATTGGGTGAGACATTGTTACGAATTTGTAAATATAGCCAGTTTGTTATTTAGAATATTTTATTGCTGTTTCTGGAGGGAGAGAAACCAAAAACCTACAATCATCTCATGGGTCTCCCAGTACTACAGTAAGACCAAAATAGTCATAATAAAATAATACACATCTTGTGCACAATTATCAGTTTCTATTTAGGTCCATGTCACCCATTCATTGTCAGTTAGAGACACAGTAGGTCCCAAAAGCATAATCAGTGCTCTAACTCCCCTTTGCGCTGGTCTGGAGCAATGACATGGTGACGCAGGGTACCGTACTAAACCACAAATTACCTCTAAGTCCCGCAGCATAATCGCAAACCTTTTAGTGGAGCAACCACTGTACCTTGTCACAACACAACTGATTGGCTCAAATGCATTAAGAAGGAAAGAAATTCCACAAATGAACATTTAACAAGGCACACCTGTTAATTGAAATGCGTTCCAGGTGACTACCTCATGAAGCTGGTTGAGAGAATGCCAAGAGTGTGTAAAGCTGTCATCAAGGCAAAGGGTGGCCACGTTGAAGAATATACTAAGGGCTAAATAAAGGATGTGTATGATGATGATGACGATAGAGAGAGAGATCCGTCCTGGGGCTCTGTTCACACACACAAACACACCCCACAGAACCCCAGGACAGCAGCACAATTAGACCCAACCAAATCATGAGAAAACAAAAGATAATTACTTGACACACTGGAAAGAATTAACAAAAAAACAGAGCAAACTAGAATGCTATTTTGCCCTAAACAGAGAGTACACAGTGGCAGAATACCTGACCACTGTGACTCACCCAAACTTAAGGAAAGCTTTGACTATGTACAGACTTAGTGAGCATAGCCTTGCTATTAGGAAAGGCCGCTGTAGACAGACTTGGCTCTCAAGCGAAGACAGGCTATGTGCTCACTGCCCACAAAATGAGGTGGAAACTGAGCTGCACTTCCTAACCTCCTGCCCAATGTATGACCATATTAGAGAGACATATTTCCCTCAGATTACACAGATCCACAAAGGATTCGAAAACAAATCCAATTTTTATAAGCTCCCATATCTACTGGGTGAAATTCCACAGTGTGCCATCACAGCAGCAAGATTTGTGACCTGTTGCCACAAGAAAAGGGCAACCAGTGAATAACAAACACCATTGTAAATACAACCCATATTTATGCTTATTTATTTTCCCTTGTGTACTTTAACCATTTGTACATTGTTACAACACTGTATATATACAGTATATATATATAATATGACATTTGTAATGTCTTTATTGTTTTGAAACTTCTGTATGTGTAATGTTTACTGTTCATTTTTATTGTTTATTTAACTTTTGTATATTATCTACCTCACTTGCTTTGGCAATGTTAACACATGTTTCCCATGCCAATAAAGCCCCTTGAATTGAATTGAATTGAGATCCTGACCACAATGTGTACACTATTTGTTGCTCCACTTCCTTCTCGGTCTCACCCTCTCCCTCTGTTAGTCTGTTCCTCTAGGTCAGTGAACGCAAGAGAAGCGATGTGGAGACTCAGAGTTCAGCAGTAGAAGGCAGGAAGGAAGAGAAGTTAGAGAAGATAGTAGGGATAGAGCTGTGGAGAGAGAAGAAGATGAGAGTAGAGGGAGAGGAACATGGAGAGGGAGAGGTTGGAGCCTACGTTTACATGGAGTGTGTCTGCCCCAAGTCCCACCATTCACCCTTCTACCACACATCCTGGGCCTAAAGTGACAGAGGCAGGGATTTTGGAGTTGTTTTTAAAAGTGGTAGGAGTATGTTTTCTTTTATATCTGGTGTTTAAGACCATCCTGTCCGCATCCAATTCACTGAATCATTGTCAAAGTAGGCTTCTATTTATACATTTTGTGTCAGGCCTAGTGTGTACTAAATCTTAATGAGAGAGGTTATCTCAATTTTTAAATAGTCTGAATAGATGTTTGCATTTTGCATTGTTATGGAAGCTATCATATTTTTTAATACAATAGCCTACTTTGTGGGGGTGCATTTAGATTTTTTCTCAGGATTGTTTCTTTGAATCTTTCTTGATCTAAATCTTGTTGCTGTCACGTCTGCTCCTGCTCCTCCCCTCCGGCGTTCAACGTCGCCAGTATACTAACCACCGGTCCTGGGGTCCATCATTACGCACACCTGGCACCAATCATTACACGCACCTGCACATCATCATGAGGCCCACCTGGACTCCATTACCTCCCCTATATCTTTCACTCCTTAGGTTTTTTCCCCACTCAGTATTGTTCCTGTATTTATGCGTACATGCTACTGTTATGTTGTCTCGTTCCATGTTTGTTTTATTAAATGTTTTAACTGCTTCTCGATTCTCAGCGTCTCCGTTACCGTTGCATTTACTGAATTGTTGTCAAATTACTATAATGGGGCTGCGCTTCAAGAAGTTTCATGTCATGTTGTTGCCTAAATCAAAACACTCAAGTGACAGTGTGACATGAATTTGTCCTACAAATCTTATAGGGAAATTGTGTACTTAAAACAGTCTCTGAACAGTTATTGTGTTTTGTATTTTCTCTCTTTATCTGTCTGTCTATCTAGTACTTGTTGCATTCACTGAATTGTCAAAGTAAGCTACTATTTCTACAGTTTGTGTCTGGCCTGGTCTGTACTAAATCTTATTGAGAGAGAAGTTATCTACATTTTGAAATGGTCTCTGAATAGTTTGCATTTTTACATTGTTACAGAAGTAAGAATCATTGTCAAATGGCCTACTTTGTGTGGGTTTTAAAATTCTTTCTGAATATTGTCCCCTGGTCACATTTTGGATAAAAATATATGTTTATATGTAACTAATACATATACTATACTTGGTACATTTTGAGTGAGTAAAATAGACAAATGTACTACAATTGAAATATTCCAGGGTTTTTTGTTGAGTGTTAATAGTTTTTTGATAGCGAGGGTCTTTTACTCAATGGAAGACATGGATGTGGTGTCATATTAGAGAAGAGGTTGTGCTCTAAGTTAACTTGTAATTGTAACTCTCTGTCAAAGGTTTTCAAGGTCTGTACGTAGACATTTGATTACTT
This sequence comes from Oncorhynchus mykiss, assembly GCF_013265735.2. Classification (NCBI taxonomy): domain Eukaryota; kingdom Metazoa; phylum Chordata; class Actinopteri; order Salmoniformes; family Salmonidae; genus Oncorhynchus; species Oncorhynchus mykiss. The sequence continues at coordinate 3,910,758 of NC_048584.1, forward strand.
TCTATTCCATTTTGCCAGAACATTCTCAGAAGTAATAATAAACGTGTTGTCCAACTTCAGCTCAATTTTTCAACAACCTTGTGCCGGAATGCTCTTGCACATTTTTAAGGTAATTGTTCAGGCTGTTATTTTCCAATAGGGATCTGGAATTCAAACATACTGTTTTTAGAATGTTTCTGAAGGACTACAAGGGCTGTGAACAATTTCAGAAGGCATTGTGTTCATCTTGAACAGGGCCGATTTCCCAAAATAAATTTAAGGGTAAGTTCATCGTTAGATCCTTATTAGGAGCATCATTAAATCTCTGAACTGTTTCCCAAAACCGTCGTTAACGAAGTTGCACAGAAGACAGATCATTCTCTAATACTCTTTTGTTTTCACTTTAATTCTCGATCAATAGGAAGACAAGGCATGTACTTGGGTCAGATAAGATGGAGTCCGTCTTGGGTACAAACTGGTCACAGCGCAGTCCGTGGTAACCCTCTTTACACCTGCAACAGAAAAACAACAGAAGTTAATATCTGATGTATATGGAGGAAAAACACACTTTCATAGCATACATGTGGGTAGAGTATGTGGGCGTGAGTAATTTTACTCATTGAGCAGACACTCGTATCCAGAGTGACATAAAATCATTGCATTTAACTAACGTAGGCAAAAAAAATGACATATCACGATCATTGCAAGTAAAACCTGAGGTGAAGCCAACGCAGATAGAATACTGGCCCACCCAATCAGGCTGGCTTTACATATGTAAAAATATTATAATAATGAAATAAATTAACTTGATTTGTTGGTTGTGGTGTATCCTTACTAATCAGAAATGTTGAACATGCAGTAGGGAGTTCCTGGGATCTAATTGGTTATATTGCAATCATATGGTTAAAATGTAATCACATGCGCATAGCCTACAGTCGGGAATGGCAAATATCAAATAGCTGATTGTCGAGTTGCTACTGCCAGTGAAAAGCACCAATAATAGGCCGTTCGCAATACTTAATCACTGGTAAAACACAAAATGCACATATATTCCTGATGATCCTTTCAAATTATTGTGTAGTCTAGTTTATTCCCATTAGTATACCAGAACTAATCTCTTGGGACCAGTGGAGACAGTTGGCCATGTCACTGATGAGTGCACATATTCACTATCATTGGGTGTCTATCATTGGGTGATTCAGTGACACTGGATGGATGTCCTTTTTCGTAGGCCTAGATTAGATAGTTGCATTCCACACAAGGTCGTGTTTATTGATTTTAGTTTGTCAGTGTCCACAGAATATGCCTACCCTGTCATCTTTTGTAGTATTAGATATTCTGGAAATGTCTCCAGTGATTTAAAGTGTCGTAAAATTGCATCAAATGTGTTTATAAAAGGCACAAATAAATGTACTGAATGTGTGCAAAGAAAGGAGAAGAAACACTAAACAATCTTTTTTGAAAACAGTGTGTTACATTATTAGCCTAATTTATGACTATCCAATCTACTCATCACATAGGCTATCTTACTTTAGTCTGCAAATGCAATGATAGATGCATGCAATGATTTATCATAAAGGTTCATTTTTGGGTGAAAAAAACAGCTCCCCAAACTTGAAACTCATGCCCTGCCTATGGTGTTGTGCATTTCATTATTGTTTACTGTCAGACTCGGACAGTCGGCCTGTTTTGCCAGCTTTGTTTTGCCAGCTTTGTTGTTGTAAGAGGTAGTGTAGGTGCACTGCCTACATGGCAATAATACAACAGACATGTTTGCAAAGGGACATTTGTGGTGTTTCTTGGTCACATGTATCCTTTGCTATCTTTTGAAGGATGCAATGTAATTGCACAATTTTCCACTTAAATCTGTTGGAGTATTTTTGCTGTACTGTTGGCCCAGTCATTTTTACTTAGGACTGGCCACACTGCAATTTATGCCTAAGCCACTGACTTTAACTTTCTTGAAAACAAGCTACTATCTGCCAAATCAGTGCCATAAAGGGTGGAAGAGAAGACAAGTGCAAGTGCGTATATATATCTCATCTTCAGCACAAAGGAAACAAAGGAGAGAAATAAGACATTTGAGAGGATTCAAATGAGGGGGAGGCCAATAATGCTAAGGACGAGGGGACTAAAAGAGAGACAAAGGAGAAGAATAGGGCAACCCCACTGATAGCACAGTCCTGACAGTATTGTCATGTCCCAGTGGAGCTATTGGAAGGACTCGCTTTCTTCTAGACCTGGTTTCAAACAGTATTCATTTTCTTACACTTTAGTAGACACTGGACTTCACGTGATTCAGTTTTGTGATATTTTAGGTTTTCTTCAAGCAAAGAGCCTCTAGCTAGCTATCATTACATTTCCCAGAGCTGTTTGCTTTTCTCATTAGAGCCTTACGTTAGGCATTTTTGGCACTTTGTTCATTGTTGTTTAATAACTAGCTAATGTTAGCTGGCTGGCTAGTTTGAGTTTGCTAACGTTACGTGACATGTGTGGTCTTAACTTCTTATGGCTGCAGGGGCAGTATTGAGTAGCTTGGATGAAAGGTGCTCAGAGGTGCTCAGAGTAAACTGCCTGCTCCTCAGTCCCAGTTGCTACTATATGCATATTATTATTGGATAGACAACACTCTGGAGTTTCTAAAACTGTTTGAATGATGTCTGTGAGTATAACATAACTAATATGGCAGGCAAAAACCTGAGAAGAAATCTAAACAGGAAGTGGGAAATCTGAGGTGGGTCGATTTTCAACCCAGACCCTATTGAATACACAGTGGGATATTGGTTATGTTGCACTTCCTAAGGCTTCCACTAGATGTGAACTGTCTTCAGAAATTTGTTTGAGGATTCTACTGTAAAGTGGGACCGAATGAGAGAGGAATGAGTCAGAGGTCTGCCAGCAGTCACGTGCTGGTCTTGCGCATTTCACATGAGGTAGCTGCGTTCCTTTGCTTTTCTGAAGACAAAGGAATTCTCCAGTTGTATTATTGAAGATGTATGTTAAAAACACCCTAAAGATTGAGTCCATAGATCGTTTCACAAGTTTCTACGGACTTTTGACAGAACAGAACAGACAGAACAGAACTGACAGAACTTTTTTACATTTCGTCTTTTATCATTGTTGTTAAATTTTAACTAGCTAACGTTAGCTGGTGTCGGCATTTGAGCTTGTATGTTTATTGTGGTATAGAGTAATGCAAGGAGAATTCAGTTTCCAATGCAAGAACCCAACTGATGCCCCAGCTGTGCATGGCTGCATCTCACTGTAGGTTATTTGTATCTCTGTTTGTTTTTGTTTACTGTTACTATAACTAGTCTAAATATAGATTGTGTCATGCCTTTATCAGTCTGATATTTTGTTTTCTAGGCCTACTTGGTACTGCTGTTTTGTCCTGTTCTCATTCACAGTTGTGTAGGTATTCTAATCCAAACTGCTATTTTTAATTTTTGTTTGCATGCTTGAATAACTAGGCTACTACTTTCGGTATTTAGTTTGCATTATTTTGGTAAGACAGCTGTGTGTACGCTATGTACTGTATTTTGTACCCTGTAGTCATTACCAAAATGGCCTTGCTTTCGTGTGTAGGTGCTGACCATTGTGCTGATACAATTCAGGCTACAGATTTTGAGCCAATCTCCACTAACTGTCACTTCAAAAGCACTCAATCAATGGTCTCGGAGTCTTTTGTGGTATAGAGTGATATAAGCAGAATTCAATATAATTCCAATGCAAAATCCCCCAAAATTGTGCCCCTTAACCGATTTCAACTACCCGCTTAATCACTTTACCCTGGTGCTGGGTCTGCAGTGGTCATAAACAATTAATGCATTAACAAGACGGATCAGTCAGAATCATTGGCTGCATCTCAGTTTCATTCACCTAGGATACTTTAGAACACATTTATTCTCTCTCTCCTTCAAACATGTATTTAGGACTAATGTATATTATTATTATTATTATTATTATTATTATTATTATTTGACCATGCTGGTCATTTATGAACATTTGAACATATTGGCCATGTTCTGTTATAATCTCTACCCGGAACCGCCAGAAGAGGACTGGCCACCCCACATAGCCTGGTTCCTCTCTAGGTCTCTTCCTAGGTTTTGGCCTTTCTAGGGAGTTTTTCCTAGCCACCGTGCTTCTACACCTGCATTGCTTGCTGATTGGGGTTTTAGGCTGGGTTTCTGTACAGCACTTTGAGATATCAGCTGATGTACGAAGGGCTATATAAATACATTTGATTTGATTCCACGCTTCAAGATTGCTTCGATCACGTGGATTGGGATATGTTCCGCATTGCGTCAAACAACATTGACGAATACGCTGATTCGGTGAGCCAGTTCATTAGCAAGTGCATTGGCGATGTCGTACCCACAGAAACTATTAAAACATTCCCAAACCAGAAACCTGTGGATTGATGGCAGCATTCACGTGAAACCTAAAGCGCGAACCACTGCTTTTAACCAGGGCAAGGTGACCGGAAACATGACCGAATACAAACAGTGTAGCTATTCCCTCCGCAACGCAATCAAACAAGCTAAGCGTCAGTATAGAGACAAAGTAGAGACGCAATTCAAAGGCTCAGACACAAGAGGTATGTGGCAGGGTCTACAGTCAATCACGGATTACAAAAAGAAAACCAGCCCCGTCGCGGACCAGGATATCTTGCTCCCAGGCAGACTAAACAACTTCTTTGCTCGCTTTGAGGACAATACAGTGCCACTGACACGGCCCACTACCAAAACCTGCGGACTCTCCTTCACTGCAGCCGACGTGAGTAAAACATTTAAACGTGTTAACCCTCGCAAGGCTGCAAGCCCAGGCGGCATCCCCAGCCGCGTCCTCAGAGCATGCGCAGACCAGCTGGCTGGTGTGTTTACGGATATATTCAATTAATCCTTATCCCAGTCTGCTGTTCCCACATGCTTCAAGAGGGACACCATTGTTCCTGTTCCCAAGAAAGCTAAGGTAAGTGGGCTAAACGACTACCCGCCCCGTAGCACTAACTTCTGTCATCATGAAGTGCTTTGAGAGACTAGTCAAGGACCATATCACCTCCACCCTACCTGACACCCTAGACCCACTCTAATTTGTTTACCGCCCCAATAGGTCCACAGACGACGCAATCGCAACCACACTGCACACGGCCCTAACCCATCTGGACAAGAGGATTACTTATGTGAGAATGCTGTTCATCGACTACAGCTCAACATTTAACACCATAGTACCCTCCGAACTCGTCATCAAGCTCGAGACCCTGGGTCTCGACCCCTGCCCTGTGCAACTGGTTACTGGACTTCCTGACGGGCCGCCCCCAGGTGGTGAGGGTAGGCTAACAACATCTCCACCCTGCTGATCCTCAACCCTGGGGCCCCACAAGGGTGCGTTCTGAGCCCTCTCCTGTACTCCCTGTTCACCCACGACTGCGTGGCCATGTACGCCTCCAACTCAATATCAAGTTTGCAGACAACACTTCAGTGGTAGGCTTGATTACCAACAACGACAAGACGGCCTACAGGGAGGAGATGAGGGCCCTCGGAGTGTGGTGTCAGAAAAATAACCTCACACTCAACGTCAACAAGACAAAGGAGATGATCGTGGACTTAAGGAAGCAGCAGAGGGAGCACCCCTCTATCCACATAGATGGGACAGTAGTGGAGATGGTAGATAGTTTTAAGTTCATCAGTGTACACATCACGGACAAACTGAAATGGTCCACCCACACAGACAGCATGGTGAACAAGGCGCAGCATCGCCTCTTCGACCTCAGGAGGCTGAAGAAATTCGGCTTGTCACCAAAAGCACTCACAAACTTCTACAGATGCACAATCGAGAGCATCCTGTTGGGCTGTATCACCGCCTGGTACGGCAACTGCTCTGCCCACAACCGTAAGGCTCTACAGAGCATAGTGAGGTCTGCGCAACGTATCACCGGGGGCAAACTACCTGCCCTCCAGGACACCTACACCACCCGATGTCACAGGAAGGCCATAAAGATCATCAAGGACAACAACCACCCGAGCCACTGCCTGCTCACCCCGCTATCATCCAGAAGGCGAGGTCAGTACAGGTGCATCAAAGCAGGGACCGAGCTTCTATCTCAAGGCCATCAGACTGTTAAACAGCCACCACTAACATTGAGTGGCTGCTGCCATACATGTAAAAAATGAATCACTAGCCACTTTAAACAATGCCACTTAATATAATGTTTACATACCCTACATTACTCATCTCAAATGTTTATGCTGCACTCTATACCACCTACTGCATCTTGCCATCTTTAAGTAATACATGTATCACTAGCCACTTTAAACAATGCCACTTCATATAATGTTTACATACCCTACATTACTCATCTCATATGTATATACTGTACTCAATAGCATCTACTGCATCTTGCCTATTCCGTTCTGTACCATCACTCATTCATATATCTTTATGTACATATTCTTCATCCTTTTACACTTGTGTGTATAAGGTAGCTGTTGTGAAATTGTTAGGTTAGATTACTCGTTGGTTATTACTCCATTGTCGGAACTAGAAGCACAAGTATTTTGCTACACTCGCATTAACATCTGCTAACCATGTGTATGTGACAAATAAAAATGGATTTGATTTGAGTTACAGTGTAAAAACAGCTTGATTGCGGTGGCAGCACCAGAGAAACTGGGCAGAAAGAAGTGGTGCTTCAAATATAGCAGTTCTATTATTGAGCCTCTTATTCACCTTAATTGCCTGCCTCAACACGTTACGGAAAGAGATTAACTGAATAGGAAGCTCTGGGGATACTGGACAGCCAATAAATTGGCAGATGAAAACATATAATCTTTAGCAGACAACAGTTCTTGAGGGCTTGAACAAAAAAAGTGATTTTCGATTGAATGTCTACTGGTGAACTGGACATTGAGTTGTGTGGTTGGAATATCAACAGTCCCTTATCTCTGGTATATCTTGGCATGCATCATTCAAGACAAAGTTTAAATTGTATGCAGCGCAATGGATAAATAATGCACAATGTTTCAGGAAAGTCTGTGTTGGCAATACTCAGTAGAGAAAACAGCCGGGCTGCAAACTGGACCAACAGGCCATGTTGAAAACATTTGCACACAAAAATGCAAGGAGATGCAGTGGGATACTGTAGGCCTCTATGTAGAAAAGAAAAAGAAAGACAAGCACAGACGCAGAGACACTTTTTCTAAGAGAAAGAGGACTTCAGGAGACTTTTAATTTGATGTAATTTACCTTGAATATTGCAGCCCTTTTGTGTAGGCTATTATTTCCCAGACACAACCTTCTGAGTTCAACAATAAAGTGGCTGAATTCATCCTCAAACCAACTTATTTTTTCCTCATTGTTAGGTTATTTAATGTGTAATTTTTAATAAAATGTTCATGAATAGCAGCTAAATAACAGCTTAATATGTACTAAGTTACACTGCACAATTAAACAATTCCTGGTAAGCTAGAGTTTAGGGTGGACTGACTGTATTCTTTGTCATTAAAAGATTAAAAGACTGACTGGTTTTACATATTTATGTTGTTTTTCGAATGCACAGATCGCTTTGTATATTCTGAAAGAAACTATCGGTAGTTCGAAAATGTGGCATCATATTTCTGTCATACTGCTTTGTTGACAACTCAAATCTCCTCATGCACCGGGTATTCAGCCAAACAGCGGCCACTCGCTATGTCCCAAAAGTCACACTTTTCTCTATGCCCTCATCAAAAGTAGTGCACTATGTTGGGAATAAGGTGCCATTTGGGATGCATCCCCAGTCTTCCTTAAAAATATATATATTTAAAAAAAATAAACATTTTATGTGTTATTTCTAACATAAATTAGGGGTGGTTTATTGCATACAACCGGAAATAACTTTTGTACATCAGAGTAACGGTAACTCACCAGCATTACAACCAGGAATACAACTTTCCCGAATTGTATCCTTTGTTTTGTACCCCTCAAGGGAATTGAACTGATACCAGAGGCTGATCCAAAACACCGCCAGTGAAGAAGAGGTATTCAGAGTGGACTCTTAGTTCGACTCAGGACGCACGCACACCACCCACCGCTTCCGAGTATATTACTCGCTAATGTTCAGTCTCTGGATAATAAAGTTGACGAGCTCAGGGCTAGGATCTCCTTCCAGAGAGACAGAGAGGATTGTAACATACTATGTTTCAGGGAAACATGGCTCTCTCAGGATATAGGGTCTGAGCCCATAAAGCCAGTTGGGTTCTCAGTTCATTGCGAGGACAGGAGTAAAGATCTCTCCGGGAGGAAAAAGGGAGTGTGTGATTGTGAAAACATACAGAAACTCAAGTCCTTATGTTCACTCGACCTAGAACACCTCACAATCAAATACTGACCGTATTACCGCCCAAGATAATTATGTTCGGTTATAGTCACAGCCGTGTATTTTCCCCCTCAAGCCGATACCACGACAGCTCTCAAAGAGCTACACTGGACTCTATGAAAACTGGAAACCACATATCCTGAGGACACATTTATTGTAGGGATTTTAACAAAACCAATCTGAGAAAACCGCTACCGACGTTCTACCGACACATTGACTGTAGAACTTGCTCTGAGAAAACATTGGACCACTGCTTTTTTCAACTTTCGAAATGCCTACAAGGCCCTCCCCCGCTCTCCCTTCGGCAAATCTGATCACGACTCCATTTGCAATAATATTGAGGAATATACGGTGACTGAGTTTATCAGGAAATATACAGCAGATGTTCACTCACTGTGACTATTAAAACCTACCCAAACCAGAAACTGTGGATAGATGGCAGCATTCTCGCAAAACTGAAAGCGCAAACCACCACATTTAACGATAGAAAGGTGACTGGGAATATGGTTGAATACAAACATTGTAGTTATTCCGTAAGGCAATCAAACAGGTAAAATGTCAGTACAGAGACAAAGAGTTGCAATTCATCGGTTCAGACACGAGACTTACAGTGGGTATAGAAAGTCACCACCCCCTTTCAAAAGGTTCACCTTTTGTTGCCTTACAGCCTGAAATGAAAACACATCCAATTTGACTTTTTCTGGCTTTATTTACACACAGTAAGTGAACCATTTTTTTAAAACTCATTGCAAGTAAAAACAGTAAAATTCCCTATTTGGAAAAGTGACCCCCCCCCCTTAGAATTGCAAACTTGCTGCGGTATATCCAATCACCTTCCAGATCACAAATAAATCAATTGTAGTGACTTTGATTAGTTCAGAAAAAGCTCCACTGCTTAGTAGTGCAATTCAAAGCAAAGAATCCAATATGGGCCGAAATTGATTTTCAAAGGATCTACGAGATAAAGTTGTGGAAAGGCACAAGTCAGGGGATGGACCCCTCGGAGAACAGTTAAGACCATTATTAAGAAGTGGAAGGCTTATGGCACCACCCAGACCCTGCATAGATCAGGCCGTCCCTACAAACTGGATGACCGGGCAAGGAGGAGACTGATCAGAGAGGCTACCAAGAAGCCAATGGCGACTTTGAAGGAGCTTCAGGAATTTATGGCAAAGACTGGTCAATGTGTGTATGTGACCACAATATCACAAGCGCTCCACAAATCTGGGTTCTATGGGAAGGTGGCAAGAAAAAAAACTGTCCTCAAAAAAAGCCACATCAAGTCTCATTTGAGCTTTAGTAAAAAGCACATTGTAGATTCCGAGGCCAAGTGGCAAAAGGTGCTGAGGTCAGATGAGACCAAATTGAACTTTTGGGCCTAAAATCAAAACAATATGTCTGGCGAAAACCCAATACATCTTTCCACACAAAAGACCTCATACCTACTACAGTAAAGCATGGCGGTGGCAGCACTTGTCTGGATAGAAGGGAAAATAGACAGTGCAAAATACCTGCCAGGAAGATGAAAATGGGAAATGGTTCAACATGACAATGACCCAAAGCACACCACCAAAGCAACAGTACAGTGGCTGAAGGACAAGGAAGTGAATGTCCTTGAGTGGCCTAGTCAGAGCCCCGACCTAAATCCCATTGAGAATCTGTGGAATGACTTGAAAAGTGCGGTCCAAGAGCGTTCACCATGCAATATGATTTTGCTTGAACAATTCTGCAAGGAAGAATGGGCAAATATTGCACAGTCTGGTTGTGCGAAGTTGGTAGAGATGTATTCAAAGAGACTCATGGCTGTAATTCAAGCAAAATGTGGTTGCACCAAGTTAATACTCAGGGGGTGTTCACTTATCCAAATAGGGTATTTTACTGTTTCAATTTTTATACATTTTCTGAATCGCAGTTAGTTGCAAACACAATTCATTCATCTTATTCAATCAATCCGAGTCATTCAATCACTCAGATGCTCATCTGGGGTATTTGGTTGATATCGTTCAATTCATCTGTCTGCCCTGTTGACTGTTCTGCTCAATCCATTTTGGGACGGCAGCTGTCCATCTGCATGGTCGAATACAAATAAGCAAAGTCCTATGGTTACCTCTTTATTGTGTCAATAAAGGACTGCTCAGACAGGCAAAAATACTATGGTGACCGTTTTGCTGTGTTGAGGAAGTGAATCAGCAAAGTACTGCTCAGACAAGTAAAACCCTGTATAATACCGCTTTTCCGTGTGAGGAAGTGTATCAGAGAAGGGCTGAATTTGCAGGTCGCTTAGGAAAGCGTACGAGGTGTGTAAAAGTGAGTGTGGAAGTTCTCTGCTGTTGGTGGACAGGGGGTCATACACCTCTCCTGGACCGTTGCTTAGGTGCGGCCTGGCAGAGGGGACGTGCCCAGTCTCCGCTGAAGCAAGAATAAGTGTGAAAGTGACTGTGAAAACTTTGTGTCCTTGGTGGGGAAAGGGTTGCACACCTCTCCTGGACCGTCACTTGAGTGTGACCTGGTAGGGAGGATGCACCCGGTCTCACACTAAAGAAGGAAAGTGTGAATGGTGCACGAATGTCTATTGAAGTATTAAAAATAGAAAGCTATAAGCTGCCAAGTGGTCTAGAAACAAGGCAAACAAGAATAAAAAGGCAATTTATGAGGCTAACTACAAAAAGGCGGTGGCAGACAAGAGGAATAAGTGTACTATGAGAAAAACAAAACACACACATTTAAAATAACTGAAATTTGGCTAGGAGAGTCAAGAATGTGGATAAATTACCAGTAGAAAAGTAAATAGCACGATAAAATGAAACTAGAGAGCAAAGAATAATATGGATATTATAGGAGGCTAAAGGAATAACCAGACAACAAATAAAAAAAACATAAATAGAAATATCAGTAGCCCTAAGATAGGTAAGGAAGATAATAAATAAAAGAGAAGCAATACTAAAAACACAAACTGTCACCAGACTAACATTAACTTCTTGGTGACAGGGGGCAGTATTGAGTAGCTTGGATGAATAAGGTGCCCAGAGTAAACTGCCTGCTACTCTGTCCCAGATGCTAATATATGTATAGTATTAGTGGTATTGGATAGAAAACACTCTGAAGTTTCTAAAACTGTTTGAATGAAGTCTGTGAGTATAACATAACTCATACGGCAGACCAAAACCTGAGAAGAAATACAAATAGGAAGTGAGAAATTGATTTTCAAAACAGTGCCTATTCAAATTCCTGATAGTTATGGATGTGCTTGCACTTCCTAGGGCTTCCCACTAGATGTCACCGTCTTTAGATCCTAGTTTTAGGATTCTACTATAAAGGAGGGGCTCATAGGAGCTCTTTAGGTGAATGGTCTGGCAGAGAGCCTCGGTCTCAAGACGCGCTCCCGACAGAGTATGCTCTCGATCCAATGCTTTTCTTCAGACAATGAAATTCTCCAGTTGGACCCTTATTGATGATTTAAGTTAAAAACATCCTAAAGATTGATTGCAAACATCATTTGACTTGTTTCTACGACCTGTAACGGAAATGTTTGAGTTTTTGTCTGGAGGAAGTGCTCGCTCCTCATGAAGATGGAATACTGGGCTGAACACGCTAAGTGGCTAAATGATGGGCTTTATGGAACAAATCAGTCATTTATTGTCAAACTGGGATTCCTGGGAGTGTCTTCTGATGAAGATCATCAAAGATAAGTGAATATTTATAGTATTTTTTCTAACTAATGTTGACGCCAAAATGGCAGCTATTTCTTTGGCTGAAATGGGTACTGAGCGCCCTTCTCAGATTATGCTTTTTCCGTAAAGTTTTTTTGAAATCTGACACAGCGGTTGCATAGAGGATAAGTCTATCTTTAATTCTGTGAATAACACTTGCATCTTTTATCAATGTTTATTATGAGTATTTCTGTAAAATCACCGGATATTTTGGATCAAAACATTACTGCACGTAACGCACCAATGTAAACTGAGATTTTGGGATATAAATATGCACATTATCGAACAAAACATACATGTATTGTGTAACATGATGTCCTATGAGTGTCATCTGATGAAGATCATCAAAGGTTAGCGATTCATTTTATTTATATTTCTGCTTTTTGTGACTCCTTTCTTTGGCTGGAAAATGGCTGTGTTTTTGTGACTTGACTCTGACCTAACATAATCATATGTTGTGATTTCGCTGTAAAGCATTTTTGAAATCAGACACCACGGGTAGATTAACTTCTTTACGCTACCCATCCCATAAGCATGTCCCAGTTTAGGTTACCTAGTAGCACGAGCTCAGAAGATAGATGGTGGCAATCAATTCACATATGGTATCGAGGGCACAGCTGGGGACAGAGAGAGGTCTATACCAAGCGGCAACAGTGAGAGACTTGTTTCTGGAAAGGTGCATTTTTAGAAGTAGAAGCTCGAATTGTTTGGGTGCAGACTTGGAGAGTAATACAGAACTCTGCAGACTATCTTTGCAGTAGATTGCAACACCGTCCCCTTTGGCAATTCTATCTTGGCGGAAAATGTTATAGTTAGCAATGGAGATTTCAAGGTTTTTGGTGGTTTTCCTAAGCCAGGATTCAGACACGGCTAAGACATCCGGTTTAGCAGAGTGTGCTAAAGCAGTAAGTAAAACAAACTTAGGGAGTAGGCTTCTAATGTTAACATGCATGAAACCAAGGCTTTTAAGGTTACAGAAGTCAACAAATGAGAGCACCTGGGGAGTGGGAGTGGAGCTAGGCACTGCAGGGCCTGGATTAACCTCTACATCACCAGAGGAACAGAGGAGAAGTAGGATAAGGGTACGGGTAAAGGCTATACGAACTGGCCGTCTAGCACATTCGGAACAGAGAGTAAAAGGAGCAGGTTTCTGGGCACGATAGTATAGATTCAAGGCATAGTGTACAGACAAAGGTAAGGTAGGATGTGAGTACATTGGAGGTAAACCTAGGCATTGAGTAATTATCAGAGAGATATAGTCTCTAGAGACGTTTAAACCAGGTGATGTCATCGCATATGTAGGAGGTGGGATAACATGGTTGGTTAATGAGCAGGGCTAGAGGCTCTACAGTGAAATAAGAGAGTAATCACTAACCAGAACAGTAATGGACATGACATATTAATATTAGAGAGAGGCATGCGTAGCCAAATGAAGATACGGGTCCACAGCGATTTAGACATTTAGCAGTCCGATGCTAAAACGCTAACAGTTAGTAGGCCGGGTCTAAACAAGCTAGCAGTTAGCAGACCGGGTTAGCAAGCAAGCAGTTACCAGGGGCTAGCAGTTAGCAGACCGGGTTAGCAAGCATGGAGTTACTAGGGGCTAGCAGTTAGCAGACCGGGGCAGGCAAGCTTGCAGTTAGTAGACTGGGGCTAGCAAGTTAGCCTTTGGGGGACGTCGCGATGGGGGTAAGTCTGTGTTTGCCTCTTCATGCGGTGACGTCGATAGACCAGTCGTGGAGTTAGTAGGGTTCCAAGTTGCTCTAGGTAGCCGGCCTAGCACGCCGGAGGGGCCTGTTGGACTCCTCGGGCAGGTTATGTCGGTGTTCCAATTGCAGAAGATTGGCGGGGTTCTGTGCCTCGTACCGGCAGTAGAAGGGGTCCGGATTTTTTAGCCCAGGAGTGAGCCGGGAGATGGGTCTAGCATGGGCTAGCCCCAGGCTAGTTGTTGCTAGCTCCGGGATGGAAACATTAGCCAGGAATAGTCAACCCGGGTTGCGGTTAGCTAGCTGTGATGATCCAGATGAAAAGGTTCAGAGTTTGTGGTAGGAATTCGGGAATATGGAGAGAAAAATACGTCCGTTATGCTCTGGTTTGAAACGCAAGATATGCAAGATATGCAGTGGTAAGAAAACAAGTAAAATCATTTGCAGAGGAAAAAATAGAATACTGTCCACAACCATGTTTATCTTAGTTGGTAGAACTAAAATCTCTTACTGCGGCATGTGTTTTAGGAAAAGGGAAAACAGTAAACATATTTACTGACTCAGTATGCCACTTATTTGGAGCTGTGTGGAAACAAAAAGGATTTAAGAAAAGTGATGGAACACCCATACAACATCATTAACAAATTTTAAAATTAATGACGGCTTTGATGTATCCTAGAAAGCTAGCGATAATAACATGCCAAACACACAAAAAGGAAATGACTTTGCTGTTAAAGGAAATAATGCAAAAAAGGCATCTAAATGTACCATTCCAATTTTAACAGCCCCAATGATTATCATTGAATCCACACATATCCAGATGATATCATTAAGATGCAAGAACGAGCCAGACCTTATGAGCAATCCATGTGGCACCAAAGGGTGGAAACCAAAGATAGCAGGGGATTATGGAGAACCCATAAAGGGACCAAAAAGGCACCTGCTACATTGCTTAATTTTCTTATTACTGATGTGCATGGTTTGGACCCATGCGCTAGGGGCGCATGTACTGCTCAGACAAGTAAAACCCTGTATAATACCGCTTTTCCGTGTGAGGAAGTGTATCAGAGAAGGGCTGAATTTGCAGGTCGCTTAGGAAAGCGTACGAGGTGTGTAAAAGTGAGTGTGGAAGTTCTCTGCTGTTGGTGGACAGGGGGTCATACACCTCTCCTGGACCGTTGCTTAGGTGCGGCCTGGCAGAGGGGACGTGCCCAGTCTCCGCTGAAGCAAGAATAAGTGTGAAAGTGACTGTGAAAACTTTGTGTCCTTGGTGGGGAAAGGGTTGCACACCTCTCCTGGACCGTCACTTGAGTGTGACCTGGTAGGGAGGATGCACCCGGTCTCACACTAAAGAAGGAAAGTGTGAATGGTGCACGAATGTCTATTGAAGTATTAAAAATAGAAAGCTATAAGCTGCCAAGTGGTCTAGAAACAAGGCAAACAAGAATAAAAAGGCAATTTATGAGGCTAACTACAAAAAGGCGGTGGCAGACAAGAGGAATAAGTGTACTATGAGAAAAACAAAACACACACATTTAAAATAACTGAAATTTGGCTAGGAGAGTCAAGAATGTGGATAAATTACCAGTAGAAAAGTAAATAGCACGATAAAATGAAACTAGAGAGCAAAGAATAATATGGATATTATAGGAGGCTAAAGGAATAACCAGACAACAAATAAAAAAAACATAAATAGAAATATCAGTAGCCCTAAGATAGGTAAGGAAGATAATAAATAAAAGAGAAGCAATACTAAAAACACAAACTGTCACCAGACTAACATTAACTTCTTGGTGACAGGGGGCAGTATTGAGTAGCTTGGATGAATAAGGTGCCCAGAGTAAACTGCCTGCTACTCTGTCCCAGATGCTAATATATGTATAGTATTAGTGGTATTGGATAGAAAACACTCTGAAGTTTCTAAAACTGTTTGAATGAAGTCTGTGAGTATAACATAACTCATACGGCAGACCAAAACCTGAGAAGAAATACAAATAGGAAGTGAGAAATTGATTTTCAAAACAGTGCCTATTCAAATTCCTGATAGTTATGGATGTGCTTGCACTTCCTAGGGCTTCCCACTAGATGTCACCGTCTTTAGATCCTAGTTTTAGGATTCTACTATAAAGGAGGGGCTCATAGGAGCTCTTTAGGTGAATGGTCTGGCAGAGAGCCTCGGTCTCAAGACGCGCTCCCGACAGAGTATGCTCTCGATCCAATGCTTTTCTTCAGACAATGAAATTCTCCAGTTGGACCCTTATTGATGATTTAAGTTAAAAACATCCTAAAGATTGATTGCAAACATCATTTGACTTGTTTCTACGACCTGTAACGGAAATGTTTGAGTTTTTGTCTGGAGGAAGTGCTCGCTCCTCATGAAGATGGAATACTGGGCTGAACACGCTAAGTGGCTAAATGATGGGCTTTATGGAACAAATCAGTCATTTATTGTCAAACTGGGATTCCTGGGAGTGTCTTCTGATGAAGATCATCAAAGATAAGTGAATATTTATAGTATTTTTTCTAACTAATGTTGACGCCAAAATGGCAGCTATTTCTTTGGCTGAAATGGGTACTGAGCGCCCTTCTCAGATTATGCTTTTTCCGTAAAGTTTTTTTGAAATCTGACACAGCGGTTGCATAGAGGATAAGTCTATCTTTAATTCTGTGAATAACACTTGCATCTTTTATCAATGTTTATTATGAGTATTTCTGTAAAATCACCGGATATTTTGGATCAAAACATTACTGCACGTAACGCACCAATGTAAACTGAGATTTTGGGATATAAATATGCACATTATCGAACAAAACATACATGTATTGTGTAACATGATGTCCTATGAGTGTCATCTGATGAAGATCATCAAAGGTTAGCGATTCATTTTATTTATATTTCTGCTTTTTGTGACTCCTTTCTTTGGCTGGAAAATGGCTGTGTTTTTGTGACTTGACTCTGACCTAACATAATCATATGTTGTGATTTCGCTGTAAAGCATTTTTGAAATCAGACACCACGGGTAGATTAACTTCTTTACGCTACCCATCCCATAAGCATGTCCCAGTTTAGGTTACCTAGTAGCACGAGCTCAGAAGATAGATGGTGGCAATCAATTCACATATGGTATCGAGGGCACAGCTGGGGACAGAGAGAGGTCTATACCAAGCGGCAACAGTGAGAGACTTGTTTCTGGAAAGGTGCATTTTTAGAAGTAGAAGCTCGAATTGTTTGGGTGCAGACTTGGAGAGTAATACAGAACTCTGCAGACTATCTTTGCAGTAGATTGCAACACCGTCCCCTTTGGCAATTCTATCTTGGCGGAAAATGTTATAGTTAGCAATGGAGATTTCAAGGTTTTTGGTGGTTTTCCTAAGCCAGGATTCAGACACGGCTAAGACATCCGGTTTAGCAGAGTGTGCTAAAGCAGTAAGTAAAACAAACTTAGGGAGTAGGCTTCTAATGTTAACATGCATGAAACCAAGGCTTTTAAGGTTACAGAAGTCAACAAATGAGAGCACCTGGGGAGTGGGAGTGGAGCTAGGCACTGCAGGGCCTGGATTAACCTCTACATCACCAGAGGAACAGAGGAGAAGTAGGATAAGGGTACGGGTAAAGGCTATACGAACTGGCCGTCTAGCACATTCGGAACAGAGAGTAAAAGGAGCAGGTTTCTGGGCACGATAGTATAGATTCAAGGCATAGTGTACAGACAAAGGTAAGGTAGGATGTGAGTACATTGGAGGTAAACCTAGGCATTGAGTAATTATCAGAGAGATATAGTCTCTAGAGACGTTTAAACCAGGTGATGTCATCGCATATGTAGGAGGTGGGATAACATGGTTGGTTAATGAGCAGGGCTAGAGGCTCTACAGTGAAATAAGAGAGTAATCACTAACCAGAACAGTAATGGACATGACATATTAATATTAGAGAGAGGCATGCGTAGCCAAATGAAGATACGGGTCCACAGCGATTTAGACATTTAGCAGTCCGATGCTAAAACGCTAACAGTTAGTAGGCCGGGTCTAAACAAGCTAGCAGTTAGCAGACCGGGTTAGCAAGCAAGCAGTTACCAGGGGCTAGCAGTTAGCAGACCGGGTTAGCAAGCATGGAGTTACTAGGGGCTAGCAGTTAGCAGACCGGGGCAGGCAAGCTTGCAGTTAGTAGACTGGGGCTAGCAAGTTAGCCTTTGGGGGACGTCGCGATGGGGGTAAGTCTGTGTTTGCCTCTTCATGCGGTGACGTCGATAGACCAGTCGTGGAGTTAGTAGGGTTCCAAGTTGCTCTAGGTAGCCGGCCTAGCACGCCGGAGGGGCCTGTTGGACTCCTCGGGCAGGTTATGTCGGTGTTCCAATTGCAGAAGATTGGCGGGGTTCTGTGCCTCGTACCGGCAGTAGAAGGGGTCCGGATTTTTTAGCCCAGGAGTGAGCCGGGAGATGGGTCTAGCATGGGCTAGCCCCAGGCTAGTTGTTGCTAGCTCCGGGATGGAAACATTAGCCAGGAATAGTCAACCCGGGTTGCGGTTAGCTAGCTGTGATGATCCAGATGAAAAGGTTCAGAGTTTGTGGTAGGAATTCGGGAATATGGAGAGAAAAATACGTCCGTTATGCTCTGGTTTGAAACGCAAGATATGCAAGATATGCAGTGGTAAGAAAACAAGTAAAATCATTTGCAGAGGAAAAAATAGAATACTGTCCACAACCATGTTTATCTTAGTTGGTAGAACTAAAATCTCTTACTGCGGCATGTGTTTTAGGAAAAGGGAAAACAGTAAACATATTTACTGACTCAGTATGCCACTTATTTGGAGCTGTGTGGAAACAAAAAGGATTTAAGAAAAGTGATGGAACACCCATACAACATCATTAACAAATTTTAAAATTAATGACGGCTTTGATGTATCCTAGAAAGCTAGCGATAATAACATGCCAAACACACAAAAAGGAAATGACTTTGCTGTTAAAGGAAATAATGCAAAAAAGGCATCTAAATGTACCATTCCAATTTTAACAGCCCCAATGATTATCATTGAATCCACACATATCCAGATGATATCATTAAGATGCAAGAACGAGCCAGACCTTATGAGCAATCCATGTGGCACCAAAGGGTGGAAACCAAAGATAGCAGGGGATTATGGAGAACCCATAAAGGGACCAAAAAGGCACCTGCTACATTGCTTAATTTTCTTATTACTGATGTGCATGGTTTGGACCCATGCGCTAGGGGCGCATGTACTGCTCAGACAAGTAAAACCCTGTATAATACCGCTTTTCCGTGTGAGGAAGTGTATCAGAGAAGGGCTGAATTTGCAGGTCGCTTAGGAAAGCGTACGAGGTGTGTAAAAGTGAGTGTGGAAGTTCTCTGCTGTTGGTGGACAGGGGGTCATACACCTCTCCTGGACCGTTGCTTAGGTGCGGCCTGGCAGAGGGGACGTGCCCAGTCTCCGCTGAAGCAAGAATAAGTGTGAAAGTGACTGTGAAAACTTTGTGTCCTTGGTGGGGAAAGGGTTGCACACCTCTCCTGGACCGTCACTTGAGTGTGACCTGGTAGGGAGGATGCACCCGGTCTCACACTAAAGAAGGAAAGTGTGAATGGTGCACGAATGTCTATTGAAGTATTAAAAATAGAAAGCTATAAGCTGCCAAGTGGTCTAGAAACAAGGCAAACAAGAATAAAAAGGCAATTTATGAGGCTAACTACAAAAAGGCGGTGGCAGACAAGAGGAATAAGTGTACTATGAGAAAAACAAAACACACACATTTAAAATAACTGAAATTTGGCTAGGAGAGTCAAGAATGTGGATAAATTACCAGTAGAAAAGTAAATAGCACGATAAAATGAAACTAGAGAGCAAAGAATAATATGGATATTATAGGAGGCTAAAGGAATAACCAGACAACAAATAAAAAAAACATAAATAGAAATATCAGTAGCCCTAAGATAGGTAAGGAAGATAATAAATAAAAGAGAAGCAATACTAAAAACACAAACTGTCACCAGACTAACATTAACTTCTTGGTGACAGGGGGCAGTATTGAGTAGCTTGGATGAATAAGGTGCCCAGAGTAAACTGCCTGCTACTCTGTCCCAGATGCTAATATATGTATAGTATTAGTGGTATTGGATAGAAAACACTCTGAAGTTTCTAAAACTGTTTGAATGAAGTCTGTGAGTATAACATAACTCATACGGCAGACCAAAACCTGAGAAGAAATACAAATAGGAAGTGAGAAATTGATTTTCAAAACAGTGCCTATTCAAATTCCTGATAGTTATGGATGTGCTTGCACTTCCTAGGGCTTCCCACTAGATGTCACCGTCTTTAGATCCTAGTTTTAGGATTCTACTATAAAGGAGGGGCTCATAGGAGCTCTTTAGGTGAATGGTCTGGCAGAGAGCCTCGGTCTCAAGACGCGCTCCCGACAGAGTATGCTCTCGATCCAATGCTTTTCTTCAGACAATGAAATTCTCCAGTTGGACCCTTATTGATGATTTAAGTTAAAAACATCCTAAAGATTGATTGCAAACATCATTTGACTTGTTTCTACGACCTGTAACGGAAATGTTTGAGTTTTTGTCTGGAGGAAGTGCTCGCTCCTCATGAAGATGGAATACTGGGCTGAACACGCTAAGTGGCTAAATGATGGGCTTTATGGAACAAATCAGTCATTTATTGTCAAACTGGGATTCCTGGGAGTGTCTTCTGATGAAGATCATCAAAGATAAGTGAATATTTATAGTATTTTTTCTAACTAATGTTGACGCCAAAATGGCAGCTATTTCTTTGGCTGAAATGGGTACTGAGCGCCCTTCTCAGATTATGCTTTTTCCGTAAAGTTTTTTTGAAATCTGACACAACGGTTGCATAGAGGATAAGTCTATCTTTAATTCTGTGAATAACACTTGCATCTTTTATCAATGTTTATTATGAGTATTTCTGCAAAATCACTGGATATTTTGGATCAAAACATTACTGCACGTAACGCACCAATGTAAACTGAGATTTTGGGATATAAATATGCACATTATCGAACAAAACATACATGTATTGTGTAACATGATGTCCTATGAGTGTCATCTGATGAAGATCATCAAAGGTTAGCGATTCATTTTATTTATATTTCTGCTTTTTGTGACTCCTTTCTTTGGCTGGAAAATGGCTGTGTTTTTGTGACTTGACTCTGACCTAACATAATCATATGTTGTGATTTCGCTGTAAAGCATTTTTGAAATCAGACACCACGGGTAGATTAACTTCTTTACGCTACCCATCCCATAAGCATGTCCCAGTTTAGGTTACCTAGTAGCACGAGCTCAGAAGATAGATGGTGGCAATCAATTCACATATGGTATCGAGGGCACAGCTGGGGACAGAGAGAGGTCTATACCAAGCGGCAACAGTGAGAGACTTGTTTCTGGAAAGGTGCATTTTTAGAAGTAGAAGCTCGAATTGTTTGGGTGCAGACTTGGAGAGTAATACAGAACTCTGCAGACTATCTTTGCAGTAGATTGCAACACCGTCCCCTTTGGCAATTCTATCTTGGCGGAAAATGTTATAGTTAGCAATGGAGATTTCAAGGTTTTTGGTGGTTTTCCTAAGCCAGGATTCAGACACGGCTAAGACATCCGGTTTAGCAGAGTGTGCTAAAGCAGTAAGTAAAACAAACTTAGGGAGTAGGCTTCTAATGTTAACATGCATGAAACCAAGGCTTTTAAGGTTACAGAAGTCAACAAATGAGAGCACCTGGGGAGTGGGAGTGGAGCTAGGCACTGCAGGGCCTGGATTAACCTCTACATCACCAGAGGAACAGAGGAGAAGTAGGATAAGGGTACGGGTAAAGGCTATACGAACTGGCCGTCTAGCACATTCGGAACAGAGAGTAAAAGGAGCAGGTTTCTGGGCACGATAGTATAGATTCAAGGCATAGTGTACAGACAAAGGTAAGGTAGGATGTGAGTACATTGGAGGTAAACCTAGGCATTGAGTAATTATCAGAGAGATATAGTCTCTAGAGACGTTTAAACCAGGTGATGTCATCGCATATGTAGGAGGTGGGATAACATGGTTGGTTAATGAGCAGGGCTAGAGGCTCTACAGTGAAATAAGAGAGTAATCACTAACCAGAACAGTAATGGACATGACATATTAATATTAGAGAGAGGCATGCGTAGCCAAATGAAGATACGGGTCCACAGCGATTTAGACATTTAGCAGTCCGATGCTAAAACGCTAACAGTTAGTAGGCCGGGTCTAAACAAGCTAGCAGTTAGCAGACCGGGTTAGCAAGCAAGCAGTTACCAGGGGCTAGCAGTTAGCAGACCGGGTTAGCAAGCATGGAGTTACTAGGGGCTAGCAGTTAGCAGACCGGGGCAGGCAAGCTTGCAGTTAGTAGACTGGGGCTAGCAAGTTAGCCTTTGGGGGACGTCGCGATGGGGGTAAGTCTGTGTTTGCCTCTTCATGCGGTGACGTCGATAGACCAGTCGTGGAGTTAGTAGGGTTCCAAGTTGCTCTAGGTAGCCGGCCTAGCACGCCGGAGGGGCCTGTTGGACTCCTCGGGCACGTTATGTCGGTGTTCCAATTGCAGAAGATTGGCGGGGTTCTGTGCCTCGTACCGGCAGTAGAAGGGGTCCGGATTTTTTAGCCCAGGAGTGAGCCGGGAGATGGGTCTAGCATGGGCTAGCCCCAGGCTAGTTGTTGCTAGCTCCGGGATGGAAACATTAGCCAGGAATAGTCAACCCGGGTTGCGGTTAGCTAGCTGTGATGATCCAGATGAAAAGGTTCAGAGTTTGTGGTAGGAATTCGGGAATATGGAGAGAAAAATACGTCTGTTATGCTCTGGTTTGAAACGCAAGATATGCAAGATATGCAGTGGTAAGAAAACAAGTAAAATCATTTGCAGAGGAAAAAATAGAATACTGTCCACAACCATGTTTATCTTAGTTGGTAGAACTAAAATCTCTTACTGCGGCATGTGTTTTAGGAAAAGGGAAAACAGTAAACATATTTACTGACTCAGTATGCCACTTATTTGGAGCTGTGTGGAAACAAAAAGGATTTAAGAAAAGTGATGGAACACCCATACAACATCATTAACAAATTTTAAAATTAATGACGGCTTTGATGTATCCTAGAAAGCTAGCGATAATAACATGCCAAACACACAAAAAGGAAATGACTTTGCTGTTAAAGGAAATAATGCAAAAAAGGCATCTAAATGTACCATTCCAATTTTAACAGCCCCAATGATTATCATTGAATCCACACATATCCAGATGATATCATTAAGATGCAAGAACGAGCCAGACCTTATGAGCAATCCATGTGGCACCAAAGGGTGGAAACCAAAGATAGCAGGGGATTATGGAGAACCCATAAAGGGACCAAAAAGGCACCTGCTACATTGCTTAATTTTCTTATTACTGATGTGCATGGTTTGGACCCATGCGCTAGGGGCGCATGTACTGCTCAGACAAGTAAAACCCTGTATAATACCGCTTTTCCGTGTGAGGAAGTGTATCAGAGAAGGGCTGAATTTGCAGGTCGCTTAGGAAAGCGTACGAGGTGTGTAAAAGTGAGTGTGGAAGTTCTCTGCTGTTGGTGGACAGGGGGTCATACACCTCTCCTGGACCGTTGCTTAGGTGCGGCCTGGCAGAGGGGACGTGCCCAGTCTCCGCTGAAGCAAGAATAAGTGTGAAAGTGACTGTGAAAACTTTGTGTCCTTGGTGGGGAAAGGGTTGCACACCTCTCCTGGACCGTCACTTGAGTGTGACCTGGTAGGGAGGATGCACCCGGTCTCACACTAAAGAAGGAAAGTGTGAATGGTGCACGAATGTCTATTGAAGTATTAAAAATAGAAAGCTATAAGCTGCCAAGTGGTCTAGAAACAAGGCAAACAAGAATAAAAAGGCAATTTATGAGGCTAACTACAAAAAGGCGGTGGCAGACAAGAGGAATAAGTGTACTATGAGAAAAACAAAACACACACATTTAAAATAACTGAAATTTGGCTAGGAGAGTCAAGAATGTGGATAAATTACCAGTAGAAAAGTAAATAGCACGATAAAATGAAACTAGAGAGCAAAGAATAATATGGATATTATAGGAGGCTAAAGGAATAACCAGACAACAAATAAAAAAAACATAAATAGAAATATCAGTAGCCCTAAGATAGGTAAGGAAGATAATAAATAAAAGAGAAGCAATACTAAAAACACAAACTGTCACCAGACTAACATTAACTTCTTGGTGACAGGGGGCAGTATTGAGTAGCTTGGATGAATAAGGTGCCCAGAGTAAACTGCCTGCTACTCTGTCCCAGATGCTAATATATGTATAGTATTAGTGGTATTGGATAGAAAACACTCTGAAGTTTCTAAAACTGTTTGAATGAAGTCTGTGAGTATAACATAACTCATACGGCAGACCAAAACCTGAGAAGAAATACAAATAGGAAGTGAGAAATTGATTTTCAAAACAGTGCCTATTCAAATTCCTGATAGTTATGGATGTGCTTGCACTTCCTAGGGCTTCCCACTAGATGTCACCGTCTTTAGATCCTAGTTTTAGGATTCTACTATAAAGGAGGGGCTCATAGGAGCTCTTTAGGTGAATGGTCTGGCAGAGAGCCTCGGTCTCAAGACGCGCTCCCGACAGAGTATGCTCTCGATCCAATGCTTTTCTTCAGACAATGAAATTCTCCAGTTGGACCCTTATTGATGATTTAAGTTAAAAACATCCTAAAGATTGATTGCAAACATCATTTGACTTGTTTCTACGACCTGTAACGGAAATGTTTGAGTTTTTGTCTGGAGGAAGTGCTCGCTCCTCATGAAGATGGAATACTGGGCTGAACACGCTAAGTGGCTAAATGATGGGCTTTATGGAACAAATCAGTCATTTATTGTCAAACTGGGATTCCTGGGAGTGTCTTCTGATGAAGATCATCAAAGATAAGTGAATATTTATAGTATTTTTTCTAACTAATGTTGACGCCAAAATGGCAGCTATTTCTTTGGCTGAAATGGGTACTGAGCGCCCTTCTCAGATTATGCTTTTTCCGTAAAGTTTTTTTGAAATCTGACACAGCGGTTGCATAGAGGATAAGTCTATCTTTAATTCTGTGAATAACACTTGCATCTTTTATCAATGTTTATTATGAGTATTTCTGCAAAATCACCGGATATTTTGGATCAAAACATTACTGCACGTAACGCACCAATGTAAACTGAGATTTTGGGATATAAATATGCACATTATCGAACAAAACATACATGTATTGTGTAACATGATGTCCTATGAGTGTCATCTGATGAAGATCATCAAAGGTTAGCGATTCATTTTATTTATATTTCTGCTTTTTGTGACTCCTTTCTTTGGCTGGAAAATGGCTGTGTTTTTGTGACTTGACTCTGACCTAACATAATCATATGTTGTGATTTCGCTGTAAAGCATTTTTGAAATCAGACACCACGGGTAGATTAACTTCTTTACGCTACCCATCCCATAAGCATGTCCCAGTTTAGGTTACCTAGTAGCACGAGCTCAGAAGATAGATGGTGGCAATCAATTCACATATGGTATCGAGGGCACAGCTGGGGACAGAGAGAGGTCTATACCAAGCGGCAACAGTGAGAGACTTGTTTCTGGAAAGGTGCATTTTTAGAAGTAGAAGCTCGAATTGTTTGGGTGCAGACTTGGAGAGTAATACAGAACTCTGCAGACTATCTTTGCAGTAGATTGCAACACCGTCCCCTTTGGCAATTCTATCTTGGCGGAAAATGTTATAGTTAGCAATGGAGATTTCAAGGTTTTTGGTGGTTTTCCTAAGCCAGGATTCAGACACGGCTAAGACATCCGGTTTAGCAGAGTGTGCTAAAGCAGTAAGTAAAACAAACTTAGGGAGTAGGCTTCTAATGTTAACATGCATGAAACCAAGGCTTTTAAGGTTACAGAAGTCAACAAATGAGAGCACCTGGGGAGTGGGAGTGGAGCTAGGCACTGCAGGGCCTGGATTAACCTCTACATCACCAGAGGAACAGAGGAGAAGTAGGATAAGGGTACGGGTAAAGGCTATACGAACTGGCCGTCTAGCACATTCGGAACAGAGAGTAAAAGGAGCAGGTTTCTGGGCACGATAGTATAGATTCAAGGCATAGTGTACAGACAAAGGTAAGGTAGGATGTGAGTACATTGGAGGTAAACCTAGGCATTGAGTAATTATCAGAGAGATATAGTCTCTAGAGACGTTTAAACCAGGTGATGTCATCGCATATGTAGGAGGTGGGATAACATGGTTGGTTAATGAGCAGGGCTAGAGGCTCTACAGTGAAATAAGAGAGTAATCACTAACCAGAACAGTAATGGACATGACATATTAATATTAGAGAGAGGCATGCGTAGCCAAATGAAGATACGGGTCCACAGCGATTTAGACATTTAGCAGTCCGATGCTAAAACGCTAACAGTTAGTAGGCCGGGTCTAAACAAGCTAGCAGTTAGCAGACCGGGTTAGCAAGCAAGCAGTTACCAGGGGCTAGCAGTTAGCAGACCGGGTTAGCAAGCATGGAGTTACTAGGGGCTAGCAGTTAGCAGACCGGGGCAGGCAAGCTTGCAGTTAGTAGACTGGGGCTAGCAAGTTAGCCTTTGGGGGACGTCGCGATGGGGGTAAGTCTGTGTTTGCCTCTTCATGCGGTGACGTCGATAGACCAGTCGTGGAGTTAGTAGGGTTCCAAGTTGCTCTAGGTAGCCGGCCTAGCACGCCGGAGGGGCCTGTTGGACTCCTCGGGCAGGTTATGTCGGTGTTCCAATTGCAGAAGATTGGCGGGGTTCTGTGCCTCGTACCGGCAGTAGAAGGGGTCCGGATTTTTTAGCCCAGGAGTGAGCCGGGAGATGGGTCTAGCATGGGCTAGCCCCAGGCTAGTTGTTGCTAGCTCCGGGATGGAAACATTAGCCAGGAATAGTCAACCCGGGTTGCGGTTAGCTAGCTGTGATGATCCAGATGAAAAGGTTCAGAGTTTGTGGTAGGAATTCGGGAATATGGAGAGAAAAATACGTCCGTTATGCTCTGGTTTGAAACGCAAGATATGCAAGATATGCAGTGGTAAGAAAACAAGTAAAATCATTTGCAGAGGAAAAAATAGAATACTGTCCACAACCATGTTTATCTTAGTTGGTAGAACTAAAATCTCTTACTGCGGCATGTGTTTTAGGAAAAGGGAAAACAGTAAACATATTTACTGACTCAGTATGCCACTTATTTGGAGCTGTGTGGAAACAAAAAGGATTTAAGAAAAGTGATGGAACACCCATACAACATCATTAACAAATTTTAAAATTAATGACGGCTTTGATGTATCCTAGAAAGCTAGCGATAATAACATGCCAAACACACAAAAAGGAAATGACTTTGCTGTTAAAGGAAATAATGCAAAAAAGGCATCTAAATGTACCATTCCAATTTTAACAGCCCCAATGATTATCATTGAATCCACACATATCCAGATGATATCATTAAGATGCAAGAACGAGCCAGACCTTATGAGCAATCCATGTGGCACCAAAGGGTGGAAACCAAAGATAGCAGGGGATTATGGAGAACCCATAAAGGGACCAAAAAGGCACCTGCTACATTGCTTAATTTTCTTATTACTGATGTGCATGGTTTGGACCCATGCGCTAGGGGCGCATGTACTGCTCAGACAAGTAAAACCCTGTATAATACCGCTTTTCCGTGTGAGGAAGTGTATCAGAGAAGGGCTGAATTTGCAGGTCGCTTAGGAAAGCGTACGAGGTGTGTAAAAGTGAGTGTGGAAGTTCTCTGCTGTTGGTGGACAGGGGGTCATACACCTCTCCTGGACCGTTGCTTAGGTGCGGCCTGGCAGAGGGGACGTGCCCAGTCTCCGCTGAAGCAAGAATAAGTGTGAAAGTGACTGTGAAAACTTTGTGTCCTTGGTGGGGAAAGGGTTGCACACCTCTCCTGGACCGTCACTTGAGTGTGACCTGGTAGGGAGGATGCACCCGGTCTCACACTAAAGAAGGAAAGTGTGAATGGTGCACGAATGTCTATTGAAGTATTAAAAATAGAAAGCTATAAGCTGCCAAGTGGTCTAGAAACAAGGCAAACAAGAATAAAAAGGCAATTTATGAGGCTAACTACAAAAAGGCGGTGGCAGACAAGAGGAATAAGTGTACTATGAGAAAAACAAAACACACACATTTAAAATAACTGAAATTTGGCTAGGAGAGTCAAGAATGTGGATAAATTACCAGTAGAAAAGTAAATAGCACGATAAAATGAAACTAGAGAGCAAAGAATAATATGGATATTATAGGAGGCTAAAGGAATAACCAGACAACAAATAAAAAAAACATAAATAGAAATATCAGTAGCCCTAAGATAGGTAAGGAAGATAATAAATAAAAGAGAAGCAATACTAAAAACACAAACTGTCACCAGACTAACATTAACTTCTTGGTGACAGGGGGCAGTATTGAGTAGCTTGGATGAATAAGGTGCCCAGAGTAAACTGCCTGCTACTCTGTCCCAGATGCTAATATATGTATAGTATTAGTGGTATTGGATAGAAAACACTCTGAAGTTTCTAAAACTGTTTGAATGAAGTCTGTGAGTATAACATAACTCATACGGCAGACCAAAACCTGAGAAGAAATACAAATAGGAAGTGAGAAATTGATTTTCAAAACAGTGCCTATTCAAATTCCTGATAGTTATGGATGTGCTTGCACTTCCTAGGGCTTCCCACTAGATGTCACCGTCTTTAGATCCTAGTTTTAGGATTCTACTATAAAGGAGGGGCTCATAGGAGCTCTTTAGGTGAATGGTCTGGCAGAGAGCCTCGGTCTCAAGACGCGCTCCCGACAGAGTATGCTCTCGATCCAATGCTTTTCTTCAGACAATGAAATTCTCCAGTTGGACCCTTATTGATGATTTAAGTTAAAAACATCCTAAAGATTGATTGCAAACATCATTTGACTTGTTTCTACGACCTGTAACGGAAATGTTTGAGTTTTTGTCTGGAGGAAGTGCTCGCTCCTCATGAAGATGGAATACTGGGCTGAACACGCTAAGTGGCTAAATGATGGGCTTTATGGAACAAATCAGTCATTTATTGTCAAACTGGGATTCCTGGGAGTGTCTTCTGATGAAGATCATCAAAGATAAGTGAATATTTATAGTATTTTTTCTAACTAATGTTGACGCCAAAATGGCAGCTATTTCTTTGGCTGAAATGGGTACTGAGCGCCCTTCTCAGATTATGCTTTTTCCGTAAAGTTTTTTTGAAATCTGACACAGCGGTTGCATAGAGGATAAGTCTATCTTTAATTCTGTGAATAACACTTGCATCTTTTATCAATGTTTATTATGAGTATTTCTGCAAAATCACCGGATATTTTGGATCAAAACATTACTGCACGTAACGCACCAATGTAAACTGAGATTTTGGGATATAAATATGCACATTATCGAACAAAACATACATGTATTGTGTAACATGATGTCCTATGAGTGTCATCTGATGAAGATCATCAAAGGTTAGCGATTCATTTTATTTATATTTCTGCTTTTTGTGACTCCTTTCTTTGGCTGGAAAATGGCTGTGTTTTTGTGACTTGACTCTGACCTAACATAATCATATGTTGTGATTTCGCTGTAAAGCATTTTTGAAATCAGACACCACGGGTAGATTAACTTCTTTACGCTACCCATCCCATAAGCATGTCCCAGTTTAGGTTACCTAGTAGCACGAGCTCAGAAGATAGATGGTGGCAATCAATTCACATATGGTATCGAGGGCACAGCTGGGGACAGAGAGAGGTCTATACCAAGCGGCAACAGTGAGAGACTTGTTTCTGGAAAGGTGCATTTTTAGAAGTAGAAGCTCGAATTGTTTGGGTGCAGACTTGGAGAGTAATACAGAACTCTGCAGACTATCTTTGCAGTAGATTGCAACACCGTCCCCTTTGGCAATTCTATCTTGGCGGAAAATGTTATAGTTAGCAATGGAGATTTCAAGGTTTTTGGTGGTTTTCCTAAGCCAGGATTCAGACACGGCTAAGACATCCGGTTTAGCAGAGTGTGCTAAAGCAGTAAGTAAAACAAACTTAGGGAGTAGGCTTCTAATGTTAACATGCATGAAACCAAGGCTTTTAAGGTTACAGAAGTCAACAAATGAGAGCACCTGGGGAGTGGGAGTGGAGCTAGGCACTGCAGGGCCTGGATTAACCTCTACATCACCAGAGGAACAGAGGAGAAGTAGGATAAGGGTACGGGTAAAGGCTATACGAACTGGCCGTCTAGCACATTCGGAACAGAGAGTAAAAGGAGCAGGTTTCTGGGCACGATAGTATAGATTCAAGGCATAGTGTACAGACAAAGGTAAGGTAGGATGTGAGTACATTGGAGGTAAACCTAGGCATTGAGTAATTATCAGAGAGATATAGTCTCTAGAGACGTTTAAACCAGGTGATGTCATCGCATATGTAGGAGGTGGGATAACATGGTTGGTTAATGAGCAGGGCTAGAGGCTCTACAGTGAAATAAGAGAGTAATCACTAACCAGAACAGTAATGGACATGACATATTAATATTAGAGAGAGGCATGCGTAGCCAAATGAAGATACGGGTCCACAGCGATTTAGACATTTAGCAGTCCGATGCTAAAACGCTAACAGTTAGTAGGCCGGGTCTAAACAAGCTAGCAGTTAGCAGACCGGGTTAGCAAGCAAGCAGTTACCAGGGGCTAGCAGTTAGCAGACCGGGTTAGCAAGCATGGAGTTACTAGGGGCTAGCAGTTAGCAGACCGGGGCAGGCAAGCTTGCAGTTAGTAGACTGGGGCTAGCAAGTTAGCCTTTGGGGGACGTCGCGATGGGGGTAAGTCTGTGTTTGCCTCTTCATGCGGTGACGTCGATAGACCAGTCGTGGAGTTAGTAGGGTTCCAAGTTGCTCTAGGTAGCCGGCCTAGCACGCCGGAGGGGCCTGTTGGACTCCTCGGGCAGGTTATGTCGGTGTTCCAATTGCAGAAGATTGGCGGGGTTCTGTGCCTCGTACCGGCAGTAGAAGGGGTCCGGATTTTTTAGCCCAGGAGTGAGCCGGGAGATGGGTCTAGCATGGGCTAGCCCCAGGCTAGTTGTTGCTAGCTCCGGGATGGAAACATTAGCCAGGAATAGTCAACCCGGGTTGCGGTTAGCTAGCTGTGATGATCCAGATGAAAAGGTTCAGAGTTTGTGGTAGGAATTCGGGAATATGGAGAGAAAAATACGTCCGTTATGCTCTGGTTTGAAACGCAAGATATGCAAGATATGCAGTGGTAAGAAAACAAGTAAAATCATTTGCAGAGGAAAAAATAGAATACTGTCCACAACCATGTTTATCTTAGTTGGTAGAACTAAAATCTCTTACTGCGGCATGTGTTTTAGGAAAAGGGAAAACAGTAAACATATTTACTGACTCAGTATGCCACTTATTTGGAGCTGTGTGGAAACAAAAAGGATTTAAGAAAAGTGATGGAACACCCATACAACATCATTAACAAATTTTAAAATTAATGACGGCTTTGATGTATCCTAGAAAGCTAGCGATAATAACATGCCAAACACACAAAAAGGAAATGACTTTGCTGTTAAAGGAAATAATGCAAAAAAGGCATCTAAATGTACCATTCCAATTTTAACAGCCCCAATGATTATCATTGAATCCACACATATCCAGATGATATCATTAAGATGCAAGAACGAGCCAGACCTTATGAGCAATCCATGTGGCACCAAAGGGTGGAAACCAAAGATAGCAGGGGATTATGGAGAACCCATAAAGGGACCAAAAAGGCACCTGCTACATTGCTTAATTTTCTTATTACTGATGTGCATGGTTTGGACCCATGCGCTAGGGGGGAAGTGGTAAGAACATTTTAAAGCAAGACTACTGGTCACTATACCTACAGGCACTGGTGGATGAGGCATTAGGAAAGTGTGAGATATGTGCACAAAACAATGTACGAAAAGGGATAACCACACCCATAGCCCATATACCAGTCCCAGGAGGACCAATATGACACCTAGTAATGGACTGTGTGGATATGATAAGGATGGTAAATGGCAAGAGATACATGCTGGTTATCATAGACAGATTCAGCATATGGGTGGAAGCAGTATCATCAGCAGATCAGGGATCAGGAACAGTGATACAATTCTTAACCAGAGAAGTAATATCCAGGTTTGGAATACCAACAGAAATTAGTTCAGACAATGGATTAGCATTTATTCAATAGAACAGATAAAACAGATAATACCGCAGCTAAGGATTAAGCAAAGGCTGGGATGTGTTTATCACCCCCGTTCACAAGGAAGGGTAGAAAGGATACGTGGTACTCTTAAGGCTAAGATAAATAAGATGTGTGCTAGTGCAAGGCTTAATTGGGTGGATGCACTACCACTTGCTCTAATGAGGTACCGCATGCAAACTAATAGAAATATGTATCTAACACCACATGAAATGCTTATGGGTCGACCCATGACAGCGCCAGCTCTAAGAGGGCCCTATAAAGGTCCCCCATTGGAACAATTAGAAATGGATTCAAAAGCATATATGAGACAACTTTAGGACCGTATAACAGAGTTATAGCAGACATTTTCTGGATGTGTGGAATGAACAAACTCTTAAATGTTTTACCAGAGAGACGGGCTGGACTATGTGCTTTGGTTAGAGCAATACAACAGGTGACCATTATAAAATCCCATACAAGAGCAGACTAAAAAATATAGAATAAAAAGAGCCTATGAACATGATCCATATGTATACTTAGATTCAATAGGACAGCCTAGAGGATTTCCTAATGAATAAGAGATGAGAGCTGATATTAAATCTGGATTTGAAACAATATTCCTGTGGATATCACCGAACAAGAATTTATAATGGATAAATTACATTTACTATAACCAACAAAGATTCATTAACTATGCAGACTCTGCATTGACAGCTTTGGGAGAAGAAGTACAGGCCACTAGCAAAATTGCATGGCAGAACAGGTAGGCTTTGAATTGGCTCTTAGCAGAGAAACGTGGAGTTTGCATCATGTTCGGAGAAGAATGTTGCACCTTCATTCCCAACAACACGGCCCCATATGGATAATTTATAGAAGCTATGACCTAACTGAAAGTATTATGGCAGGAAGTAAAGGACAATGCTGGATTTGATACCCACGTTGAGACTGGTTGGATTTAACTTTGGGAAAATGGGGAGCAATGTTTACAAATATTGCTATCATGATAGGTGTTGCACTGGTGGTCATGGGAATAGTTTTTTTGTTGTGTATTACCTTTGCTGAAATCTCACCTGATACAAACCACTGTAAAACAAATGGCTGTGGGAACGGATGTTTATGACCCACCTGTAGTAGTGAACCCTGTGCCTGGGGCTCCTGGACAATATACGGATAGATATGGAAAACCATGCAATGCTAAAGGAGGACCATTGGACTATCCTTTTGGAAACCCAGAATATCTATATGGAGTAAGACCAGGAGGGGGGTGGGCTTGCCATGACTATCAGGATCAACAAAGGTTGCTGGGAATTGGACTGGATAGAGATCTCCCTGACCTTTACCCAGTACCAAACTATGGTGGAGATGATGTACCTCCTCATGTACACAAACCATGCCCAAAATGCAGTTTGTGCAAATGGTGCAAACTAGATGATGTGAATCTTGGACATGTTCATCATGCTGACCCGATTTTCTGTGCCATGTGCCAAAGGGGGGACTGCCTCTTACGTTGGGATAACGAATGTGTTTAAAGGATACACATAGTATAACAGAATATACGTAATCATGTACTCAATGTTAAAGGGATATAACCATATAATCAATGCTAAGAGTATATAACCATGTACTCAATGTAACAGTGGCTGAATGATGTTAGACCTTCTGAATATCTGTTTGCCTAGACATGTATGTGACATAGGGTTTTCCGGTTAGAAGAGTCCACGGACCAGGCCCTTAATTATGACCAAACAGCTGTTAGAGAGGTGTCTGTGAGTGAGGGGCCTATGTTTAGGTGTCATATTGAGAACGATGTTATAAGAGTTTGAGGTTTAATTTATTATTTTTCATGTTTTTCTTATATTCAACATAACAGAGAAAACCTCAGGCAAGGCAAAGAAATGCATGCACATGCTTATACTTGCACAGTATGTTAAAGGACAATTGGCTTGAGGATGGATCTTTTACTTATGTGCAGCTATTTGTGAAAAGAGATGTTTGGTCCTGATTCCCCAGTATGAATGAGAAAGAGGTGCAAAGGTTGATAAGGAGAAATGGGAGGCAGATTGACTACATAGCAATACAGAAGGTGCTTCTCCTTCTCCCTTGTACTATATCAAATTTAAGGGTTTAAGGGTATTAAGTTCCAAAGGGGGGAATATATGATGATTTTTCAGTAGCATATTGTGAAATAATAATGTAATTAAACAGAATCCTTAAAAGGTGTAAAGGAACCTGTAACCACACCTGTGTAGCATAAGAAAAGGCAATATACAAAATAAATAGACACACATTGTAATCCAGATGCATGCCTGGATAAGAAGTGTCATAATATAATGAATGTTCTTATGACTATAGCCTGGTGGGTGCTGATATAAACTGTATAATGAATGTTCTTATGACTATAACCTGGTGGGTGCTGATATAAACTGTATAATGAATGTTCTTATGACTATAGCCTGGTGGGTGCTGATATAAACTGTATAATGAATGTACTTATGACTATAGCCTGGTGGGTGCTGATATAAACTGTATAATGAATGTACTTATGACTATAGCCTGGTGGGTGCTGATATAAACTGTATAATGAATGTACTTATGACTATAGCCTGGTGGGTGCTGATATAAACTGTATAATGAATGTACTTATGACTATAGCCTGGCGGGTGCTGATATAAACTGTATAATGAATGTTCTTATGACTATAGCCTGGTGGGTGCTGATATAAACTGTATAATGAATGTACTTATGACTATAGCCTGGTGGGTGCTGATATAAACTGTATAATGAATGTACTTATGACTATAGCCTGGTGGGTGCTGATATAAACTGTATAATGAATGTACTTATGACTATAGCCTGGCGGGTGCTGATATAATCTATATAATGAATGTACTTGTGATTGCAGCCTGGTAGGGGCACCTATTGTTTTTTTAACCAAATTGTCACAGTTGCGCCAACAATATAATCGGTTAAGTGATTTGTAGAGTGTTAAATGATTTGTGGAGGCGCTAAGCCAAAAAGAGTTGATAATTTACGTAGAGAGGATTGACTATGTATGTTATGTAAAGATACAACTGTATTAAAGGAGTGTGCTGAGGCTGGGAAAAACAGTTGATCCATGGACCAGCTCAGTTTGTTACTTTGTAATAAAGTCTACTTTGAATTCACAAGTTCTGGTATCTGAGAAATATTATTGGACCAATATTTATATGACACTGTGTGTAAATAAAGCCGGAAAAGCCTGATTTTATGTGTTTCCATTTTAGGCAGTAAGGCAGCAAAAGGTGAACATTTTGAAAGGGACTGGTGACTTTCTATTCCCGCTGTATATGGCAAGGTCTACAGACAATCACGGACTACAAAGGGAAAACCAGCCACACTGACGTCCTGCTTCCGGACAAGCTAAACACCTGAGGATCACACAGCGCCACCAAAGTGGCAAGCTACCAAGGACTGTGGGTTCTCATTCTCTGTGGCCGATGTGACAAAGACATTTCTACCGGCCCAGACGGCATCCCTAGCCACGTCTTCAGTGTGCAGACCAGCTGGCTCCCTATCCCAGTCTGTTGTCCCCAGTTGTTTCAAGATGGCCATCATTGTTCCTGTACCCAAGAAAGCAAAGGTAACTGAACGAAATGAATATCGCCCTATAGCACTCATTTCTGTCATCATGCTTGGAGAGACTAGTCAGGTATCATATCACCGCTACCTTGCAGTCTAGATGCACTTCAATTTGCTTACTGCCCCAATTTGCTTACTGATCCACAGATGATGCAATCGCCATCACACTGCACACTGCCCTATCCCATCTGAACAAGAGGAATACCTATGTAAGAATGCAGTTCACTGACTATAGCTCAGCATTCAACACCATTTTACCCTCCAAGCTCATCATTCATCTCGGGGCCCTGAGTCTGAACCCTGCCCTGTGAAACTGGGTCCTGGACTTCCTGAAGCGCCGCCCCCAGGTGGTGAAGGTAGGAAACAACATCTCCACTTGGCTGATCCTCAACACAGGAGCCCCACAAGGGTATTATATTCCCTGTTCACCCATGACTGTGTGGCTACGCACGCCTCCAACTCAATCATCAAGTTTGCAGAAAACAAAACAGTAGTAGACCTGATTACCAACAATGATGAGACAGCCTACAGGGAGGAGGTGAGGGCCCTGGGAGTGTGGTGCCAGGAAAATAACCTCTCACTCAACATCAACAAAACTAAGTAGCTGATCGGGGACTTCAGGAAACAGCAAAGGGAGCACCCCCCTATCCACATCGACTGGACTGCAGTGAAGAAGGTGAAAAGTCTTAAGTTCCTCGGCATACACAGACACACTGAAATGGTCCACCCACACAGTGTGGTGAAGAAGGCGTTACAGCGTATCTTCAACCTCAGGAGGATGAAGAAATTTGGCTTGTCCCCCAAATGCCTGACAAACTTTTACAGATGCACAATCGAGAGCATCCCGTCGGACTGTATCACATTATGATACTGCACTGCCCTCAACCGCAAGGCTCTCCAGAGGCTGGTGCGGTCTGCACAACGCATCACTGTGGGCAAACAACCTGCCCTCCATGACACCTACAGCATCCAATATCACAGGAAGGCCAAAAAGATCAAGGACAACAACCCGAGGTACTGCCTGTTCACCCCGCTACCATCCAGAAGACGAGGTCAGTACAGATGCATCAAACCTGGGACCGAGAGACTGAAACACAGCTTCTATCTCAAGGCCATCAGACTGTAAAATAGCTATCATTACCACCTTAGAGGGTACTTCCCTATATACATAGACTTGACATCACTGGCCAAATAAATAACGGAACACTAATATCTTTAATAATGTTTACACTGTATTCTATTCTATTCTACTGTATTTTAGTCTGTCGCTCCGACATCGCTCGTCCAAATATTTATATATTCTTAATTCCATTCCTTTACTTTAGATTTGTATGTATTTTTTGTATTGTTGTGAATTTTTTAGATACTACTTGCTAGATATTACTGCACTGTTGGAGCTACAAACACAAGCATTTCGCTACACCTGCAAAAACATTTGCTAAACATGTGTATGTGACCAATAGAATTTGATTTGATTTATTGCCATACACACAAAAATATTAATATGTGTGTATACTAAAGCAGAGCACAGAGGGAGAGCGCTGGGCGAGCCAAGCATAATTTTAGTTTGGAGTGATTTTGATGGACGGCCCTGCTTGGACTGTTTACATGAGAGAGGGATGGTTATAGTGAGGCTGAACTGGCAGTATCAATGCCCTTAATTAACTCAAAGACTGTGCAGGAAAAAAGGGGTTCTTTGAGATATTTTTATATGGGTTGTTTGAATTATATGCTGCTTCCCAATAACCTATCCTTCTTCCCTAAAGTGTGCACTTATTCACTTCCCTTCATGGATTTAAAGGAATGGGCTGGTATAAATCATCAAATTGGATGATATTTGGATGAAACCAGAGGAAAGTAGGACTTCAAAATAATGAAAAATTACTGTTGCTTCTTCATTGATAAAGTTTGATGATAAAGTTACCGGTTCCTTCCCCTATGTCAAACATTGGGCGGATTTGATTATGCTGAGCCGCGGGGCCCTGGGAGGTAAGCCCTTCTCAAATCCAACAGTAATCAAATCAAATCAAATGTATTTATATAGCCCTTCTTACATCAGCTGATATATCAAAGTGCTGTACAGGAACCCAGCCTAGAAACCCCAAACAGCAAGCAATGCAAGTGTAGAAGCACGGTGGCTAGGAAATCTGCTCTGTCATGTTGTCAACAAGGCAGCATGGTGCATCATCCAGAATATTGGGTGAGTTCGGTTTATCCGGCCAGATGCCGGGTCGGCAGTCTTACGCATTGTAGGCTATTCCATTTGTGTTTAAGTGAAATCTCGACCCACCAGGGGCACCAGGCCATGTAAAATTAACTAAACTCAGCCAAAAAAGAAACGTCCCTTTTTCAGGACCCTGTCTTTCATAGATAATTCGTAAAAATCCAAATAACTTCACAGATCTTCATTGTAAAGGGTTTAAACACTGTTTCCCATGCTTGTTCAATGAACCATAAACAATTAATGAACATGTACCTGTGGAATGGTCAGTAAGACACTAACAGCTTACAGACGGTAGGCAATTAAGGTCACAGGTCACAAGTTAGGACACTAAAGAGGCCTTTCCACTGACTGAAAAACACCAAAAGAAAGATGCTCAGGGTCCCTGCTCATCTGTCTGAACGTGCCTTAGGCATGCTCCAAGGAGGCATGAGGACTGTAGCTGTGGCCAGGGCAATACATTGCAATGTCTGCACTGTGAGACGCCTAAGACAGTGCTACAGGGAGACAGGACGGACAGCTGATAATCCTCGCAGGGGCAGATCACCTGCACAGGATCGGTACATCCGAACATCACATCTGCGGGACAGGTACAGGATGGCAAAAACAACTGCCCGAGTTACAGCAGGAAAACACAATCCCTCCATCAGTGCTCAGACTGTCCGCAATAGGCTGAGAGAGACTGGACTGAGGGCTTGTAGGCCTGTTGTAAGGCAGGTCCTCACCAACATCACCGGCAACAAAATCGCCTATGGGAACAAACCCACCGTCGCTGGACCAGACAGGATTAGCAAAAAGTGCTCTTCACTGACGAGTCGCAGTTTTGTCTCACCAGGGGTGATGGTCAGATTCGCGTTTATCGTCGAAGGCATGAGCATTACACCGAGGCCTGTACTCTGGAGCGGGATCGATTTGGAGGTTAGAGGGTCTGTCATGGTTTGGGGCGGTGTGTCACAGCATCATTGGACTGAGCTTGTTGTCATTGCAGGCAATATCAACGCCGTGCGTTACGGGGAAGACATCCTCCTCCCTCATGTGGTACCCTTCCTGCAGACACATCCTGACATGACCCTCCAGCATGACAATACACCAGCCGTACCGCTCGTTCTGTGCGTGATTTCCTGCAAGACAGGAATGTCAGTGTTCTGCTATGGCCAGGGAAGAGCCCAGATTTCAATCCCATTGAGCACATCTGGGACCTGTTGGATCGGAGGGTATGGCCCTCCCGTGGGGTAACATCTCACAGCAAGAACTGGCACATTTGGTGCAGTCCATGAGGAGGAGATGCACTGCAGCACTTAATGCAGCTTGTGGCCACACCAAATACGGACTGTTACTTTTGATTTTGACCCCCCCTTTGTTCAGGGACACAATATTCCATTCCTGTTAGTCACATGTCTGTGGAACTTGTTCAGTTTATGTCTCAGTTGTTGAATCTTGTTATGTTCAGACAAATATTTACACATGTTAAGTTTGCTGAAAATAAATACAGTTGGCAGTGAGAGGACGTTTCTTTTTTTTTCCATTCCTTGAATTTTCACACTAGTTTTAATTCGGAAGGCAGATAAATTAGGCTATTTTATTAGGCTATTTTTGTAACATCACAAAAAATCCAAATTTTAATACACCAACGGTAACGTCAGATTATATTTATAATCTCATTGCAACACGGTTTAATGCGTTCTGTTGCTTGACATAGGCGTTTTCAAAGAACCGCCAGTCAGAGATGGGAAGTATTTATTTTACATGTATAAATATGTATTTCAACTCCTGAGTATTTTGAGTATTTTGTCATTTGTATTACACTGGGCTGAACTACACTGCAATATATTTAGTACCAAGATACTTTCAAGAGCTGCAATTCGTATTTTCTAAATACTTTTCTGCACCATTTTCATAGCTGTACCATTTTCATAGCTGTTCACCAATTTGTGGCCCCTTTTCACCATGCATAGGTATATCAGAAGTCTGATGGTGCTATGGTGTGATGAGCGTCTGCTAAATGAACTATATACAGTGCTGTGAAAGAGTATTTGCCCCCTTCCTGATTTCTTATTTTTTTGTCTATCTGTAACACTTAAATGTTTCAGATCAAACTCATTTTAATATTACTCAAAGATAACCCAAGTAAACACAAAATGCAGTTTTTAAGTGATGATTTTATTTATTAAGTGAAAAAGCTATCTTTTCAATCTTCATTGCCCTATGTGAAAAAGTAATTGCCCCCTAAACCTAATAACTGGTTGAGCCACCCTCAGCAGCAACAACTGCAATAAAGCTTTTGCAATAACTGGCAATGAGTCTTTCACATTGCTGTGGAGGAATTTTGGCCCACTCTTCTTTGCAGAATTGTTTAAATTCAGCCACATTGGAGTGTTTTCGAGCATGAACCACTTTTTTAAGGTCATGCCACAGCATCTCAATTGGATTCAAGTCCGGACTTTGACTAGGCCATTCCAAAACCTTCATTTTGGTTTTTTTAAGCCATTCAGAGGTGGACTTGCTGGTGTGTTTTGGATCATTGTCCTGCTGCAGAACCCAAGTGTGCTTCAGCTTGAGGTCACGAACTGGTGGCCGGACCATCAGGATTATTTGATAGAGAGCAGAATTCATGGTTCCATCAATCACAGCAAGTCGTACAGGTCCTGAAGCAGCAAAGCAGCCCCAGACCATCACACTACCACCACCATATTTGACTGTTGGTATGATGTTCTTATTCTGAAATGCTGTAACTACTATGCCAGATGTAACGGGACGCACACCTTCTAAAAAGTTCAACTTTTGTCTCGTCAGTCCACAGAATATTTCCCAAAGTCTTGGGGATCATGAAGATGTTTTTTTGCTAAAAGTGAGACGAGCCTTTATGTTCTTTTTGGTTAGCAGTGGTTTTCACCTTGGAACTATTTTTGCCCAGTCTCTTTCTTATGGTTGAGTCATGAATACTGACCTTAACTGAGGTAAGTGAGGCCTGCAGTTCTTTAGATGTTGTTGTGGGTTCTTTTGTGACCTCTTGGATGAGTCGTCGCTGCGCTCTTGGGGTAATTTTGGTAGGCCGGTCCCCATGTTGTCCGGTCCTCTGGCAGTCTCCATGGGGGTGCCACAGGGTTCAATTCTCGGGCCGACTCTTTTCTCTGTATATATCAATGATGTTGCTCTTGCTGCGGGCAATTCCCTGATCCACCTCTACGCAGACGACACCATTCTGTATACTTCTGGCCCTCCTTGGACACTGTGCTATCTAACCTCCAAACGAGCTTCAATGCCATACAGCACTCCTTCCGTGGCCTCCAACTGCTCTTAAATGCTAGTAAAACCAAATGCATGCTTTTCAACCGTTCGCTGCCTGCACCCGCACACCCGACTAGCATCACCACCCTGGATGGTTCCGACCTAGAATATGTGGACATCGATAAGTACCCAGGTGTCTGGCTAGACTGTAAACTCTCCTTCCAGACTCATATCAAACATCTCCAATCTAAAATCAAATCTAGAGTCGGCTTTCTATTCCGCAACAAAGCCTCCCTCACTCACGCGCCAAACTTACCCTAGTAAAACTGACTATCCTACCGATCCTCAACTTCGGCGATGTTATCTACAAAATAGCTTCCAATACTCTACTCAGCAAACTGGATGCAGTTTATCACAGTGCCATCCGTTTTGCAACTAAACCACCTTATACCACCCACCACTGCGACATGTATGCTCTAGTCGGCTGGTCCTCGCTACATATTCGTCGCCAGACCCACTGGCTCCAGGTCATCTACAAGTCCATGCTAGGTAAAGCTCCGCCTTATCTCAGTTCACTGGTCACGATGGCAACACCCACCCGTAGCACGCGCTCCAGCAGGTGTATCTCACTGATCATCCCTAAAGCCAACACCACATTTGGCCGCCTTTCCTTCCAGTTCTCTTCTGCTGTGACTGGAACGAA
This sequence comes from Oncorhynchus mykiss, assembly GCF_013265735.2. Lineage (NCBI taxonomy): Eukaryota > Metazoa > Chordata > Actinopteri > Salmoniformes > Salmonidae > Oncorhynchus > Oncorhynchus mykiss. Next base: position 3,952,567 of record NC_048584.1, read on the forward strand.
TTGCAAAAATCGCTGAAGTTGGAGACTTTTATCTCCCTCACCAACTTTAAACATCTGCTATCTGAGCAGCTAACCGATCGCCCACCCAATTTACCTACCTCATCCCGATACTGTTTTTATTTATTTACTTTTTTGCTCTTTTGCACACCAGTATCTCTTCCTGCACATGATCATCTGATCATTTATCACTCCAGTGTTAATCTGCTAAATTGTAATTATTCCTCCTCATGCCTTTTTCCACACAATGTATATAGACTCATTTGTTTCTTTTTTTCTACTGTGTTATTGACTTGTTTATTGTTTACTCCATGTGTAACTCTGTGTTATTGTCTGTTCACACTGCTATGCTTTATCTTGGCCAGGTCGCAGTTGTAAATGAGAACTTGTTCTCAACTAGCCTACCTGGTTAAATAAAGGTGAAATAAAAAAAATAAAAAAGGCCTGTTTGGGCTGGCTAATTGCAAATGTATTTCTGTTTTATAAAATACATTTCAAAATACAAGTATGTTATAGTTTGTTTTAATACATTGATCTTTATGGTATTTTGTAATTGTATATAGAAATTTTTGACCATCCTTACTGCCAGTCAAGGTGAGCTCCCTGATCACTCAGCCTGCTCGCTCCCTGCCTACTCAGTCTGTATTTTCAAACTTCCTGGTAGTTTGACATGAGAGAAAAGGTCATTCAAATAAAAAAAAGTGTGGGTAATGTTTTAGTCACTCAAAAGGCCATTTTACATGGGAATCGGAATGACTGTTCGGGACCTTTGAATAGGGAGGAATGCACAAGGGCACACTTCCGGTGAAAGGGCTATTATTGGAATGCTGTGAAGAAGCGTTGTGGGTTGGTCAGGCAGTCATCAGTGACAGTTAAGTCAAACGCTTGAGCAGTTTGCCTGCTCTCATTTGTCTCGCTCTTGTATCTAAACACAGTCTCATAATAGCACAATTTATATTCTACAACTAAAAAAAAAATCCCATGTTATATATAATTATTATGATTATTCCAAAAATTCCTCCAAAGGGGGCAGTATTCTGCCTAGCCTTATTAACTATTATTAGTAGCGTCCATGCAGTATTGTGTTTTACTGTACAATTATGTTATTAATTGTACATTGACTGATGGACGGCCCTGCTTGGACTGTTTACATGAGAGAGGGATGGTTATAGTGAGGCTGAACTGGCAGTATCAATGCCCTTAATTAACTCAAAGACTGTGCAGGAAAAAAGGGGTTCTTTGAGATATTTTTATATGGGTTGTTTGAATTATATGCTGCTTCCCAATAACCTATCCTTCTTCCCTAAAGTGTGCACTTATTCACTTCCCTTCATGGATTTAAAGGAATGGGCTGGTATAAATCATCAAATTGGATGATATTTGGATGAAACCAGAGGAAAGTAGGACTTCAAAATAATGAAAAATTACTGTTGCTTCTTCATTGATAAAGTTTGATGATAAAGTTACTGGTTCCTTCCCCTATGTCAAACATTGGGCGGATTTGATTATGCTGAGCCGCGGGGCCCTGGGAGGTAAGCCCTTCTCAAATCCAACAGTAATCAAATCAAATCAAATGTATTTATATAGCCCTTCTTACATCAGCTGATATATCAAAGTGCTGTACAGGAACCCAGCCTAGAAACCCCAAACAGCAAGCAATGCAAGTGTAGAAGCACGGTGGCTAGGAAATCTGCTCTGTCATGTTGTCAACAAGGCAGCATGGTGCATCATCCAGAATATTGGGTGAGTTCGGTTTATCCGGCCAGATGCCGGGTCGGCAGTCTTACGCATTGTAGGCTATTCCATTTGTGTTTAAGTGAAATCTCGACCCACCAGGGGCACCAGGCCATGTAAAATTAACTAAACTCAGCCAAAAAAGAAACGTCCCTTTTTCAGGACCCTGTTTTTCATAGATAATTCGTAAAAATCCAAATAACTTCACAGATCTTCATTGTAAAGGGTTTAAACACTGTTTCCCATGCTTGTTCAATGAACCATAAACAATTAATGAACATGTACCTGTGGAATGGTCAGTAAGACACTAACAGCTTACAGACGGTAGGCAATTAAGGTCACAGGTCACAAGTTAGGACACTAAAGAGGCCTTTCCACTGACTGAAAAACACCAAAAGAAAGATGCTCAGGGTCCCTGCTCATCTGTCTGAACGTGCCTTAGGCATGCTCCAAGGAGGCATGAGGACTGTAGCTGTGGCCAGGGCAATACATTGCAATGTCTGCACTGTGAGACGCCTAAGACAGTGCTACAGGGAGACAGGACGGACAGCTGATAATCCTCGCAGGGGCAGATCACCTGCACAGGATCGGTACATCCGAACATCACATCTGCGGGACAGGTACAGGATGGCAAAAACAACTGCCCGAGTTACAGCAGGAAAACACAATCCCTCCATCAGTGCTCAGACTGTCCGCAATAGGCTGAGAGAGACTGGACTGAGGGCTTGTAGGCCTGTTGTAAGGCAGGTCCTCACCAACATCACCGGCAACAAAATCGCCTATGGGAACAAACCCACCGTCGCTGGACCAGACAGGATTAGCAAAAAGTGCTCTTCACTGACGAGTCGCAGTTTTGTCTCACCAGGGGTGATGGTCAGATTCGCGTTTATCGTCGAAGGCATGAGCATTACACCGAGGCCTGTACTCTGGAGCGGGATCGATTTGGAGGTTAGAGGGTCTGTCATGGTTTGGGGCGGTGTGTCACAGCATCATTGGACTGAGCTTGTTGTCATTGCAGGCAATATCAACGCCGTGCGTTACGGGGAAGACATCCTCCTCCCTCATGTGGTACCCTTCCTGCAGACACATCCTGACATGACCCTCCAGCATGACAATACACCAGCCGTACCGCTCGTTCTGTGCGTGATTTCCTGCAAGACAGGAATGTCAGTGTTCTGCTATGGCCAGGGAAGAGCCCAGATTTCAATCCCATTGAGCACATCTGGGACCTGTTGGATCGGAGGGTATGGCCCTCCCGTGGGGTAACATCTCACAGCAAGAACTGGCACATTTGGTGCAGTCCATGAGGAGGAGATGCACTGCAGCACTTAATGCAGCTTGTGGCCACACCAAATACGGACTGTTACTTTTCATTTTGACCCCCCCTTTGTTCAGGGACACAATATTCCATTCCTGTTAGTCACATGTCTGTGGAACTTGTTCAGTTTATGTCTCAGTTGTTGAATCTTGTTATGTTCAGACAAATATTTACACATGTTAAGTTTGCTGAAAATAAATACAGTTGGCAGTGAGAGGACGTTTCTTTTTTTTTCCATTCCTTGAATTTTCACACTAGTTTTAATTCGGAAGGCAGATAAATTAGGCTATTTTATTAGGCTATTTTTGTAACATCACAAAAAATCCAAATTTTAATACACCAACGGTAACGTCAGATTATATTTATAATCTCATTGCAACACGGTTTAATGCGTTCTGTTGCTTGACATAGGCGTTTTCAAAGAACCGCCAGTCAGAGATGGGAAGTATTTATTTTACATGTATAAATATGTATTTCAACTCCTGAGTATTTTGAGTATTTTGTCATTTGTATTACACTGGGCTGAACTACACTGCAATATATTTAGTACCAAGATACTTTCAAGAGCTGCAATTCGTATTTTCTAAATACTTTTCTGCACCATTTTCATAGCTGTACCATTTTCATAGCTGTTCACCAATTTGTGGCCCCTTTTCACCATGCATAGGTATATCAGAAGTCTGATGGTGCTATGGTGTGATGAGCGTCTGCTAAATGAACTATATACAGTGCTGTGAAAGAGTATTTGCCCCCTTCCTGATTTCTTATTTTTTTGTCTATCTGTAACACTTAAATGTTTCAGATCAAACTCATTTTAATATTACTCAAAGATAACCCAAGTAAACACAAAATGCAGTTTTTAAGTGATGATTTTATTTACAGGTACAGGTCCTGAAGCAGCAAAGCAGCCCCAGACCATCACACTACCACCACCATATTTGACTGTTGGTATGATGTTCTTATTCTGAAATGCTGTGTAACTACTATGCCAGATGTAACGGGACGCACACCTTCTAAAAAGTTCAACTTTTGTCTCGTCAGTCCACAGAATATTTCCCAAAGTCTTGGGGATCATGAAGATGTTTTTTTGCTAAAAGTGAGACGAGCCTTTATGTTCTTTTTGGTTAGCAGTGGTTTTCACCTTGGAACTATTTTTGCCCAGTCTCTTTCTTATGGTTGAGTCATGAATACTGACCTTAACTGAGGTAAGTGAGGCCTGCAGTTCTTTAGATGTTGTTGTGGGTTCTTTTGTGACCTCTTGGATGAGTCGTCGCTGCGCTCTTGGGGTAATTTTGGTAGGCCGGTCCCCATGTTGTCCGGTCCTCTGGCAGTCTCCATGGGGGTGCCACAGGGTTCAATTCTCGGGCCGACTCTTTTCTCTGTATATATCAATGATGTTGCTCTTGCTGCGGGCAATTCCCTGATCCACCTCTACGCAGACGACACCATTCTGTATACTTTCGGCCCTCCTTGGACACTGTGCTATCTAACCTCCAAACGAGCTTCAATGCCATACAGCACTCCTTCCGTGGCCTCCAACTGCTCTTAAATGCTAGTAAAACCAAATGCATGCTTTTCAACCGTTCGCTGCCTGCACCCGCACACCCGACTAGCATCACCACCCTGGATGGTTCCGACCTAGAATATGTGGACATCGATAAGTACCCAGGTGTCTGGCTAGACTGTAAACTCTCCTTCCAGACTCATATCAAACATCTCCAATCTAAAATCAAATCTAGAGTCGGCTTTCTATTCCGCAACAAAGCCTCCCTCACTCACGCGCCAAACTTACCCTAGTAAAACTGACTATCCTACCGATCCTCAACTTCGGCGATGTTATCTACAAAATAGCTTCCAATACTCTACTCAGCAAACTGGATGCAGTTTATCACAGTGCCATCCGTTTTGCAACTAAACCACCTTATACCACCCACCACTGCGACATGTATGCTCTAGTCGGCTGGTCCTCGCTACATATTCGTCGCCAGACCCACTGGCTCCAGGTCATCTACAAGTCCATGCTAGGTAAAGCTCCGCCTTATCTCAGTTCACTGGTCACGATGGCAACACCCACCCGTAGCACGCGCTCCAGCAGGTGTATCTCACTGATCATCCCTAAAGCCAACACCACATTTGGCCGCCTTTCCTTCCAGTTCTCTTCTGCTGTGACTGGAACGAATTGCAAAAATCGCTGAAGTTGGAGACTTTTATCTCCCTCACCAACTTTAAACATCTGCTATCTGAGCAGCTAACCGATCGCCCACCCAATTTACCTACCTCATCCCGATACTGTTTTTATTTATTTACTTTTTTGCTCTTTTGCACACCAGTATCTCTTCCTGCACATGATCATCTGATCATTTATCACTCCAGTGTTAATCTGCTAAATTGTAATTATTCCTCCTCATGCCTTTTTCCACACAATGTATATAGACTCATTTGTTTCTTTTTTTCTACTGTGTTATTGACTTGTTTATTGTTTACTCCATGTGTAACTCTGTGTTGTTGTCTGTTCACACTGCTATGCTTTATCTTGGCCAGGTCGCAGTTGTAAATGAGAACTTGTTCTCAACTAGCCTACCTGGTTAAATAAAGGTGAAATAAAAAAAATAAAAAAGTCCGCCACTCATGGGAAGGTTCACCTCTGTTCCAAATTTTCTCCATTTTTGCATATAGAATCTCACCGTGGTTGGCTGGAGTCCCAAAGATTTAGAAATGGCTTTGTAACCCTTTCCAGACTGATAGATGTCAATTACTTTGTTTCTCATCTGTTCCTGAATTTCTTTGGATCGCAGCATGATGTCTTCAATCACAGTAAATTCATGAGTGGGCAATTACTTTGTCACATAGGGCCATGATGGTTCAGATAATTTTATTTATTAAGGGAAAAAGCTATCACTTAAAAACTCAATTTTGTGTTTACTTGGGTTATCTTTGTGTAATATTAAAATTAGTTTGGTGATCTGAAACATTTAAGCGTGACACATGTGAAATCAGGAAGGCTGCAAATACTTTTTCACAGCACTGTGTGTTTGTAAAAATGGACAATTGCAAAGCATGCTGAGTATTGCGCTAACGAGCTCCGCTCCAGAACAAGGTTTTATCTAGAAGGGATACATAAATGTTTTTTTTGTAGCAGGTTTAGGATAATTTACACAGCAGGTTAGGAGAATTCGGTTAAACTGTATCCCAGCTAGACATGACCCTGAAACAAGGCCAATAATAATACCCAGTGTGCTTTGCAGTTCATTTCGGTATGTTTATTTTCACATATACATTTATATTTTGGTAACTTAGCAGACACTCTTACCCAGAGTGACATACAGTGATTTCAACTAAGGTATCACAGTCATAGCAAGTGAAATGTTTCTGTGACAGTTTCGGAAAAAATGTTGTTGCTGTTTGGGCTGGCTAATTGCAAATGTATTTCTGTTTTATAAAATACATTTCAAAATACAAGTATGTTATAGTTTGTTTTAATACATTGATCTTTATGGTATTTTGTAATTGTATATAGACATTTTTGACCATCCTTACTGCCAGTCAAGGTGAGCTCCCTGATCACTCAGCCTGCTCGCTCCCTGCCTACTCAGTCTGTATTTTCAAACTTCCTGGTAGTTTGACATGAGAGAAAAGGTCATTCAAATAAAAAAAAGTGTGGGTAATGTTTTAGTCACACAAAAGGCCATTTTACATGGGAATCGGAATGACTGTTCGGGACCTTTGAATAGGGAGGAATGCACAAGGGCACACTTCCGGTGAAAGGGCTATTATTGGAATGCTGTGAAGAAGCGTTGTGGGTTGGTCAGGCAGTCATCAGTGACAGGTAAGTCAAACGCTTGAGCAGTTTGCCTGCTCTCATTTGTCTCGCTCTTGTATCTAAACACAGTCTCATAATAGCACAATTTATATTCTACAACAACAAAAAAAAATCCCATGTTATATATAATTATTATGATTATTCCAAAAATTCCTCCAAAGGGGGCAGTATTCTGCCTAGCCTTATTAACTATTATTAGTAGCGTCCATGCAGTATTGTGTTTTACTGTACAATTATGTTATTAATTGTACATTGACTTGTTAAACAAGCCAAACTAATTTCTTAACAGATGACAGGCTCAAGTGTTCACCAAATTGAAAATGGGGATTGGCCAACACAGATAGAAGGAATGGATATGCCTTCAGCGAAGGATGACCAAACCCAATGGGAAGACCCATCTCTAAGTGATCACAACTACAGTTCAGGTGATCATGTAAAGCCCACTACCTGTGAGGCAGGGACACAGTGCCCAGCAGCACTTCTCTACAAAACCCTGCTGAGGAACGAAGTTAAACTGCTTTACAGAAGTGCAAGGATCTGGATTCAAGGGGGGAGTCATTTAGCCATTACTACGCCCAGAACACTATCAAGTACCTGGTGGCCATTGCACCTTGAGGTCTAGTGATGTTCATCTCCTCAGCATATGGAGGTAGATGTGGTGAAAAATATATAATATCGGATTCTGGGTTCCTGGGGTACCTCTGTCCAGGTGATGAGGTCATGGCTGACCGGGGCTTCACAATGCATGATCTGCTACACGAGAGGAGGGTCAAATGAACAATTCCAGCCTTCACAAAAAGAGGTGCACAGCTGTCAGAGGAGGACACCACATGTACAAGATGGCTAGCTAATGTGAGGGTTCATGTGGAATGCGTAATTCAAAGGCTCAAATCATTTAGAATCATCTCACAGATGGTGCCAATCAACCTCTCACCTAAAATGGACGAAATACTTTCATTCTATGCTGCCCTGTGTAACCTGCGTGGTGATATCACTCACCAGGCAATACTTTGGATCTGTGCTGAATGAACTGACCAGTCAAATGCCATTCAGAGGGTCGATTTCCAAATATGAATTAAAGTTGTCAAAAGTTATGTTAAATAAACTTCAATTCATTCTATAACAACTCAACTTAATTATTTGTTTTACATACTCATTAATATGAATAAATAACAAAGCCACCAAAACAATTTCCACAATACTGTTGATGCATTAAGTCAGGTTTTTTAATTGAAAAACAATGTGTTAATAGTAACTGCAAACAGGAGAGACATCTGACTACATACTTCTACAGAGCTGGCCTATATATTTGTCACTCAGTGACAATCTGCCTGCCTGGTGCTCCTCAACAATAAATGGCAGCATTTGTGTTGAGTAGAATGCCTTCAACCTCAGGACAGCCTCGGCACAGAACTGTGCATCATAGGGAACAGGGATGACAACTTGCTGGAACGGAGTCCAGATGAGCACCTTACTTTCTCTCAGTCCTGTGCAAAATATACCAATTTGCAGCTGCATGTAGTAGCCACGTGGCCCATTTGGTTGCAGTTGGGGTGTGCCCTCCACCACCTTCACATCACAGGCTTTCCCATTGAAGACATCATCCAGAGAATCACAGCCCTTCCCCATGACAGGCACTTGATCTCCAACAGCTCCTTGGACTTCGGCACTCTGTCAGGGCTTGCAATAGCCATGGCTCTTCAACACTGACAGCAGTGCCTCTATGGTCCACAGAGTATCCAGTCTTCCAGCCACTGGGAGGCCATCAGCTCATTATCTTTCCCGTAGTGAGTGACTGCATTCCCTCAGGAACCTGGGATACAGATGCTCCTGGAGAAACTTACCAGGGTTGGTGGATTCCCTGATAAGGACCTTCTTGGTTGAGCGTGCAGTAACTCAAAGCTTCCTTGAGTCATGCCACAAGTGTGAGGCACTCTGCTCCTTTGTCATCTGTTCCAAAGCAGTCGACTGGGTTGTGTTTCACATTGTAGAAGGAATGGCAGTTGTAATTGACATGCTCTCCATGTGGCTGGGAAAAAGTAGAGACTATATTAAGTTATTATATGGAGTTAGAAAGCATTGAACAGAAGATACACACATCAGTTCAAATACATTAAAATGGTACAGCCACAAATAAATATTCCTTGATATTACTGTCGGTTCAGCATTAACAGACTGGCAGAGCAGACTCCCCACAGGCAGATTCAGGTGTCTCAGGCTCCTATTCAATTCCCTCTGTGAGTGGAATGCAAGAGTGGGAGGCAGGGGTGGACATTCTGGACGCTTTTCTTCATATTGGTCACTGGCCTTATGGTGTGTGAAGTCAATGCTGTTTAACCGCTTTGGCTCAAGGTTCATCCGAGTCCCTGCATTCCATTGTCGATGCTCATCTGTGCAGGCTATGCTAGTTAGCCCACTGGACACTGCATTCTGCACCTGTGATAGAATGTTTGTTACAAAAAAAGACATTCAGAGAAAATGAGAAGATCCCATTATTAAGGAATAGGTGACGACTATGTCATCAACTTTCCAAAACAAATGCTTTTTATTATAAACTTACCTTGGTATTGTTCCCAATGAGATGAGATGACTTATACTTACCATACTTTAGGCGTTACCCCCAACCACAAGGATATTTTACAAACCGTATTCACCAAGAAAACAATAACACCAAAGACACTAATAACACCAAAGAAATACATGTGATGCTGACATGTTAAAGTACATTATATACCCTACTCACCTGGATAAGCCTACCTTGCTTCAGCAATGTGAGATTTGACAGGATACTTACAGATTCCCCACATTAATACAGCAGTTCTGTTCATCCACAAATACATGTCAACATAACCAATAAATCATGACATTCTCAATTCAGCTTTCATCCAACAAAGTGTTTGGTCTAACTGCAATGTTTAGACTGACTATTTTATCATTCTGTGTCTAGATAAGGCAGTACTGCACACTTTCAAGACCAAGTAATGCAGAGATTGATCATATCATCTGAGAACTCTACCATAACGTTAGCCTATGGATTATACTAACTGTCACCACATCACATGTAGTCTGCTTGTATGCTGTAATCACTTATGTTAAGTAATGTTAGACATAGAAATGCAAGTGACTTTGCTTATTAGCCTACCTTCCACAAAATGGAGGCTGCATGACTTTCCAAGGCCAGCGTTGCATCCAGCCGTCTCTACTGGTTCATTGTTGGATACAAGTACCCAAACAGAGAGGTAAGAGCTGCTTGATTGGCTGGGCTGAACATTGGCTTTCAAAAATTCCAATCCTTTTCCCTCCTCCTGGTGAAGCCATTTGTGTTTGTTGCCAATTGTGTGCCATCTTTTGTTTTTGTTTATTTGTTAATGATGCACGTTCGATGTAATTCACTAGCGTTGACGGAAGTTGTGAAACGGAAACACAAACACAATCGCGTTTGAATGGAACTGGGTCAAGTGGGCGTCGAATATAGTGCTTACTTTTGACCAGAGTTAAGTCCATAGGGCCAATTACACTCTGTAATTGCATTTTTGTCCCCCCCTAGTTTTATAATTGGAATGTAATACAAAACGAGGCAACGTTGTGCTTTAGGACCATGCGAAAGCCTCAGAGCGGTAAGCTGTTTGGAGTGTTTATCTGACTGGAAAACAAAAAATGTTTTCTCCCCCCATTTCTAAGGTTTGTGAAATGAAAATGTTCAGTTATATTCCATGATATTCTTAAAATATATGTGTTGACTGAATATAAGCAGCAAGTGATGTGTGCTAAATAAACAAGTTGATGGCTCAGTCATATGGCCTCAGCTACAAGGCACAGATCAAATACAACTCAAAAACAGGTTTCACATATTTTCAAGACCTGAGCTATTTAATTGGTTTGTTTTATTTATCACATTTACTTATGGAATGTTCCTGAATATACAACAACAATAGAAATAAGCTGATAGAGCATCTGGTGGAGCATCTGGTGGAGCATGGAGTGAAAGTGTGCTGTACTGTAAGTACGCTACAACACTGTGGGACAGGTGGAAATGGTTTAGCAGCCTGGCAATAAATTGGAATACAAAAGAAGCCATCCACCCTTAATGTCAATGTCAGGTTCCGCAAGGCTATCAAACAAGCTAAGCGTCAGTACAGAGACAAAGTAGAATCTCAATTCAACGGCTCAGACACAAGAGGCATGTGGCAGGGTCTACAGTCAATCACGGACTACAGGAAGAAATCCAGCCCAGTCACGGACCAGGATGTCCTGCTCCCAGGCAGACTAAACAACTTTTTTGCCCGCTTTGAGGACAATACAGTGCCACTGACACGGCCGGCAACGAAAACATGCGGTCTCTCCTTCACTGCAGCCGAGGTGAGTAAGACATTTAAACGTGTTAACCCTCGCAAGGCTGCAGGCCCAGACGGCATCCCCAGCCGCGCCCTCAGAGCATGCGCAGACCAGCTGGCCGGTGTGTTTACGGACATATTCAATCAATCCCTATACCAGTCTGCTGTTCCCACATGCTTCAAGAGGGCCACCATTGTTCCTGTTCCCAAGAAAGCTAAGGTAACTGAGCTAAACGACTACCGCCCCGTAGCACTCACTTCCGTCATCATGAAGTGCTTTGAGAGACTAGTCAAGGACCATATCACCTCCACCCTACCTGACACCCTAGACCCACTCCAATTTGCTTACCGCCCAAATAGGTCCACAGACGATGCAATCTCAACCACACTGCACACCGCCCTAACCCATCTGGACAAGAGGAATACCTATGTGAGAATGCTGTTCATTGACTACAGCTCGGCATTCAACACCATAGTACCCTCCAAGCTCGTCATCAAGCTCGAGACCCTGGGTCTCGACCCCGCCCTGTGCAACTGGGTACTGGACTTCCTGACGGGCCGCCCCCAGGTGGTGAGGGTAGGCAACAACATCTCCTCCCCGCTGATCCTCAACACTGGGGCCCCACAAGGGTGCGTTCTGAGCCCTCTCCTGTACTCCCTGTTCACCCACGACTGCGTGGCCACGCACGCCTCCAACTCAATCATCAAGTTTGCGGACGACACAACAGTGGTAGGCTTGATTACCAACAACGACGAGGGCCTACAGGGAGGAGGTGAGGGCCCTCGGAGTGTGGTGTCAGGAAAATAACCTCACACTCAACGTCAACAAAACTAAGGAGATGATTGTGGACTTCAGGAAACAGCAGAGGGAACACCCCCCTATCCACATCGATGGAACAGTAGTGGAGAGGGTAGCAAGTTTTAAGTTCCTCGGCATACACATCACAGACAAACTGAATTGGTCCACTCACACAGACAGCATTGTGAAGAAGGCGCAGCAGCGCCTCTTCAACCTCAGGAGGCTGAAGAAATTTGGCTTGTCACCAAAAGCACTCACAAACTTCTACAGATGCACAATCGAGAGCATCCTGGTGGGCTGTATCACCGCCTGGTACGGCAACTGCTCCGCCCTCAACCGTAAGGCTCTCCAGAGGGTGGTGAGGTCTGCACAACGCATCACCGGGGGCAAACTACCTGCCCTCCAGGACACCTACACCACCCGATGTCACAGGAAGGCCATAAAGATCATCAAGGACATCAACCACCCGAGCCACTGCCTGTTCACCCCGCTATCATCCAGAAGGCGAGGTCAGTACAGGTGCATCAAAGCTGGGACCGAGAGACTGAAAAACAGCTTCTATCTCAAGGCCATCAGACTGTTAAACAGCCACCACTAACATTGAGTGGCTGCTGCCAACACACTGACACTGACTCAACTCCAGCCACTTTAATAATGGGAATTGATGGGAAATGATGTAAATATATCACTAGCCACTTTAAACAATGCTACCTTATATAATGTTACTTACCCTACATTATTCATCTCATATGCATACGTATATACTGTACTCTATATCATCGACTGTATCCTTATGTAATACATGTATCACTAGACACTTTAAACTATGCCACTTTGTTTACATACTCATCTCATTTGTACATACTGTACTCGATACCATCTACTGTATCTTGCCTATGCTGCTCTGTACCATCACTCATTCATATATCCTTATGTACATATTCTTTATCCCCTTACACTGTGTACAAGACAGTAGTTTTGGAATTGTTAGTTAGATTACTTGTTGGTTATTACTGCATTGTCGGAACTAGAAGCACAAGCATTTCGCTACACTCGCATTAACATCTGCTAACCATGTGTATGTGACAAATAAAATTTGATTTGATTTGATTTGAGGTTGTTTTCTTTTCACTGAATCTCCGTTAGGATATTGGTTAGGCTACAATTAGGCTGTGGAATAATGTAGCCTAAATAAAGAAAGAGTAAGCCTATTATTTTTGCTCAACCCCGTACAGTAAAGGCAACTACAAATGTCCACAGAGGTTGTGAAATACATTATGAACACGAGACTCACATGTTGCAGTTCATTTATTGTTTAATTATTCAAGGCTCCGTTTGTTATTTTGTTTAATATAAATAAAATGCTTGAATTAATGGATGATATATATCGAAGAACACCGGAGGTCATGGGGCAATTATCAGATCAAATGTGAGGACACAACAGTTAATCTGATACAAGACTATCAATATCACAGACCTGCTTTGCCCTAACAAAAAATGCAACAATTTACAAATATGTAAATTTATTATAATCCACATAATAATCAAATCAACCTTATAATAGGTAATGATTTATATATTTCCAAAAGAAAGATGCATTTACAGGATTTGTTCATCAACATCTTTATGTTTTTGTTAATAAAATAATAGTTGTAGGCTTGGCAGTGTTACGGATTAATGTTTTCAGTTGATGCCAAACAAGTTTGATCGGGTTAAAATCAGGAGACCTACAACAATATTTCTAGATGTACTGTAGGTCTCTTGTAGGCGAGGTGAGTCTCACTAGTGTTGAGTAATGTGCTGTTGTAGGTTTACTTACTCTGCGGGAGTCTTGACCCAGTTTATGCCCTCATTTGCAATGCAAACCCAGGCGGCAGTGTGTTGTGAGTCATTGTCTACATCATAGCTACAGTATGTGCAACAGCCTAATCAAGTGAGGACGTGGGAGGTCTACTGTATACTTATGGTCTATTGTAACCTGGACTCATACCTTTCCAGTTCTCTTCACCCCACCCTTAACTCCGCCCTTAACTTATTCGGCATAGGGGGCAGCATTTTCACTTTTGGATAAATAGCGTGCCCAAATTCAACTTCCTGCTACTCATCCCCAGAATATAAGATATGCATATTATTAGTAGATTTGGATAGAGAACACTCTGAAGTTTCTAAAATTGTTGGAATCATGTCTGTGAGTATAACAAAACGTATGTAGAAGGCAAAACCCAGAGGACAAACCATTCAGAATTTTAAAAAATTTAGGTCACTGTCTATTCAATTAGTTTTCATTGGGAAACCGGCAGTTCCTACTGCTTCCACTGGATGTCACCAGTCTTTAGAAATTGATTGAGGTTATTCCTTTGTGTAATGAAGAAGTACGGCCATCTGAATGAGTGTCACTTGAAGTGTACTTTTTGAGAGAGGCGGCGCATGACTCAAAAAAGTTGCGTTAGTTTGTTGTCTTCCTGTATTGAACACAGATAGTCCCGTCTTCAATTTGATCGATTAACGTTTAGAAATACCTAAAGCTGTATTACAAAAGTAGTTTGAAATGTTTTGGCAAAGTTTACAGGTAACTTTTGAGGTATTTTGTAGTGATGGTGCGCAAATTGGAAGCTGTGTTTTTCTGGATCAAACGCGCCAAATAAATGGACATTTTGGATATATATCGACGGAATAAATCGAACAAAAGGGCCATTTGTGATGTTTATGGGACATATTGGAGTGCCAACAAAAGAAGCTTGTCAAAGGTAAGGCATGATTTATATTTTATTTATCTCTTTGTTTACTGTTGTGCTATTATCAGATAATAGCATCATGTGCTTTCGTCGAAAAGCCTTTTTGAAATCTGACATGGTGGCTGGATTCACAACGAGTGTAGCTTTAATTTAGTATCTTACATGTGTGATTTAATGAAAGTTAGATTTTTATAGTATTTTATTTGAATTTGGCACTATGCATTTTCCCTGGCTATTGGCCAAGTGGGACGCAAGCGTCCCCAATACCATAAGAAGTTAAGTAGATATCTCCCACCTGGATATTGTTTTGTTTGTGCATGTGTACCACGTAGTCACGTTTAGTTGTTCGTTGATTGATTTATTGTTTTTTCTTTAAGTTTCACTTTGCAATAAATATGTGTAACTCAACATCCGCTGTGCCTTGGTCCCGTTCTTGCGCCTTGGTCCCATTCCTACGACAACCGTGACAGTCAGTAAAACATTAAACAACACGAATTACAATGTCATACTCACGTCATAACACCAGCTAACTTGCTAAATAGCGATTTTTGTAAATAAACTTTGTGACAAAAAAATCTGCACAATCATTTGTCTCTACATTAACTAACACATTCATCTTAATTGTACATTTTTTGCGTGACTCGTTATGACGTTGTATTTGCTTCCACTGTAATGTCTTGTCAGCCATCTTTGCTGAAGAAAGTCACTAGGGACGGGTGGCTCGCGTCAAATTCGTCATTGGACCCACACGATATGATTGGTCATATAAAAACCTTGTGACCCACATGCATAATGAGTGCTCTAACTCCGCCTTGTGGTGGTCTGGAGCAATGAAGCCATGGCGCTGGTTACCTCTAAGCCCTGCAGTGTAAGTTCACAACTTTTAAAGGAGGAACCACTGTAGGGCAGCAGCCTCTAAGCTGCAGGATAGCGTAACCGGGTGGAAGATGGCCTTGAGATAGAAGCTGTTTTTCAGTCTCTCTGTCCCACCTGTACTGACATCGCCTTCTGGATGATAGCGGGGGGAATAGGCCGTGGCTCGGGTGGTGGATGCCCTTTATGATCTTTCAAGTCTTCTTGTGACATCCGCTGCTGTAGGTGTCCTGGGAGGGCAGGTAGTTTGCCCACGGTGAAGCATTGGCCAGACCGCACCACCCTCTAGAGAGCCCTGCGGTTGTGGGCGGTGCAGTTACCTTAACTGGCGGTGATACAGCCCGACATGATGTTCTCAATTGTGCATCTGTAAAAGTTTGAGGGTTTTATGGGCCAAGACAAATTTCTTCAGCCTCCTGAGGTTCAAGAGGTGCTGTTGCGCCTTCTTCACCACACTGTCTTTGTGGGTGGACGATTTCAGATAGTCAATGATGTGTACGCTGAGGAACTTGAAACTTGCCACATTCTCCACTGTGGTCAAGTTGATGTGGGTAGGGGCGTACTCCCTCTGCTGTTTCCTGAAGTCCACGATCAGCTCCTTTGTTTTGTTGATGTTGAGTGAGAGTTTTTTTTCCTGGCACCACTCTCCCAGGGCCCTCACCTCCTCCCTGTAGGCTGTCTCGTCATTGTTGGTAATCAGGCCTACTACTGCTGTGTCGTCTGCAAACTTGATGATTGAGTTGGAAGCATGGGTAGCCATTCAGTCATGGGTGAACAGGGAGTACAGGAGGGGGCTGAGTACGCACCCTTGTGGGGCCGATCAGCAAAGTGGAGGTGTTGTTTCCTACCTTCACCACCTGGGGGTGGCCTGTCAGGAAGTCCAAGACCCAGTTGCACAGGCGGGGTTCAAACCCAGGGCCCGAACTTAATCATGAGTTTTGGAGGGTACTATCGTGTTGAATGCTGAGCTATAGTCAATGAACAGCATTCTTACATAGTTATTCCTCTTATCCAGAAGGGATAGAGCAGTGTGCAGTGTGATGGCAATCGCATCATCTGTGGATCTATTGGGGGAAGTAAGCAAATTGAAGTGGGTTTAGGTGATATGATCCTTAACTAACCTCTCAAAGCACTTCATGATGACAGAAGTGAGTGCTACGGGGCAATAGTCATTTAGTTCAGTTCAGAGTCACAAAAACCACAAATAGAGATACAATTAATCACTAACCTTTGATCATCTTCATCAGATGACACTCATAGGACTTCATGTTACACAATACATGTATGTTTCGTTTGATAAAGTTCATATTTATCAAAATATGAGTTTACATTGGCACGTTACATTCACTAGTTCCAAAAACATCCAGTGATTTTGCATAGCCACAACATTCAACAGAAATACTCATTTCTCACTACTCTGCAAGCATGATACTCCAACCGGTTTTCCAGTTAGATATTTTTTGAGTTTCCTAGTTCATAGTAGCCCGAGCACAGCATACTTTTTTTTTGACACGTATTTAAATTGATTGTTTTTCTCACCCATCTCCACACAATATCCCATAATGACAAAGTGTTTGCAGATTTATTGAAAATGAAATACAGAAATATATCATTTACATAAGTATTTACACCCCTGAGTCAATACATGTTAGAATCACTTTTGGCAGCGATTATAGCTGTGTTTTCTTTCTGCCTAAGTCTCTAGGACCTTTCCACACCTGGATTGTGCAACATTTGTCCATTATTCATTTCTAAATTCTTCAACCTCTGTCAAATTGGTTGTTGATCATTGCTAGCCAACCATTCTCAGGTCTTGCCATAGTTTTATGAGTAGATTTAAGTCAAAACTGTAACTTAGCCACTCAGGAACATTCACTGTTGTCTTGGTAAGCAACTCCAGTTTAGATGTGGCCTTGTGTTTTAGGCTATTGTCCTGCTGTCTGGTGGAAAGCAACCAGTGTTTCCTCTATGATTTTGCCTATGCTTAGCTCCATTCCATTTCTTTTTAACCTGAAAAACTCCCCCGTCCATAATGATTACAAGCATACACATTACATGATGCAGCCAAAATGTGGAGAGTGGTACTCAGTAATGTGTTGTATTGGATTTGCCACAAACATAACACTTAGTATTCAGGACAAAAAGTGAATTGCTTTGCAACATTTTTTTAAATGTAGTGCCTTGTTACAAACAGGATGCATGTTTTGGAATATTTTTTATTCTATATAGGCTTCCTTCTTTTCACTCTGTCAATTAGGATAGTATTGTGGAGTAACTACAATGTTGTTGATCCATCCTCAGTTTTCTCCTAACACAGCCATTAAACTCTGTAACTGTTTTAAAGTCACCATTGGCCTTACGGTTAAATTCCCTGAACAAAGCATTACGCAGAATGCAACATTTGCACACTCCCTACAAACTTTTTGAAAAAAACTGCTGAGATGGGACTGCAGGTAGTACCATCCCAGACCGCTTTAGGAGAACAGCCACACCATTCCTTGCAACTGGGTCTTGATCAAGCAGCACTTTTGAGACGGGCCCTTGGACCCCAGGTGGAAGGGATTGTTCCAGATTCTGCTGACCACCCAGACTGCAGTTGAAGTACCAGGGTCAAAATGCTTGGCTCCATGCCTCCCACTGCAAGAGAGTCCCAGAGCCAGAGGAACCTGAGACGACTTCTGCTGGAAAGCGGTAAAGGCACTGCAGTAAATCTGGGACTGGTATCATGCCTGGCCCTGTTTATGTTACTAGAGTCCAGTGAAGCAGGGCCAGGAGATCCTGAGAGAATGGTCATTACCACCATGTTGACCAATATGATTGTGCCCTTTGTCAAAGGAGTGATTGTCACATTTGCAAAGGTAAACCTTGTACTCCCTTAAATCCTTGTAAATTATGTTTCTTATTTTCATTGTTAGTAACGCAATATTCTGAAGCCTCTGATTGGAGATAGAGAAGGTAACGTTTACCTTTGATTGATTGCTGGTATAGTTGTGCTTATGTAAGTCTCCATAGCACAAAACAGGGAATTGTGAAGGAAAAATTAAGCTTAATGACAATTGTGTAAGACAACTGTACTGTGTGCTTTAAAGCTATTATCCAAGTTGAACTAGAACTGGACAAATCTGGATTTGAGGTAGGGGAGTATGAGGAGGAGGGGGGCGGTGAATATCACTTGGATACCTACAGTATATGCATGTCTTATATAATAGATAAGCTTGCCAATAATAGAGAATACTGATCTAAACCACATATTCCTAAGGTAAAATGTATTTGTGTCTAAGAGAGTCCAATGCTGGACTCCCCTGCACAGGTCACTATTGAATAAACTCTGGGTGAATGTTTAACAGTTCTCAACTACAAGAGCTGATTTTTCTACCACATTAACGCACACACAGACACATCACACAACTCTCACACGCACAACCACACACACACATAGAGACTCACCTGCAGTGCCTGTGTACTCCTGCTACTGTCTCAATGATGGAGCACTCGCCCTCATTGAGGCAGAAGGCCAGGTCCTTGTCGTCGATGCATGACTTGAAGACATCTGAACGCAGACTAGGGGATGTGGGAGCCACTGTGAAAAGGAGCGAGAAAAAGAGAGATGTTACTGGTTGCCACAAAGAGACAATTTGCTTTGGGTAACATACACTTCAGAACCACAGCAAAAACGACAACCTTTGTTTATTAAGAAAGAAAGACAACAGAGAGGGGGAGAGGGAGAGAGAGAGAGATGTGCCCAAAATGAGCAAAAAAGACTGCAATTCTATGCTACTGTATTTCTGCCAGGAGTACTTTATTATTTCTTGATTTGGCTAATTGTATGAACAGTAAAGATTTTTTCAAATGTTTAGACAAGTATCTTGGCCCTATGATCATGGACTATATCATTAAACATGCATCATACATGCAGCTTCCATACACACTGACAAGGCTACTTGGGAGCTTGTGGTGCTACGTTGATATGAATAATATTCAGTAGCAGGTGTCACAATACGGCCGGTCAGAATCAATAGAGTTAATGGAGAGGAACTAAGTAGACACGGCAGTCTCTCTCCACTCCTTCCTGTTAATCATCAACGGTGTTGACACCAACTGTAGTAAGGAGAGATACACAGATACATGAACAAACCTGTCAGCATCAACAGTATTCATTTGTTGAATGGGAAATCATTATTTATTCACTAAGGAGGCTTTGATATACAGATTATCAGAATAATGCAAACATTTGATGTATAGCACATCAACAATATGGATACTCCAAAAAAAAAATGTGTTTTGGTTAAAAATTAGCAGTTGTTTTGTCGGAGGTGTTGGAGGTGGAACTGAATTACAGCTGTCAAATCCACAAGTGGCTCCCAGCATTATATGGAAAGTGGACATTGCCATTGGCTGTATGGAGTCACATGAACAGAAATCCCAAGCAGCCTTGTTTACAAGTTGAACACTAGAATATGAGATGTAGTCTTCACCTCGGTTAGGATGATAGAAATCCTCAATGTTAGGTTTAATGATTTTTCAAGTTGAGTGTAATTATTTCTATATAGCCTAAACTCTCTCACACTGACCTTCTAACATGAGTGGAGCGGGTGGGACTTTGTGACAATGATGCAAGAGCAGCTGCTCACTGATTTGACTGCTCCCAATGCAGTTCCACCTCCAACACCTCTTATCGGCGGTAGCTGCCAACATCGGGTGAAATTGCAGAGCGCGAAATTCAAACTACAGAATTATCAATATTTAACTTTCATAAAATCAAAGTGTAATACATCAAAATAAAGCTTAACTTCTTGTTAATCCAGCCGCTTAGTCAGATTTCAAAAAGGCTTTACGGCGAAAGCACACCATGCATTTATCTGAGGACAGCGCCCCGCATACAAAACCATGAAAGCATATTTCAACCAGGCAGGTGCGACACGAAAGTAAAAAAATAGCGATATAAAAAATGCCTTACCTTTGAGGATCATCTTCTGTTGGCACTCCAAAAGTTCCCAGTTACATCACAAATTGTCCTTTTGTTCGATAATGTCCTTTATATCCATAAAAACTCAGTTAAGCTGGCGCTTCAGTCAATAAGCCACCCAGTTTCCCTCCACCAAATGCATACAAAATGAATCCCAAACGTTACTAATAAACCTTTCCAAACAAGTCAAACAATGTTTATATTCAAACCTTAGGTACCCTAATACGTAAATAAACTATACAATTTAACCTTTTGTGACTAGGGGGCAGTATTTTCATTTTTTGAAAAATAACGTTCCCGTAGTAAACGGGATATTTTGTCAGGACAAGATGCTAGAATATGCATATAATTGACAGCTTAGGATAGAAAACACTCTAAAGATTCCAAAACTGTAAAAAATATTGTCTTTGTGTATAACATAACTGATATTGCAGGCAAAAGCCTGAGAAAAATCCAATCCGGAAGTGCCTCATGTTTTGAAAGCGCTGCGTTCCAATGCATCCCTATTGAGCAGTGAATGGGCTATCAACCATATTACTTTTTCTCCGTATTCCCCAAGGTGTCTACAGCATTGTGACGTAGTTTTACGCATTTATGTTGAAGAATACCCGTAAGCGGCTACATTGCGCAAGTGGTCACCTGATGCTCTCAGAGTGATTCTCGCGTAAAATACAGAGGTAGCCATTATTCCAATCGGTCCTACTGAAAAACCAATTGTCCCGGTGGATATATTATCGAATAGATATTTGAAAAAAAGGAACTGTTTCGGTTTTTCACATTTGTTGTTTTGGTATTTTGTAGTGTTCACGTTTATGGTCTTTATTAAACATGTTGATCTCTAACCACGCTGCATTTTGGTCCTCCTCTCCTTCAACAAAATCCTTCGTCCACAGAAGAAAACCGTTACAGCTACTTCTGTGAACGTCTGAACACTGCATCCAAAAATGAATTGGACATGACTTTGTAAGGACTGTGTTTGTGCAAAATGTTTCAGTGAATAACATTGTGGCCAGCTCAAATGGTCCTTGTCGCGTCAATCAAAACTGGACATTATAAATAAGCGTTCTAATCACACCGGTTTGAGGGTACGCTGCAGGGACCACTGTAGAATGATCACACCCTTCCGTTGGTACATGTCAAAGGTTTAAGAGGCACCTTTTAACCACATGCCACAATGGAACCAACTTCATCCTTACCTCCCATTGAAATTCATCAACTTGTGTGGTCTAGGGTGGTCTTAGCTGCTGCCACCGGAACACATATACCGAGGGTCACAACTTTGGTTTTCGAAGTGGGGGGCAAAAATACATATTTGTTTATTTTTGGGGGGGAGGGTTAGATCAGCTTTAAAATTGCAGATAGATTGTGGCTTCCATTGGCTCCCGAGTGACGCAGCAGTCCAAGGCACTGCATCTCAGTGATAAAGGCATCACTACAGACACCTGTTCGATCTCGGGCTGTATCACAACCGGCTGTGATCGGGAGTCCCATAGGGCGGAGAACAATTGGCCCAGCATTGTCCGAGGTTAGGGGAGGGTTTGGCCGGGGTAGGCCGTTATTGTAATATAAGAATTTGTTCTTTACTGGCCTAGTTAAATAAAATATTTACAATCCCCCATATATTTTTCTGTAAATCCCCTGTATATATATTTTGCTTTATTTTCTCTTAACCCTACCATTCCTCCCCTAATTGATGTAAACTATTGGACAACAACACAGGCTTATACAGTGAGGGAAAAAAGTATTTGATCCCCTGCTGATTTTGTACGTTTGCCCACTGACAAAGAAATTATCCGTTTATAATTTTAATTTTTAGTGTGCTCCTAATCTCAGCTCGTTTCCTGTATAAAAGACACCTGGGAGCCAGAATAATTTCTGATTGAGATGGGGTCAAATACTTATTTCCCTCATTAAAATGCAAATCAATTTATAACATTTTTGACATGCGTTTATCTGGATTTTTTTGTTGTTATTCTGTCTCTCACTGTTCAAATAAACCTACCATTACAATTGTAGACGGATCATTTCTTTGTCAGTGGGAAAAGTATAAAATCAGTAGGGGATCAAATACTTTTTTCCCCTCACTGTACTTCCAATTTATACATACAATATAACATTTTACTGGCACAGTATATTTTACATTAATTATTTTGTTTGTTTTTAGTCCTTCAGCTCCACTCAACCCCTCCCAAAAGTCTCTGAACACAATCCAGTTTTGATTTCTATTTTGAATATATTTTTCAACTGTGCTGCGATGTCTTAAAAGTTCTGAACCTTTCTATTCTCATAGATTCTACATATTGGAAATACATTTTATATTTTTGCTGAGAGTATTATTATATTATTGATCGATTGACTATGACTTTTTAAGTGACACAGCAGTGCTATTTGCAGAGGGGGACATAGCTTGGCATGGGGCTCTGAAGTCCCCCCCATTTCCTGCTATTCTACACAATCTAACATGACTCCAGGCTCTTCTAGCCGTCTCTATTAAGAACAACAAAAGTAAGTAAAAATGGCCACTGTCATCATGCTAAACTCAGCAAAAAAAGAAACATCCTCACTGTTAACTGCGTTTATTTTCAACAAATTTAAATATTTGTATGAACAAAAAATGCAACAAGTAAGACATAAACTGAACAAGTTCCACAGACGTGTGACTAACAGAAATTGAATAATGTGTCCCTGAACAAAGGAGGTGTCAAAATCAAAAGTAACAGTCGGTATCTGGTGTGGCCACCAGCTGCATTAAGTACTGCATTAAGTACTGCAGTCCTCCTCATGGAGTGCACCAGATTTGCCAGTTCTTGCCGTGAGATGTTACCCCACTCTTCCACCAAGGCACCTGCAAGTTTTCTGACATTTCTGGGGGGAATGGCCCTAGCCCTCACCCTCCGATCCAACAGGTCCAAGACGTGCTCAATGGGATTGAGATCCGGGATCTTCGCTGGCCATGGCAGAACACTGACATTCCTGTCCTGCAGGAAATTACACACAGAACGAACAGTATGGCTGGTGGCATTGTCATGGAGGAGGGTCATGGTGAGTTCCTGGTGTAACTCGGGCAGTTGTTGTTACCATCCTGTACCTGTCCCGCAGCTGTGATGTTCGGATGTACCGATTCTGTGCAGGTGTCGTTACACGTGGTCTACCACTGCGAGGACAATCAGCTGTCTGTCCCGTCTTCCTGTAGTGCTGTCTTAGGTGTCTCACAGTATGGACATTGCAATCTTTTTCCATGGCCACATCTGCAGTCCTCCTGCCTCCTTGCATTATGCCTAAGGCACGTTCACACAGATGAGCAGGGACCCTGGACATCTTTGTTTTGGTGTTAAGACTTTCCACCTTCTTCACTTTTGTCCCGTCGATGTGGATGGGGGGGTGCTCCCTCTGCTGTATCCTGAAGTCCACGATCATCTTCTTTGTTTTGTTGAAGTTGAGTGAGAGGTCATGTTCCTGACACCACACTCTGGGACCCTTTATCTCCCCTTATAGGCTGTCTTATCATTGTTCGTGATAAAGCCTACAGTGGTTTCAACGAAAAGTGTTGAGATTATGCTGCTGTATTTAGAGGTAATTTGTGGTTTAGTACTGTACCCTGCGTCACTGCTTCATTGCTCCAGGCCAGTGCAAGGGGGAGTTAGAGCACTGATTATGCTTTTGGGTCCCAAGGCGCTAACGTGTCTCTAACTGACAGTGAATGGGCGATATAAACCAAATAGAAACTGATAATTGTGCACAACTTCAAAATTGAATTTCAATCAACTGAATGATGAGGATGAGGATGAAGATGGTGATTGAATTTAGAACAATAGTGTAAGAATTGCTGTTCCTCTGTCCTGCACGCACACACCCGGAAAAATACACTTCTTTTTTTGATACTAACTCGTCAGTATTACTTACTAAAACTGTTGTTACACTAAGGTTTTTCGTCTAAGAGAAATGAAAATGTTAAAATTATATTCTTAAAATATATATGTTGACTGAATATAAGCAAGTGGTGTCTGCTAAATAATCAAGTTGATAGCACAGTCAAATAGCCTCGGCACCTACAGTTGAAGTCGGAAGTTTATATACACTTTAGTCAAATACTTTTTAACTCAGTTTTTCACAATTCCTGACATTTAATCCTAGTAAAAATGTGGGGTCTTAGGTCAGTTAGGATCACCACTTTATTTTAAGAATGTGAAATGTCAGAATAATAGTAGCGAGAATGATTTACTTCAGCTTTTATTTCTTTCAACACATTCCCAGTGGGTCAGAAGTTTACATACACTCAGGTAGTATTTGGTAGCATTGCCTTTAAATTGTTTAACTTGTGTCAAACATTTCGGGTAGCCTTCCACAAGATTCCCACAATAAGTTGGGTGAATTTTGACCCATTCCTCCTGACAGAGCTGGTGTAACTGAGTCAGGTTTCTAGGCCCCCTTGCTCGAACACGTTTTTTCAGTTCTGCCCACAAATGTTCTATGGGATTGAGGTCAGGGCTTTGTGATGGTCACTCCATTACCTTGACTTTGTTGTCCTAAAACCATTTTGCCACAACTTTGGAAGTATGCTTGGGGTCATTGTTAATTTGGAAGACCCATTTGCAACCAAGCCTTTACTTCCTGTCTGAGGTCTTGAGATGTTGCTTCAATACATCCACATAATTTTCCTACCTCATGATGCCATCTATTTTGTGAAGTGCACCAGTACCTCCTGCAGCAAAGCACTCCCACAACATGATGCTGCCACCCCCATGTTTCACAGTTGGGATGGTGTTCTTCGGGGTGCAAGCATCCCCCTTTTTCCTACAAACATAACGAGGGTCATTATGGCCAAACAGTTCTATATTTGTTTCATCAGACCAGAGGACATTTCTCCAAAAAGTACGATCTTTATCCCCATGTGCAATTGCAAACCGTAGTCTGGCATTTTTATGGCGGATTTGGAGCAGTGACTTCTTCCTTGCTGAACAGCTTTTCAGGTTATGTCGATATAGGACTTGTTTTACTGTGGATATAGATACTTTGGTACCTGTTTCCTCCGGCATCTTCACAAGGTCCTTTGCTGTTGTTCTGGGATTGATTTGCACTTTTTTGCACCAAAGTACATTCATCTCTAGGAGACAGAATGCGTCTCCTTCCTGAGCGGTATGACAGCTGCATGGTCCCATGGTGTTTATACTTGCGTACTATTGTTTGTACAGTTAAACGTGGTACCTTCAGGTGTTTGGAAATTGCTCCCAAGGATGAACCAGACCTGTGAACGTCTACAATAGTTTTTCTGAGGTCTTGGGTGATTTCTTTTGATTTTCCCATGATGTCAAGCAAAGAGGCACTGAGTTGGAAGGTATAGGCCTTGAAATACATCCACAGATATACCTCCAATTGACTCAAAGGATGTCAATTAACCTATTAGAAGCTTCTAAAGCCATGACATCATTTTCTGGAATTTTTCAAGCTGTTTAATTGCATAGTCAACTTAGTGTATGTAAACTTCTGACCCACTAGAATACAGTGAATTATAAATGAAATAATCTGTCTCTAAACAATTGTTGGAAAAATGACTTGTGTCATGCACAAAGTAGATGTCCTAACAGACTTGCCAAAACTATAGTTTGTTAACAAGACATTTGTGGAGTGGTTGAAAAACTAGTTTTAATGACTCCAACCTAAGTGTATGTAAACTTCTGCCTTCAACTGTATATAAAGCTGAGTGACTCACTCCACTCATGGCTTTGGATGAAAATAAATAAGTACCAATACTATAATTATTTTGAACCCTATTTTTCACAAGCATAGCAGGCTGTGAATTCTGCAAACAACGTTTCTAGCATGGGCTATTAGCAGGACAATATGTTGGTCATGGCTTCCGAGTGACGCAGTGGTCTAAGGAACTGAATCTCAGTGCAAAGGTATCACTACAGTCCCTGGTTCAAATCCAGGCTGTATCAAATCTGATTGGGAGTCCCATAGGGCAGTGCACAATTGGCCCAGAGTCGTTCAGGCTAGGGGAAAGTTTGGCCCGCCGGGTTGTCCTTGTCCAAAAAATAGAGTGAGAGAAACTTTTGGTTTCTGTCCCTCTAAAAACAGAAATAAATATTTTGGCCTTTATTCAGATTACAACCGCTGACTTTCGGTCATTAGAAAATGAAATAATCTCAAATATTGTTATTTTTTTAAACAAGGACTTGAAAATGCGATCGTGAACTCTGCAAACAACGTTTCCAGTCCGAGAATGAGAATGGTAAATAACTGTCATTTTTACATTCGTTCAATACATTGGAATGCAAAATAAGCCGTTATCAGCCGGAGCTGAGAGCATCACCAAAACTAAAGATATTTT